>NW_027492052.1:0-719812 GCF_021521415.1 Bidens hawaiensis
TGTGATTCTTAATGAGTCTATTATTTATGTAATGTTTATTTAAAATATTTAAGTGTATATTCACATTATAACCTAGTCAATCACGAGATTTAAAAACTACACATGATTTAAGCTTGATCTTTATAAAATAGAGCCCTAAACAAACCTAACTTAAGCTCTTCTAAGTTGAACGAGCCGAGATCGGGCTCGAATCAGCTCGTTTACACCTCAATTTAAAACCAATCAGTATTTTATGTCCAAGTCAAATACATAATTAATTTAAAATAAAGAACCTCGGGATTCCCACACATATGCATACAGTGCTAATAAAATGCAATGAAATAGATAAACAGAGACGTGTATATAATTACATAGCCATTTTATGCGTGACATTTTAAGTAAAATATATATGTAAACAATATTAGAAAGAGACAAATAGAGACGGTTATGTAGTTACATAACCATTTTATGCGTGTCACGTCAAATAAAATATACACATAAACAGTATTAGAAAAAGGTTACCATAGACGACGGTTATTTAATTTTATGTATGACCGGTACATGAAGTACAATAGTACATTAATATAGGTTATGTAACTTATGTAATGTACATTAACGTCATCTAATAGTTCTACAACAAGCATTAAAATTATTTAATATAAATAGTTAACATCTCTGTTTCAAAATCCAAACATAACTACCAAAAACAAAACAATATATATATATAACAAACAAGTCATGAACAGGTTTACTTAATCATAACAGCAGCCTGTTTCCGTTTCTTACTAGCCGACGATGACACAGCCGTCAAACACAAATCATCGTCGGTTTCCAAGAACGCGCTTCCCGTCTTGCAGTCATGCAAGTTATACTCATCCGGTTCTTGCCCTTCTACACCCTTTAATCTTTTCCTATCATCGTCATTATTATTATATTATTATTATTATTATTATTATTATTATTATTATTATTTGGTACCCGTACCGACACGTCTATATGCATCGAAGGCACCTTTTGATCGTTAGAAGACGACGACGGGCACGGTTTCTTTTCTTTTCTAAGAAAGACTTTAGGGACCGGTAGGTTTTCGGAACGGCAGTTATCGACCACGACTTCATTTTGTGTGTGTGTGTGTTTGGGGGGGGGGGCGACAAATACATGTCGCCATTCAAATTGGAAAAATAATAATAATAATAATAATAATAATAATAATAATAATAATATATAATTATTGGGCAATTTTGGGCTACAAACCACTACACTCTAAAATGAAAATTGCCCCTGCTGACGTGGCGCCACGTGTCGAATATTGCCCCCCAAAATAACCCCTCCACTACACATGGTCTAACTTTCTAGGCATTCACCTTTTGGGCCAATCAGGTTGTGCAACGCTAGACTAGCAAGCTACGGAGGCTAAGCCTTAGCCAGCCCTTTTTGAACTCCGAAATTGATAAAAAGAAAAGGTAAGAGGACCCACCTTCTGACGTAACAAAAGTTGACAAATATCACATCTAGGATAAGCTTAGCCTACAAATGCCTTCCCTTAACCATTTGTCTTGTAGGCTAAGGAAAAACGCTTGTCTCGTCTTAGCTGACTCCTGAAAAGCATTTGTAGGCTATACTTATCCTACGTGCGGCACAGGTCTACAACTGGTTGGTCAGAAAGTGAACCGGCCTTGCTTTCTATGATTTCCAAAGCCAAAGTACCGGCCACGGCTTAGCCTCCTTAGCCGGTTTGTCCCCTCGTGACGCAACCTAAGGCTATGTGTAGTGGATAGACTACAAAATGGGGCGATTTGCGCCATGTGGCGCCCAGTAAGCAACGGGTAGGTTTTTGTTTTTGGGGTGTAATGGTGTTGTAGTCCCATCTCTATCTCTATATATAATAAAAGAAAACAGTTTCTGACACGTGTCACCACCACATGCATTAGGGACACGTGTCAGCCCCATGTTTAATTTCAAAAAATAGGCTTCCAAGTCTCCCACTTCTCTCTTTCATGGAAGTTTCTCTTTCATCGAGGTTTAACATATTCAAATTTCAAAACCACTCACCACATCCAACAAACTCTAATCTTTCACCCCATTCTCCACTGCTAGATCCTGACCAAAATCGCTTGAAATTGGTAAATATCGCATCCTCCTCTCTTCTTCTCAGATCTGGTTTTTGTTCAAAACCTTAATTTCCATTATAATATGCAGGTGGAGCCAAAACCAAAATCGGTGAGTGTTTTCAACTAAATTATTTTCATATCTGGGTACAAAATTAGCCAACTTTTTTGTAGGATCCTGAGAATTTGATCTGGATTTGTGTCAGATTAAGGGGGAAGTAGGGACCTGGTGAACGAACGTATGCTTATGCTTAACCGTGTACTGTAGACTGCGTGGTATCATAATAATACATACATCGGCCTGTTTGAAACAAAACCACATGATTTCTTCTTCTTCTATTTATTGTTCTGCTTCTCACTCTTCCTCCAACTTCCTAAACACACCACCACATGGTATCACTCATCAATCCCACCAATTATCCACCTGAACCACCCATGGCGATTTCTAATAATAATGTCGCCGATGATGCTGCTTCTAATAATAATGTTAAATATATTCATTGTATTACAAACTTTTTTTTATTCAAAATACTTTGACATCTAAAACCAGTTGTAAAAGGCTACAAAGTCAAATCCAATTTTTTTTTCTACTTCATAATTCCAGCTTCAAAGTTAAAAATTGTGTTTTCCAATACTTTTCACCAAATAGATATAAAATCCTATACCTAATACATGAAACCATTTTTACCTTTTCAGCCTTACTAAAACAAATTTCAAACTTTTTTAACCAATAAGTCAACTACAAGAAAATTGATGAGTCTAAAATAGTATTATTAAATGTCTTATATATATTATGCATATACTTTTGCTTTAAGATTTAGATGCGGTGGCATTATTTTCAAATCAACTTTGAATATGTCTGTTTATAAGTATTTATGTATCATTTTAAGTCAATTCTAGCATGTTTACAAATTAAGAGTTAAATTACTTATAATGCACAATTATGTTGAATTTTGACATGCATTATAATGTGAATTGTCAAGTTTGTAAACTTTTATGGGAAAACATTATGATCACTTTCAATGCCAATTTTGCGTTATTTCATTTGTTCACACTAGAAGTTGACTCTCATTTGAACATTTTATAACATTTTAAAACATAACTTTATGCACTTATTATTTATCTTTAATTGTGTTCACATATTTAAGTTATTTGGTAATATGTTATTTTAATTTTAGTTTTTCATAGATTATATTTATTAATATTAATGTGTTAAATTTTTTTTTTCAACCTATGTGTAAGATTGAAAACAGGTTCTGACACGTGTCACCCTCACATTCATTTAGGATGAGTTATTTGGTTAAATAAGGTTTTATTGGATTCAAAACTTTTATTGATTATTATATTTTTGATTGTTTTTCTTTTATTTTTCATAATGCACTGTAATATAGTTTTTTGTTTTCAATTTTGATAATATTTGTATCATGCCTATAATTAGTAATTCAAAATAAAATATGACGTTTTTGTTAAAAATTTTGCCCAAATTTTTTTAGTTTTTCATAAACATTCTCGATTTTGTCTTTGACAATCTTATATGAAAAAAAAGTATTTCTAAACTTCATAGGAAATTTAGAATTAAGCACATAATAATATAAATTAACTTATTATGTTTATCTCCTTCATATTTAAAGTTAAATATTTTTCAAATCGTTAACCATACTAATTATGATGTAATTTTGTAAATGATAATATATTTGAAACTTTTTGTCACCCGATTCAAAGATCAAAATGGATTATTCGATGCAAAAAATCTTTGAATACAAGCATCATACTATCTATACAAAGGTGTTTAGAAATTAGTAAATGGAAACTAGAACATGATATCTCTAACACAATATATTTTATAATTGAATTTATGGTTATATGTGAAATTGATTTTTATAAATTTTACACATTTTGTTATATATTGTTATTAATATGTTTACGAAAATAAATTTTCTCAACCCGTGTAGCACACGGGTTTATAAGCCAGTATATACACACACACACACACACACACATATATATACATATAATATATATATATATATATCACACACACGTATGTAATAATAATATACACACGCACAAACAGGCGAGGGAAAACTCATCGCCCCCCCCCCCCCCCCCCATCGCCCCGTTTATCAACCGGGGGGGTGTTGAAAATGAATATCGCCCCATAATGGGCTGTTTTCTCGCCCACTACGGGCACCCAATAGGTCTAGTAGGAGATGTCTATAAAGTAACATGCTAAAACCATTGTCCAATTCGAAAAAAAAAAACAATTCAACATTGTCTATTTTGATAATTTTCCCTTAAAAATGCCCGTAGACGCTAACTATAAACCCCTGTCAAATTATTAATTTCTAGCCACCCGGTTTGACCAACAAAGTCAATCTACCAACAACAAAGATTAAACAAAAAAATTTAAAAAATAAAAATAAAAATAAAAAATGCATACCATAAAGCTGATTAAACACCAGTTTAGTTGCACCAACAACACTAATACACTCAACAAGTGCAGCAAAAGTAGTCTCAGCTTTCATCAACACAAGATCAGCTCCAAGTGACTTCAAAGATGATCCTAACTGTATCAATGACTGCTTCAACCACCATCTGGATACCCGACCCGGATAAAACTGTTGTTCTTCATCTGGACACCAAATAAACACAGCAACCACTGACCATCTCTTGCTGCTGCAGCCAGTGCTGGATTATCCTCTATCCTTAAATCCCTCCTAAACCACACAACTGTCTTTGAACCCATGATTGAATTCAACCCTTAAAACACTTAAATTAACAATCTTTATGGGTCTTTTTGGATCTTTTTTTTATTAATATGTAAAATCTTGGAAGACCCACATGAAATCTTGAAAAAAATTTGAGAATTTGTTGTGGGTTGAATTGGGCTTCAAGAAACCAAAATTAACAGCTTTATGGATCTTTTTTTTATTAATATGTGAAATCTTGAAGAAATTTTGAGAATTTGTTGTGGGTTGAATTGGGTTTTTTTCAAGAAACTAAAATTAACAATCTTTATGGGTGTTTTTGATCTTTTTTTGATTCAAATGGGTTAATATGTGAAATCTTGGAAGACCCACATGAAATCTTGAACAAATTTTGAGAATTGGTAGTGGGTTGAGTTTGGTTTCAAGAAACTAGATGATGATCTTTATGGGTCTTTTTTTTTTTTTGGGTGTGTGTGTGGGTGTGTGGGTGTGTGGGGGGGGGGGGGGGGGGGGTTGTTTAATATGTGAAATCTTGGAAGACCCACATGGTGGGTTGAGTTTGGTTTCAAGAAACTAGATGCTCTTTATGGTTCTTTTTGGATTTTTTTTTTATTATTATCCAAATGGGTTAATTTGTGAAATCTTGGAAGACCCGCATGAAATCTTGAAGAAATTTTGAGAATTGGTAAGGCTGAGGGGTGTGGAGGGCGCGTGAGCCCATTCGCTCGCGCCCCGGGGCGCGAGCACCACACCACCGAGGCGCGAGAGGGGCGCGAGAGGGGTGCGAGCGCGGAAATCCAGGCAGGCGCAAGAGGGCTAGCGGCTGGGATAAACGCGTAAATGGCCTGGGAATGCGTAAATAGAGCCGTTGGGCTCTTTGTTTATTAAAAAAAAAATTTTTTTCTCTATAAATATCACATACAAACCAAAACCAATATCACATACCAATATCACATACCACACCCAAAACCCAAAATCACCCCATCTTCCAAACCTTTTTTTAAAAACATGGCTGGAAATTGGTACCCAAACCTAGATTCAGATTACAGTTACGACGATTTATGGTCGGCACCGGACCAACCGATGTTTTTATTCGGGGGTCGCAACAATCAACCGGCTGAGGGGGAAGCCGTAAACATCACCGATCTTGTTGAATCCCTCAATAAATTCAACAAAACCATGGAGGTGGTCTCTAATGACAAAAAGGAAAAAAAAAGAATGAGAGATTTGGACTTCCTTACAAGAGACTTCAGTAACCTAAATCCGGTCGACCAAATGCTGATGGAAAAACAAAAGGAACGTATCCGGAAGAGGTTGATCGAAGAAGACCAAGCCGAAGAATAAGAATAATGTTTTTTTAGTACTTTAATTTTTTTTTAGATATTAATGTGTTTTTTAATTAATGTGTGTTTTTTTAAATAATTTAACACTTTTTTTAATAATACGTTTTTTTTAATACATTTATAAAAAAAATAAAAAAAAAACCGCTCGCGCCCCCTCTCGCGCCCCTCCACACCATGTCCCGGGGCGCGAGCACCACAACCAACACCCATCTTATCAAGTTTCTCTCTCTGCCACACGTCACAATATTATTGGCTGGAGCCCCCCACTCGCGCCCCCTCTCGCGCCCCCCACACCCCTCAGCCTAATGGGTTTGAATTTGGTGTCAAGAAAGTACTAGAAAAAGATGAAGATGAAGATGAAGATGAAGATGAAGATCATTGATTGATGGCACATGGGAGTGAAGAGGGTGTTTGGGCAAATGGGTATATTTGTCCTTTTAGAAATGGGAAAGATATTTGGAGGTATTCTAGAATGAGATTGTATCATGTGACAAAAGAAAAGTCATGTTGATCTTGAGTAGGTACATTTGATCTTGTTTCCATTGAATGTATAAAGTTTGGGCCCACCATGAGTTGATGCCAGTAGTAGTGTGGTAGTAGTAGTTGTACAAAAGGAAAATGGGTTGGGCCTTAGGCCCATGGTGATTAAGAAAAGAAAATGGGTTGGGTTGTTGTGGTTTTTAGGATTAAGTTGGTCTGTGTTACTGGGCTGAAGCCTTGGGTAGAGATTAAACAAAAAAATGACTAGGTTTGGAATCGAACCCGGTTTTGAAACCGATTCTTAGACCGGTTTAGTTGAGATCGATTTGAAGCCTCGACAAACTATAGTGTTGGAATCGATTTATAACCTTATACTCTGAAACCAGTATGCACCTTGTCAAACTCGACCCTAACCGGTTAAAACTCGAGATCAAATTAGTCTCGATCCCTTCCTCTCAAAAACTGGGTTGGGAAGTGAACCAGTTTCATGAAACATCGGGTTTGATTTTCTTTGACCCAATGTCCCTATCCGAACCGATTTGAGCCAAAAACTTGATTTGTGCACATCTGAGATTTTACTTTACATTTTTTGTTTTGAGTGTATTTCTTGTTATTGTTTTTATGTAAAAGGGGTGCAATAGTCCCTTCGTAATAAGTTAATAAAAACGTTTACCGGTGTCACCAAACTCGAGTGTTTTTCGTTGTTATTGTTTTTATTTTAGGTTTGCACCTAAAGAAAAGTTTATCTCACAATACTTCTCCAGTTTGTTACTTGCAGTGTTACCCTGTTGATGTTTAGTATTTCATTCATTAAAGAGGTCTATTATTTGAAGTGTTACCCTGTTCAAATCCTAAAACACAACAAACAACGTGTGCACAACAATCAACATGATAAATCAACGAAAAAACATGGACGAAAACTAGAGGAAACATAATACAAAATCAAGAATTGTTTGATGACCGTCAAGTCACCAACATCACTTAAAAAGAAGTTTGGCTTGCAAACCAACCTTGAAAATAAAACTATCATAGTTTCATGCAGGTACATTCATGTGAGTATGTTGGTCTATAACGGATGCTTGCTGAAGTCTACTGAAGGAATAGGATCTTCATACACCACATTTTACCTATACGATTCGTATAAGGCTATACAGGTCATATAGTATATGAAAAAAAACTATTTGGTGTGTCTCATTCGTACACTTGTCAGTTATATGTGGTTTATACGACTCGTATAGCTATATACTAGCCGGATAAGCCTCTACAATCACCATAAAATCATGTATGAAGATCACATTATTAGTTACTAAATGTGTTACCAAAATTCAAAACATTGGTATGTTAGTCCATAAAGCAACATAGCCCTCTAAGTTTGACTAACCCATTAGGCAATTAGTGGCCCATCACTCTCACTGCAGTCAACTACAACTTAAAACATTTGTTTTTTTAAAAAAAAAACTTGGATAAAATTATGAATGAAGAGAAACTTAATTTTGCTTTTAATATTATTTTCCACAACTTTGTCATTCCAAAAGTTCTCGTAGGTCACACCTTAAAAGTAGAGACTCAAAAAAAAAAAATCATATCTACAAAAAGAAATTGAAATAATTAGATCAAAAAGTTTTGACTTGTTCAAAGATACGAAATAGAAAAACTTTTGATCACGTACCTTTATATGCTATTTTTTTCTTTTCTTTTGAATTTTATGTGCTATTAAAGTTGCATGGTTAGAGAACTATTTTATTAAAGAAAACATATATTTTTAAAATTATATAAATTAATACTTTTTATTTTAAATACTAGCATAATAAGTAACCAATTGACATCTAGCCAAATCGTATCTTGGTGGGTTCGAGTCTTGTAATGGATCGATGAGTAGATTAGACTGATGTTTGAGACGTTTTAAAAAAAATTAAAATAGTCAGTAAATCAATAAAAGTTTTGCAATATCTCGTCTAGACACCGATTATCACGTTAATAATTTGAAACATTTCATGAGCTTTGTCAAAGATGATACGTGATCAATGATATAACTAACATTAGGTGCACCTAAAAGCATAGAATATATTGGATATTTTTTTTATTAATTTATAAACACTTAAATTGTTGTAAATAATATAAAATAATAGTAATAAGTCCTTTATTATAAACAATAAGAAAACATGTATATCATATTATCACATAACTTTTAATTATAATAAGATTGAACTGTGGTTTTCGTTTATGTTGTTTGTTCAAACAAGTGGTTTTAGTTTAATAGTTTCAAATTTACTATTTTTGTTCATATGGTTTCATTTCACTTGCAATTAAATCTGAATTCATTAACCTTGTTAAGTCTGGTCGTTAAATCAATCAGCGTGCACCTCACGTGAGGGGCATTTTTGTCATTTTTCTCCCCAAATAAACCTCATTCGTAATTCGCCAGCCTCCCCTCACATGAGGGGCTGGTGTATTTGGGAAAAATGGACAAAACTACCTTTCACGTGAAGAGTGTGCTGATAGGTTTAACGACCAGACTTAACGGGGTTAATAAAATTGGGTTATATGCTGGTGAAATGAAATCACAGGGACTAAAATCACAAATTTAAAACTATTATACTAAAATCACATATTTGAAAAAACCACATAAACGAAAGCCGCAGTTTACTCGATAAATTATCTCATGTATCATAATTAATTATAAAATAATATATTCTATATTTCTATCTAATAAATCTAAATATAAGCAAACCAAAAGAAACATATATTCCCGACACAATATCTACCGTTGTTATGTTGTGGTCTAGAGTTCGTGTACTCGGTGTCTCGGTCACAGTCTCGCTATCGATCTCTTAGCGTTATAATAAGTTATAACACTTAACTACTAAACAACACACTATACTGACGACTGAGATATATATGAAATTCTCCCTTTATTTTAAACCGACATTGTTCTATTTTCAACTGTTTCCTCGTCCTCGTCTTCATTTTCCCTCGACATTTCCTCCAACGACTTACCATTAGATTCGGGCACCAAAAACGTAAACAACATCCCGAGACAATTCACCACCCCGAGCACAATAAGCGAGTTCTTGACCCCAATCCCGGGCGGGTAACCTTTATCCGTCTTAGTTTTGTCTTGGCTTTGCGCCGCATACAAGAACCCAAATGCACCAATTATTGCCCCCGCTTTACCCGAAGCAGCCGAAATCCCGTGGCACGTTGACCGAAGCCTCGCGGGAAATATCTCGGCCGGGACCACAAATGTGGTCGCGTTAGGCCCGAAATTCGCAAAAAAGAACGTTAACGCGTACATTACAACGAACCCGATTCGATTCTCCTTTTGTGTCCAATGATGGTACGGTATCGCGAGCGCGAACATGAAAACGGTCATAAAGAAAAACCCCATTAATTGGATAGCGAACCGCCCGATTCTATCGATGAAGAACACGGTAAACCAATATCCCGGGACCGTACTACATAGCGCGATTAGCGTTTGCGCTCTCGAGATTTTAAAAACCTCTTGGATCGCGTTCATTGTCTTTGCTTTCGGGATCCACCCGATCGCACTAAATATGTCCTTTTGGAATAAGTTTTGGCTATAAAACGCGATATCGAGCAAAAACCACGTGCTCGTCGTCCCAAGCAAATGTAGCCCGTGTCGCTTCAAAAACCGTTTCGAAAAAAGCCCGAACGTGTTTTGTTGCTTTTCGACCACTTTTTCCTGGTCAGGCTCGAGCTCGACTTGTAAAACTTTTGACATGTCAGCGGCCGCTTGTTTCGCATTTTTAGCCACTAAAGCCGTGTACCGAGCGGTTTCGGGCATCTTCATTCGCCAATAATAAGTCATCAAAGCCGGTATCGACCCGAACATTAAAATAATCCGCCACACATAATCGGCTTGCGGGACCGTGGACCCCAACGGGTCCACCTCATAAGCCGGAGCCGGGTACTTTGCTTTAAACGCGGCGGAAACAATACACGCCACCATCCCGCCCGTCAAAATCCCGAACCCTTGCATCGCAAACACGGCCGCAATAAACGCGCCACGGGTTTTCTTATTCGCGTATTCCGACATGATCGTCGCTGAAAGCGGGTAATCTCCACCAATCCCAAACCCGAGCCAAAACCGAAAAAAACAAAGGGTCGCCATAACCGCGGTGGGCTCGTTACTAAACGAAAGGCCCGACGCGATCGAGCAAATGACCATAAGCATAAGTGTCATTCCATAAACTCGTTTTCGGCCCATTTTGTCACCGAGCCACCCGAAAAAGAGTTGACCCGCGAGGGTGCCACAAAACGCGACACCATTAACCGCGGCTGACACGTTAGGAGGCAATGACCCGGGTTTCTCGTCACCGAAGTCATGGTAGTAAATTCGGCCTAGTAATTTCGTTACCAAGGAGATGCAAAAGAGATCGTAAGCGTCGGTAAAGAAACCCATACCGGCGATTACGATCGCCGTAAAATGGTACCATTGAGTCTTGGCTACATCAAGTGCATTCAACACCTTCAAGTTATCATTTGCCATAACCTATGTGTACAAGAACAAAAATAAAAGGTTAGTTACTAACTCTTTACATATGTAAATAAAAGTAAGTGTGACAGTCCAAATATATCACTTATGGCGCATGTTCATGTTCGTCTATTTAACTTTAATCGAACACGAACAGTGGAAAATAAATATGTTCGTGTTCATTTATATTAACATTCTGAACTAGAGGTGCAAATGAGCCGAGCTGCTCGATATCAGTTCGTTAAAATGCTCAATCGAGCCGAGCTAAATCGAGCCCGAGCCTGAGCTTCACTTATCGAGCTCGTGCCGGCTCTTCGAGCCTGTCATTTATATAATTTTTTAAAATATAGATTTAAGAATTATTAATTAATATATATATATATATATAATGTTATGAAAAATAAACAAAAATAACTAAATAATATATGTTATTTTATACATAAAACATTATAATAGAAAAAATATATAAAAATAATAATAATAATATAAAAAATAATTGATAAATAGCAAACGAAATGAGTCCGAGCCGAGGCGAGCTTGAAAATCTATTCACGAGCCGAGCTCAAGCTTTGAAAATAGAGTTTGAAACGAGCCGAGCGAGCTTTGTATAAGTTAAACGAGCCGAGCTCGGGCTCGGCTCGGTGAGCTCGGCTCGGCTCGTTTGCACCCCTGTTCTGAACGAACAGTTGACGAACATAGACAGACACAAAAGAACTAAAACGAATATAAATGAACATTAACAAACACCAACTTAAGCCCAATATATGTTTATATATTTTTAGAAATAATATAATTACATATAGGTAAATGTGTTAAATGAACGTATATAAACAAAAACAGAAACGAGCACATACGAACTTTCACAAACATACATGAACGAACAAAACATGTGTTCATGTTCATTCATTTAGTTAAATGAACAAAAGGTTTTATTCATGTTCGTTCATTTATCTAATAAACGAACATAAACTATAACTTATTTAATATTACTTTTGGACATAAGAAAGTTTCAAACATGTACTATAAAGTCATGTGATATTTAATGAAAGTGATGTTTTTTTTTTAAAACGGACTCGTGACACCATTAATGTTTTACCTATTCCCTTTTATTGGGAAACATAATTATATCATTTTTATACAAATTTAACAATTTTTCAAAATTTTCACATATGGCTAATATGACTTTTGTCACGTTCGTTAAAATACAATTAGCCAAGTGGTCACACGTTATAGTGAATAGAGGGGTCAAGTGACTACTAGAAAACATCTCATTTTTCTAAAAGTGTTTTCTATAAAATTCCTATAACATGTAACTCCAACAAATCCCAGACGAATTTTAAAAAATAAAAAACTAGCCCGCTTAATAGTAACAATACGATTTTTTTTCTTGGAAAATTGTTGATAACTCTTCACCAAAAATTTATGTTTATTGTTTTCGTTGGAAACATTATAAACATAATTATTTGTGTTATCTATAGTACTATAATTTTGTTTGAAAGTTGTAGCAAACTTTGCAACATATCTTTGTAGAAAAAAGACGCTGGAAAGAAGATTTAAAATGATTTTTCCGACATGTATTTTTTCACGCAGCTTTTTGTAGGAAATTCGCTAGAAAACAAGGTTTTCAACCAAAATCACGTGTAAAAAAATGACCCATCTTCTAATAGTGATGTCCTGACTTAAACTCATTGATTGTTCAACACAAGCTAATTTACCTAATTTTATTAGTCAGCAGGGTACTGATAAATTCTTTATAGTTATCTAGTAACATGTGATACATATTCACGGGTAAGAAAAATATAATGAAGAATTTAGCATGTTTAAATAGGTAAATTTTTAAAACACTAATCTGTGACATGTTAGTTAAGGAACCATTTATAACGTTACAAGTGACAAACCATAGAATGAATAGATAATAAACGACTTTTGGAGTCTTTAGAACCAAACATAACAAAATAAGGAAACACCCAAGAAATGAATAAATGAATACCGAACATATATGGTTTGATGGCCACACCTATTTGGCACTTATCATAGAAAATGGTAATCGAATATGGGACATATTAGGGTGTACACGTTCTTATAAAAGAGACATACATAATTGAATGTGACGTTTATCGTCCTCTTCAACTTCGTACATAGGAGTGTTTAGGACTGTTTATTTTGCGGTTAAGAAAAATACACGCTTAATTGAACTAACTTGGGTTATGCGTATCTCGCATCGGAATAAACCGGATTGCATTGTACAAATTTGTAATAGTACCTAATTACGTATGTACATCTAACTTTACAGGTTTGATTGGTTGTTACACTAAAATCTGATGCACATATATATAGTAGTACATCAAACTCAATGCAACAAACTATCCAACTTTCCGGTTTGATATAACGTTGTAATTAATGAATTTTTTTCAATAATATTGTGCACATATAATCGTTTGTAAAACTTGTTATTAAAGTGTGTCATTAGACATTTTGATATCCCTACTAACCATACGTGTTTTTCACTTTTTGCCACTTAATGATTCCATTAAGAGACTATATCTGAATCAGTCAGCGATAAAATGCTTTTGGTTAACTTAAAAGACACCTTTAAATGAGTAAATTCAAAGTCTTCGAATATAACTATGTCAGAACCCCCCCCCCCCCCCCCTTTACGTTGTTTACATAATCAAAAGAGAACACAACCTCATATTATAAGTCGGAAATCCAAAGACCCCACATCACTATATTAAACAATACAGTCCTAAAACTTTTTTAAATAAACACTTGATTTTTCCAAAACCCGTAACTGACGATTATTAAAGTAAAGGTATGATCCGGTATAAATATAATTAAGCTACTAAACATACTTATAACTAGAGTAATTTAAAAACTCTATAATTTGTAACCAGAATAATTAGTTATTACTTATTACAATACAAAAAATGAAGTTGCATAATAATAATTTACTTTAGTTTAAAACTGACTAACCGTAAAGTAATAATAGTTATTCTTGTGTTAACACAATTACATTATTTATATGTACACTTATCACGTTAAAAGCTGTTTATAACCGTAATAAAAAACCGAAAGCATTCCGGATGTTAATACCAACTAAACAAAGCACAAGTTTACGAAATCTAACCTCAAATACACAACGAAAGATATGAACACAGAGCCTTGTAAGTTGTAACTTGTGCAACAAAAGTAGTACTTTAGTTCAGCCAAATTATGTGGTAGAAGATGGAGGTGAGATATGGTGTGGTTGGTGATATATGGCCCTTGTATTTAATAACTCAAAGTGGGCCCACTTTTTATTTTTGTCTCACGCCATACGTGAATAATTAACGGCTAGGATTGTTTGATTGGTGACGTGGCAATGATCGGATGTGGTTTTTACAAGTCAACAAGGACTTTTTTTTCTTGCTTTTAGTGGAAAGTTGTAATACTTTTTGATTTCTTTTCTAGAGTTCATATAATATTATTATTGTTTGAAAATGTAGAATGTAAGGGGTGAGAAAAAACCGAATTGTTAATCGAAATTAACTGTAATGGTAAAGAATCAGATGGTTATGATTAAGTGAATTTGATTAACTGATTGTTTAGTATGATTATGGTTAATGTGTCTTTGCTGAACGACTTTAATCGAACCGAATCTCGTATGTTTGTGATTTTTTTTTCAAACTTTATACCTCTATTTTCATATATTATGCCTTCATTTCTATCTTCAAACATTTAAATTTATGTTGCAATTTATTTATAAAATTGCTTGAAACACCATATCCAAGCTCCGACATATTTTAACTTTGAAACTTCATAATTTAGTATGGAAGATTGTAACTGAGCTATTTTCAGTTGAAACAAAGGAAAAATAAATATATTTGCCGATTAACCAAACTTAACCGAGACCGACCCGTAACCGATGGTCAATCGCAGTGCCGTCTCTGAGGATGCGGGGCACCCCAAGGGCCCCGTGCAAGGAAAAAATATTGGCCCCTATATATTGAAATTATTTTTGATGAGAAACAAAAAAAAAATGCTCGAATTAGTCTATTGGACAAAAAGACTATTACTTTTTGTTATTTGAATTACACGAAATTCGAATTTTATAACTTTAGTTATGAGCTTTTGCTTTATAAAATTATATATTAGATATACATATAAGATAAAAGATCTTAATACAAACTATAAAATTTGATCCAAGCAATATAAAGAAAAGAATGTAGCCCATAAAATATGCTATACAAGTTTTTGGAAAAATTGGAAAAAATAGTGCAATTATTGGGTATTGAACCTGAGTCCAACATCATCAGGTATACAATGGAGTATACCATGTGAGCCACAAGACATTTTTAGTAATTTTTGTTTGTATCTAATTTATCTATTGCATATCCTGCATTCTTTAAATTTTGGGCCTTAATAATTTTGGGTCCTTGTGCGATTGCATGGGCTGCACGGCCTTTGGGCTGGCCCTGGTCAATCGACCTATTATTAATCGACCACTCGGCTATGGTGGTTATGGTAAAGCCTTTATAACTGAACCAACTTTGTAATAAATTAATAATATAATATGTATGAATCAATTATTTGTTTGAAATTCTTTTAGTCATACGAATTAATTTTGCTATATAATAAAAAAAAGGTTTTGAAATTGTGATATTGAAAAGTATAATCTCAATTTCGCAGGTATCAAAATAAAAAGGGGATTTTAGTCTACAAAGTACAAATCAAGTGATTCTAATTCGATCCTTAGCCACTATTGGTGTTCCAAAAATAAACCAGAAAAACTAGTAAACCATATTAATTTTGAATTAATCCTGTAAATGGAATAATGAATGGTGGATATCGGATGGTTACTACTTACTAGCCGCCATCAAAAGCATAAGAAGAAATATATTGTGTCATGTCATCATGTGTGCACAAAGTGTTGATGTAAAAGTACAGATAATATGGATAAGAGTAAATTATGGTTTTTGTTCTTGTGGTTTGTCGAAATTTACGGTTTTAGTCTAATTGGTTTGAATCTGTGATTTTTATCCGTGTGGTTTCATTTCACTTGCAATTAAACCCGACCCCACTAACTCAGTCAAGTCTGGTCCTTAAACCCATCAGCGTGCCCCTCACGTGATGGGCAACTTTGTCTTTTTTCTTTCCATATAAACCCCAACCCTAATTCGCAAGCCCGCTCACGTGAGGGGCTGATGTGTATTTGGGAAAAAAGGGGACAAAATAGCCCCTCGCGTGAAAGGCACGCTGATGGGTTTAACGATCATACTTAACGGGGTTAGTGGGACCGGGTTTAATTGCAAGTGAAATGATACCACATGATGAAACTCGCAGATTTTGAAACTATTAGACTAAAACCGCATATTTAGACAAATCACAAAAGCGAAAACCGCAGTTTACTATATATATAATGTTACTAAGAATAATAACGCGTGTTATTGATCAATTATATATCTGGTGTATGTAATGTTTTCAGTTTCATTTGTATGAGTTGTTTTATACATGTAAAATCATACCAACCTCGCCAACCTATTATACACTCAACAAACGCAACCATGGAATGTTATAAACCGATTTTAACAGCTTGATACTCGAAAGCATGTCTATCATGTAACTACAACAATTCATCTTAACAAACGTGTCATGCTACCACTTTAGAAAACTTTATTAATCACTTTAAGTAATGATACTTTACCGCCACAAATCTAATCAACCTTACGTGATTTTTGACTCGTGTAAAGTCCAACCAACATATACGTATATGATTCCAACTCTCAATACTTACACAAGTTTATTTGGAAGTTAGAACTCCAACCTTCAACACGCATATAACGTATTCATATAATATGTCTTTGTTATGTAAAGTAAAAGTTAGGAGAGTTATTGGTTAAGTTGTCACTATACACTATTATCGGCCAAAGTGTCACAATTTGTCTGAAAAATTATTTTTTCCTGAAAACATTATATTTTTAATGAATTTTTTTATTGGGCACAGTATCCAAGAATTTATTAAAAATATATGAACACCAATAATTGATGATGAGTAAATGAGTAATTTACGAATACAATCATATTCATATGTGTAAAAGAATGTATCTTCTTCATTAGGAATGGCAACGGGGCGGGTTTGGGGCGGGTTTTGCTTAACCCGAACCCGAACCCGAAACCAAAAACCATCCCCGTACCCGCCCCATTACCCGTCGGGTTTAATTCGGGGATTCCCCGTTTGGTTTTTTGTACCCCCCCGACCCGCCCCGTCCCCGAACCCGAAAACCCGAAAACCCGAAACCGATAAGAGAATTAGGGATCTTACATTACAGGTGGTAGCCTGGTAGAGTGGTAGGATGAGAACGAGGAGGAGGAGGGTGGTCCGGTGGTGCAGACGGGGCGATTGAGTGGATGGTGATGGTGGTGCAGACGGCGATTGAGTGAATCGGGGGCGGAATGGCGGTGGCGCACTGGTGCTGCAGATTGATGGTGCTGCGGACTGCCGATTGGTGGTGCACTGGTGCTGCAGATTGAGTGGTGCACTGGTGCTGCGGACTGCCGATTGGTGGTGCACTGGTGCTGCGGACTGCCGATTGGTGGTGCACTGGTGCACTGGTGGTGGATTGGCGGTGGATTGGTGGTGGATTGGTGGTGCACGGTGGATTGGTGGTTTAGGTACTGAGACAGTGGACGGCGATTCACGATTGTTAGGTTTAGATTTGAGATTGTTAGGTTTAGGTTTTTAATATATGTATATATATATTATTTTTATTTATATTTATATATATTATATCGGGGCGGGTCGGGGCGGGGGTACCCAAACCCGAACCCGAACCCGAACCCGAAACAATCCCCGAAACAATCTCCGAAACCCGACCCGAAACCGAAAAAACAAAACCCGACCCGACCCGAAATAAGCCGGTTTTCGGGTTTCCCCCGTCGGATTCGGGGATTTTTGCCATCCCTATTCTTCATGCCTCCATTTGCGGGTCTTGCATGCACATGTTAATAAAAACAAAATGGTAAGTCAAATAGTTAATTAACTAAGAATTGATGATTGAGGGATTATCAATTGCTAACCTACTAATATTCTAAGAATAATCATCATCGTTCTCAAAAAACCTTAAAAATTACGAATCCAGAGCGAGTAAGTAAAAAAAATAAAAAATTGGTCTATGACATATAAACTCAATAACTCTATAGACATATAAACTCAATAACTCATATACAATTCTTTATTAAAAAAAAGAATGCAAATCCCTAAAAGTTAAACAAATAAACTTTGGTTCCATAGCGACGTCGTGCCAAATGGTCATTTAGTATGTTTATTTTTTAAAATAGATTTATATGAAAAAATATATACAAATTTTCATTTTGTAATTACAGCCCCTCAGAGAGAGTGGATTCAATTGTATACGGGTGCACACTATGAACATGGCCCCAAACATGTCCCTTGCAAGGCCAACCCTAAGAATAATGCATTAATGTGGTGTAAAATCAAACTAAGGAGCTGTTTGTTTACATCTGAATGGAAACATTCAGTTGTAAACATCTGATTCATTCAGATTTCAGACTGTTTGGTTTCAAATAGAAAAACATCTGAATGGTTGAAATTAGGTCTGAATCATTCAGATCTGAATGAATCAAACAACCTATAAATAAAAATAGAGCACATAAGATGAAAAATACATTACAAGTTAGGAATTACAAGAATCCGAAAATGAATATAAATTAATTCATCATTTCGATTTATTGTATATTGTTCTCATCAAGTCATCATTAACAAAGCAAAAAACCTTATGTTCAACATAGTAGGATCGAATCTAGAACAAAATAATATTCACATGATTAAACCCCAAAAAAATCACGACACGTAAGTGAAAGTCAAAGTGGTAAAAGGAGTATATATGTGGATGAAGATCACTTAAACGCTCAACAACATTTTGTTTATAGACTTATTTTATGAAAAGTTTATTGAAATAGCAAATAAAGTTAAAAAATACTATTTTTTATAAATTTACATGATGTTATATAAGAGTTTTCAAATCAGGTCAACTAGATATCTTATTGTTGCCCATCTTGGCATCTTATATTTAGATAAGAAAATATTTATAACAATAGTAATAGTAATCAAGTTTGTTAAATATTATGTTTTCTTGAACGATGAATTTTATCATATGTGAGACTTTAACCCAATAGCTTTTAATCGTTATTGTTTTAAGGGTTTGTCTTTGTTAACGGGTCACCAACCCCATTAGTGTTAAATATTCTATTAAGGTCATTTATTTTTTTCTTTTTCATTTAAACTTAAGTAACTTTTATTATATGTTCATTCCATGTATTGTTTTTTTTAATAATGCAAGTGTACACTTAATAAAATTAAATGAAACAAAATAAACCATACATGAATCTTCGTTATTATTAGCGGATGTTTTTTTTTTCAAATAACTTGAATTAAGAGGTAATAGTGAAGAAAAAAATTCAATAATTGATAACCGGATTTCATAATTGTTAAATTCAAACAAAACTTAACAAGATAATCAGTAATCATGATTCATATGTATTTCATTTGTCTCAATTAATCTATTTAACATTTACGAAATAATTAACATAAAACGCTAAACATTAATTAAAAGTTGAGTGACTTTAATAAAACAACTAAAAGCTCGTTTACTCAAGAGTCGATACACCCTAACCATTTTGGGTCGAGAAATAAAAATATAAATAAAAATGTAAGTGTACGGTTACCTTTAGCCTTGTGTTGTTCTTCAATACAGATAATGTCGTGGAGCTAACGGAGTTCGTGCGAACCATTGTTCAAGTCAACTAGAATATTATGTATAAGTTTTCTCTTGTTTTCATATATACATTCTAATATTCCATTTTTCTACCAGAATTTTGAATAATAATACTCTATTAATTTTACTTTTTCATGTTAAGAAAATAACATATTTTTTCTTTGCCTAAATTCTTTGTAATAGCAATTATAACTAATTAAAATTCAAAAGAATCCTAAAAAAAGGTTACAAACCGTAAGGGAATTATGACACGGATACTTTACACGACATGGTTAGATACGACT
The DNA here is from genome assembly GCF_021521415.1 of Bidens hawaiensis. Classification (NCBI taxonomy): domain Eukaryota; kingdom Viridiplantae; phylum Streptophyta; class Magnoliopsida; order Asterales; family Asteraceae; genus Bidens; species Bidens hawaiensis. The sequence continues at coordinate 20,172 of NW_027492052.1, forward strand.
AAAAAAGTCTATAACGTATAAACATATTTAACCGCCCAACCCACTTACGACACTAATAACAAATTTACCAAACTTTGTTAAACGCCAACACAATACATTTAAGACATGTTTATCAAAACAACGTAGATTATCATCTTAGTTAAATTAAATTACTTCTTATTATTAGTTTGTTAAAGATTATATAGATTATAACTTTTGGTGAATTTTATATTATCATCTTAGTTACTATAAATTATATTTAGTGATTTGTGTAAGTAATCATGTTATTGAAATAATAATATTTAATTATGCTTAACACGTTGTGTTGTGTCGTTCATGTTATTAGATTTGTTATATTTTAACCGTGTTAAATGTGTCTCTGTCGTGCATCCTGCTTATCATTTATGTATGTGTAATTAACAAGTTTAGTTAAACTTCTTCTATTCGGATTGATTAGTTTTGTTAATATGGCGTATCAAACACGACATGCTTAGCATAACACGAGAAGTTGCTCTAGCTCTTGGTTCGGTACATGGTTCAGGTAAAGTCACTTGTCTTTAATAGTAACATAATCTATGTAAAAACTATGTGGAAAAATATATTTTTTTAAAATTTTATGTAATTTTTTAATTAATGAAATAGTAGTTGCTATCCATTTTCCTAACACTATGCTTTGACCATTTCTTTGTAGAAAGACATGTACCATTTAATTTGAGAATCACCCCAAACTTAACGTCACTAATAATAAGTCTACATATGTTGTTAAATTGCTATAAAGAAATTATTTGAAGTGGAACGTTTTAAACCTCATATGACTATAATCACAAGATAAGACATATATGTCACGCTAGTTGCTTAAACTTAAAGTCTCCTAAGTCCTAAGACGCGTGCGATGCAAAAGTATAAGATGTTATTGAAAACGATGCATTGCTTTTGAAAAAAAATGTTTTAGAAACCGTTATAATCTTGTCAACAGGAAAACAAAATAAGTAACGTAAAACACAGTTTTTTGAATTGCATTTAAACAGTAAATTAAACTGTATAAATATTAAGGGGCTGTTTGTTTACATATGAATGGAACCATTCAGATGTAAACATCTGATTCATTCAGACTTCAGACTGTTTGGTTCCAAACAGAAAAAACATCTGAATGGTTAAAATTAAGTATGAATCATTCAGACTTATTGTCGTTGCTGAATGGGACAAGATTCATTCAGATCTGACTCATTCAGATCTGAATGAACCAAACAGCCCCTAACATAGTTAGATTATTTTGATTTATTTTGGTTTTAACTATTTATAAATACCTTTTCAAGCAATTTAGCCAACACGATTGTAGCATGGTCACTTTGCCAAATGATATAAAAGAAGAATTATATTGTTACATTTTCAAATTTAGAGTAACCTGTGATTTTCGTCTTTGTGGTTTGTCTTAATCTTTGGTTTTAGTCCAACGGTGTTAAATTTGCGATTTTCGTTCATGTGGTTTCACTTTACTTACAATTAAACCCGAATTCACTAACCCCGTTAAGTCTGATCATTAAACCCATCAGCGTGCCCCTCACGTGAGGGATAGTTTTGTCCTTTTTCTCTCAAAATACAACTCATTCCCTCATGAGGGGGCTTGCGAATTAGGACTGAGGTTTATTTTGGGATAAAAAAGACAAAACTGTCCCTCACGTGAGGGGCACGTTGAGGGGTTTAACGACCAGACTTAACGGGTTAGTGAATTTGGGTTTAATTGCAAGTAAGATGAAACCACAAGGCCAAAAATCACAAATTTAAAACTATTTGACAAAAACCACAGATTTAAACAAATCACGAGGACGAAAATCGCAGTTACTCTCAAATTTATAATACTTGTCAAGTTGTATAAAAGAGTAAAAGCATTGTTTTAGATTAGATTTTATATATCTGAATTTAAATTATAGTTTTAAGATTCGATATTATAAACTAGGAAAATAAAGTCTTCCAAGTCGTCGTTTATAGTTAAGGCTATGTGTAGTGGAGGGGTTACAATTGGGGCGAATTATACACGTTGCGCCTGGTTAGCAAAGGGGGCGAATTTGTTTTTGGGGTGTATTGGTGTAGGGGCTACAAGTTGGGCCCACAGTATCTTTTTTTATTATTTTCTTTTTATAAATAAACTAATTAAATAAAAACCAATTCATTTAAATAATTAAATAAAAATGTATTAAAATTAAAAAGAAATACAAAAAAATACATAACTAAAAATATAAAAAAAACATATAGCTCGGTTGGCGTACATGTTTAGCTTCGGGTCGGGAAATTGAAACGGATAGCTCGGTTGGTTTAGGTTCATCGGGCTCCATTGTAAGTTCACGTTCGGTTGGTTTTGCGAACCATGGTGTTGACCGAAAGGAAGGAATGGGTGGTTCGGGTTGTTTCTAGGATTCATTTTGCATATACATATATATACACACACACAAACATATATACATATACATATATATATATATATATATATCACACACACAACATATACACAAATACATATATATACACACACACACAACATATATACATATGCATATACATATATACACACACAACATATATACATATACATATATACATATACATAATAATAATATAATAATAATAAACTTATCTCCTCCAGGCGACGAATAACCCACGCCCAGGCCCAAGGCGACGAATAACCCACGCCCAGGCCCAAATCACCCCAAATTCGTCCAGGGGGGCGATGTTCGAGCCCAAATTCGCCCCTTTATTGCGCTCACTACACATGGCCTAATAGCCTACATATGTGATGTTGATATGACAAACGTCTTAAATGAAATCTGACCCTAAAATGTATTAAATTGAGTGTGTACTCTTTAACAAGTAATAACATCAATAAACAAGGATGTCGCTAAAGAGAGACAACTATCCATCACGGGCACCAAGGTTTTAAAAGTCGATGGGCAACTGGAAAGCTGAGTGTATTCGGATGTACTCGGAAATGATAAATATAAAGAAAATTAATTTTTGGATATTATATATGTATATATATACATATATATATGTTTTTTTATTTGTCAAATATAATAAGTATACTAATATTTATAACAAAATAAGTGAATATAAATATAAATAATATAAATACATTTTTAAATATTTATTATTCTAAAATTTGCTAATTATTAACTAAAAAGGTTATTTATTATATAATATTATAAAAATAGGAATTTTGTATTATTATTTTTTTAATTAAAATCGGTTCAATTTTATTTCTGATGTTTATGTGCCTCGATGACTTAAAAAACTGGACGCAAAAACACTAGGCGTAACAATTGCTTATTTTCATAACCGGACTGAATAACGAACCGGTCCCTTCATTATATTCATATCTTGTTTATATATTTATATATAAAAACAAAAAAAAAAGTAACAACATTGGTTTGAAAGTGTTACACCTTTATAATAATAACTTTATAATACAATCTGAACCCACAAAAAGAAATAATTACGTACGTGCACATGAAAAAAAGGTAAAACACAATCTACTGACCACATATGAAAGCCATAGAATCTTTACAAAGGTTCATAAAGCTATAGCAATCATAAGTACTTCACAAAATAAACACAAAAGTAGTCAGTTTGTAATATCTCTAGTACATCAAACAGGAGCAGTTCGGTTATAAGTTGTGTTGGAAGCCGGTTCGACCTCGTCTTCGTTCTCGCCCGACAACTCTTCGAGTGATTTCCCATTAGGTTCGGGTACCAAAAACGTAAATACGAGTCCTAGCAAGTTGATCACGGCGAGAATGACGAGGGACGCCTTGATCCCGATTCCCGTGGGGTAGCCCGCGTCGGTTTTCTTGGGATCCGTGCTTTGGGAAGCGTAAAGGAACCCGTAGGCCCCGACGATGGCACCCGCTTTTCCCGCGGCTGCGGATATACCGTGGCAGGTGGACCGGAGTCTCGCGGGGAATATTTCCGCGGGGACCACAAAAGTGGTCGCGTTAGGGCCGATGTTGGCGAAGAAAAAGGTTAGTGAGTACATTATGACGAACCCGATACGGTTCTCGTGTTGGGTCCAATGATGGTAAGGAATCGCGAGGGCGAACATGAACACGGTCATGAAGAAAAAGCCCATGATTTGGATCTTGAACCGACCCATTCGGTCGATGAAAAAGACCGTGAACCAATAACCGGGAACCGTGCTAAAATAGCGATAAGAGTTTGAGCCCGAGCCACGCGGTAAACCTCACCAATGGCACTCATTGTAGCCGCAGGCGGGATCCACCCGATACCGCTTAACACGTCTTTTTGGAAAAGGTTTTGTGAGTAAAAAGCAATATCAAGTAGAAACCATGTGGATGTGGTCCCGAGTAAGTGGATCCCGTGTCTTCGGGCGAATTCTTTCGAAAACAACCCGAATGAGTTTCTAGTATCTAGAACAATTTTCTCAACCTTTTGCTCTTCGGCTTCGATCTCGACTTGTAAAACTTTAGCCATGTCTTGCGCCGCTTGTTTGGCGTTTTTCGCCACCAAAGCGGTGTAACGTGCGGTTTCCGGCATCTTCATACGCCAGTAGTATGTCAAAGCTGCTGGAATCGCACCAAACATGAGAATTATACGCCAAACATAGTCCTCCTGTGGGGCCGTGGACCCCAGTTTGTTCGTTGCATAAGAGGGAGCATTAAACGCGTGGTCAAAAGATGACGACACGATTAACGCTACAATCCCACTAGCCAAAATCCCAAACCCTTGCATAGCGAAAACCGCGGCAATAAATGCCCCACGCGTTTTCTTATTCGCGTATTCCGACATAATAGTAGCCGAGAGCGGGTAATCCCCACCGATCCCAAACCCGAGCCAAAACCTAAAGAAACAAAGCGTCGCCATCACACCCTTTGGTTCGTTGCTGAACGAGAGACCCGAAGCGAGTGAACATATAACCATAAGTGCCAAAGTCATACCGTACACCCTCTTCCAACCCATTTTGTCACCGAGCCACCCAAAAACAATTGCCCACATAACGTTCCAACGAGTGCGACACCCGTGACCGATGATGCCACACCGGGTGGTAGAGACCCGGGCTTTTTACCGTCTTTGAAATAATATATACGACCGAGCAATCTTGTCACTAGGGATATTGCGAAAAGATCGTAGGCGTCGGTAAAGAACCCCATACCGGCTATAACAATAGCGGTAAAATGGTACAATTGTGTCTTGGCTGAGTCAAGTGCACTAAGCACTTGTAGTTGCTCTCGAGCCATGGCTAGCTAGTTACTTGTTCCAAAACTATAGTCTATGAACACAAAGAAAATGAGTTAATAACTTAATACTTGACACACAAATGTTGAATTTAGACTTTAGAGACTTTAACTTGTTAAATGATTTATAAATAAATTATTAATATTAATATTAATATAAATATGTAATAGTATAATAAATATTTTCTAGGTGTCATGTCATGAATTATTATATGTGTTTATTGTTTAAATATGAATTTAATTGTATTAAATGTTAGAAGACCTATTCAACAAATTAGATATTTTATTTTTTCTTGGTTGTAACTATGGTGACAGAATTGGTGGACCAGTTAAAGACTTTTGGGATTGATAATAAATGAAAAGTCATGCATGCATGTGCAAAACAAACAAATATATAAGTAACAATAGTTAAAAATTTAAATCATTGGTGTAATTTCGATTTGTAATCATTGTTTGTTTATTTGTTTGACCTTTAGCGTCTTGCTAGCTAATGAAAGTCAATATTTGAAAACTAAAACGACAGTTTAAATCATAAACACTTTATTTTTCTTGTAATTTATATATAAATATACAAGTTAATAAATAAATAAAATACTTTAGAAAATTATAAATACGTGTTTATGCTGCAATTACCAAAAAAATAAGTAAATTCGATAATGACATAATTATCTAATTACCCGACTATGTAAATTTAATGCTCAAATGTTTCATAAACCATTAAGACGGGAAATTGCATAATGTTTACGACAATTTTACGTGCAAAAATGAAAAACTCATTGATACATATACGAAACTATTCCAATTACAAAGAAATAGGTAAATTCAATAATGACATAATTATCTAATTACCCGACTTGGTAATAGCATGCTCAAATGTTTCATAAACCATTAAGACGGGAAAATGTAACGTTTACGACAATTTTACGTGTAAAAATGAAAAACTCATTGATGTAACATATACAAAACTAAAAAACAACTGTATCTGATAAATCTTCATAAACAGTAAAAGATAATCGGTTTTAGAGAGAGAGGGTACCTTGTGAAGAGGTATAGCTATACACTATTTTTAGAGAGTGAGAGAAGAAGGTGATGAGAAGATGATATGTTGAGTTGTTCGCTATTTAATGATTCACGATTCTAAAAATCATTTGTAGCATATTATGGGTGTATGCTCTTATGGATGAGGTAACGCTTTCTCATGTTGCTTCACCAATGATCTAATCTCTAACTCTAATATATGAAGTCAACGGCCAGCTTGCCTCTTTATGATAGAATTAATATGCTCTTTAGTCACTAATTTAAGCAAATTATAAGGCTTGATTTCAATCATCTTGTATATTAATGAGGGTTGAGTAGAAACTTAATTTAACAACTAACATTGCTTCATAATTTGCTAAAAAATGTGGGCTATAAAAAGTAAAAAACGATAAACTTCAATATAAATGATGGCCAATAACATCACCATATTACGATACTCGGTTTTATCCCCCGTATTACGGGGGTTGGTTTCATTGTTTGTTTATAATATGTATGTATATATATATATATATATATTAATTTTATTTATTGTAAGGGAGTTAATAATATATTTAGGTTTTATGATGAAAGGATTTCACCAACAAATGAGATTAATTAACCCTTTTATTTTTGTACTATAAAATTGTTTCTTAATTATCAATAATATTTAAAAAAATGGATATTAACTATTAGTATATCCTTAATTTATAGGATTTTCATATAAAATATTTAGTGATTTATATTAATTTAATGAGATGTTATAACCAGTTTATGGGCTCTCTGGGTTTGGTGAGACCGATACCCGTGAATTCAGGTCAAATGCATGAAGAGCCTACATTTACAAATAAAACATACTGGTGGCCTGAGAGAATGTGGGGAGCTACTAGAGAGGTTTTAAAGATTTCGTATATATATATTTAAGATTTAGAATACTAGTTAACATTTGAAGTATATATAATTTAATATATTAATTTTTAACACTTACATCATTATAAAAACCTCAACGTGTTGCAATAAACCTCAAGTTGAGATTTTTAGATAATTTATGATATGATCACTTCATTCATCATAAAATATACTAGTTATTTTACAACTTCATATTTTAATATCTTTTTTCATATTGAAGTGAACAAAAACTAAATATAAATACTGACCTTTCTAATGCTGTTTTAGTATTATATTTAATATTTTCTTATATAGTCTGTTATGATCATTTTAAAAATAGAAATATAAGTTACATTTAGATATTTTGTAATTTCAAACGAATTCACTTGTGGTTAATAGTCATTTCTTATTTACAACTATTTAAGCTATACTAACTTTAAAAAACTAACATAGATATAAAAATGGAATATGTTAATTTGAGAGTGAGAAGTAGGTAATTAATATACTAAAATGTATAAACAGTGTGTATGATATTTCAGTTTTATAAAAACATATACGAATTCTCTTATTTTTACTACATATTTAGCTATTTATTTAATAGCTAAAAGTAATACATAAAATAAAATATTAATAGTATTGAACAGATTAAGCTACTGAAGAAACACTAAGTGACCCTGTACAGATTATAGATAATCTGGGGGTTAAGTAATGTTTCCCACGGATGAGATCTAGCTGAGAAGGCTGTTCTTCAGGAGACCTGCAAAACAAACACCGTAAGCTCGTCACTGAGAAGGGGGGGTTCCTCCTTGTGACCACCCTCCGGCGTGAGAATCAGACTAGGTTGCTCTGAATATAAGTGTATATTAAGAGATTGCTAGATGACTGGATAGCAGATGATCTTACCATTCCAAGATGTTGGAGTATTTATAGCCGAAGGTAGGTTTCCAAGCAGGTACAGCCGGCTGAATAGTATTCCTGTTCTACCAACAGTGGACTATGAACAGGTCATACTGGTTGGTGGGTAGGTTACGGCCAACAGTGACAAAGTCGGCCGCACTATTCCACCAACTGTAGATTATGCACGTCCCACCTACTGTGGATTGTACGCAGGCCATGCTGGTTGGTGAAAAGGTTACGGCCAATAGTAACACTATTCCACCAACTGTAGGCTGCGCATGTCCCACAGTAAGGGTTGGTGAGTAGGCAGCGGCTAATAGTGACAAACAGTACTAGAGGGTGCTCCTCCTCGCACTGTTGTCGGTGAGCTGTCACCCTGTGATTGGCTCATGGGCTGTTCTGGTCAGATCGTCTGTCCTATCCATACCTTGGTAGGTATAGTACAAAAGATCTTTCAGAATCATACAGACTGGCTCATTTAGGCGGGATTGTTCCCGCCTTGCTCATTCCTTCATGTGACTACTGAAGTATCTAGTGTCTTGTGCGTGTAGCCCTGCTGTCTGCGGGTAGCCTTCCCTGATGGCTTGTATCCGCAACTGCGGGAACAGGCGGGGTACTTCACCATTGGGAGGCTTTCCCTGCGTGTACAGCTTGCGTACTGCGCGTAAGATTCTATGAGCATGGTGGGTCCTGCGGGAGCAGATGGCCTTTGCGCAGACGTCCCTGTTCAAGGTGAGTCTTGCGGGACCAACTGGTCTCTGCTGGGACCTACCTCTTCAAGTCCCCCCAGTCCAATGTTCTTCTCATGAATGTTTAATGAAGTGAGGTGAACTTTTGGACTTTAAGCAAGGGGTTTTGAAAAGGGTTTTTAGTTTTAAGGTTCTCCGTGGGGATTCTTCCCGCGGGTTTCCTAATGTCACTTGCAAAAATTCCCGATTTTTTTTGCTTGATCTTTGGGTATGATGCGGGTAGGTATGTAACCTTCTCGCAAGTCAGGAGCGTTGAGTCTCACTTGTGTGGATTCTCCTTGAGGTTTTAGTGGTTTTGAACATAGTGATCAATTATGTTTAAACCACCAATTCCATCCTGGAGCCTCAAACAATGTAGTTCTCGACGTTCCCGCTATGCGGGGATGTTATTTCCGTTTCCGCAAGCATTGCCCAGAAGATCCTTCTTGGTTTCAATTCCCTGCGGAGCGCTAGGTATGTGAAGGGTTTTTGCCTTAACACTGTACCCGCGCTCGTCTTACGGTTACTTTACTTTCAAGGTATCCCTGGCGTCGATTCCCTGCGGGTGTTAGGTATGTGAAGGGTTTTGCCTTGACACTGTACCCGCACCCGTCTTATAGTTACTTTGTTGCCGGGGTATTCTTGGCTTCAATTCCCTGCGGGAGCTAGGTATGTGAAGGGTTTTGCCTTAACACTGTACCCGCATCCGTCTTATGGTTACTTGGTTGCCAAGGTAAGGGGTATTTTCCCGCTTACTTTTGAATCTTTTTGAATTTTGAATTTTGAAATTCGAAAGGTTGATGAGGATAAGGACAGTCCAAACATCTGAAACGTCGTGCGACAGTTTCTTCTGACTGTGTCAGGACGTGCAGGAAGTTATGGTGACGTGACAGTACATGGTCATTCCAGACGCTTTTTCCGGCGTGGGCGCGATTTTTCGGGCGCGTGGCCGCGAAATTACTGGCACGCGTCCTTTTGACAGCTGTTGCCAGGTTGCTTTTTGCCACGCGTCATAGTTTCATTGCACCTTCCATTTCTCTCTCCTCCGCATTAAATTCACCGCATTAATTGCGGTTAGTATATAAAGGGGGTGGAGGATCCTTTCCAATTCATACTTTCACATTTTCTCTTCATCTTTACAGCGATTTCCGGTGAATACTCTAATTAGTCGAGCATTCCCCTGAAATCGTTTTCTTCTTCCTTTTGCAAGATGTCTTCACATGATTTCGAGCCTACGACCGATGATAGGAGTACTGCTGGCGAGTGCCAGTGTGCTCTGCCCGGCGATCAGTACCGGTATGTTGTTAGGAAGTTCATGCTCGATCCTCTCGAGCCTGAGTTTCCTGAATCCCACCAAACCGTGTACGATGCCCCCAGAGGCAAGATCGGGGTTTATGCAGCATTCTTTGTCTATGGGAATCTTAGGTTCCCATTAACAAAGTTTGTTTACCGTGTCATTGAGAGGCACGGTGTTCATTTGACCGAGCTGCACCCTATGGCGGTCGCCAAGATTCGCCACTTCGAGTGGGTGTGCCGGATTCTGGGCATCGAGCCCCATGTGGACCGCCTGATGACCTTCTATACCTGGAGGTGCATCCAGGGGTGGTACACCCTGACAACCCGTATCAAGGGTTTAAAGATTTGTGCGACCGAGCGCAGTCTCCGATCGTGGAAGCGGGAGTTCTTCTACATATCCGCCCGCGCCGTCCCCCTTGCCATGAGGTTTAAAAATGGCCAAGCAATTCCGAGCCTTCACGCCCCCAACTACCAGGAGGCGGAATGGTTCTCGAAGATATCCCTGGTCCAATCTCCGGTTTACCGGTTTGCGGAGTCCGGGATGGTGATGCTGGGGATGAGCCGGGTGTGGAAGGAGGCGTCTCAGGTTCCCATCCTTCTCGAATACGGTTTGAACTCTACTCCTTATGGTATGTCTTGTCTTTCTTGCTGATATGAGTTTGTCTTCTAACTGTTTCTTTTCTTTTAGAGGGGAACAATTTGGAGTCGCTCCTGTACCCGCGGGAAGCTGACGATCCTGTGCGGATGGGTACTCGTGCTCTTGATGAGAACGAGTTTCCCATCCTGGAGCAAACAGCGGATCGGTTTGTGGAGGTTTATCCGCTGGGCCACGAGATCCTGAGCCACCGGCGGCCAAGTATGGCGTTATTCTCCCCTCCACCCCTCAGTGCTGTACCCGCTGCTGGAATTCCTTACACCCTGTCTTCTTCTGAGGAATCCGCAGATGGTCCTTCGTTAGTGCGGAAGAAGCGGGCTGCCGGCGGGAAAGGGAAGGAGAAGGCGGCCTCCACAGCCGATCCAGTGCTCCTATCTGACACTGAGTCAGATAGTGAAGAGGCGGGGGGAAGCCCGGTGGTGAGAAGACCACTGTTCCGGAGGCTACGACTGTTACCTCTGGAGAACCAATGACAACCACGGTGACCGTCATCAAGAGACCGGCTCCATCGGGTTCGTCCCCGCCCGTCCGTACGTTCAAGCGGAAGAAACCCTGTAAGTACAACTCTCTTAGCTTTTATCTTCATAGTTTAATCTTCAAGTCTTTTTAACACTTTTCTTCTTTACGCAGGTGTGGATGTTGGCGCATTCCAAGGTGAGGGGCCGAGTACAACCTCTCCGCCAATGACGGTAGGCTTGGTCAGCCTACCTGAGGCGTCGACCCAGGCGCCTGCGCCTGCTTCCGCTGGTTCAGTTGCTCATTCTGAGCCGACTGTTCCAGCCGAGATGACGTCACCGCCGGCGGTGAGTGCAATTTTTACAGCATCGTTCACCGAGTCGGCGGTTACTGTTGCTGCTGACTCTTCGGCGGCGTCCGCGACGGACACCATGCCTCCGCCATCTACTGCGGCGGAAACCATGCCGCCTCCGCCATCGGCCTCGACGGCTGGACCTTCAGGTACGCGCGGGGCTTCTCGCCGATCTTTGTTACCTTCCCATCTGCCTGACCTTTTGGATGGATTTCCCTTAGGTTCAGGTGATGGGTTCGGTGGCTATCGGCCTGTGATCGACCCTACAGGTGCGTAGGGTTCTTTTGTCCTTTATGTAATTTTTATCATCTTTTCCTAACTGCTTTGTTTCTTTTGCAGTGTCGGATTCCAATGAAGTGTATGTTCCAAGATGGAACATACGCCGAGGAACAACCCTTCGTACACCTGTGGAGTGCGTGGACTGGGCTCGCCACGCTGCTCCCCATGGTGCGTTGGGGGAAGCCATGGTTAGCTACCAGGAGGGTAGGCTAACCAACGAGCTTCGGGTTCTCCTGGCCCGGATGCAGCCACGCGTCGAGCTGCTTTGTCGTGAAAACGACAAGTTGAAAGCAGCTCGTGTTAAAGAAATATCTCAGGCGCGTGCTCTCCGGGAGGAGAACCAAAAACTGACCGCAGTATCTGCGGAGAAGGAGAAGGCCTTCAAGGCCCTCGAGGTTGAGGTTCAAGCGCGACTCGAGGCCCGCTCCAAGGCTGCCCAAGCTGTTAACGAACAGCTTCGGCTAGCTAAGGAGACTGCGAGGAACGCGACCGAGAGGGCCACCAAGGCTGAAGCTGTTGCTGAGCCTCTCCGCCTGGAGAATGAAGAACTTAAAGCTAAGTTAGAGGCTCTTCAACAGGCTCATGGTGCCTTGGCTATGGAGGATGCGAAGAAGCTTCAAGAGATCCTGGACCAGAGGGGTGTGCTTGCGCAGACCGAGCGGAAGCTTAAGGGCGTTGAAGAGGCCGCTGCAAAGGATGTGCTTCTCGCCAATCTTAATAAGAACGAAGCTGAACGCGCCTGCACCCAAGCTCTGGCTGCCAAGGAATGGCTTCTTCGAGAAGCGTTGCCTCAGGTATTTTAGCTTTATGTCGTCACGCTTTCCTTTGTAGAATAGTTCTTATACTTGTACATTTTTTGTAGGTTGTGCATCGGGTCTTTTCGGAGACATCTTACGACGATGCTATGAGCGCAGCTCTCAACGCTTCTCATGAGGATGGGGAACGGACCGGCTTCCTGCTTGGTCTAGGGTTTGCTGAGAAAGGCGTCCCGCTTTCCAACTTCCCTCTGTATAATGCGGATACCGAAACTATTTATGACCAAGCAGTGAACCATTATGCTGCCTTCCCGCATCCGGTGGTGGAGAAGGTAAATGAAATTGCTGCTGCTGATGATGGGCTTGCTGTCCTTAGAGCTTTCCTTGAACCGTCACACTCTGCTGATGGTGCGGGTCCAAGTGGGAGTGGTCCTGAAGCATGATCCAAAAGATCCATTTCCACCACTAGCGTAGATATTTGCTCTTGTACTTCTTTTGTATGCGGGTATATACCCAGCAATGTTTGTAATATTCAAGTTGATGAAATAAAGAATGTGTTTGTCCTTTTCTTTATTTAACGCATGTTTACACTTGGCAATTTCTTTAGTACTTAGATAAGTTAACTTTTTGACATGGTAAATTATAAGTTTATTTTTTCTTCCTCTTTCATGATTGTGCGGGTAAGACCGTCACTTGCACTTAGTAGGATGGCTAAACTTACATTTATCCTGCGTGGAAGTTTTCCTTATCTTTTCCTTGAAATTTTCTAAGTGTTCAGAATAAGTTAACCCTTGAACGTGGTAGATGATAGGTTGAAGTTTTGCTTCCTTGTTTGTGATTGTGCGGGTAAGACCGTCACTTGCACTTACAAGGATGGCTAAACTTGTCTTACATCTGACCTGCGTGTAGGTTTTCCTTATTATTTTTTAGTATAAGTTAACCTTTGAACGTGGTAGATGATAGGTTGAAGTTTTGCTTCCTTGTTCGTGATTGTGCCGGTAAGACCGTCACTTGCACTTACAAGGATGGCTAAACTTGACTTACATCTGACCTGCGTGTAGGTTTTCCTTATTATTTTTTAGTATAAGTTAACCTTTGAACGTGGTAGATGATAGGTTGAAGTTTTGCTTCCTTGTTCGTGATTGTGCGGGTAAAACCGTCACTTGCACTTACAAGGATGGCTAAACTTTACTTACATCTGACCTGCGTGTAGGTTTTCCTTAGAACTTTTTAACATTTTTAGCGTTGTGTTTATGCGGGTTTTGCCGCCTTCCACACGCAACTACTTATTTCTTCACGCATTGGTGCGGTGAATACCGGCACATGGGAAGTTCATAAGTTAAAGGCAAGGCTATCAACACATTGTGTAAGGAGAATCATTTCCATTAGAAGTGGCTCTAGGCCTTTTCTTTACAAGTTTGGAATTGATCTACATATAACATTTGCGTAATTGAGCTCCATTCCATGTTCTTGGGATAGGAGTGCCATCGAGCCTTTCAAGCCGGTATGCGCCTTTTCCCAGGACTTCTTTGATAATGTATGGCCCTTCCCAGATCGGGGCCAGCTTTCCTGAGCGCTCTTGGTTTGAAGCCTCGTTGTTACGCAGTATGTAGTCTCCTTCATTGAAGTTGCAGAGTTTTACCCGCGTGTTGTAGTACTTTTGCATTTGTCGTTTGTAATTTTCTTCACGCACTGCGGCTAAGTCTCTGCGTTCCTCGGTTAGCATAAGGTCTAACCTTCTTTCCGCATCATTGTCTTCTGGCTGAATCAAGACCCTTGGTGAGGGTAAACCAATTTCGACTGGGACCATGGCTTCAGTGCCATAAGTAAGACTGAACGGGGTTTCCCCCGTACTGGCCTTTTTCAGCGTTCTGTTTGCCCAAAGGACGTGCGGGAGCTCGTCCACCTAGCCGGATCTGTGTCTCAAGAGTCTTTTCTTTATGCCATCGACGACGCTCTTGTTTGCTATTTCCACCTCACCATTACCTTGCGGGTGTGCCACTGAGGTAAAGGTGTGGGTGATTTGAAGTTCTTTCAGCCACTGCTGTAGCTTCTTGTCAGCAAAGTTGGTGCCGTTATCGCTCACCAGATTCTGTGGAAGTCCAAAACGACAGATAATTTCCCAAATAAATTTTTTGATATGTTTTGCGGTTGTTAAGGGCTAAAGGTTTTGCTTCTATCCACTTGGTGAAGTAATCGATGGCTACCACTAGGAACTGAACATTTCCTGCTGCTGTGGGAAATGGGCCTGTCACATCGATGGCCCACTTCTGAAATGGCCACGAAGAAGTGACTGGAACAAGTTCGTTCTTCGGGCGATGCGTGTTGGGTGCGTAAAGCTGACAAGACCTGCATTTTCTAATGTATGCCAGTGCATCCATATGCATCCCCGGCCAAAAGTATCCCGCATTGTTCAGTTTAGCCACAACAGCGCGGGGACCTGCGTGAACTCCACAGATGCCTTCGTGTACTTCCCTTAAGAGGTAGTCAGCATCTTGGTTGTTCACGCATCTTAAAAGTGGGCCAAGAAAGTTACGTCTGTAAAGGTTGTCATTGATGAGTTGATAATTTAGTGCTTTACAGCGTAGTTTTCTTGCCTGTGTTTTTGACTCTGGTAGTGTTCCTGCTGCAAGGTAATTTATTATCGGTGTCATCCATGTTTCTGTACCGGTTTGGATGACACAAATTTCCTTGTGCGGGACTGATGGTGCTTCGAGGAGTTCAATGCGGATGTCCTTTCCCAAATGGGTGAAGGCTAGTGACGCAAGCTTGCTTAACGCATCCGCAGATTTGTTTTCGCTGCGCTTGACGTGTATGACTTTACAATCATTAAAATCACGCATGAGGGTTTTTGCCTGGGCGAGGTACAGGGCCATTGTATCGTTCACAGCCGTGTACGTCCCATTTATTTGGTTGGCTACTAGCATGGAATCCACGTGGGCTTCCAAGTTTTTCACTTCCATCTTACGCGCAATTCTCAAACCGGCCAAGAATGCTTCGTATTCGGCTTCGTTATTCGTACTTGGAAAATCCAACCGAATAGCGTAAGTATATTCTTGGCCTGCTGGGTTGGTTAATTTTAACCCTGCGCCTGAACCCTCGTTACTGGCGTCTCCATCAGTGTAGAGTCGCCAGACATCGTTGATGTCCTGTGCTGGGGAGGGTTGAGCCTCCTCCTGGCACTCTTTCTCCCGCGAAGCGGGGACTTCCGCAATAAAATCGGCCAAGACCTAGCCTTTTATGGCTGGTCTTGGCTTGTATTTAATTGCATATTCTCCCAATTCAATTGCCCATTTGGCTAGACGTCCCGATAATTCGGGTTTGCCTAGAACGTTTGAGAGTTTGAAATTGGTGAGAATGGTAATTGGGTGACCCTGGAAATATCGTCTTAATCTGTGTGAAGCGTGTATAAGTGCTAAGACTAATTTTTCGAGGGTAGAATACCGGGTTTCTACGTCTGTTAGTACACGGCTAACATAATAGATTGGCATCTGGATGCCTTTTCGTTCTGTTAGCAGTACTGCCCCGGTTGCTCTATCTGTTGCGGAAAGGTATAGGATTAACTCCTCTCCCGCTTGTGGTGCTATAAGTGTTGGGAGTTCGATTAGGCGTGACCGAATCTCCTGAAAAGCTGCTTCCGCTTCTGGTGTCCAGCGGAAGTGCGTTTTCTTCAAGCAGTTTCTTAATGTTGACACGAAAGGAAACGACTTATCTGCATGGTTTGCCAAAAAGCGATTAAGTGCGACTAGTCGTCCATTTAGTGTCTGAGCCTGTTTGATGGTGGTCGGTGATTCCATTTTAACAATGGCTTCGACCTTTTCAGGGTTCGCTCTGAAGCCATCTTTAGTAACAATGACTCCCAAGAACTTCCCTTCTTCCATCCCAAATGAACACTTGCTCGGGTTGAGCTTCATGTTTATCTTTCTGAGCGTGTTGAAAGTTTCTTCAATGTCTTTCAACATCGCTTCTGGCTCGGGGCTTTTGATGACCAAATCATCCATATAGACTTCCAAGTTTCTCCCGATTTGGGCATGAAACTCTTTGTCCATCAGGCGTTGGTACGTGGACCCTGCATTCTTAAGTCCGAAGGGCATCATTTTATAACAAAATGTACCATCGGGCGTCCGAAACGCGGTTTTGTCCTGGTCATCTACGGCCATGTGGATTTGATGGTACCCCTTATACGCATCCAAGAAGCATTTAAGGCGAAATGGTGCCAACGAATCCACCTTAAGATCAATTTCTGGTAACGGATAACAATCTTTGGGGCATGCTTTGTTCAAATCTTTGAAATCTATGCACATGCGCCATTGTTTGTCATTCTTCGGTACCATTACGGGATTTGCAACCCATGTTTGATATTTACTAACGCGTATGATGCCTGCGTCAAGGAGTTCCTTGACTTGGGTTCTACACGCGTTAGTTTGTTCAGGCCCCATTACTCTGCGCTTTTGTACGACTGGCGTAACAGCCGGATCGCACTTGAGCTTATGCTCCGCCTTACCTCGGGGTACACCAGTCATGTCAGCTGGTGTCCACGCAAAGATGTCGGCGTTTTTCTGCAGTAGGCGTTTGAGTAAGGTGCGGGTGGGATCAACGATTGTTGGTCCAATGGTAACGGCCTGGTCGGGGTATTTGCCATTGAAGGCCCATTTTTCTGGTTCAGTGATGGTTGGTTTAGCCTTTTTCGGTTTGGGTTTAGATGAAACAGATGCAATGCATACCTGGGGAATGCCAGAGATCATCGCTACACCCTCAGCTGTTGGCCATCCCATCATGCCGTGGACTGAAGATACCACGGCGTTGAATCTTGCCATCCCGTCTCTTCCGAATAGGATGTCGTACGTGTGGTGTGGCTTTCTCATCACGACAAAATCCACGTCTTCTGTGCGTGAATAATTCCCATCGGTAAGAGTAACGGGGAAAGATAGGATACCCAGGGGGGTTTCTGTGCTGCCATCAAACCCTTCCATTGAAGCGTAGACCGTTTCCAGGCGCTCTTTGTCTTCATCATCCAGCTTGTCAAAGAACTGCCTGTACATCACCGTCGACGAAGCGCCGTTGTCAACAAGAGTGCGGGAAGTGATGTAATGCCCCAGCTGGCTTTTGATGACGATGGGGCCTTCTTTGCTGGGGCCTCCTGGCACTCGCGGGAAGCGCACCTCAGCTTCCTTCCACGCGCATGGTTCTGTCGCTCGTCTTTTTCTTCCCCCGACCTTGCCATGAACCATGTTGATGCTGATGTCGACGGGATTTCGTCCGTTACCTCTGTACCGGTTGTCATTCCTTCCTCCCTTCCTGATTGATACCACGAGATGTGCAAGTCTTCCATCCTTGACAAATGTCTCAATAATGTCTTTCAATGATGTGCACTCTTCAGTACCATGACCCTTTGTCCCGTGGAAATCACAGGATTTGCTTTGATCCGCATTAGGTTTCTGTCGGATCAATGGGGCTTTTGGCCATGGTAATTTTTCCGTGGCAAATATCTCCGTGACGCTCTTCGTGAGTGGCGTCCACCGGTGTTTTCTGTTTGAAGGGTGTGTGTTATCCCTTCCGCCAACAAGAGGGCGAGAGCTGGATGAGGTGTCAAAGTTTACCCTTGACTGCCAAATACCTAGCCTCCTCTTTTTGTTCTGCCGGGCGATCCGGACATTGTTCTCTCTTGTCCTCTGCGTGTAGAGGTGTGTACTCTGGGGAAGATCCCTTCCCAGTTGCTTTTCCGTCTCGACAAAGCGCTTTGCCGCCGTCATGATGGCATCCCAAGTTGATGGCATGCCATCCTTACCCGTCAATGTGCGGATAAGTTCTGGGTATTCGGCGCCTTGGATGAAGGCGGCGCGAACCAGATCCTCACTTATGTTGCCGAGACTAAGCTTTTTGGAGTTGAAGCGAGTGATGAAGTCCAATAAAGATTCATCCTCCTCTCTCACGCAGTTGAGGATCGTCCACTGCTCTTCAGTGTACTTCCTCTGTTGGCTGAAGTGCTGGCTGAACTTGTTCTGAAAGTCCGCCCAGTCATATATGTGGTGGATCGGTAAACGATCGAACCATGCCCTGGCCGCTCCGACCAGAGTCATTTGGAACATGTAGCACCACGTGGGTTCCGTCCAGTTGCTGACGGTAGCCCCCGCAATGAACCTGTTCAAATGGTCGTCTGGGTCGGATAGACCATCATAAGTGCCAATGTTGGACATTTGTTTGGCACTTCTCGGGGCGATTGCTTCCGCAATGTCCCTTGCGAATTTTGACTTTCCTGCATTTGTAGCAGTTGGTCTAAAGGTTTTGGAGAAGTCACGCGGGTTTCTCTCCACGATTGGTTTAAAGGCTTCCCCAAAATTCCTTTTTGGTTGGTCGTCCGTCTCCTTACTCTTCCCTTTCGCCTTATGGCGAGGGTTCGCGTCGGTATCAGACTCCAACTCGTCGTCTGAGTACTCGCAGTCACTGCTCATATTGAGGTGTTGGCGAGTACTGCCGAATTCGTCAGCCTGTTGGGCTGAACGCAAGCGTTCATCCAATTCGGCTTGGAATTCTCTTTGCCGTGCTTCGGCCCACGCCTTCACTTGATCTAGTGTTTGGCGAGGGGCCCTCGTTCGTTTTTCCAGCTGGGTATTGGTGAACCCCAGTGGAATATTTACTCCACTTGCCCCGGCTTGTGTAGTCGGGGTAGTGTTCGTAAGGATTGTATAACCGCCAGTGTTCCCCCCAGTTGCTGGGGTTGTTACCGGGGTTTCTTGGTCGGTTACTGGCCTTTGGACCGGAGTAACGTTAACCATTTCTTCAGAAAATTCGAAAAAACTAAATTAGTTCTAGCTTTTATGCACGGATGGCGCCAATGAAGAAACACTAAGTGACCCTGTACAGATTATAGATAATCTGGGGGTTAAGTAATGTTTCCCACGGATGAGATCTAGCTGAGAAGGCTGTTCTTCAGGAGACCTGCAAAACAAACACCGTAAGCTCGTCACTGAGAAGGGGGGGGGGTTCCTCCTTGTGACCACCCTCCGGCGTGAGAATCAGACTAGGTTGCTCTGAATATAAGTGTATATTAAGAGATTGCTAGATGACTGGATAGCAGATGATCTTACCATTCCAAGATGTTGGAGTATTTATAGCCGAAGGTAGGTTTCCAAGCAGGTACAGCCGGCTGAATAGTATTCCTGTTCTACCAACAGTGGACTATGCACAGGTCATACTGGTTGGTGGGTAGGTTACGGCCAACAGTGACAAAGTCGGCCGCACTATTCCACCAACTGTAGATTATGCACGTCCCACCTACTGTGGATTGTACGCAGGCCATGCTGGTTGGTGAAAAGGTTACGGCCAATAGTAACACTATTCCACCAACTGTAGGCTGCGCATGTCCCACAGTAAGGGTTGGTGAGTAGGCAGCGGCTAATAGTGACAAACAGTACTAGAGGGTGCTCCTCCTCGCACTGTTGTCGGTGAGCTGTCACCCTGTGATTGGCTCATGGGCTGTTCTGGTCAGATCGTCTGTCCTATCCATACCTTGGTAGGTATAGTACAAAAGATCTTTCAGAATCATACAGACTGGCTCATTTAGGCGGGATTGTTCCCGCCTTGCTCATTCCTTCATGTGACTACTGAAGTATCTAGTGTCTTGTGCGTGTAGCCCTGCTGTCTGCGGGTAGCCTTCCCTGATGGCTTGTATCCGCAACTGCGGGAACAGGCGGGGTACTTCACCATTGGGAGGCTTTCCCTGCGTGTACAGCTTGCGTACTGCGCGTAAGATTCTATGAGCATGGTGGGTCCTGCGGGAGCAGATGGCCTTTGCGCAGACGTCCCTGTTCAAGGTGAGTCTTGCGGGACCAACTGGTCTCTGCTGGGACCTACCTCTTCAGCTACAATATTGATTCAAACGAAATATCTTTCAAGATTGTATTACAATAACATCCCCTTTCGTCAACCATGATTAACAATTATACACGTCACATAGTATTAATAAAAATATAACAAGTTTACTACGAGTAATTATTTATTTTTTAGTTTAGAAATATTCATCATTTTAAATTATAACTAAAATTAGCTTGAAAAGTTAACCTACGTAAAATTAGAGTAATTTAGTATTAAAGACTGAGGATATCTCATGTTCAAGTATCTACAAAAGAGTAGAATTGACGGTGTATATTTTAATATATAAGAGTAGCGTTTTACGTTAAAACTAGTATATACCATTTATAATATATATATATATATATATATATATATATATATATATATATATATATATATTCATCCAATTAATATTGTTTGTTTTGTAACAAGTTCACGATTTTGTTTTTGGTTACTTATGTTTGGAACTTTTCTCTTGTTCAAAACCAATGCGTTTAAATCATGTTGAAGGCAATTGAGAACGAACATTTAGTATGATCGAATTCAACGTCTTTCTTACTCATGGTTATTCTGGAATTACCGGTATTTAAGACATGTCATTTATTATAAAATCAAACACGATCCAACGCTAAGGTGAAAATGGCGTTTTGGTGATAAAGGTGGGGAGTACCCCCACTAACAACCAATCCTTCTTTTTGTTTTTTCCTTTTCTTTTAAATAGTTTAATTATTATTTTCGTGAGGTAGTGACTAGTTATCCAACAACGCTTAAATTAACGAGATGACTAGTTATCTATGTGAAGATGATGTGGCGTGACATAACATGATAACTGGCAAAAACTAGTTATTTCATAACACATAGCTTAAAACAAATGTTTAAAAAGTATAGTTTTAGTTCCTAATCACAATCTTGTACAACATGTTTCATGCTTATACCTCAAAAGAAAAGGAAAATAATAATAATAATAATAATAATAATAATAATAATAATGAAAGAAGAACAGTTTGTTTGTTTCTCATTACTGACTGCTTTAACTTTGCTAGTGTCAGGTATGGAGCCGATAGATCTAGTGTTGAATATATACACCCAGCCGCCATTATTGATTTCAAACTCTTTTTTTAAGTTGGTGTCTGCCCTTTCTTTACATGGAGGAGTTAGCAACGTTGAATTTCATATTCATTAAAGAAAGTTGAAAGTTTGAAACTTGAAACTTGAAACTTGAAACTTGAAACATTACTAAGAGCAAAATATATTAACTTCATATCCAAAAAATATTCTTTTTTTTTTCTTTAACAGGAAAGACGGAAACACACGGGATCACCTTGACAAATAGATCAACATTTCACTTAAAAAACATAACGTTCTGACTTGAAACAAATTGTTCCAAACGAGACTCGAACTCACGACCTCACATATTTTAAACAATGTATTCTAGTTATTAGTGGTTGCAAAAAAAACATTTTACTTTGTAAAATAACTCTTATTAATTACTTAGAGTGAATACATAAAAACTTTATACTATCGTATAGATAATATATCATTTACTAAAATTATGTTTTGTAAAAATATAGAATCTGGTACACTGGATGTGGGTATACAAAAATAAATATAGCTAGTTACTTCAAATAATTAAACCGTATTTTAAGTAATGATGTAATTCCTGTTAACATATATTAAAGTCTAAGTTGTGTTTAATAATAATAAAAAAATAGGTGCTGTTAGAGGTGAGACTTTGAGTTGTAAAAGATGCTTGTAGTATTGAGTTGTAGTTTAAAAGTACAAAATGAAACGAAACCTAAATATATATAGTGTTGTGTTTAGATGATTGAAGTTTTTATACATGTGATTTTTGGTTTTTTTTTTTTGACAAAAAAATTTCTATTAACACAGCCCAAAAAAAGGCAAAATCACCCACAAACACCAATTACATAAACGTAAACCGACACCACGAATCCCAAGACAGGGAATACTTATCAAACCTATTAGAAAACCAGAAAAAACTTAGGGATTTAATCTCACTAATTAAATCACCCACCCTAACAATTTTACGGTCAAAAACACAATCATTCCTAGCTTTCCATATTCGCCAACAGCTGACAATCACAATACCTTGAAAAGCAGATTTAGCATATCCTTTAAGCCCAACATAATTATGCACCTCCATCAGATCCTCCATGGAGAAGGGAAAAAAATCATTAATACCACACCATGACGCAATAGCTTGCCAAATAATCGAAGCCACATAACAAGACGTGAACATATGCTCAACTGACTCGTCACCAGACTCGCATAAAACACAATTCGAGCGCCCCACCGAAATCTTCCTATACGATAACGCGTCAACAGTCGGAATTTTACCCAAAACAGCTCTCCAAGCGAAAATATTACATCTAACCGGAACCCATCTACACCACCGAAACGACCCCGAGCCACAGAAACCACTCTGGGCCCGAATAAGATTTTAACTGTTCCGACAGAAAAACCACTAGACCCACCACCGACCCACCTCCAATAATCCTCTCCATCCGGAAACACCATCGGTGTAATAGAAGCTTCCATACTGCCAATTTCATCCAACACTATCGAATTCCTCTCACCATCTATCCAACTCCAATCAAACACCAAACCATTCGGCCCTTTAAAAACCCGATCCGAAACCAAACAATTTTTGAACCTTTCAAATTTAAAAGCATTACAATATATGTCCTTTAAGGGCACTGACGTCATCCAAGGATCCAACCAAAATTGAATCGTATCCCCCGAACGAACTTCTCCGTTAAAGAAATTCCGAAAAGGAACATTTCCGACTGAAAGCTTATTCACCTGTTTAGCTATATTAGCCCACACCCCATTACCCAACCTACCAATTGGTAACCCACCCCACCCAACCGACGACCTATGAATAGCGCAAATAACCCTCTTCCAAAGACCATTTTCACTCTTATACCTCCACAGCCACTTACTTATCAAAGCAACACTGGAAACACCAGTACTACAAATACCAAGACCCCCTTCCTTTATCGGCACCGCAACTCTCTCCCACGCAACCCAATGAATTTTCTTAGACTCCACCGAGCCTCCCCAAAGAAACTTCTTATACAACGAATCGATCTTCTTAATAACCGCTTTAGGAACAACATAGAGAGACATATAATACACCGGTAAACTCGAAAGAACCGACTTAATAAGCGTAACCCTACCTCCAATCGATAAAGTTTTCACCTTCCAAGAATCCAACCTATTATGAATAATCTCCACCACAGAATTCCAACTAACAATCCGATTCATATTCGCCCCAACTTTGAGCCCTAAATACTCAAACGGAAACTCACCTTTCCTACACCCAATAACGTTCGCCATGCACCCTATCTCTTCATCCTCCACACCCACACCAAACAAAGACGATTTAGCCACGTTAATTTTCAACCCGGAACATAAATAAAAACACCTCAACACTCTAATAACACACTTAATATTATCAATAGACCACTCCCCCAAAATCATGGCATCGTCCGCATAAAACAAATGAGAAAGAACCGGCCCATTGTTAGGAAGTTTGATTCCACAAAATAAACCTTCATCGCACACCGCACGAATCATACACGAAAGCGCCTCCATAACAACGAGAAACAAAAAAGGAGAACTAGGATCACCTTGTCTCATTCCTTTAGAACATTTAAACTCGTAAGTCGGACTCCCATTGACCAACACCGCGGACCGAGCTGAAGAAAGAAGACCTCTAACCCACTGACACCATCTATCCGGGAAATTCATTTGGTGAAGAATAGAAATCACAAAATCCCAATTCACGTTATCATACGCTTTCTCAAAGTCTATTTTCAAGAGAAAGCACTTCTTCTTCTTTAACTTACACCACGAAACAACTTCATTAATCACCAGCGGCCCATCTATGATAGACCTACCACGAATAAACGCCGACTGTTGATCCGAAATAACCGAGTCCAACACCACTTTCATCCTATTCGCCAACAGCTTGGAAATAACCTTAGCAATAACTCCCACCAAACTAATAGGCCGGTAGTCGTTTAAAGACAAAGGATCCTTCTTTTTAGGAATCAACGTGATAAACGAAGAGTTACAACCTATATTGATCTTACCGTCCTCAAAAAAATCTGAAAAAACTGCATAAAAGTCTTCTTCAAACACTCCCCAAAACTTTTTAATAAAAAGAAAATTGAACCCATCCGGTCCCGGCGCTTTGTCGCTTCCACATTCAAAAACTGCGGCTTTAATCTCCGAAGTTTTAAACCGCTCAACCAAAAACCCACTATCCTCTTCCGACAACCTTAAACAATTAATACATCTCAATTGCGGCCTATTATCCAAATCTTCATGAAAACGCTCCCTAAAAAACCGAAAATTTTCTTTTTTAATTAACGACGCCTTAGTAACCCAAACCCCATTAACATTCAACCCTGGAATCCCATTCGAGGCTTTGCGACAATTAACCATAGAATGAAAGAACTTAGTATTATCATCTCCATCCCTTGCCCACTTCACTCGAGATCTTTGAATCAAATCTTGAAGCTTCAAACCTTCATGTTCTTTTAAAACCGCTTTACACCTTGCTAAAGTCCATACTTCATCCTCCTCTAAATCCCTTTCTTCAAGACATTCTTCTAAAATAGCCATTTCCTCCCGAACCACCTTTTTCTCCTCTTCCTCTTTAACTACCATCTCATCCCTCCACCGTTTAATGTGAATCCGCAACCATTTAAGTTTAGCTAACAACCTCAAATCCGACGGGCCTTCAAAAACAAAAGAGTCCACCGCCATTTTCACCACATCTTCGAACCCGGCACGACAAGTCCAAGAGTTCAACACCCTAAACGGCCGAGGGCCAAAGTTAACCTCTTTACACGACAAAATAATAGGCCTATGATCCGAAATACATGTAGACAAAGCCCTCAAACAAGCTTCCGGCCATTTATTAAAAAAATCAACACTAACTAAAAACCGATCCAACTTACTACATTTCTTTCCCCCTTCACGAATACACGTGAACCGGAAATTACGCATCTCATACTCCCTAAGATTAGCTTCCCGTATAAACCCATTAAACGACCGAGAGCACCCCCCTTTGAACACCGAATTCCTTCGTTCAGACGCCTCCCTAACCACGTTAAAATCTCCACAAACCACCCAAAACCCATCACCACCTCCAACCAAATCCGACAACCGATCCCACAACATCCTCTTACTCATCGCCCCTTGCGGAGCATACACGTTAACAATGTTCAAAAGACTCCCCTCACCTTTCATGAAACCTTTTAAACACAAAAAATTCCTATCCTTTATACAATCTAACACCCCAAAAACACTAGGGTCCCAAACACAACATAAACCACCCGACAACCCCGACGAAGCAACAAACTCGAACTCGAAATTACCTTTAACCCAGAATTTGGCCAACAACTCTCTAGTAACAATCTCCAATTTGGTCTCTTGAAAAACACCGACATCCACTTTCTCACTGCCAACCAACTCTCTAACCCAACTGGCCTTATAACCACCACCCCCCCTAAACCCGCAAAGATTCAAAGATAAAAAATTCATGATAAAACACCATTAATACCTTCCACTACAATGTTCTCCTTAACCAAGCCTTCAAAACCGTGAATCTGCACTCCAGCTACCAAACCCGTCTCAACCGTGGCCACAACCTCTTCATCCACTGGCTCCCGACCAACCCCCACTTTATCTCCTCCTTCCGCCCCCACCCTCATACTGTCCTGCCCGTCACCTCCATTCATTTCAGAACCAACAGGGGTACTGTTGAGATCCACCCCTCCGAATGAACCACTAATCCCCACTCCCGAACCATCACCTTCATTCTCCATCTGGGTATACTTTCCACCGTTTGTAATCCCAATAATTGAATTAAGACTAAACGGATCACTGGATGCACATCTGGGCCTTTTCTTAGACCGTCCCACCTCTGACCCAACATCCCCACCAACTCCAAGCCCACCCCTACCTTCTTTTTCAATTTCTTTTTCCTGTACTTTTTTTTACGTGAACTACATCCGACCATAAACTCACCTTCATGCAAAATATTTCCAACATCATATTTAATCCCCCTAATTTCACCTTCTTCCAACTGATCACCGTCATTAAAACCCTGTTCAACCCCGTCTCCCGATTCTATAGCATTACCATCCGCTTCCAACCAATCCGGAATCCAGTCACCCACTTCTTCATAAACCGAGACCCGAAATAACTTATCTCTCCAAACCAAAGTGACTAGATTGTCAATCTTCAACCCCTCACCCCTTAAAATACCAATACAACTAACCGATAAGTCCCCGTCATTCTTCGAAAGTTGAGAAGCTTTAAGAATCTTCCCAAACTTCTCACCAATCAAGTCAAATGTCTCGTTACATGCCAAATGCAATGGTACCCCCAACAATCTTTAGCCACGCAACTCTTTCACCATACAAAGACTGTCCAGTCCACCTTTCCAACGACAAGAACCAATCATTCCATACCGGTTTATCTTCAAGGAAGTAGGAAGCTTCGAATTCGTTTTCAAACGTTAACAACACCGAGATGCCCCCAAGATACTGCAACCCAACCTCACGCCTCCCCACCGAATTAACAAACCGGCGCATATCAATAAGTGCTTTGAAGTCTATCGCTCGTCCCACCAATGACTTTCTATACTTTCCTTGAAAAGCGCCGGTCGAATCAGGAATAACCACCTCGCAACCATTGACATCTTTCTTCTCCCCCCCGGTGTCTTCACCGCCTTTCCTGTCAGCCAAAACGTCCCGGAACGACTTTCCCCACATTCCCCTTACCGTGACACCATTATTCGCTCTGAATCTTTCACTGATCTTCTCCTCCTTCTTCCTCCCCCTCCCCATTTCTACCCCACCGTTCATCCCCATCGCCACCGGCTTGCTCCTACTAACCTGTCTACTACTCCGCTGCCCCCCATTTTCAATTGCAAACTTAGCAATATTAATAACTAACCTATTCTTACCCATCTTGATGCCAGAAAGCTTCTTTTCCAAATCCACCAAATCTCGAACATTAATGAAGGAGACAAACCCGAATCGCCTGCCATCTTTGTCTTTCTTTTTTGCTACGAACGCCCCTGCAACGTCCCCGAACCCTTTCATAAACTCTGCCAATTCCCACGGCGTGGAACCCTCCGGGAGATTCGTGATGAAGTATTTTGAAACCCGTCTTTCTTTCGTAACCGCCGGCACCTGCGACGGCGGCCTAGGGTTAGGGTTCCGCATCTTCGCCTCTCTTGGATTAGAGATGGAAGCAATTGGTGGGAAGGAGGGAATCGTAGATTGATAGCCGGCCGGAAGAAGGTGGCGGCGGCTAAGGGTTTAGGCGGAGAGAATCATGTGATTTTTGGTTTAGTGCAAAAAAGTATATACAAGTTGCAAACAAGTTGTTTACTTGACACGAACTAAAGCTAGCTCGGAATAATAATAATAATAATAATAATAATAATAATAAATGTCAACTTCACATTTATAAGTAATATAATATATTAAAACATAACATTACATATCCACTTAGAATCAACAAGTAAACGTTACATATATAGAAATATAAGACCCCTATATGTTGGTCCCTTAGAGGGGAGGGGCGGTGGATGTGGTGGCATCACTCATCACACACCTCATCCAGTTATATGGTGTCACATTACCAACTCAAAATCCATTACATGTGATGGTTTTTTACTAGGGGTGGTGGTGTGGTATGATGGTGTGTGATGGTTTTTTTTAATAAATACTAAATTAAATAAAAAGAAAACAATATTACATTAACTAAAAAAAACAAGATTACATTAAATAAAGACAACTAAATTAAAAAACGACAAAAAAAAAACCTATGGCCCTTCCCAACCCCACTTGTCGCATATCTCGCGTTTGTGTTGAAGTATGAGCGATTTAAAGGGTTCCTCAAGATGTTCGTGCGGTTGTAGGAGGAAAGTTATATCGACGGCTTTTTGTTTTTCATTCAAATGGTTGATATACGTCTCCTCACGTTTCATTTTTAAAATATGAGCCTCTTTCCTTCGCTCCTTCGTCTCGGCCATTTCCGCCATCTTAGCCGACTTGTATTCGGCGAAGTTTTCGGCCAATGCTTCCTTTTCAAGTCTTGGCGGTTCCCCACTTTTCTTGCGATTCGGCCGCGTGGGTGTGGGTATGTCTTCGTTGGGATAGTCTTCGGGTTTCTCGTTCAAGTTCATGTTTAGCATGTTGCATGATAAGCCGCCGGTAGACGTTGTGTAGTCCCCGGACTCGGAAGTTTTTGATCTTTTTGAAGAAGATCCTTTATTCCTTGGAGCCGTTGGTCCGTTCAAATCGACCAACGAAATCAGTTCTCACTTCGCGTGATGTCTCGCAATCTCCCATGCATCCAAGTGGGGAAAATCCCTACATTTCTAAGCTTGGGCATATTCGGCCAAAGCGTTCTTTATGATAGTCGCCTCCCTCGCTCCGCTTTGTGGAGTTCGGGACTACAAAACATTTAGAAAAAAATATATATATCAAATTATAAAAATAAAGTAATAGATTATAAAATAAATAAACTAAAATAGTTACCTCTTGGACGTAACAAGCATTAAATTTTGACATTTTTTTATTCAAATCTCCCCACTTGCCAATCATTTGATCCTTGTTTCGTTCGGTTGCGCCGGGAAGTTTCGAGAAATGTTCTTTAACACGTTTCCAAAACGCTTCTTTTCTTTGTTGGGTTGAGTGTCTTTTTGATTCGGAGCAATGTAAATAAGCCTTGGTCAAGGCGACCTCCTCATCGGCAAACCAACGCCAATTACCTCTTTGATGCGGCTCCTCATCCACGGAATTATCTTCATCCAGACTTTGCACTTCGTGACGAAAAGCACTTGCAAATTGATGTATAACCTCGTTATCGTCTTGAGGATCGACGGACATTTGAGACGGTTGAGATCCAAACATTTGAGACCCAAAAGTTTGAAAAGCATTATTTGGGTAATTTTGGGTAGAAAAAGGGGGAATAAAAGGTTGGTTTTTATACGATTGGTTTTGGGACGGTTGATAATAACGTTGTTGTTGGTTTTGGGACGGTTGAAAAGGTTGGGTATAATAAGGTTGGTTTGCGTCGGGTTCGTCTTGTAAGCGAAATCTCGTCGGTTCGCCTAGATTTTGTCGAACCTTTGGTCGGGTTTAGGTTTTCTTTGAACCCGACCCACGTTTCTTAGAACCATCCATTTGATATGTTAAAAATGGTGTGTGTAATAGAAGATTTTGAGTTGGATTTGTGTATGTTTTGAAGATATATTTATATAGGTAAATAATGTTTTTTTTTATTTTCCAAGCATCCCAACGGCTACATTCCCCCCCCCCCCTAACGGCTCTTTTCTTAGAAATGGAACCCTCATCCCGCGTGACACCCATCACGCAACAAAGCCAATTTCCGCGTGACAAGGGGGCGTCAGCGGTGTTGAAAGGGCCATCACGCGTGATGGATCACCCCTCACGCACCGCCCCATCCACCCTTAGAGAATGACACACTACCACATGGCTCCTAACCCTAATATTGATTTCACACCTAGTGTTTGTCCATCCTCTTAATCACATTAACATCCAAGTTCCAAACTTACCAAGCAAATAAGCAAACAACATTATAGAATACTTATCAATTATTTTATCAATCCATACAAGTCTCTATTAATTTTTTTAAACGACGAGTTTCTATCAGCTGAGAGACTTGAATCTATGACCTCGATCTCAACCCCTTGACGTTTTAAAAGATTTGTGTTTGCCAATGAATCGCTGACCCCATTGGTTCTTAACATTGTTAATCAAGCAAGGATCAATATATTCTAATAAAATGTAATAAAAGAGCATATTCACCCCATCCATCTCTCTACTAAGTTGTTAAGTTAGTTAAGATAATTAGCAAATCTAAGGACATGTGGTGCTTGTAATCTATTTAGATTCATCCAATCAGCTTGGAGTTGTCTAATTCTTGCCTTTGTGTATCCTAAGTTAATGTTGCAGACTCATTATGGTATTAGTATAAGACAATGAGGCGTGGTGGTATGAAAAACTGTCATGCCATTGTTTTTACATTAATATTTACAAAACGTTACATAACAAGATTAAAAAACATACAAATATGTTAAATAACTACTGAAAAGAAGATAAAGAAACTACGGCCCCAAATTTTTAAAAAATGCACACATGAAAAATTCAATTAACTAGGTTTTTCATTAAATTTATACTGAAATATTTTGATAAAAAGAAGAAAAAAAATGATGGACGAGTACAAATTATAACCGAAGATTCAATTGAGGTGTTTAGTTAATTAAAAATTAATAGATTTAAAAGAAAATTTATCGAAAAGTTGCTTTCAGGGGAGTGAAAAATTCCCAAAGCTTCCTACACGTACGTGGTCCATGCACGCTAGGCGTGGTGTTTACGGCATGACATTTTGCCATGTAATTCCACAGTCTTGACCACACACCCGCATCTATCGGTCTAATGGCAACGTCGTCGAACTCAAAGCTTGTGTACATTTTGTTGTTTTGAAGTTTAGTGGTTTATGTAAAATTATTGAATTCATATGAAAACAATCAAAGATGTATCAAGGGTTGGGTAAACTACCTAGGATTTTTTTTTGTCACACTAAGGTTCGAATCTTTACACTTGTTCATTTTATTGGGAAAATGCCATAGAATAGTAACCAAGTTTCAAAAGTGTCATGGTTAGGTCACTCATGCAATATTTTCCCAAATTGGATCACTAACTCTTCAAATAGAGCCTCACCAGTTTTTTTGTGCGTCAAAAAAACAGTGGAGGATAAGATGTGGGGGTCGGGATTTGCAATATATGCAAACAAATTTTAAAAAAATAAAAAAAACGACAATTATATTAAAATTTAAAAATAAAATATAAAATTCACGTCACCACTCAACGTCACCATTAGAAAAAAGATAAAAAGATTTTCTTTGTGAAACAAAACACTAAAAGGACATATTAAACCTTTTAATTAAATAAAAACGAAAGTTTAGTTACTAATTTGGAACACTTTTTAAACATGAGTGATTTAATTGAAACACTTTTAAAACTTGGTTACTATCATATGAAATTGCTCCCATTTTTTATAATAATAAGTACGGTATAGTGTATTATACCTTTTACATAATCTAACGTGTCAAGCAATTTTATTTATTTATATTTATTTTTACTTATATTTGAGTCCAAGTGTCACAACTCACAAGAGTTCAAAAACTATCAAAATCTTTGTTAAGTTTCTTAGAAAGTCTCCTGATGCCAACGGACTGCTAATTCACTATTGAGTCAGATTCCTGCGACATTTGTTTTTATTTTATGGTATTGGACTCTTGGTTGTGACCATAATTTATGTGGCTTGGATTATTGATTGATCTTGATCCAATATTATTTAATGCATTAGCAAATACATTGGTTTTTAACAAATAGTACATAATAATCATAATAATATAATATCAAAGGGCTTTGGATTAGCGGTATCAAAAGGTTATATAATTTTTGTATTTTAAGTTGTGCGGGTTCAAGTTACGTCCTCGTAAAAAAAATGTGTAACTTATGAGTATAGTTATAGTGTGTAAGACGGTAGATTGGATAGCCGGTTTAGTTATATATATATATTATTGTAATTAGAAGGCATGAGACGTTTAGACACCAAGGTTTTACATCTAGACATCATATGACACCTATACGACGAGTATATGACTATAACGAGTCGTATAGTGCGTATACGGATTAATTAAGGTGAAAATTTGAACAAGAACGAGATATTATAGCTTATATGGATACTAATGACTAGACAAACATAAACGACTCTTATGGGCAACGAACTGAAACGACATTGACAGACAAACAGACATATTAGATTACATATTAATACAAGAATAATAATTATAAATCAACACAAATTCAGAATTACACCAAATTATCCCGAAAAACTTACAGTTCACAATAATCAAAACATAATAGTTTACATAGTAAAACAAATAAATAAAATATGAATAGTAACATGCTAATACAATATTAGCCTAACCAGATGGACGTAAAGGAACACATGCATTGATCACAAACGTTCACGAACATTATTGAACGAACGCAGTCTTTGTTCGTGTTCGTTTGTTAAGTTTACCGAGCGTCGTTTTTTGTTTATGTTCGTTCATTTATTAAACAGAATAACATAAATTAACTTTCCACCAGACGGTTCACCGGGCATTCGCTTGTTTATAGCTCTATGTGCATGTATTGTCTATTCGACCCGTATAAACCCTGATAAAAACCATGAGGACGGCTTCTGAATATAACATGATCACAGTTAGAATCATTTATGTAGGTAAGAACAAAGAAAACCTTTTTCTCTAAAAGGTGTTATGAGTATACAAATTACAATATATGATCAGGATATATACACAACTCTAATAAAAAACTTATGTTATTATTTGCTAATTCTAATGATGATATATTGTTGTCACTTTCATTTAATGAAAACGCGTAAACATTTCAAATCAAGATACTTGGAATTTCTCGGAAAGTTAATATAGGTATGGCCAAAAAAACCAATATAAAAAGTCTCCTTATGGCCTACAAGAAATAAAGGAATTAGGAATATCTTCTCAAATATTTAACTTAATTAAATTAATATATATTTAAATCTGAGTTAGTATTGTGCTATACAAAATTAAATCATGTGTGATTAAACTAATACTATTATAGGCAAATTGGATTTTAATAAATCCAACCTAATATAATTGGCCGATAATAATCCTAACTTAGAAACTAGTTGGCACCGGTCTCAACTTTCACACTATTTGTTTTCATTGGACACCCGTTAAAAAAAACTTAACGGCTTTAAGTTTTTTTTTTTTATAATTTCAAATTGATGTTTTAAGGTTTTCGTTCGGATTGAGGATACGGGTCGATTGATGTCAAACTTATCTTAAAACGGTGGTACAAACAACTAAATGATGCTTCAATTCCGGTGTGTGAACTTTTAATTAATAAAAATTAAGTTGTTTGGAGCACCGTTTCAAGGTAAGTTTACATCAATCGATTCGTATCACCATTCCAATCGAAATCCCTAAAACATCAATTTAAAATTTGGAAAAAACTTAATGTCGTTAAGTTTTTTTTAATAAAGGTCCAATGAAAACAAATTGTGTGAAAGTTGGGGACTTGGGTCCGGTGACAACTATTTTTTAAGTTGAGATTATTATCGGCCAACTGTATTAAGATGAGATTATTAAAATCCAATTCGTCTATTATTAAATACATTTATTTTTCATATTGCATGACATGAAGAATTTTCACTAGTTTACCGTATGCTCGTTAATTTGGGTTTAAATGTTAATTTTAAGGTCCTACTAACGATCAACAATGTCACATGAAATACTTAATAGATTGACAATTAAAGCTATTGAGAAAACGACTTGTTAAGGAGTATGGATTATGAATAGTTGAGCAACAACTTTGTTTCCAGAAATGCCAATAGAGCCACACGATATGACTTTGTTTTGTTTGTTGTTATAAAAATTTATTATCATACTAATGAAACCTTTTAAACATATAAAATTTATATTTTAAAGGTTCATTTTTGTCTCTGTGAAATCTTAGGGGATGGTGAAATCCCGTAATAGCGTTCCCATATATAAATACGCAAAAAGATTTATAATCGATCCCACAGTTCGTTTCATACTCGAATATTGTTTAGTTACCACGTCAACAAGTCCCACATATATTCATCGCTTGATTCATATGTATTTACATCCTACTTGTAAATTAAATTACACTTTTGATTATAAAATGAAATATCATCAAAACAGTCATGATCATAGATAAATGTTTAGGTACTTTCGCATACACTACTTGTGTGTGAATGAGTTCATGTGTGAAAAGGTGAAAATATTGTACATAAATAATTATAAGTCGTAGGACAAAGTTTGATTTATTAACAACTTTAATTAATCTGTATAAGTGTCATATAGAAAACGACATCAATATAAATATCAAAGTTTTAAGTATACGTGGGGTGTGTGGTGACATTCTCGTAAATAATGTAACTACGTTGTGTATGTAATTACGCTATAGTTGTAAGTTCTAATCAAAACTAAGTTTTAAAGAATTTTAAAAACTACTTTTTATACTTAATGCAATTTAATGATAGTTTTACTATGTATTATATGTTATTTTGTGATTACATATATGTAATCACAAATTTACACATAGGAAAGGTAAAAACCAAGTTACATATATATGTAAAGGCCAATTTATGTATAGATAATTTTACAACTATATATAACAATTAACAAATGACAAAACTACTATCACATAATATTAAATATATACAAAATATAAATAATATGATTGATTGATAATAGTAAAAATTTTAAATTATTTTAGAGCTTTGAAATATGGTTGTAACGATCCACTGTAACTGCACCATCGTCTCATTGATTTAAAAAGTACCTGTGATGGTGAAGGTACAACCTCCTTATAAAAAACCATTCGTTCTCCTTCACAACCGACGTGGGATCGCTACAGCTTTCTGCCCCCGTAAGACGGTAAGGGTCTAGCGTTTTCACAAGACCCGGTACCACCCGTCCGGCTATAGCTCTTGCATAGTGTCATTTTTTGAGCTTTTTACTCTTTAACAACTCTTTTTATTTGTTCATATTTGTGTAAAAAAGAAATATTTTATACCATATTTATTTATATATTTGTTTTAAATTAAAATAACGGCACATAGAGTCTCTAAATTTAAATGCTCAAGAATATTTATAAGTTCAGTTTTATGCATATAACTAGTTTATATTATCAAACTAGTCTAACTTGTTTATATTTAACTCTTCATGGGAATAAAAAATGTATTAAAAATAAAATCGTGTAACCATAATACTTGTGACCTGTTGGCAATAAATGTACAAACATGCCCCCATGTTTCCATCTTGATGGATATCCTTCGGTATATTCAAGGAAAATTCGGTATAGTTTACGAACGGTTTGACTTCAAAAAAGTCAAGACACGCAGATGTTCTATGAATAGTTATTGGTTATCCGGTGTTGGATATGTATATGATATATAAAAAAATGCGTATCAAATATTGTGTAAATCATATTTTTTCATCAGCGTATGACTTCTTAATTATTTTTAAAAAGGTACAAAATTGCATAGCACAGTTTTTTTGTTAAACAGGTTTTATCGTGTCTAAACGGGTGCCAATTATGACGGTCGTTACAATTTATCATGGATCATCAACTCAAAGGTGGAAACCGAGACCCTTGATTTGCAAACATACGTATATCCAAATAAAGCAAACCAAACAGCAAACTTGTGTAAGTGAAACCAATTATAAAATTGCACACCTGCCTAAAACAATCAAATAGCAAAAACAACCAATTAAACCACTTGCCAAAATGTAGTTCTTTTGGTTTAATTACATGAGGGTGAGGGTGATGATTGAGGCTTCATATTTAATGGTATATGATTCGAAAATTGACTTAAGTGAGTTTCCCACGGTGATGAGTTTTCTTCGTAATGATGTTTCTGAGCGAATCATGCATGTAACGTCAAAATCAATATAGATAGTTGACATTCCTCCTCAAAAGACTTACTCGGGTATTTAGATAGTTTCAAACGCTATTAAAATAAAACACTTGTCAAATTGCATACATGCACAAGTCAAATTCACATAGATAATATATTAAGTCCAATATAAATCTCTATGGGCCACAAGGGCGATCCAGTGGACTGTGAATTGGTGAGTGTTTAATGAATAGATGAAGGCCTGACTAAAGATAAAAGGCCTATTGGTCCAAATGTGTATTGGGCTTATACACATGGGCTATAGCCACATTTAATCTACACCAATATTTGCAATGGAATTTGAACCTTCGACATTTTTGAAAGCGAACACTTTATGACACACGAAGATACTATTAGGCCGAATGTTTAAAAAGATATCGACACATATTGTATATTTATAGAATACCATAAAAAAGAATATCACCAATAACCGATGGTACATATGTTATTATATTGGAATCAACGTGGTACCGATATTGTTGAGACGGTATTGGTTTCAT
This sequence comes from Bidens hawaiensis, assembly GCF_021521415.1. Lineage (NCBI taxonomy): Eukaryota > Viridiplantae > Streptophyta > Magnoliopsida > Asterales > Asteraceae > Bidens > Bidens hawaiensis. The sequence continues at coordinate 56,686 of NW_027492052.1, forward strand.
TCGTTACGGTATCAATACAATCTTGAAACTCTCCATTGCTTACGAAACAAAAAAGAGACTCTATGGTGATTACAGCTCAACGAAATTGAATCGGTATCGATATCCTATTTGGTTGGAAGGAGGTGTGAACCGTTGCATAAGCACACTCGGTTGACATTATTGTTTTGGTTTACTTGGTTGTTTGGATTCATGGTTAGATCATAGATGTGTGTATTTTTGTTTAAAAGAGAGTAGGATAGTAGGAAATAATATGGCGTGTATATTTTTTAAATTGGTTTGCGTATTTATACCGCAACTTAACAAAAAGAGTTTCTTTTTTTCTTTCTTTCTTAAATTTTAAATCGGTGTCCATTTCTTTACCCCCTTTCCGAGTTCTAGTACTTGCAAATCGGTAACCGTACTCGGTACTAGATACCCTTATTTAAGAGAGACGGGGCGGTGTGTAAGGGCTACTCACTCAACTTGCGTGGTTATCATATATTTATTTTTAAAAAATTTGTACATAAAATATACACTTTTAGATGATATAGATAATAGTATGTTTTAAGTTATGCTTGATTTTTTTTTATTAACTCAACTTTTATTAAGATTTACCTTATAATATAAATAAAATACAAAAAATAGAACAATAAGTTTAAACTTTATCATAAATATTATACGCTCAAAATTTAATTGAAGGAAAAAACTAAAACGTTACATAAAAATAAAGAAAACAATAAAAAATAAAATATTAATATAAACTTAAAAACCGATGGAATGGTGGTTTATCGTTAAAGACAAAGTCTTTAAACATATGAATTTTGGGATGAAAAGGTATTGGGTTAAACCCAAAAATAAGGATGCAAACGAGCTGAGCCGAGCCCAACTCAAGCTTGACTAGGCTCGCGCTCAAGCTCGAGCTCGAGCTCGAAATCAACTTTTTTCGATCTTTATTTCCAAAGCTGGATTTTGGGAGGAAAATGTCGGTTCAACCCAAAAATAAGGGTGCAAACGAGTCGAGCCGAGCCGAGCCCAACCCATGCTTGACTAGGCTCGCGCTCGAGAACGGCTTGTTTCGATCTTTATTTCTGAAGCTCGAGCTCGGCTCGTGAGTAGTTTTTGAAACTCGAGCTCGGCTCGCTTATAAATTTTTATATATTTGTAATTATTTTATATATATTTTTTTCAAATATACTTTTACATATAGCATAATATATATATATATATATTTACTTAACTTTTTATCGACAGGTGTAAATAAACGAGTACCTTTTTAGGCCTGTGAACCGGCTTAAGCTAGTTTATTAAACAAAATTACTTTTAGACTCCTGCTCAAGCTCTTTTAAGCTTAATTCGATCGAACTTTTACACAAGCAACTCGATTTGTAAACTTTAAGTCGACATTTAAAAAAAAAATAGATAAAAACTTTAAAAAGTGGGTATAGACTATAGAGTGCCTGCATACAGTAGAACAAAAAAAAGGTAATAATTAATATTTGGGGCAAAATCCATATAAACCCTAAAATCCAAATTCCAAAATAATAATAATAATAATAATAATAATAATAATAATAATACAATCAAATTAATCAATGGGTAGCAGGGGTGACGTGACATACAGAAACCCATGTCTGACAATGCATCAGCCATGGGCTTCTTTGCTTGTTTACGGAATCAAACGTATTGAAGGTCGATCTTGGCCTTCACCAGTTACAGGTACTATTAACTTTGTTTAGAATAAATTGATTGATTGATTGATACTATTTGTATTATTATTATTATTATTATTATTATTATTATTATTATTGCTGTTGTTGAAGCTGTTATTTTGTAATAATGTTGTTTTGGAAGTTGTGTGAAAATTAGGGGTGTGTACGGTTCGGTCCAAAAATGGTAACTTTTTCGGTTTCCGTTTTGGTTTTGGCTTTTTTTGGTTCGGTTTTGGGCTAAAACGGAAACAAAAACAGAAACTCCGGTTTTTTTAAAATTTGAAAACAGTTGGGCTTTAGTTTTTTTTTTTTTGGTTTGGTTCGGGTTTGGTTTGGGTCGGTTTTGGGCTAAAACGGAACCCAAAACAGAAACTTTGGTATTTTTAAATTTGAAAAAAGTTGGGTTTGGTTTGTTTTTTTTGGTTTTCGGTTCGGGTTTGGTTCGGTTCGGTTTTGGGCTAAAACTGAACTGAACTGAAAACAAAAGCTTCGGTTTTTGAATATTTGAAAATTGCTTGGTTTGGGGTTGGTTCGGTTTCGGTTTGGACTAAAACTGAAGCAAAAACCGAAACTTTGGATTTTAAATTTTTACGGAATCAAACGTATTGAAGGTCGATCGTGGCCTTCACCAGTTACAGGTATTATTGAAATCTTATAACTTTAAAGTTTTTTTAGAACACATATTGATACTATTTGTTTTGTATTATTATTGTTGAAGCTGTTATTTTGTAATAATGTTGTTTAGGAAATTGTGTGAAAATTAGGGGCGTGTACGGTTCGGTCCAAAAAGGGTAACTTTTTCGGTTTCCGTTTGGGCTAAAACGGAACCAAAAATAGAAACTCCGGTTTTTGAAATTTTGAAAACAGTTTGGTTTTACTTTTTTTGGTTTTCGGTCTGGGTTAGGTCGGTTTTGGGCTAAAATTGATCGAATACAAAATCTTTGATTTTTGAATTTTTGAAAATTGCTTGGTTTGGGTTTGGTTCGGTTTCGGTTTGGGTAAGTTTGGGCTAAAACTAAGCCAAAAACTGAAACTTTTGTTTTTAAATTCTTGAAAACCTTTCGGTTTCTTCGGTTTGGGCTGGTTTTAGGCTAAAACCGAAACTTTGGTTTTTAAATGTTTGAAAATCTTTCAGTTTTGGTGTTTTCGGTTTGGGCTGGTTTTGGTCTAAAACCAAATAAAAAAGCGAAACTTCGGTTTTTGAATTTTTGAAAACCGTTCGGTTTTTATTTGGGTTTTTTTTCGATTTTTTGCCATATGAGCTTGAAAATTTTGGGTCGAAAAAGAGTTTGACCCAAAATAATGAATTTGGGTCTGAATCATTTTGTTAATTAATAATTAATTGATTATTATTCATACGCGCTAAAATATTTGAGTTATTTATTTATTAAATTCATATAAATTACTTAAAATAAAAGATGAAAATTTATAAATTTGGCTCGGTTCAGTTTTTACGGTTTTTGCTAACACATACAACCAAACGTCAGTCTTTGTTTTTATTCGGTTTTTCGGTTTCATGCACACCCTATGAGTTCATCACTTAATCTGGTCAATAAAGATGCGATTTCGAGATTTCAATACTAAGCTTGTTGATTTTGAAGTGTATATATTGCATTCTTAAATCACATTAAATTTTGTTGTTAATATATTTTTTCACAAGTGATGCAAAATGTACCTAAAAACTGTCATAACTAACTGTTAGTCTGTTACTATTAAATGTCCTTATTTTTTGTTTGTGTAAACGTTTCGAAGGTCGCCTTTGGATTCATGCTGCTGGTAAGATCCCGGATCCTGAAACGATCAAAGCCATGGAGGATTTCTACAGACAAATATACGCGTTAGATGGAGTTACCGATCTCAAGTTCCCAGAACATTATCCGGTTTCAAGGCTGCTAGGTGTATATATTTTTTGTGCATTTAACTTATTATTTTTTGTTTTTGTAATTTTATCAAAACATGCAAATTGTATTGTTTACGTAGGTTGTGTCGAAGTGGTTGGATGCGTTAAATGTGAAGAACTTACATCATGGGAGGATGTTCCTCAAGGGGTATGCATCTGTACTCTGTAGTTGACTTTTTATAGTCAAATGATATAATTGGATCGAGCTCTTTTTATAAAGTTTGAGCTCGGCTTGTAAGTTGTATTTTCAAGCTCAGGCTCGACTCGTTTATTATTTATTAATTAACTAGGTTAGCTACCCATGTAGCACACGGATTAAATAAATAATTTTATGCAAATAATAACACAATGTAAAATACAAAAAATATCTTCAAAAAATATAAAGATATATTATTACGGTAGAACAAATTACACAATTTGGAAATAAAAAGTTGTTACAAAATTCATAAATTTCAAAATATTTATTTGTACACAATATTTGTAGTTTTATTTATAACTTTACTTTCTATATCAAAACTTAATAGTTTCACATTGTTTCTGCTTTTAACTCTAGATAATGCAACACATAACTGATCATAAGCTAAAATAAATTGTCTAAAAAACAAACCAGCTATCTATAATGATTGACCTTAGCTTTTATTAATCTTCATTGCAAACAAAAATAAAGTGAAAAATTCATTATTTGAAATTAATTATTTTATTTAAAGGGTAGGATTTTTTTTAAGAACGAAGTTCCAATATTACTTCTGAATATGATTTCAGCTTCTGTAGCACGATTATCGTATATATTCATATGTAGTTTAGCTTCATTGCATAGACCAATTTTCTAGTTAATATTTTAAGCAACATAACATCGGCTATTATGGTTAACCTATGACTTGACAACCTAATATATTAAGGTCATTTAAAACATCATGAAACTAATATTTTCTTGTAACATATCATTTTATGTCTAATAGATACCATTTGAAAAATGGTAATATTTTCATCTCCCGAAAACAAGGATAACAATGTTTGCTAATTTCTTGAACGACCTCATTTTTTGGTGCAATTCGTTCACTAAAGAAATATATATTTTTTGAAATATTCAATAGTGGAAGGATATACAATGACAATTTGTCATATGATGAACAATGTGCTAATGTCTAACATTTTATTCCAAATATAAGAAGTTTTCTTATCCACTTGAAAACCAAAACATGTAGTCTAGTGTTTATATATATGTGAATTTTTAAGATGATGAACTTAACATAAATGATGAGTTGATTAAATAATCAATTAAAAAAGAAGTTATAAATGGTTATTTTTAAACCAAGCCGTGACCGAAACTCATTCTAATCATAAATTGTCTTTACTTGAACCATGTTTGATACTTTAACTAGATAAAGAAATCAGCACGTTTATATTAACATAAACACTCAGAATGCATCAATAGTGAATTTTCTTTTTAAGGGTTTGAAAGAAAAAAAAAACTTGTAATTAATTAAGTAAACAATCATATATATTTAATAAGTTAAAGTTTATTGAAATTTTAAATTTAAGTTAATCTTACCTTTTCATTCAATAATATCATTTCTTATAAAACATTAATATTAAATAACTAATATATAATAGATTTAAAACCTTAATTTTTGTAATCATTATTCAAAATCAACGTGAAAATTGATTACTTATAAATACATAATATTAATAACCAAATACAATATATTTATATATAACAATAACATGTTTATGTTGGTATTTAATTTTTTAAATTAAGAAAAAAATATTAAAAAGAGAAAAATGAAATGCAAAACTATTAATAAAGGAATTGTATTTAATATGAAAAAGAGGAGGGAAAATTTTTGTAAGGAACAGTTTGGTGATGACATGTGGCATTAGAAAGCTTTATTTATTATATAGTATATATATATTTTTTGAAATATTCAATAGTGGAAGGATATACAATTACAATTTGTCATATGATGAACAATGTGCTAATGTCTAACATTTTATTCCAAATATAAGAAGTTTTCTCATTCACTTGAAAACCAAAACATGTAGTCTAGTGTTTATATTTTTGTGAATTTTTAAGATGATGAACTTAACATAAATGACGAGTTGATTAAATAATCAACTAAAAAAGAAGTTATAAATGGTTATTTTTAAACCAACCCGTGACCGAAACTCATTCTAATCATAAATTGTCTTTACTTGAACCATGTTTGATACTTTAACCAGATAAAGAAATCAGCACGTTTATATTAACATAAACACTCAGAATGCATCAATAGTGAATTTTCTTTTAAGGGTTTGAAAGAAAAAAAAAACTTGTAATTAATTAAGTAAACAATCATATATATTTAATAAGTTAAAGTTTATTGAAATTTTAAATTTAAGTTAATCTTACCTTTTCATTCAATAATATAATTTCTTTAAAACATTAATATTAAATAACTAATATATAATAGATTTAAAACCTTAATTTTTGTAATCATTATTCAAAATCAACGTGAAAATTTTGATTACTTATAAATACATACTATTAATAACCAAATACAATATATTTATATATAACAATAACATGTTTATGTTGGTATTTAATTTTTTAAATTAAGAAAAAAATATTAAAAAGAGAAAAATGAAATGCAAAACTATTAATAAAGGAATTGTATTTAATATGAAAAAGAGGAGGGAAAATTTTTGTAAGGAACATTTTGGTGATGACATGTGGCATTAGAAAGCTTTATTTATTATATAGTATATATATATTTTTTGAAATATTCAATAGTGGAAGGATATACAATTGACAATTTGTCATATGATGAACAATGTGCTAATGTCTAACATTTTATTCCAAATATAAGAAGTTTTCTTATCCACTTGAAAACCAAAACATGTAGTCTGGTGTTTATATTTTTGTGAATTTTTAAGATGATGAACTTAACATAAATGATGAGTTGATTAAATAATCAATTAAAAAAGAAGTTATAAATGGTTATTTTAAACCAACCCGTGACCGAAACTCATTCTAATCATAAATTGTCTTTACTTGAACCATGTTTGATACTTTAACCAGATAAAGAAATCAACACGTTTATATTAACATAAACACTCAGAATGCATCAATAGTGAATTTTCTTTTAAGGGTTTGAAAGAAAAAAAAACTTGTAATTAATTAAGTAAACAATCATATATATTTAATAAGTTAAAGTTTATTGAAATTTTAAATTTAAGTTAATCTTACCTTTTCATTCAATAATATCATTTCTTATAAAACATTAATATTAAATAACTAATATATAATAGATTTAAAACCTTGATTTTTGCAATCATTATTCAAAATCAACGTGAAAATTGATTACTTATAAATACATAATATTAATAACCAATACAATATATTTATATATAACAATAACATGTTTATGTTGGTATTTAATTTTTTAAATTAAGAAAAAAATATTAAAAAGAGAAAAATGAAATGCAAAACTATTAATAAAGGAATTGTATTTAATATGAAAGAGAGGAGGGAAAATTTTTGTAAGGAACATTTTAGTGATGACATGTGGCATTAGAAAGCTTTATTTATTATATAGTATAGATTTATAAGCATTTATAATTATTTTTCTATATTTTGAGAAAAACCTTAAACGTGCCTAAGCTCCGCTTGAGCTCGTGTAGTACCTAAAACGAGCCAAAGCTCGTCTCGAGCTAGGCTGTGTAGTGTGAAATTAATACATAGAAGTCCAAAAGAAGTAAAAATTAAAATACACAAGGCTCGAGTTTGGGTTCGATAACTTAACGGGCTTTATTTTAGAGCCCGAACTCGAAAAAGCTCGGATTTTTTTGAGCTTTTTGTTGACGAGAGCAACTACATTACACAACATTTTTTAGTTTAATTACATGAACACCGATTTAATATTATTTATGTGTTATTCTTGCAGGTTAGGCTGGAGGGACAAACTGCTTTTTGTTGGCTATGTGAGCAACCACAGGTTCGCTTCTTGCTCGTTTATTAAACGATATTCGTTATCGTCATTTTTTAGTAACTAATATGCAACTTGTTTAACATATGTGCAGAAATTGCTTGTACCATTTGAAATGCGTGGATATCAAGGCGTCTATAACTTGGAAAAAAGGGTAACAATAAAATTTCTAGCCTGAATAATCTGGTTTTGTTAGTTATTTTTACGTTTTAGTCCATATGGTTTGACAAAAAAAAAAAAAAAACCTTTTTAGTCCAAAAGTTATAATTTGGCGTTTATGTTATTTATTGTGATTTCATTCTCATTTGATACGAGTAGGCGTGTGCATGGGTCGGTTCTGTTTGGTTTTGGACTAAAACAGAACCAAAAACTGAAATGTCAGTTTTTTTAGTTTTTGAAAACCGTTCGGTTTTATCATATGGGCTTGAAGCCTTTGAGTCGAAAAAAAAGTTGGCTAAAAATAATGAATTTAGATATTTTTGTTGGTTTTTAATTAGTTGATTATTATATTTATATATTTGGGCTTAAGTATTTATTTATGTTAAATTGTAGAATAAACTATTATAAACTACTTAAAATTTAGTATAAAAAAATAAAAATCTAAAAGTTCGGTTCGGTCTTTTCAGTTTTAGTTACACGCAAAACCGAAACCAAACAGAAATTTCAGTTTTTTTATAAACATGGAACCAACTGTTGGTTTTTGCTTCGGTTCGGTTATTTTGGTTTGGTTTTTACGGTTTCAGATCAATCTTTTCGGTTATACACACACCCCTAGAAACGAGAATGAAACCAGAGTGACGGAAAATGCCAGATTAACTCTTTCAGACTAAAACGTAATTTACGATTTTATTAATTTTTTTAATTTTGTTATTTATATAGATTCTTGAAGGAGCACTTAGAGGTCTATCTCCAGTTGAGCCACCAATGCGGGTTAAGTTTCCACTACCGGACCCACAAAACCCGTTATCTTTAAAGCCAGGGTCACTGGCCCACGGCCTTAAATACGGCCCAAACAAATCCAAACCGGACGAGGACTCGTCACCAAACCTTGCAGCAGCCATAGCCGGTGCACGGGCTGCTGCAACACAGTTTTCAAAGAAAAACTATGACCCGCCTGCAACGGGATTCCAAGGTCAAGGATCAAGGACAAGGAGTAACACAAGTTATTCAATGGAAGGCGGTCAAAGAGTAGAACCGCGCTGGCGTGTTAAGAATAGTTAATGTGTAGCATGTGTTTTGTGTAAGGAGTTTGGATGTATTTTTTTTGGCTGTTTTTATAAAATTTGGTGATGGTTCTATGTGTTAATAATTAGAGTTAGAACAATGTTTTGAAACCCGAACCGGGCGGTTTAGTGGCCGGATAATTTTTTTAAAACCGCTAGGAGTGGTTTAATAACATTAGGAGCATTCTTCAGATTTTTTTTACCAATTTCAGGTGGAAAAAAATGACCCGAGAACCGACCCATTTATAGTTCAGGTTGGTCGGGTTCAGGATACCGTGGTTGTTTGGTTTTCGGGTTTAAATGAAAAATGATAAAAAAATGTTTTTAACAAAATTATCATCAAAATTTTAACATTATATGATTATATGAAATATGTTATGATAAATTGATAATGCTCAAAAGTCAAACCATAATCCCAAACCTTTATATTCCAAATATCATAGCCTCCAAACTAGGGATCTCGGGATGGTACCGGTACCGACCCTGAAAATTCCGATATTGAAAAATTGAAATATTTGGTATCGGTATCGAAATGTTCGGTTTGGTACCGGTATTTCGTGTAAAATTTGGGAAATACCAGTACCGTACTGATACCGAAAACTAAAAACTTGGTACCGATTCGGTACCGAATTATGTAGCGGTGGTACCGGTACCGAAAAAGCTCATCCCTACTCCAAAACAAAACACATGTGAATTTAAAGGCAATAAATGCTAGGTTTTTTTTCTGATCGTTTTTTTTATCTAGGAAAAGGTGACCTGATAACCGACCCATTAAGGCTTGGGTTAGTTGGGTTCAAGTTTTTCGAGTATTTTCTAACTCGGTTAGATGACTTCGGATTCTGGTAAGATTTCGGGTAAAAATGATAGTTCTAAATAACATGACTTATGAATAATTTATTACATTGTAGATGCAAACACTACATTACCTGGTGCATTACATTAAGTTACTCATCAATTAATAAAATACATGATATATGAGGAATTGAAGACCATTTCACTTAAAAGTGGTCCATTTCTTGGTGACCAAGTTTTAGTGTTACCCACACCTTTGAATGATGATATTTTGGAGTTTAAATTAAGGAAAATTGGATTTTAATAATCCATATTGAATGATATTGGCCAATAATAATCCCTATTTATTTTATCGCCACTGGCGGTCCCAAATTCAAAAAAGTTGCCCCCCAATGGTCCCCCGTTAAAATGGACTTAACGACGTTATACTTTTTTCCGAATTTCAAACTAACTTTTTAGGGCTATTAATCGGAAGGAAGATGTGAGTCGAATGATATAAAACTTAGCTCCAAACAATGAGCCAAACAACTTGAATTTGGTTAATTGTAAGTTCAAACACCCGAATTGAAGTATTGTTTCGTCATTTTGAAGCACTGTTTTGAACTACGTTTACATCAATCGACTCGTATCCTCCTAACGATCAAAAGCCCTAAAACATTGGTTTGAAATTCAGAAAAACGCCGTTAAGTCAATTTTAACGGGGGACCATTGGAAACCAACTTTTTTAAATTTGGGACCGCCAGTGGCGATAAAATAAATAGGGATTATTATCAACCAATACCATTTAATAGGGATTATTAAAATCCAATATTCCTTAAATTAATGATGTTTTTTGTATGCATCTTTTAAAAAGTAGTAATATTCTATTGGTATTTGAATTATTATTATTACTATTATTATTTTATTAGTATTTTTATGGGAAAACTATATATAAGTAAGGATGAACATGTTTCACAGATACTGTACTGAACCGGTACTAACCGAACACAATTTGTACCGGTATCAATACTCATTTTTCATGTTTTTGATATCGGTACCATTCAGTTTCACTATATTTCAATATTTTCTATGGTATTGGTACCGATCGGTTCTAAACCAGAAAAATCGGTATGCTCTTCGGTACATGGTTTCACTCATTTTTAGTTTCGATATTTTTCGGTATGGTACCTCAGTACTGGTACTGTACCAATTACATCCCTACTATTAAGGCTTTGTCTGATTGTTTTTAAACAATTTTGTTATCACCAAACTGTAAAGTTAGACAAATTCGGCCACAAACCCAACTTTTAGCTAGTTCGGTTGGCATCGGTTAAATCAGAACTAGTAGACCTACTAGCTTTTAATGAGTGATAGTTATTAAGTTTTTAGAACGGAAAACTCACACACTTTAATTCTACTCATAAATCTATTTTTTTTACTTATAAAAAGACACCTTTAACTTTTAGCATTTTTTGAAACTATAACATAATAAAATATTTTTTGTGACATAAATATGGTCCCAAAGGTCATATGATTGAGTGATGCCAGCAATGCAATGAACTCAACAAATCAAAACTCTTATCTTATTTATAGACAATCAAACATAATCACATAAACAAAAGACAAGTACCTTAAAACTAGCCACCAATGTCTAACACACTTGCAAAGCTAGTATTCATCCCAGCACCAGCAGTAGGCCATATAATGTCCACCATGGAGTTGGCAAAATCAATCGTGAAACGCGAACAACGCCTCTCAATAACCGTTCTTCTCATAACCCCGCCATTCTCCGTCTTAGCTCTCACTAAATATATCGAATCGTTAGCTAAAAACACAAACGAACGAATAAAAATCGTCCAACTCCCTCAAGATCAAACACCACCGAAACTAGACTCCAAAGCCCCCTTTACGTCGTTTTATGCATACATCAATAGTCATTGCAAATACGTTAGAAATATCGTGGCGGACATGATAAATGAGACTAGTTTGGGTCGGGTAGTTGGGTTCGTTGTTGACATATCATCCACGGGCATGATAGATGTGGCTAACGAGTTTAATCTTCCGACATATGTGTTTTTCACTTCTAATGCTGCTTTTCTTGGCTTTAAGGTGTATTTTGAGACACTATGTGTGGAACAAAGCCAAGATGTTGTTCTTGAGCTAGCTAACTCGGAAGGCGAGTTAGTTATTCCGAGTTTTGTTAATCCGGTTCCAATGAAAGTTTTTCCGGAGTTGTATAAAAAACAAGATGGGATGAACTTTTTGGTGTGTGCTATTGGGAGAATGAGAAAGGCTAAAGGGATATTGGTTAATACGTTCTTGGAGTTGGAAACGCACACGATCAAGTGGTTTTTTGACACTGATTTTCCGCCTGTGTATCCCGTGGGACCCTCACTAAATCTAGACGGTGTAGCTGGAAAGGCCGATGATATGGATGTGATTAGGTGGTTGGATGGTCAACCGTCGTCCTCGGTAGTGTTGTTGTGTTTTGGGAGTATGGGTTGTTTTGATGAGGTACAAGTGAAGGAGATAGCATGTGGTTTAGAGCAAAGTGGTCAACGATTTGTGTGGGCCCTACGCCGGCCTCCACCGCAAGACCAATCATTTGAAGTGCTTCCTGACGATTATGATGACCCGAGAGCGGTTTTGCCAGATGGGTTCCTGGAGCGGACCTCGGGAATAGGGAAAGTGATTGGATGGGCCCCACAGGTGGCGTTGCTGGCACATGAAGCAATAGGGGGATTCGTGTCCCATTGTGGGTGGAACTCGATGCTGGAAAGCTTGTGGTTTGGTGTACCGACGGCTACACTGCCGATATACTGTGAGCAACAGATGAATGCATTTGAAATGGTGGTGGACTTGGGATTGGCGGTTGACTTGAAAATGGACTATAAGATCAACGTGTTTAATCCCGAGGGTTATATGGTCATTGTGACGGCTGAGGAGATAGAGAGGGGGATACGGCGTGTAATGGAGGATAACGAGGTGAGAGCAAAAGTGAAAGAGATGAGTAAACTAAGCAGAACAGCAATATCCGAGGGCGGTTCATCATACGCCTCAGTTGGTTACCTTGTTCAAGAAATCATGAGTAACATCATATGATATGAGTTAGAACATTATAATATCATCTTAGTTACTAATCTACAATTAATAATATTCTCATGTTTTCTTAACATATCTAATAAAATAACTTAACTTTGACCAAAACTTTATCATTTTTTATAGATAAATATTTATAATATAGTTTTGAAAAACACAATAATAAAAAAACAAAGCTATTTGATAGATGGGATCACATAATTTAATACTACTTGATAATGTACAAAATGGTCCCAATGACCATAACATTCATAGCAGCCAGCAAGGCAATGACCTCAACAAATCATATCTCTATCTTATTTATATGTAACAAGACATAATAACCAAATAAACAAACTCTAAAGTCTAAAGTCTAAAGTTTAAACTAACCATAAATGGCTAACACACTTGCAAATCTGGTGTTCATCCCTGCACCAGCAGTAGGCCACATAATATCCACTGTCGAGATGGCGAAACTATTAGTGAACCGCGATCAACGCCTCTTGATAAACGTTCTTATTATAAACCCTCCTTACTCTGTCTCGGCTCTAGCCACCTACATCAAATCATTGGCTAAAAACCCCATCGAACGCATACGATTTATTGAGCTCCCTCAAGATCAAACCCCACCAAAACTCGACTCCAAAGCACCGGTTACTTCCTTCCATGAGTTTATAACTAGTCATTGCAAATATGTTAGAAATATTGTGGCTGACATGATAAATGAACCTGGTTTCGTTCGGGTCGTTGGGTTTGTGGTGGATATAGTGTGCACAAGTATGATAGACGTGGCTAATGAATGTGATCTTCCAACATACGTGTTCTTCACGTCTACTTCGGCTTATCTTCGGTTTAACTTGTATATTGAGACACTATGTGTGGATCAGAACCAAAATGTTGTTGTTGAGTTGGCTAACTCGGAAGGCGAGGTAGCTCTTCCGGGTTTTGTTAATCCGGTTCCCACGACGGTGGTTCGAGCGGTTTGCCAGTTAGATGAGGGGTTGGATTTTTTGGTGTGTTCTTTTAAAAATTTGAGAAAGGCTAAAGGGATCATGGTTAATACGTTCTTGGAATTGGAAACACAAGCGATCAAGTCATTTCCTGACACCAACTTCCCGCCTGTGTATCCGGTGGGACCCGTACTAAATCTAGACGGGGTGGCAGGAAAAGCTGATGACATGGATGTGATTAGGTGGTTGGATGGTCAACCGCCATCCTCGGTGGTATTGTTGTGTTTTGGGAGTATGGGAAGTTTTGATGAGGTCCAGGTGAAGGAGATAGAACGTGGTTTAGAACAAAGTGGTCATCGATTTGTGTGGTCCCTACGTCGACCTCCATCATTAGACCAATCGTCAGAAGGGCTCGCTGATAATTATGACGGGGTGTTGCCAAATGGGTTTTTGGAGCGCACTATGAGAATAGGGAAAGTGATTGGGTGGGCCCCACAAGTGTCGTTGTTGGCCCATGAAGCGGTGGGAGGGTTTGTGACACACTGTGGGTGGAACTCGATACTAGAGAGCTTGTGGTTTGGTGTACCAATGGCTACGTGGCCATTGTATGCTGAGCAACAAATGAATGCGTTTCAAATGGTGATGGAGCTGGGATTGGCGGTTGACTTGAAATTGGATTATAAGATCGACATGTTTAATCCTAGTGCCAATACTGTCATTGTCACGGCCGAGGAGATAGAAAGAGGTATAAAACGAGTAATGGAGGATAACAAGGTTAGAGCAAAAGTAAAAGAGATGAGTAAACTGAGCCGGGCAACCGTGGCTTCGGGTGGTTCATCATATGCTTATGTTGGTTACCTTGTTGAGGAAATCATGAGTAACATCATTTGACTTCGAATTTTGTATTAGTTACTCTTAATTATATTTTAATATATTTTTCTTTCCTCAACTAAAGATGGGCCAAAGGGGGTTGCGACGCAGCTTGTTGCTCGTTTGCCTGCCACTTTATTGTAATTGCTTTGTAAAAAAAAAATTAATCATATTTTGGTATCATGCCCTTTGGCGAAAGTTATTTGGAACTAGGTATGTATTTGGCTTAAAATCCCTGCTCCAGCGGGGTTTTCTTCGATACGAGATATGTTGAATTTGGGTTCGGAAATCACGAGTGTTGAAAAACAAAAGGCGTTTCAGGTGGTTTTTCTAACCACACTCTAGAACCTATGGAGGTGTAGGAACGAGACGATCTTCAATAATAAGCATACCCGAGATGTCTTTATCTTGGAGATGATCAAGTAAGACAATTAATAGATTTTGGTTGAAATCTAGATCTAATATTTTAATAAAATTGTAATTATTCCTGTACTTCTTGTAGTTTTGCTTGGTTTTGGTCCGTTTTGGGTCAAAATTTAGGTCTTGTTCATAAAAAAAACAAAAAAAAAAACGTAAAATAAAAAATGCAAACGTAAAAAACATTGTTCATAAAAAATGCAAAATGTAAAATAATTAAAATGTTTCCCCCATCATCCTTGTTCATAAAAAAAACAAAAAAAAAAACGTTTTGTACTGGTTCAGGTTTGAGTTTTTCGAGGTGGAGGGGCGAGGGTTCGGTTCGTTTTTTTTTTCATTTCGGTCGGTTTCGGTATCTGCTCGGTTTCAATGATTTTGATTTCGATTTCTCGGTTTCAGTGTTGTTTTGTTTTAGTCAGTTTTTTCGGTTTCATTTCGTTTTTTTTGTTTCGTTTCGATTCATTTATTTTATTTTGGTCGGCTACGTTTCAGTTTTTTTTGTTTCGTTTTGGTAAGCTTTTTGATTGCATTTCGCTTTTTTTTTATTTCGTTTTGGTCACTTTTTCGGTTTCATATCGGTTTTTTTGTATCGTTTTGGTCATTTTTCTATTTCGGTTCAGTTTCGTTTCAGTTTTTTTTTTTTTTCGTTTGGTCGGTTAGGTGTTTTTGATTCGTTTTGGTCCGGTTTTTAACTTGCATTTACTTTTTTTATGTTTCCTTTTGGTTAGTTTTTCAGTTTCAATTCGGTTTTTTGTTTCGTTTTGGTCATTTTTCTATTTCGGTTCAGTTTCGTTTCGGATTTTTGTTTCGCCTTGGTCGCTTCATTATTTTTGTTTTGTTTTGGTCAGATTCCAGTTGCATTTCGCTTTTTTTTTGTTTCGTTTTGGTCGTTTTTCTATTTCGGTTTAGTTTCGTTTTGTTTTTTTTGTTTTGTTTCGGTCGATTCGGTGTTTTTGTTTCGTTTTGGTCGGTTAGGTGTTTTTGTTTTGTTTTGGTTCGCTTTTTAGTTGCATTTCACTTTTTTTTTGTTTCGTTTTGGTGAACTTTTCGGTTTCATATCGGGTTTTTTGTTTCGTTTTTGTCATTTTTCTATTTCAATTCAGTTTTGTTTCGGTTTGATCAATTCGATGTTTTTGTTTAGTTTTGTTTAGCTTTTCGGTTGCATTTCGCTTTTTTTGTTTCGTTTTGGTTAGTTTTTCGGTTTCATACCCCTTTTTTTGTTTCGTTTTGGTCGTTTTTCTATTTTGGTTCAGTTTCGTTTTTGTTTCGTTTTAATCTGTTCGGGGTTTTTGTTTCGTTTTGATCGTTTTTTGGGTTTCAGATGAGTTTTGTTTCGCACGTGATAGTTTGGGTATTTTGAATTAGATAAATTTTGGATAACTTGGATATTTTGTTTTGACCTATTTTAACCTATAAATGAAACTCACTTGTATATTTTCAACCTATCCTGACCCACTTGAAGAATTTTTATGATCCATCCTAACCCATTTTACTTTTATAGTTTATCCATCTTAACCCAAAACAATCCATTTGGGTTGGGTTTGCCACCCTTACCATTAGAGGTGGCAATAGGAGTGGGTTGGGTTGGGTTGGGTTGGGTTGGATTTGAGTGATGGGTCAGGATGGGTATGGGTCAGGATGGATTTTTAAAATAGAGGGTTAGGATGGATATGGGTCAAGATGGGTAAAACTAATCCATCTTGACCCAAGTGAAGGTTGACATACAAAGGGTTTTAAAAACCACTCAAAAAAATATTCAAAAAAACTATTAAAAAAATAATAACTCAAAATATAAATAAAAAATGCAAAATGTAAAACAACAAAAATGTTTCCCCCATCATCCTCCTTCAGAAAAAAAAAAACTTTTTGTACCGGTTCAGGTTCGAGGTTTTCGGGGTTTTTTTCGGTTCGGTTTTGTTTGTTTTCATTTCGGTCGGTTTCGGTATCTACTCGGTTTCAATGATTTCGGTTTCGATTTCTCGGTTTTTTTGGTTTCAGTGTTGTTTTGTTTTAGTCAGTTTTTTCGATTTCATTTCGTTTTTTTGTTTCGTTTCGTAACATTTGTTTTATTTTGGTCGTCTAAGTTTCAGTTTTTTTGATTCGTATTGGTAAGTTTTTTGATTCCATTTCGCTTTTTTTTTTATGTTTCGTTTTGGTCAGTTTTTCGGTTTCATATCGGTTTTTTGTATCGTTTTGGTCGTTTTTCTATTTCGATTCAGTTTTGTTTTAGTTTTTTTGTTTCGTTTGGTCGGTTCGGTGTTTTTAATTCGTTTTGGTCCGGTTTCTAAATTGCATTTAGTTTTTTTTATGTTTCCTTTTGGTCAGTTTTTCAGTTTCAATTTGGTTTTTTTGTTTCGTTTTGGTCGTTTTTCTACTTCGGTTCAGTTTTGTTTCAGTTTTTTTGTTTCGTTTGGTCGGTTCGGTGTTTTTGATTCGTTTTGGTCCGGTTTCTATATTTCATTTAGTTTTTTTTTTATGTTTTCTTTTGGTCAGTTTTTTAGTTTCAATTCGGTTTTTTTTGTTTCGTTTCGGTCGTTTTTCTATTTCGGTTCAGTTTCGTTTCGGTTTTTTTGTTTCGCTTTGGTCGGTTCAGTGTTTTTGTTTTGTTTTGGTCAGGTTTCAGTTGCATTTTGTTTTTTTTTGTTTCGTTTTGGTCGTTTTTCTATTTCTGTTCAGTGTCGTTTTGTTTTTTTTTGTTTTGTTTCGGTCGATTCGGTGTTTTAGTTTCGTTTTGGTCGGTTCGGTGTTTTTATTTTGTTTTGGTCCGCTTTTCAGTTGCATTTCGCTTTTTTTGTTTAGTTTTGGTAAATTTTCGGTTTCATTTCGGTTTTTTCGTTTCGTTTTGGTCGTTTTTGTATTTTGATTCAGTTTTGTTTCGGTTTGGTCGATTCGGTGTTTTTGTTTGGTTTTGGTTGGCTTTCCGGTTGCATTTCACTTTTTTTGTTTCCTTTTGGTCACTTTTTCGGTTTCATTCCCGTTTTGTTTGTTTCGTTTTGGTCGTTTTTCTATTTCGGTTCAGTTTTGTTTCGGTTTGGTCGATTTGGTGTTTTTGTTTAGTTTTGGTTAGCTTTTCGGTTGCATTTCACTTTTTTTGTTTCGTTTTGGTCAGTTTTTCGGTTTCATTTCTGTTTTTTTTTGTTTCGTTTTAATTGGTTCTGGGTGTTTGTTTCGTTTTGATCGTTTTTTGGGTTTCAGATGAGTTTTTTTTCGCATGTGATAGTTTGGGTATTTTGAATTAGATAAATTTTGGATAACTTGTTTAAACCCATTTTAACCTGACCCACTTGAAGAATTTTTATGATCCATCCTAATCCATTTAACTTTTAAAGTTTATCCGTCTTGACCCAAAACAATCCGTTTGGGTTGGGTTTGCCACCCTTAATCACCATACATACACCGATTTGAAAGGTGGCCACCATTCAACCTCTGGTGCCGTCTCTAGCCCGTTTCATGTATTTTTTTCACTTTTTTTATCTTGGTTTCCGATCAAATTAATAGGAGATTCTGAAGCCATCACCATCTCAGCAAACAAACTCTGTCATAAACGTCGAAGTCGTTCTCAATTACGCTTCAATTATCCAGATGGATATTAACAATCAAGAAGACAGGGCTTTTGTTCAGAATGCAAAAACGAGCATATTGGTGTTTTACTTACCTCGAATTGGTGTTCGAATCATATCAGCGAGCTTCGCCGGAGTTCTTGCAGCAAAGTACGGTGGGTTTTGAGAGTTGATGACGATAACGGCCTAACGGGACACAACTCCGGGAGTATTATTTGGTAACCAGTGGGAAACTAACTCCTTGGCCGTTGTTGGTAAATGAGTGTCTGAACTTGCTTATAATATTTTTAAAAGAGTGCATCTTCTTTATGGAAGACCCACTTGTCTCTTATGTTGGCTATGGTTTTTATTTGGTTTATGCACATCTAGATCTGGAAGATCGTGGGGAGGAGATGGTGATTTTAGGTGATGGTGGTGCCTGAGATGTTAGAAGTCGGTGGTGGCGGCTGGTGGTGGTGGATTAATTATTAAGAATATTTATTAAACAAATAGCACAAAGACTGATTAACCCTCATGTGTAACACACGTTACATGAGAAAAACTAACTGAGTTAGGGCTAAAGGACAAACGTTGTTAGATTTAGAAATGTAAAGGATAAATCATATCAATTTTAAAGATAAAGGATAACAAGTGAAATTTGATACATACATAAAGGACAATTTCTGTAATTCTGTCACTTTTTAACTGAACTTCTTAACCTTTTCTTTTGTACATTTTAAGTTTTGAACTAAACATTTCAGTTTTGTTCAGAATGTTTTAACACAATAATTTAAACCCTAAATAAAGCTCAATTAAGTGTATTATTATGCAATTTCATAATCGATTGATGATTTTAAAGCCTCCTACACATCAATTCGATTGATTAAATCATCAATTTTTGATCAATTTGAAGATTCTTGATGTTCAACGATGTTCTATTTTGATTTTGATTTTTACTTTTGACTTTTGAGATTTCATACTTTAAGCTCTCACTCAGGTTTAAAAATTGAATGCAATAGAACGAGGAGTTCAGAATTTAGAGCAGAATCAATTTGTGATCGATGGATTTGATCACAATCAAGTTTTGGCTTATTTACGAAACTGTCACAGCGTGTTTTGTAATCTAACGCTCTGGATGGTCGTGTACGTAATGTACGATAAGCTATTCTTGTATAATAACCCACCCACATATATATATATATATATATATATATATGATTAGGTTCATTTCAGAAGTGTTTCTTATTGCGAGAAGTGCGAGAAGAGATTCTAACCAATCACATAATTTTTTTTTATTTTCTGGTTATTTATATATAGGGTATATTAGTGAAATATAAAGTATTTTGTTTTGTAACTCATGCTCATTAATGGTTTAATAATTAATGATAAGTTACTAGCAAATGTTAAGTTACAAACTATTATTATTATCATTATTATTATTTTATTTCATCTTAAATTTGATCATCATTAGAATCTATTTGATCTAAAATCATTATGTTTCTAAAGCATGGCTAATTATTTTTTGATCACCATTAGAATCTATTTGATCTAAAATCATTATTTTTCTAAAACATGGCCAATTATTTTTCTAAACTTTATTTGCATTTATTATAGATAGTTTTACATCATGTGGTTGAACTCTAGTTCTTAGGAGGGTTATTGTAATTCATGATATTAGGTTTTGGATTAAAATCTCTTGTAAACATCTTGAGATTAGGTTGTGTGTCAAAGCCTCTAGCGAATTGATTATTCTTATTATCTTCGTTTTTTGATTCAACTGAATTTTGTCTCAGGGAATCTTGAATCGTCTTGGGCATATGCTCATCTTTCACATTACACTTCTCCAATATTCTTCTGGTTGTGTTCTTGCATTAGAAACGCTTGCAATCTAACCATTAAAAAAGAAATCAAATATACAAAAAAAAAAAAGATAAATTCAAATAACTTAACTACTATGTATGTCTTTCAAGTCAAACATTAGCAAAATATGAAATTTTACCAGAAGAAGTGTGAACAAAACCCAGAAAGTGGTGAGAGAGAGACATTTTTGTTTTGTGTGGTGAGAGAGAGACATTAGCAAAATAGTATTACTCTATGGATATTTATAAATAGAATAATTTAGTTGAGCAATAAATACTTGCGGTGCCAATTGACATGTGTCATATGAGCATTTTGAATAAGCAAGGCTGGCTATGAGGTAGGGCCGGGTTGTCAACCGACCCCGCCTGACACACCAATAAGCACGAATTATTAATATTATTATCTTTTAAAATTATATATATATTTTTAAAAGAAAAATATGTATTTTTAACATTTAAACATAATTACTCAACTAATTTAAGATTAACATCAAATTTTTTTCATTAACAGTCCAAAAATTTTCACGATTTTCACGGCCTTGTGAATAAGTGAGTAATCACATTAAAAATAAATGTATGTAACAGAGAATTAATGATTTAGGAGAAAGGTAAAATAATATTATATGGACTAAATTAATGATATTGCATGAATATTATTACTTTAACTGAAATATAAATTGGATGTGGCTCAATGATGAGCACTTACTTTACTAGTGAGAGGTAAGGGGTTTAAACCTCATTATCACCAATTTATATGGGAGATATGAGGGAGGGATGACCCTGACTTGCTAGGGTTTGAGTCCTGATCTTACCCGTTTTTACCGGCTCCTCGCTATCGTGCCGTTTGGCGGGCGTGGGGGTCGGGTTTTATCCGGCTCCGTCCGTCCTGACTCAGGGGCCACGTACGGAGAACCCGACGTTACTTAGTTGGTCATTCAAAATAGATATATATATATATTGTAACTGAAATGCATACTTTCTTTTAATAAATTCAGCCATTCAAAAGAAAACAAAACTTTAATTTTATAAATAATTAATGTCTGTAGTATGAACATGAAAATTATGAATGCAGTTTTAATGCATATTACTTTGATAATACCTTGGGAATATACAAAAAATCATATGGTAATTAATACCCAAATTCATATCTTGACAATAAAGCAAATTTTATTAATGAAATACTAAGATTGCCCATTGCAAATTGCAAATATACAATATAACATTACATGGTGTCCAAAATGATTTAAAAGACTCCATTTAGTTTACATAATTTGATTGAATCAAACCAAACCATCAATGGCAAACCTTGTGTTCATCCCTGCCCCAGCGGTTGGTCATGTAATGTCCGCCATTGAGATGGCGAAAGTACTCGTGAACCGCGATCAAAGACTTTCCATAAACGTTTTTCTCATAAACCCTCCTAGCCCTGTCTCAGCTCTCACGGCCTACATCGAATCATTGGCTAAAAATCCTATCGAACGCATACAATTCATTGAACTCCCTCAAGTGCAAACACCATTAAAGATAGACCCCAATGCCTTCTTGTCTTCCTTGTATGAACTCTTCAAGAGTAATTGCGAAAATGTACGAAATATCGTGGCTGACATGATAAATCAACCTGGTTCGAGAAGGCTCATTGGGTTTGTCGCGTATTCTGCACCAGCATGCTAGATGTGGCTGATGAGTTTAATGTTCCTACATACGTGTTTTACACTTCTAATGCTGCCTTTCTTGGCTTTAACTTGTATTTGGAGACACTATGTGTGGATGAGAACCAAGATGTTATTGATAAGATGGTTAGTGACTCGGAAGGCGAGTTACTTGTTCCGAGTTTTGTTAATCCAGTGCCGATGAAGGCTTTTCCAACGGAGTACCAAACACAAGACGCGTGGGACTTTTTGGGTTGTTCTTTTTGGGATTTGAGAAAGGTTAAAGGGGTCATGGTTAATACATTCTTGGAGTTGGAAACACACGCAATCAAGTCGTTTCCTGACACCAACTTCCCGCCTGTGTATCCCGTGGGACCCGTGCTAAATCTAGACGGGGTGGCAGAAAAAGCTGATGACATGGATGTGATTAGGTGGTTGGACGGTCAACCACCATCTTCGGTGGTGGTGTTGTGTTTTGGGAGCATGGGAATTTTTAATGAGGTCCAAGTGAAGGAGATAGCTCGTGGTTTAGAACAAAGTGGTCACCGATTTGTGTGGTCCCTACGTCGACCTCCTTCACTAGACCAGTCATCGAAAGGGCTCGATGATAATTATGATGGGGTGTTTCCTGACGGATTCCTGGAGCGTACAATGGGAGTAGGAAAAGTGATTGGATGGGCGCCACAGGTGTCGTTGTTGGCACATGAAGCGGTGGGAGGGTTCATCTCCCACTACGGGTGGAACTCGATACTGGAGAGCATATGGTTCGGTGTCCCAATAGCTACATGGCCTATGTATGCTGAGCAAAAATTGAATGCATTTGAAACAATGGTAGAGTTGGGATTGGCGGTTGACTTGAAATTGGATTACAAGATCGACTTGTTTAATCCCGGTGCCAATATAGTCATCGTCAAAGCCGAGGAGATAGAGAAGGGAATAAAGCGAGTAATGGAGGATAACGAGGTGAGAGCAAAAGTGAAAGAGATGAGCAAACTGAGTAGGGCTACAACGGCTGAGGGCGGTTCATCGTATGCTTCGGTTGGCTACCTTGTTGAGGAAATCATGAGTAACATATGACTCAGGATTTTGTATAAGCTATTAGTAGTTATATTCTCAGAAGGTTGAAGATAAGCTAAAAAGCATCACTTTTTATTTGAATTACTAAAGCATTTCATTAGTAATTACTTAATATTTACTGTATTCAATCTGTGTAATACACGGGTTTCAAACCTAGTAAGTTTATATAATGTTTAATTGGAATTTTGTGAAATATCATATATTCAATAGTATAAGACCGGGTTTAATATCTAGAACTTTTGTTTTCTTGTTATATGCTTCGAATCCAAACTTTTTTTGTGAACTTTCATCGTTTATTTCACTTTCGAACACCAAATTAAAAGGATCTCCTAATCGAAAACTTAAATTTATGTTTTTATTCTTCAATTCACACATATGTTCGATGAAAACATAACCCAACTTTATTCACATTTATTATAGATAGTTTTACATCATGTGGTTGAACTCTAGTTCTTATGAGGGTTTCCTTAATTCATGATATTAGGTTTTGGATTAAAATCTCTTGTAAACATCTTGAGATTAGGTTGTGTGTCAAAGCCTCTAGCGAATTGATTCTTCTTATCATCTTCGTTTTTTTGATACAATAGAATTTTGTCTCAGTGAATCTTGAATCGTCTTTGGCATAGGCTCATCTTTCATTACACTTCTCCAATATTCTTCGGGTTCCGTTCTTGCACACAAACACTTGCAATCTAACCATTAAAAAAGAAAACAAATATACAAAAAGGAATTAGATCAATTCAAATAATTTTACTACTGTATGCCTTTCAAATCAAACACTAGCAAAATATGATTTTTTTTACCAAAAGAAGTGAGAACAAAACCAAGAAAGCGGTGAGAGATCGCATTCTTGTTTTGTGTGTTGAAGGCCTTGATGAGATGAATATGATATTATTCATCTATGGGTATTTATAAGTAGAATAATTTAGTTGAGCAATAAATACTTACGGTGCAAAGTGATATGTGTCATATGAACATTTTGAACAAGTTAGAGTAATCACTTTAACAATAAATGTTAATGACATTCATGATTTAGGTGAAAGGTGAAGGTTAGGGCCGTCTTTGAGAATTTAAATACCTTGGCCGAGCCAAAATAAAAAGGCCTGTTGGCCTTAACGGAATTTTTTATTCGCTAATGTACATGGATAAAACTTTTATCGACCGATTTATTATAAGCGGAACCATTCTAAGCATGTAATTATCTCATAAACCATTGGAAGAAAACTTATTTTTAACACCAAAAAACATACATATGTAATATGTATAAAAACGTTTGTGCCCCCAAAACTTATATGCCCCGGCCGATGGTTCGGCTCACACACCCTCCGAGCCTCCCTTGGTAAGGTAAAAGAGCATTGTATTCTAATAGAAACGTATACTCTTTTTTATTTATTTAATTTTATAAATAATTGATGTGTGTAGTATGAACATAAAAAGTTATAAGTGTTATTCGAAGTAAATAAACAAAGAGAATTGAAACTATATTTGATTGAATCAAACCAGCCATCAATGACAGAAGTTGTGTTCATCCTTGCACCAGGGGTTGGTCATATAATGTCCAGCATCGAGATGGCGAAAGTAATCGTGAACCGCGATTAAAGACTCTCCGTAAAAGTTCTTCTCATAAACCCTCCAGGCCCTGTCAAAGCTTTCATCGAATCGTTGGCTGAAAGCACCATCAAGTGCATATGATTCATTGAACTCCTTGTAGTTCAAATGCAATTAAAGATAGACCCCAATTCCTTCTTGACTTCCTTGTATGAACTCATCAAGAGTAATTGTGAAAACGCTAGAAATATCGTAGATGAGAACCTGGTTCGAGTAGGCTAGCTCGTTGGGTTTGTTGTTGATGTATTATGCACCGGCATGACAAATGTGGCTGATGAGTTTAATGTTCCGACATATGTGTTTTACACTTCAAATGCTGCCTTTCTTGGCTTTAACTTGTATATGGAGACACTATGTGTGGATAAGAACCAAGATGCTATTGATCAGCTGGTTGCATGTATTTCCACCCATATTTTAGCTTAAGTTTGAATGACTGAGTAAAAGCTGGTAAGTAATTCTAGTATTCATTTATATAATTATATCCACCCAATTTTATTATCTTAAATATTTTTATTTCGGTCTGAATTTGACATGAATTGATGGTGGTACTTAGCTATTAGGAGTATGAATGAGATAAAGATGTCATTAGTGATAATCAGTCTTAATAACCAAAATAAAGATATAAGAACTTGCAAAACATATACGATTATATATGTACCGGTTTGCTTGCGGCAGTCTAGTCTTTAACAATCAGAATTTAAATAGGAACTAGAGGTTGCATTAATGCTAGTCACCGTGATCATAAAGATCGTGCCTAACACTAAACAAAATTCGTGTTAGGCACCAAAGCTTCCTACTCTTCGTGGGTGAAACTTTTTCAAGTTTATGTGACACTCCTTCCCTAAAAACCGCTCTCACATATACAATATCCAGTCCAATGAGCTAATGGTTCGATTCTTGAACAAGAATATCCTCTGCCTAAGACACTTGGTCATGAATCAAACCTTTTTTTTTGAACAATAGGGTTCTAGAGCAACAATTTTGGAACATGAATATTATTATTTTACCCTTACTAATTAATCTTTAACTGTTTTAACTTCTTTTCATATGTCATATATGATGGTATAAAACAAGGTTAAAAATCTGGATTTTTTTGCTTTGTTATCCAAACTCTTATTTAATGTGGATGCTGAATTTTGGGACCAATGTTCCACTAAAATCTCAACAGTCTGGAATCTATCTTATCTATAGGTCATAGGGAATGAGACATCAACAAAATGCAAGCTTGAACTAAACCAACCGTTAATGGCGAACACCGTTGCAGAGCTAGTGTTCATTCCTGCTCCAGCGGTTGGTCATATAATGTCCACCATCGAGATGGCGAAAGTACTCGTGAACCACGATCAAAGGCTCTCCATAAGCGTTCTTCTCATACACCCTTCTGGCCCTGTCCCGGCTTTCACCACCTACATCGAATCGTTGGCCAAAAACACCATCGAACGCATACGATTCATTGAACTCCCTCAAGTTGAAACGCCGTTAAAGATTGACCCAAAAACCATATTGACTTCTTGGTATGAACTCATCAATAGTAATCGCCAAAACGTCAAAAATATCGTGGCTGACATGATAAATCAACCTGGTTCGAGAAGGCTCGTTGGTTTGTCGTTGACGTATTCTGCACCGGCATGATAGATGTGGCTGATGAGTTTAATGTTCCGACATACGTGTTTTACACTTCTAATGCTGCCTTTCTTGGCTTTAACTTGCATCTAGAAACACTGTGTGTGGATGACCAGAACCAAGAGGTTATTAAGCTGTGCAACTCGGAGAGTGAGGTAGTTGTTCCGAGTTTTGTTAATCCGGTGCCGGTGAAGGCTTTTCCAGCACTCTACCAGACACAAGATGGATTGGACTTTCTGGTAATTTCTTTCCGGTATTTGAGAAAGGCTAAAGGGGTCATGGTTAATACGTTCTTGGAATTGGAAACACACTCTATGAAGTCGTTTTTGGATGCCAACATCCCGCCAGTGTATCCAGTGGGACCCGTACTCAATCTAGACGGTGTGGCAGGAAAAGCTTGATGACATGGATGTGATTAGGTGGTTGGATGGTCAACCACCATCGTCAGTGGTGGTTTTGTGTTTTGGGAGTGCGGGGAGTTTTAATGAGGTCCAAGTGAAGGAGATAGTGTTCGGTTTAGAACAAAGTGGTCATCGGTTTGTGTGATGTCTACGCTTAACTACTCAACTAGAGCAATCATGTGATGACCCAAGAGCACTATTGCCCGATGGGTTCCTCGAGCGCACCAAGGGAATAGGGAAAGTGATTGGATGGGCCCCACAAGTATCATTGTTGGCCCATAAAGCACTGGGAGGGTTCGTGTCTCACTGCGGGTGGAACTCAATACTTGAGAGCTTGTGGTTCGGTGTACCAACGGCTGCATGGCCTATGTATGCTGAGCAGCAAGTGAACGCATTTGAAATGGTGGTGGAGTTGGGATTGGCGGTTGATTTGAAATCGGATTATAAGATCGACTTGTTAACCCTGGCGCCAATATAGTCATCGTCACGGCAGAGGAGATAGAGAGGGGTATAAATCGATTAATGGAGGATAACGAGGTTAGATCAAAAGTGAATGAAATGAGCAAATTGAGCAGGGCGACGGTGGATCAGGGTGGTTCATCGTATGCTTCCGTTGGCTCCCTTGTTCAAGAAATCATGAGTAATATCATATGACTTCGAATTTTGTATCGTTACTTCTAATTATATTCACATATATGTTTTCTAAAGTCAAGTAACAAAAACATAATTACACATTTTATTTTCACCATTATTACAATACTTTAATTAGACATTTTATTATGATAGGTCATAAATAAATTTGTTATGTTTCCATGAATTCATCAACAGTCACTGCAAATACGTTAGAAGTATCGTGGCTGACATGATAAATCAACCTGGTTCGGGTCGGGTAGTTGGGTTTGTGGTTGACATATTCTGCACCGTCTTGATAGATGTCGCTAATGAATTTAATCTACCAACATACGTGTTCTACGCTTCGAATGCAGCCAATCTTGGATTTATAACTATGGATGAAGCATTAAAAAGAAAAAAAAAACTTTAGTTAAGCTAGCCGATAATGTCGAAAACAGTAGCGGAACTCGTATTCATCCCTGCACCAGGGGTTGGTCACATAATGTCCACCATTGAGATGGCAAAAGTACTCGTGAACCGCGATCAACGCCTCTCAATAAACGTTCTTCTCATAATCCCTCTTTACTCTGTCTCTCCTCTCAACACTTACATCGAATCGTTGGTTAAAAACACTATAGAACGCAAACGATTCACTGAACTCCCTCGAGATCAAACATTATTAAAGATAGACCCCAAAGCCTTCCTAACTTCCTTATATGAATTCATCAACAGTCACCGCAAATGCGTAACAAATATCGTGTCTGAAATGATGAATCAAACTGGTTTGAGTCGGGTGGTTGGGTTTGTCGTTGACATATTCTGCACTGGCTTGATAGATGTGGCTGATGAATTTAATGTTCCGTCGTATGTGTTTTACACTTCTAATGCTGCTTTTCTTGGCTTTAACTTGTATATCGAGACGCTATGCGTGGAACATAACCAAGATGATGTTATTGAGCTGAGTAACTCGGAAGGTGACATGGTCGTTCCAAGTTTTGTTAATCCGGTTCCGATGAAAGCTTTTCCAGAGCCGCTCCAGAAACAAGACGGGTTGGATTTTATGAAATCTTCGCTTGGGAAAACTAGAAAGGCTAAAGGGATCATGGTTAATACGTTCTTGGAGTTGGAAACGCACGCAATCAAGTCGTTTCCTGGCACCAACTTCCCGCCTGTGTATCCCGTGGGACCTATACTCAACCTAGACGGTGTAGCTGAAAAGCTGATGACGAGGATGTAATTAGTTGGTTGGACGGTCAACCGCCATTGTCAGTGGTGGTGTTATGTTTTGGGAGTGCGGGAAGTTTTAACGAGGTCCAAGTGAAAGAGATAGCACTTGGTTTAGAACGAAGTGGTCATCGGTTTGTGTGGTCCATACGCCTAACTCCTTATCTAGAGAAATCGTTTGATGACCCACGAGTGCTATTGCCAGATGGGTTCCTCGAGCGCACTATGGGAAGAGGTAAAGTGATTGGATGGGCCCCACAAGTGTCGTTGTTGGCCCATGAAGCAATGGGAGGGTTTGTCTCCCACTGCGGGTGGAACTCAATACTGGAGAGCTTGTGGTTCGGTGTACCAACGGCTACATGCCCAATGACGCTGAGCAACAATTGAACGCATTTGAAATGGTTGTGGAGTTGGGATTGGCGGTTGACTTGAAATTGGATTATAAGATTGACATATTTAATCCCGGTGCAAATATAGTCATTGTGACGGCCGAGGAGATAGAGAGGGGAATAAGGCGAGTAATGGAGGATAAAGAGGTGAGAGCAAAAGTGAAAGAGATGAGTAAACTAAGCAGGGCGACTGTAGTTGAGGGTGGTTCATCATATGCTTCGGTTGGCTATCTTGTTCAAGAAATCATGAGTAACATCATATGAGATACTCAAATCGTCGTTAACTGGTAGAGCATTTGCGGCCGAGAATTGTTGTTTACTTGTTTGAAATGCATAATGTGTTAAATGACTCCAAATGACAACATAATGCTTATAATGCTACATGTCATTTGTTTGTGAGCAATATCAACAAGTTCTAGATGGCTCATATTTAGTTAGTACCCTTAATAATATCAACTCAAAACTTGTTACAAAAAATATATTGTTCACAAACAAATGATATATATATATATATATATATATATATATATATATATATATATATATATATATTTTCTTGCACCATGAACAACCCTTCAATATGTTTAAAATGCTTTGACCATAACTTAAAACTATTTAACTTTACAATTAATGAAAACATAAGGAAAAATGATAACCTTAATGGTCATTACATAGTGAAACCATACTTTTGACTTTCTGAAAGGCCAACTTGATTCAAACTTTAGCATAGTGCCAATAAGAAATTACATTAAATTGATGAATAAATACATTAAATGAATGTACAAATACATAAAATTGTGATATAAAACATGATATTATGGTATAAAAGCTAGAAAAATATGAAAATATGAATGGTCCGATTATGTTATTTTCGGTTGACCAAGGGTAAAAAAATCTTATGGTAGCTTTTGGTTAAGTTTGGTTTGATTTTGTTGGATTTCTGTTTGGTTTCGGCTACGATTCGATTATTGTTCACCCCTAATTAAACATACTTTACAATCCAGAATGATTAGGACTACTAATACTTGTTGCATGCCTTCTATATTATTACTATAGATTATCTAAGAAGTTTGGTGCCACAAGCCTTTCCATTGGCCTAGGTGGCGGGTTATCGATTAGCCACAATTAAGTTTTTTTTGATAGTTTTGATTTAGTTCCACCGTCGTAACGTGTGTTACTGACAACGTTGGGATTTTATCGACGCTTGGATTTTACTATACCCTTTGTTTTGATTATGATGTATGTCCCTTAAAATGGGGAGGAGAATTGATATACTTATTTGATACTATTGGTACCCCTTACTCAACCAAGGTCACACAACTTTTAGTTTGACCAAATTTGACAATTTTTATTCAAAACAATTAAAAATAAAATGACTGAAATCTAAAAGATCTTAACGTACCTTTTGTGTTATCAACATCACCTTATTGAACTTAACAAAAACTAGAAATTATGAAACGTTTCTTATAAAATCTTGAACAAGAGAACCAAATAATAAATACGACGAACCACCCTCAACTATCGTCGATCTACTATTCTGACTCATCTTTTTCACTTTCTCTCTCACCAAATCACCCTCCATTAGTCGTCTTATCCAGCTTTCTATCTCCTCCGCCGTGACTATAACACTTTCTGCCGTGGGGTTAAACAAATCCTTTTTATAATCCATTTTGATCTCAACTGCTAATCCCAGCTCCACCACCATTTCAAACGCATTAACCTGTTGTTCAGCATACATAGGCCATGTTGCCACAGGTACACCAAACCATAAACTCTCCAGCAACGAGTTCCACCCACAGTGTGACACAAACCCTCCAACTGCACGGTGACCCAACACCGCCGCTTGTGGGGCCCACCCTATGACTTTCCCAATTCCAAACGTTCGCTCTAAAAACCCTTTCGGCAAAACCACTCCAGGATCCTCGTAGTCTCTCGTGACTTCTGATAGTTGACCGGCCAGTGCTGGTTGACGTAGCGACCACAAGAAAGGGTAACCGCTCCTCTCTAAACCACGCGCTATCTCCTTAACTTGAACCTCATCAAAACCACCCATACTCCCAAAACACAAGAACACAACCGAGGAAGGCGGTTGATTATCCAACCACTTGATGATGCCATCGTCGGCACCCGAACTACCTTCTAGGTTGAGAATGGGTCCCACAGGATACACCGGCGGGACAATGTAGTCAGAACGCAACGATTCAATTGTGTGTGTTTCCAATTCCATAAATGAATTAACGATTATCGCTCTTACCTCTCTCGGTCTCCGGGCAGATGACAAAACATAGTCTAGAGTTTCTTTCGTCTGGAGCATGATCGGAAAGACCTTCGTTGGCACTGGTTTGACAAATGTTGAAACCGGTATCTTGGTGTCTGAGTGGCTCAAATTAATAACATCTTGGTTCTGATCATCATATAGTGTTTGAATATATAATCTAAACCCGAGATAAGCTGCATTACAAGTGAAGAACACATAGGTTGGAACATTAAACTCATTAGCCACATCTATCATGCAAGTGCAAAACATGTCGATCACAACGCCTGCGACCCGGCCAGGACCTTGTTGACTTGTCATGTCGACCATGATGTTCCTTACGTATCTGCAGTGACTGTTTATGTATTCTTTCAACGAATTTAACGGACCTTTTGAGTCACGAGCGGGTGGGATTTCGCCTTGAGGGAGTTCAATAAAGGATATTTGCTCCATACCGGTTTTAGCTAATGATTCGATGTAGGTGGTGATTGTCGTGCTAGAACCAGTGGTTGGAGGCTTAATGACTAGAACGGTTATGGAGAGACGCTGGTCACGATTCACAAATAACTTTGCGATCTCGACGGTTGACATGATATGACCAAGGCCAGTAGAAGGGATGAATATGAGCTTTGCAACTATATTTGCCATTTTGGTTTTGGTTTATTGCTTAAGGTTTTAGTTTATATAATCTTTAAACTGTTTATAGTATCTTGTGGGTGTTTAGTTATCTACCATTCCTTTTTCGGGTGATGCCATTGCTGCTGGCAAATTGTAGATCCATTCCTATATTATCAAGAGCTTGAGGAATTAAATATTGTAGCCTTACATGTCATCATCTTTCGGCAACAAAAACGTACAACATAATAAGGTATTGGGACCACACTGAACACATAACTCTGTTTTAAGCGAAATCTAGACCGAAGGGGTGAGTCCCTCATCCTAGTTTTAGTCTTTTGAAATCTCTTTTGTTTCTTCATTTGTCTTTTCAGAATTTTGATACCATAACGGTACTAAAAAAATTGATATCAATATGTTGAACAAGTGGATAACTACATGGTACAGACATCGATACGGGTACTCTGTATAAACCTTGAATTTGTATGATACAAAATTGGTTGATTAACGAATAGTTGTTTACTATATTTACTCGTTTCAAGTCATTTATAAAAATCTCTTGGGTTTAAAACCGGTTTGCCGTAATTCACAAAAAAAAAAAAAATCGACGACATGATGTTCTAGCAAACTGCTCAAATATACCGAGCTCTAAGTAACAGTTGTCTTACCAAAATCTGATATAACGGGTTCAACCGGTTAGTACACACCGGTTTTTAAAACACTTTGTGGGACCACTT
Source organism: Bidens hawaiensis (assembly GCF_021521415.1). Lineage (NCBI taxonomy): Eukaryota > Viridiplantae > Streptophyta > Magnoliopsida > Asterales > Asteraceae > Bidens > Bidens hawaiensis. Next base: position 89,135 of record NW_027492052.1, read on the forward strand.
GACTGAAAAGTTGTTCGCGCCTAACCATATATTCTCTAACACTTGAAAGACTTTATTGTTGCACTCATTTCACATAGGAGTATCAATTCACACTTGGGTTATAATTTCAATTGTTGCACTCCTTTGATACAATGTTAAAATTCATCGCACAAGTTCGACTATGGATGACCACGAAAGTTGAATATGAAGAAGTTGTTGGTCGCTCATATGATTTTAATTGATTTTTCCCTAATTTTGAATTTGTATATATTCTTGTTAACCAATAGAAGACCTAGTAATTTAGCAATTACTCTATTATGTTTAGTTTTATTTTTTTATTTTTATACATTATTGCTATAATAACTTTGTTTACAAACTAACATGCTCAGGGAACATGACCAAGTTATCGCAATCAATGACTCTTGTTGATAGTGTAAGCAGTTTCCCCGTAGCCATGAAGTTTACGAACTCAACGGTGAAGATGCATGGCTGAAAACGCCCCGTTGGTTACCATTTTTTCTGAATGGAAAGCTTGAATAAAGAACACATGCCCGGTTAGAAAAACCTAACGAGGGACGAGACCAAAATTACATGATAAGTAAAACCTTTTTTTTTTCCGAAAGGAAAGCTTGAATAAAGAACAGAGGCGGTCAACCACCCTACCCCCTTAGTGCCGGCCCTGACTTCAGATCTAATTGCCACAAAGTCACCAACGTGCCTACGCCACCAACGTACGTTATAAGGCATCCAAACCGTTTGTCGCTCGAAGTCGCTCGTTGCTTGCTCAGAAAATGCTCGCTTGTGTTTTCACTCGATTGTAAACGAACCTCTCTGCTTGGTTCGGTTTGTAAACGAGCCAAGCAACGAGCAAAGGTCTGCTTGGTTTGGTTCGACTCGAATATTTTTAATTTATTTTATATATAATTATATATGAACAAATATATAAATATGTAGAAAAAACATATAAAATATAAGTATACAATTTTTAAAAAACTTTTCAATCATTCCAATTCCGTCAATTTTATAGTATATTATTAGTTCGATTCAAGTTTTCATAATATTAAAAGGTTGTTTACATGTTCATTATATGTCACTTTAAATTTCTTTCACATAAAAAAAAAATTAAAACCTATTACATGTTTGTGCTCGATTCAATTTTGGCTTATTTCGATTTTCGCTCGGTTTCGAATTTTAGCCATTCGGTTCGGTTGTAAACGAGCCAAACAACGAGCAAGCCTTCACTCGGTTCGACTCGGCTTGTGAACAACCCTAGTACGTTAAGTTGACAACTTTTATTTAAAGCTACTAAATAGAAAAAGGATCAAAATCAAACAAATCTTTATTACTTTTGGTGTTACCAACATCACATGTTAAAACATTAACAAGAAAAACTTGATATTAAGAGACATTTGTTATAACATCTTGAATGAGAGAACCAGTATATGAATACGATGAACCACTTGCCTCCACCAAAGTCGATCTGCTATTCACACTAATCTTTTTCACTTTTGTTCTAACCGTATCATCCTCCATCACTCGCCTTATCCCTCTTTCTATCTCCTCCGCCGTGACTATAATCGTGCCCGCTGAGGGGTTAAGCAAATCCCTTTTATAATCCAATTTAATCTCCACCGCTAATTCCAACTCCACCACCATTTCAAACGCATTAATCTGTTGCTCAGCATACAAAGGCCAAGTAGCCACAGGTACACCGAACCATAAACTCTCCAACAACGAGTTCCACCCACAATGAGACACAAACCCTCCTACTGCATGGTGACCTAGCACGGCCACTTGCGGGGCCCACCCAATGACTTTTCCAATCCCAACCGTTCGCTTTAGAAACCCTTCCGGTAAGACCACTCCAGGATCCTCGTAGTCTCGGGTGACTTTAGACTTTTGATCAGCTAGTGCGGGTTGACGTAGGGACCACAGGAAACGGTGGCCACTCTGCTCTAAACCACGTGCTATCTCCTTCACTTGAACCTCATCAAAACTACCCATACTCCCAAAACACAAGAACACAACCGAGGACGGCGGTTGATTATCCAACCACGCGATGATATCATCGTCTATTGACTTTCTAGCACCGGAACCACCGGACCCACCTTCTAGGTTGAGTATGGGTCCCACTGGATACACCGGCGGGATGGTGGAGTCTGATAATAACGACTCGATTGCGTGTGTTTCCAATTCCAAGAACGAATTTACAATTATTGCTTTGACCTCTCTCAGTCTCCGAGCTGTCGACAGAACAAAGTCCAGACTTTGTCTAGTCTGAACCACGGCTGGAAAGACCTTCGTTGGAACCGGTTTAACAAACGTTGGAACTTGTATCTCGGTGTCCGAGTGGATCAACTTGATAACATCTTGGTTCTGATCATCACATAGTGTTTGAATATGCAATTTAAACCCAAGAAAACCAGCATTAGAAGTGAAGAACACGTATGTTGGAACATTAAACTCATTAGCCACATCTATCATACAAGTGCAAAACATGTCGATCACAAACCCTGCGACTCGACCTGAACCCGATTGACTTATCATGTCGGCCACAATGTTTCTAACATATTTGCAGTGACTCTTGATGAATTCATTGAAAGAAGTTAAGGGATCTTTTGAGTCACTCGGCGAGATTTCATCTTGAGGGAGTTCAATAAAGGATATTCGATCCATACTAGTTTCAGCTAATATTGATCCAATATAGGCATTACTAGCCGAGCTAGAACTCGGGCCTGGAGGCTTGATGATGAGGACGGTTATGGAGAGACGTTGGTCTCGATTCACTAGTAACTTTGCTATCTCGATGGTTGACATGATATGACCAAGGCCAGGAGCAGGGATGAATACGAGCTTTGCAACTATATTTGCCATTTTTGTTTTGGTTTGTTTAATGTTTGATCTTCTTAATTTATGTGCTTGTGAAACTTATATCCACATGGACACTATTGTACATAAAGAGTGGTAGGCAGATACTGAATCTTTTAATGAAGATAAAAGAGTTAAGTGAGAGGCTGAGAGCCATTCAATCTTCTTTTGTAGACTCGTCTGCATTTCACGTCACAAGTTTTTCCATGGCATAAACTTAAAACATAAAAAAAGGCATAAACTTAATTAACACATAAAATAAGTCAAGAGCTGTAAGTTACCTAGGGTGTGCGCGCGGTTTTGAGCTAAAACTGAACTATAAACCAACTTTGAGGTTTTTTTATTTTTCCAAACAATTCGGTTTCGGTTTTTTGGGTTTATGGTTTTCGATTTTTGGGTTTTATTCGGTTTGGATACGATTTTTTCGATTGTGCTAATCAGGCCTACAAAGATACCCAAGATATTGATATTGGATGTTATTCGGTTTTTGATACGGTTTTTCCTATACAATATTGCGGCTCAACCATTTTGAGAGCCCGAAACTAAGTAAAAATGTGTCTATTCTTCAAATTTTCTTGGGTCCGGAGCTTAGATTTTTATTTGAAATGGAACTTACTAATAAGAGACTATAAGTAGGGGTGTTCATCGGATCGGATAACGGATTATTCGGGTTATTCGGTTCGGGTTATTCGGATTTGAAAATTTTTGGACCCTATCCGAAATCCGATCCGATCCGAATTAGGAATATTCCTATCCGATCCGAATCTATCCGAATTCAATCAGATCGGATTCGGATATATCCGAATAATCCGAAATTATCCGAATAATCCGAAATAAACCTAAAAAAAATACATATTTTTTTGTTCCTAACATTTAATAGTTTAGATCACAATAAACATATAAACCGGAAAATACGAATTACTCTTAACACAAATTTTAAGTTTAAACTTCAAATAATAGTCTAATAAATATACCAAACCAGAAAAAAAGCACTAAAATCATGTTTTTTATTCGGATTAAATGGATATCCGAATAACCCGAACAATCCGAATTTTTTAAATTTCCATATCCGAATCCGATCCGAATCCGAATTAGTTATTCGGATATTCGGATTGATCCGATCCGAATATCTGAATAATAATTCGGATTGGTTTATTTGGGTTTCGATTTCGGTTCGGATTTCGGTTTTTATCAGATTTCGGATTTCTTGAACACCCCTAACTATAAGTAACTAGTTTAACATGTAATCAATTTTTTTTATATATAAATTATTATAATCTACTATAAAACGATTACAATAAAGTGGCAGGCAAACGGGCAACAAGCTGCGCCGCAACCCCCTTTTGAAGTTGATTATGTAAAACAAAAATCAAACCGAAGTTGATTAAAACTTTTTTGAGTCAGACTAAGTAAACCTCTATCATTATCTAGGCTATTAATCAAGATGTTTGAATAACTACTTTCAAATGATAAAGGTGTAGGGAAATTAACTGGAGAGAAATATCACGTTGGAGTCGAATCCTCTTGAACTAACAATGATTATACGTATGAGAGATTATGGTGAGATCGTGAAACGCGGAGCAAGACTAGACTCAACATCTCCAGCGACGCTGGAGTGGTTCAAGGTAGTGGTGGTGTTGTCCTAGATGATTTAAAACTAAGATATGACAAGTAATTGGGGGAAATTAATAATTAATATAATAGGTTATAGAAGAGTGGAATTTGATATGAGCCGTCCGATAAGATCTAAGATTGAATATTGGCCGTTTGATAAGGATGGATTAAAAAGCGGTTGCATGTAACTACCACACTACACATTTTTTCTTCACATGTAACTACCCCACTACACATTTTTCCTCACATGTAACTACCCCACTACACCTATTTATTTGGGTAACCACCCACTACTAGATATATTTATATAAACTTTGAAGCATTCTTTATGCATACATCAACAATTGCACACAAGATGGAAGAAAACCAAAGTGATAAATATGTCCAAATAAGATGCAATACATACTTAAGTTGCTTTTGTCTTACCTTCATCATTTAATCATATTATATGTAGATGATTATGTTGTATTTTTAGTTGCAATGATAATGTACCCTTAATGTTTTCTTTTGTTGCTTTGTAGTCTTGCTTATTTTTAGACACGATGTGAGGGTGTTGAAGTTGTGTCATTTGGACCCTACAGTCCGTACAAATCATAACTTTCTCGTGAGTTCAACGACGAGGTTGTTTGCATGAAGTTCTTCTATTCGACTTTTAATGTATTTATGTCTTATTGAGTTTATGAACTTCCAACAAACAAATTATTTATGTTTTGTAGATCCGTGGTATAGAGAAGAAAAGAAAAGGAACCGGAGCCTTGCTAGAATGGAAATGGAATGAATTGTCGAATCAGCAGTCTAACGGGTGTAATTATTAGTGCTATATAAATAGATTTGTGATAGTCGAGTTGCTAGAATTTGGTTTTGTTTCTCAATGCAAGTTTTAATCACATGTTTTTGTAATTTGTAATGTAACCGAATTGAATAGTGGTTGTGTTAGTGGAGAGTTACTAGATATTTTAGGTTTTTATTATTTAGATACATTCGGCCCATTTTCTAACTTAGTTTTTCGTTTACTTATACACACACATACATTGACAATTTGCTAGGAATTTGGTTAACAATATATGAAACGCCAATTAACTCCATTGTCTTATTAACTATGCCAACTAACACTATTATATGTAGAGTTAACTTTTCTGGATTTTAAAGTAATTCACTAATCACAAGTTATTATTTGCATTGATTTTATGTAAGCATGCATACCAAGTGACGGCTATAGATATATATACTCAACATTCAAAGTAATAAATCTTTCTATTATCCTAACACCCACTAACCCCATTTTACATATAACCCATGATCTCCCACAAAATGGGGGTTGTATTTTATAAGGCGGTTGATTATCCATCCAATCACATGGTGATATTATCGTCCAATGGCTTTTCGTCGCCAGAACTACCTTCTAGGTTGAGTATGGGTCCCACTGGATACACCGACGGGATGGTGTTGTCAGAACACAACGTTTTAATTGCGCGTGTTTTCAATTCCATAAACGAGTTAACAATTATTGCTTTAACCTCTCTCAGTTTCCTGGTCACTGACATAACAAAGTCTAGAGTTTCTCTTTTTTCGATCACGGATGGAAAGATCTTCGTTGGCACCGGTTTGACAAACGTTGGAACTGATATCTCGGTGTCCGAGTGGCTCAACTTTATAATGTCTTGATTCTGATCATCACACATGGTCTGGATATAAAATGTGAACCCAAGAAACGCGGCATTAGAGGTGTAGTACACATAACTTGGAACATTAAACTCGTTAGCCACATCTATCATACAAGTGCAAAACATGTCAATCACAAACCCTGCGACCCGACCTGAACCCGACTGACTTATCATATCAGCCACAATAGTGTTTACATACTTGCAATGACTACCAATAAATTCTTGAGTCAAGGGAGCCTTTGATTGTGGGGCTTCATCTTGAGGGAGTTCAACGAATGATATTCGATCCATATTCGTTTTACCTAATGATTTGATGTACGTCGTGATAGCTGATCCAGAACTCGAGCTAGGCTTGATGACAAGGACGGTTATGGCAAGACGTTGATCTCGGTTCACAAATAATTTAGCAAGCTCGATGGTTGAGATAATATGACCAAGAGCGGGCGCAGGGATGAACATGAGCTTTGCAACTATACTAGCCATTTGTTTTTGTTTAGGTTCATGAATGGTTTGGTTGAATTAATATTAATCCTTCTTTATGATGTTATTTGCTTGTATAAACACATGACATGTTAAATATTGTACCTATTGGGACCATATTGCTGTATATGTTATCGTTAAGAGCTCGTGGAAAGATTGTAGCCTCAAATGTCATCATTGTTAGGTAATAAAGATAAAACATATAAAGTAACCGGGACCAACCTATGTACTATACTACTATAAAGTCCAATCTTCATTGTTACTACATTTTCTAGACTCAACCTTAGAGTTTTGTCCTAATACATGTACTTGTATCTATTTTTGTACCGATTTAAACTATTCGGTACAGGTATCAGTACCTAATTTTATTGATTTTTTGTACGAGTACGTGTACAAGTATGGTATTATGAACATATTTTATTGAGATTATATGTATTACATCTAAAATAAATCATACAACCGTATCATCATTGAACGTATTACGATTTATGAAGTACCTTTATTGGTTTTACTTTTGGCTTTGATTGTGGTATTAGTAATACCGGTTCATGTACCAATATTTAGCAAATTTGGTACACATCACGTACTTGACGTACCTGGACCGATTCAGCTTCTTTGTTACTTGTATGGTATCAACTACCAACATGGTCCGAGATTTAAAAAATAATAAAGCGGTACAAAAACGGGTGCGTACCAGTATCTGTATCTATATTGTACCAATAAATTCGGTATGGATATCAATACTTGTTTTTATTGATTTTTGGTAAAGGTACAGTTGAATACGGGTATGGATGTGGATGCTGTACCTATCTCATCCCTAAGACCATGTGTTATGGTTTAACCTTAGGGGCGCCACCACCATCCATATCCGCACTCACCACCACCACCACCACCACCATGGTTTAACGATAATAAAAGATAAAAAGGGATGCTTGGGTGGTGGGGTAACGAGTCAGAACTATTCGAGCTAAAACTTAGTCATTTTAAATTGGTATTCTTTATTCAGGTTAGAATGAGTTTGTCAAACATATATACGAGTTTCGGGAATACCTAAACCTGACCCATTGTCATCCCTATACGCACTTCTAAGTTGCGAACTAACATTAATATTTCATCATTCAGATAATGCAACTGTACTAGTGTTCCACACGATTATTACAAACTGGTGTATAAATAATATATCCGATTGTAAAATATAACAATTACCTGTTCGAAAACTTCGAGTTTCTGCACAGGCTTTTTAAGATTCGAAGAGTAAGTATAAAAGACATGGATTTCATGTTGTTACAAATAAATCCAATGATTATTTCCTTCCAAACAGCCAAGAATTTCGAAGGTCGAATTGCTCGATGTTTAAGAAGTGGGTAGAGCTGATCTTTGGTCCATTTCTAATATCTCGACTCATTCATGGTATATATGTTTTCAACCAAAATTTTACCAATATCCTTCTTGTCAACATTACATGCAAAGATCAATGATGTCCAATTATTTCTTTCAAGTCTTAATTTGTACTTTTGATTTATTTATTTTATTCATTTTTAAAATGTACACCACTTAAGTTACCGGTATACGTCTGTATAGAGTATAGTATGTTGATCATGCGCTCTATACGGCCATATAAATATAATAAGTACCAGTGGCGGATCTGGAAGAGAAGTTTAAGGGTAATCCAATAAAAATTTATGGAACTACTGGTAAAAAAAAATGTGGAAAGCGGGTTTTGAATCAGCATGGATGAAGTCCAAGGAATCTAACACTTTCAGATAATGTTATTAAACTACTAAACATAGTATACATATGTTTTTCCTAAGAATGCTAAAAAATTTAAATATTTGTACTTAGCCGACTAAGTTAAGAGGTAACCTGGCACCTGGGCTACCCCTCAAGTCTCCTAAATCCGCCCCTGAATTCTGTACACTTGTTATTTTCATATGTCAATAGTTATATAATCAAACTTACTCATCATTTATGAAAAATTTGCATATTACTTATACTTATATGAAGTTTTATGCATGGGCATTATTATAATGTTCATAACAAGTGCATTTTATATGTGGACCTTTGGCTAAACCTTTGGTCAAATGTTTCGACCATAAATCTCACATGGGCTTGAATTAAGGTAGCCTTTTATCAAGGCTAGCTATGCTATAAAATGCAATGTCTACAAGCAAGTTTCTTCACCAAATTAGCAACAAAAACATATGAAATGGTTCTCATACACTCTCTATTGTTACTTCTTAGTGTAGCTATATCATCCTCTACCCCTTCATTGGAAAACTTTTGGACACCAATCCATCATAAGCCACACCCGTCGCACCTTCGACGCAAACAACCAATATTTCCCGTGGTGTCAATGTTACCACCGCCTAATCCAATCCATGGCTCGTTACCTAGAAGACATTTTCGCATGGCTCCACCAGTGTACATGGAACCATTTATCAACTCGCCGCCACCACCATCACAATCTCATGTCTACACATCACCACCATATGTTGAGGTTACTCCACCACCAACAAGACTTGGCATGGCCCCACCAATGCAGATGGTGCCACTTTTCACCTTGCAACCACCACCACCACCACCGCATTTTGAGATAACCCCACCACCAACAAGCAGTGTTCGAATGGCACCACCAATGTACACGTCACCACCGACTATCAACTCTCAACCACCACCGCAAGTTTACACATCACCTCCCAATTTTGAGGTTAATCCACCATCAACAAACACGGTACCGCCTATCAACTCACAACCACCACCATCACATGTCTACACATCACCATTGGTTAGTCAACCACCAACAAGACCTATTGATATGGCGCCGTCGGTCAACAACCAACCACCATTGTCATATATCTACACACCACCACCTTCACTTAATCCTATTGATGATCCACCATATGATGACCAACCATCACAAAATCCGATAGACATGCCACCGCTTGTTGAGGATCAACCATCGCCCATTGATCAACAACCGCTTCTATTGAATCCTATTGACGATCCTCCTATCGATGATGAACCACCACAAACTTCCATTAACATGCCATCACCAAGTGACGATCAACCACCGCAAATTCCCATAGACGTGCCATAATTAGGCGATGATCTACCACCAGAAACTCCCATTGACGAGCCGTCACCAGAATCTCCTATTGACGAGCCATCACAAGGTGACGATCAACCACCAGACACTCTCATTGACGAGCCATCACCAGATAACAATCAACCACCAGAATATCCCAATGACGAGCCATCACAAGGTGATGATCAACCACCAGATACTCTCATTGACGAGCCATCACCAGATTACGATCAACCACCAGATAATCCCATTGACGAGCCATCACCAAATGACAATCAACCACTCGAAACTCCCATTAACATCCCATTACCAGGTGATGATCAACCACCACAAGCTCTCATTGACGAGCCATCATCGGGTGATGATCAACCTCAAGAATCTCCCATTGACGAGCCATCACCAGATTACGATCAACCACAAGAAAATCCCATTGACGAGTCATCACCAATTGACGATCAACCACTCGAAACTCCCATTTACATCCCATTACCAGGTGATGATCAACCGCCTCAAACTCTCATTGACGAGCCATCACCAGATTACGATCAACTGCCAGAAACTCCCATTAACGAGCCATCACCAGATAATGCTCAACCACCATAAACTCGCATTAACCTTCCACCACCAAGTGATGATCAACCACCACAAACTTCCATCAACCAACCACCACCAAGTGACAATCAACCGCCACAAACTCGTATCAACCAACCACCACTAACTGATAATCAACCGCAAACTCCCATCGACATGCCACCACCAAATTACAATCAACCACCACAAACTCCTATTAACATTCCACCAATTAATGTTCAACCACCACAAACTCCAAACGATATGCCACCAATATTTGAAGATCAACCACCAAATATGCCACCACCCATGGAGGTTCAACCACCAACAAATCCAGTCGACGTGCCACCACCCGTGGAGGTTCAACCACCACAAAATCCCATCGTTTTGCCGCCACCCACTGAGGATCAACAACCTAACAATCCAAGCATTATGCCACCACCAGTTGAGAAGCAACCACCTACAACTCTTCCACCCAGACCAAAACCACATACGAGGAGACCATATGCTCCTCGTAGTCGTTACCCGCATTACCCTTCACCCAAATGGCGTCCACCTGGCGCCAATGACGACCAACCTGATGAACAAAATCACCTAAGACATTAAAAGTTTTTAGTCAAGCATGTTCTTAATCATGTTTCAAATTATGGTAATTAACTTGATGCAAGAAAGAAACATGCTTTAGGCATCGTGAGGTTTTGTTTTCTTTGATTTGCTAGTGTATGTATTATTTTTATATTAATCTGGTATCAGGCATCTTTGTGTGATTAATGACATGGTTTAGTTAGTGTGATATCATGAGATCCATGTGTTATTTAAATGTAACTATTATGATTTAAGGGTTCATACTAAGCACAAAGTTTTATCAAAACATTTATAGAAGATTAAATGGCTATATAGCTAGTTAGTAGCAGGCTCATATATATAGGGGAAAGTTAGCGTACAAATGAAATTACGTGCTAATTGTGAGAATCAAGTAGAGTAATTATATATACAAGTAGAGTAATTATGTAATTACATTATAGAGTAATTACATAATTATGTATATATAATTACTCTACTTAGTCCCACAATTAGCACGTTAACTTCATTTGTATTTGATCCAAACCCCATATATATATATATATATAAGATATGTTTGGCAATTCATACCTTCAATGAACCTGCTGTTGGATGTGGTGGATTCAGTGAGGTGTTCAAGGGTTACCTCAAGGATGATCGATCCAACCAAAGTTGTGGCGATCAAACGATCTAAATCTCAAGTCCCGGATCGATAATCAAGCACGAAGTAAATGAATAACTCTCGTTTATTAATCAGAAATATACTAAAAAAAACTGATTACAACTCTCAAACTCTAACTCGGTTTGACTCTTGATGACCCCTAATTTGGTTGCATCAACTTCATGACAATCCCTAACTTTATTGTCCCTATTTATTATTTTAACTCAACTTAGCTAACAAGAAAACTAATAACCCTTTTTTAATTCTTGGTTGAGCCTTACACCTGGACCAAACAACAATTGAGCTAGCAATCCCCCCCACCCCAATTGTTGTATCTGACTCACCTCCTTTGACCTTCCTTATTCGACACACGATCTTGACCTTCTCGGTTTTCACAACCATCTTGGTCTTAAGCCCAGAAGAATCAAGCAATCATATAAAATAAACGAACACGAGATATTGGTGTGACAATCCTCGACTCTTTTTCATATAACCAAACGAACATAACTTCACGAACATACAAGGAAAAGAGACTCCTCTTGACTCTCTCAAATAAAACTAATAAACTAGACCCTATTTATAGACCTACTAAACTTGTTATCCAAGACAAACCCAACTTGGAAAACAAGACAAACTTATTCTAGAATAATCCATAATATTCTTACCATACTAAACAAATATTAATATAAAACTTAACAAAACAAACCCCGAACTTTAATCACTTTTACAAATTCAGATTAAATATTCATTGATCTCTCTGGAAGTTTTCTTGATCCATAGATGTGTTCTTAGCTATCCCGAACTCGATTACCTATGTGACCATGTTCCTGACCATTCACTCGATCGTATAAACTCGCATATCCACTCCTCTGGATTCCAGCCATCTAATTAAGTGAACAAAAATTCACGAGTACATCATTTAAGAGATTGCTTCATACGACCTTTGGATTTGCTTCATATCCACTTCTCTGGATTCCGGCATGATCGGGAGTATAGATTGTATGCACTGGGAATGGGCTAGCTGTCCAACCGCATGGCAAGATCAATACACACGAGGTGACCAACAGTCAGCCTTCAAGAGATTGCTTCATACGAACTTTGGATTTGGTCGGCGTATTTTGGCGTCGCCGGTTCCAACAATGACATAAACGTCTTGGAACCGTCGCATGTGATGGAGGGTTACATCTCCAATACCTTCATGTCGCTTCGTTTTGGGCTAACGATAACTATTACCCACACAGTTATTATTTGGGTGATGGGATATATCCTGAGTATTCGATTATCTTGAAAACGTTTAAAGACTCGATCAATGAAAAAATAGACTACTTTAAGAAAGTGTAAGAGTCTTCAAGAAAGGACATAGAGATGTGTTTTGGGGTTCTTCAACAATCTTGCCATTTTTTAAAAATCCATGTCATCTATGGTCGTTGAAAAGAATGAAAAGTTATGTATACGTGTATCATAGTGCATAACATGTTCAACCTATATACCGGACGATGATCCACCACCAACTCCAACAACTTTATTGCATAGACTAGAAAGCGTGTATTTCGTGCGTTCAACAGAAATACGTAACACTCTTATGGAGGATTTGGTCCAACATGCTTGGATATTTTGGCGTCTTTCATGTGAAAATGAATACGGGGACGAGGGAAACGATGAAGATGGAGACAAGTTCGATGATGAAGACGAAGACGACGGCGCTACAAAAAAACTGATCATTGGAGACTAAAGTTTCAGGGACTGACATATCAGTGACAAATACATATTATCAGGGACTGGTTTATCAGTTACTGATAATATTAGGGACTGGTTTTTATGTGACTTATGTTAGTGACTAATCTTTAGTCGCTAATACTTTGCCACACTATTTGAGACTGAATTTCAGTTATAAATATCTGAGCACGGTATTAGGTTTGGAGGGAAAATAACTGCCGACTGAATTTTTAGTTCCAGATACATTCACTTTGAAATGAAAAATGATGAAAATGTATGGGCGACTAGTCCTTAGTCTCTAATAAAGAGGAAACATATTAGAGACTGAAAATTATTTCTTAATACCCCTAAATCGAATTAAATTAATGACTGATATTTAGTCTTTAAAGTCTTTTTGTATATAAATGAATCGAATATTGATTTTCAGTCTCCAATTAGTTGGTGCGAAATTTACTATTTTTAACAAGTATCGAAACAAAAAATCAGCCACAAATATGTTGTATCTTTATTTGGTATCAAGAAAGTTTTGTATATGAAAAAGAATTAGAGGCTGATGTTAAGTCTTTAAAAATCGACGCATATTGTACTGTTTGTGAAATATTTAAAAACTAAAAGTGGGTATTTGATAGGACAGTGCAAGAAACTAAAAAATCAATTCGAAACCGAAAAAACCGAATTATATATGATTTTTATTTGTTAGTAAGAATGAAAATAAACCTTTTTAATTTTCTTTTCATACTCAAATATTTGTTATATTATAAATATAATCGTTTTTTTTTAAAGAAAACAAATATTATGTATTTCTTTCCTTTCACTCCTTTAACCATCCCAACTATAAAAGGAAAAGAAAATAAAAAATTTATATTCCCGCTCTTGAAAATCCTTCCCAGTTCTTATTCCCTCTACTTATTCAAAATTGTTTCATACTCCTGTAACCTCTTGGCCTCAACCCCTCAATCTTTTGCCCCGACCAGCACTAATTTGTATACAGTTCTCTAAATTCGAAATGCAACTAGGATAATCTATTTTATCTGCAAGGGATTGAGTAATTTGTGCTGTTGTAGTTTTCATCTTTGAATTAAAGAATATATAATTTTCTACGCTTTTGATAATTCAAGTACTTCAAAATAAGACTAGAATTCAAATCATATGATGTCATTTATGTAACATATTTGTGACCTAATATCATGTAATTTATCTACTTTGTTATAGACGATATCTTTGGAGATTTTGACTATTAGACATATGATGCCTCTGTTTTTAGCCAAATGTTTGTTTTAGAACTTATTATTTTGCATTATAATTATGGTTGCAGAAAGAAACTGCAAAAATCTAGATGATTAGCCAATAATACACGGTTCAATTTAAGTTTGTTAACCTGACACATTACTTGAAACTATAAATTTTTATACTTTATGGCTAACGTTGGATGTTACTTATTTACAATCTATCAAAGGGTTTTGTTTATTTTTTTGACTTTTGAAGTTATAATCTATTAGCTAGTTAGGGTACTAGTAAGAGCTTATGGTAGATCAAATTTTTGGGATAATCTATCAGCTGGTTATAATCTAACGCTTATGTTCTATGTGGAGATTATAACTGATCTCCAAAGATATTTTAAAGTTTTGGTGTTATTGGACTTTGAACTTATTTTTTTGCCATTCTAATAGTTCTTTTTTCTTATGCTACAGAGTTCGTTCTACAACTTCATATACCAGCAAAAGGTATACTAACATTTTAGTTTTTACAATAATTTTATATTGCTTGCAACATTTATGTCTTAATACAATTAAATATTTTTGAACTGCCTAGAGACTGTTTTATTGATTTAAGTTTCTAGAAATTCTTTTTTGATAAAATTGTCAGTATTTGGCAAGTCTTTATAAATTTGTAGCAGATGACATGAAATCTAATGAAATGGAACTCTTATATTTTCAGGTCAAAGATATCACTCGTTTTCATAGGAGCAAATGTTAATCAAAGCTGATGGGAGTTCTACTGCTTGAAGCGACATGCAAGATATACATTTATATGTGATCCTGTATAACCTTTTTGTTGGTTTGATTTGTGTTTAAATATATATTTATAAATGAGATTTTGGATATGTTTGGTTGATTTGTGCTTAAATAAACATATTGAAGACTGAAAATATAAGTTATATCAGACTTGAAAGGATATGTTAGGGACTGCAATAACGCGATATTTAAGATTAACTTTTAGTCCCCATAAAAAACATATTAACGACTAGAATCGGGTGATAGCGTGGACTAGTTGGCAGTCTTTAAAACATCTTATTGGAGGAGACTAATTTGTTATGAAACGTATTAGAGACAGTTTAGTCATGTTTAGGTGACTGATTTTTAATCCATGAAGTTATTCATTAGGGATTGAAATATCATAATATTTAAGACTGATTTGTAGTCACTATATAAATGTATTAGGGGCTGAAATGATGTGGTATCGGGGGAAAAATTAAAGACTGAGTTTTTGTATATTGGAGACTGAACGTTAGTCTTTGTTGGTGACATACAACAAAGACTGATTTTTAGTTACTAAAACCACTATCTAGGACTAGACATCCGTCACTGGCTAGGGACTGGCAAATCAGTCTTTGATACCCATTAGGTACTGATTAAGAAGTATCGGAGACTAATTTTTCAGTCCCAGATACCACTCTTTTTTGTAGTAAACACCAAGATGAGGACATGGGAGTCGAGTAGTTTTTTTATTTTAATGTAATGTTTATATATTTAATGAAATATTATTTGTTTAGTTTCAATTAAAAGAAAGATAAATGCAAAAACGAAAAAAATGATTGTATTGATTGGTGTAGAGTTATGAAGAAAATTATGACTTACACCTTTTTTTTGCAAAATATTGAAATGCTTACTAAGCGCTTGACTTAAAATGCCTGGAAGTAAGGCTTTATAACTACACATGGTCTTATAGGCTTTTTATTTCAACTTTTTGTTTAAGAACTAATTTTTGTAAATGTCAACGTTATAAATTTAAACTAAATGACGTAAACATAAAACTTTTTAACACTTGACTTTAAACATGTAACTAAGGATTTACATTTGCTATTTAGACCATGTGTAGTCAAAACGTCTCACCCTTGGGCATTTTGCGCCATGTGACATCCCGTCATCAATGGAGGGTTTTGTAAAAAGTGGTGTAGTGGGCAAAACGTCACAACTCTCTTACAATAATTACATATATATATATATATATATATATTCCCCTCTCTCCCCCCCTCCTCACATGTAATTAACTAGCGTTTTGTAGGAACGCTCCCTCGAAAACGCCAAGTCAAAACGTCGAGGGGGGGGGTGCTCCAGGCGTTTTGGTGTGAAAACGTCATAACGTGCATGGAGTACGCATGGTCCTCTCTCTCTCTCTCTCTCTCTCTCTCTCCTTTTTTATGAATATGTCCTTTTGTCTCTTTTTTATTAGTGGTTTAGAATAGAACAAGTAGTCACAAGTAGTCAGATGTAAGAGAATGAAGAGAAATTTTCTATAGAAGGGTAGAAGGGTCAAGGGTCTTGGTATATTACTTTTATTAGAATCCAATCCCAATGGAGGATTTTCTATCGAAAGAGAAGACTAGGTCGTATACTAAGCCTATTTTATGTTGTTGACAATGTTTACAATGAAACTTAGCATTAGCAAATATATTAGTTTTTTCAAACTTGATCTTGTGCATAAAATTGGGGTTGGGTTAGGTTGGAGTTTTTAACCAGACTCGTGTTATGATACAAAATTCACTATAATTGGATATACCAAAGAAGGGTAGTATAATTAACTTGTTGATTTCGGACAGGAAAAGAGGAAAATTCCATATGAATTTTCCTACGAAGAGTAATGAGAAAAAGTTGGTTTGTTTATCCACAATTAGAAAAAGATCAACTGGGTCCATTGAAATAAAATGTGTTTTTGCTTTCCACGAATGATTGTCTTTTGATGAAGCAATCAGTCAGTTAAAACAATAACGAGGAACTCTCTCTCTCTCTCTCTCTCAAATAAAAAAAATAAACAAAATTTTATATTCTATATATAGCAATTCAAATAATGTATTTATTCATTATTTTCCATCAATTTACATTTTTAACTCAAACTTTAATAAAGTTATCATATCACCCCTTAATTTTAATAATTGTTTTCTTTAAACATGTCACGCTTTTAACTCCTTTATTTATTTAATCACTTACGCCTACTTATTTATTATAATTAAATTTACTTTTAACCTATACACGTCTCATTAACCGCATAGCTTTCTTATTTCCGCAATATAAATCCACCGATCCACCTTCTATAAATACATCCTTATCAGCACCTTATACACCCCCGTCACAAAACACAAGTTCCATTATTAAACATTAAATTATATCAACCAACAAATCTTTAAAAGTTACTAAAAAATAATTAGCGATTGACCCTCTCTTCCATCCTAAACCAACTCCACTCCATTAAATAATAATAATAATAATAATAATAATGGTAATTAAAGGTCGTCTGTTAAAAAAGATGAAGCGTAGAGTAACCGCTGACTTTTTGACTTTTCCGACTGGCGAACCTCCAGCAACGAGACCGTTCAGGGAAACCGTACGTGGGTTTTTGCTCCGGCATGCATTGTTGCCGCCGCCGGCGTCGTTGGTGCCGCATTTGCTGACGTGGCAAGTGGTGTTTGATGGTGATATGTGTTTAGATGTGGTGGTGGAGGATGTGGTGAGATCTAGATCGGTGTATTGTGATCAGTGTCGAGTTGTTGGTGAGTTAACTCAACTTGTTCGGGTTAACTCGGTTGTTTTTTTTTTAAATATCTTAAGAAATTTGATTGACAGCTGGTTTGACGGAAAGTTAGGTAATTATTTAATAAGCATTAATTAGTCGTAGTAATAATAATAATAATAATAATAATAATAATAATAGTTTAACATTTGATTTGATATATAACTCGGTTTAAGGATTTAAAAATGTGAAACTAGGGGTGCATAAAATCGTAAAAATCGAAATAAAAACTGACATTTCAGGTTTGTGATTTTGTAGATCTGAACCGAATTTATTTATTCTTTATTATTACTTTTTTTGAAGGAAGACTTCCTTGTGTTAGGTGATTCTACTCTCCAAAATTTGAAGAGTCTCGTTATTATACTCTGACCAGACTATATTGTTTTAACTGAGGTCACGTTGACTTTTAATGATTTTCGTTTTTTATTTTAATTTCAAATAATATACAGTAAAACCTGTATAGTTTAATACTCAATAAATTAATAAAATTAATAGTATGTCCATTCAATAAAGGTTACATGCTACGTGTCTATCAATCACATTCAATAAAGTTTTAAATTTATTTATATTATAATTGGTTATTTATTACGTCATGTATTCATAATATATGGAGTAAATTATTGAAAAGGTCCTTAAAGTTTATAGTTTTTTTCATGCTATGTCCTCTATTTTTATTAATTATAGTATACATCCTTTGTGCTAAATTTAGTAACAAGTTTTGTCCTTTATAAGTTAAAGAGTTAGTAATTATTGTTAAATGGAAGAACATGCGTAGTTTTACCAACTCACTAGTTTCCTCAGTTTAGTAAATACCTTATGTCGCATCCCATACTCGATTGTTGATCGTTTCCGTTGCCTGGTGTTTGGTTTTGCATTCTCATACTCGAAAACAAGAACATCGAACAATCCATAATCTTTCATTCTGATAATTGACATTCATATGTCAAGTCTAATACGAAACCTTGCCATCGAGTGTCAATCATTAGAATGAAAGGTTATGGATTTTATTATGTCCGTGGGTTCGAACATGAATAATGCGAAAAATCAGAATACCATACCAGATGACGATGCATCATGGCAGGCGACGTGAGGTATTTTCTAAACTAGGGAAAACAATGGGGGTGGTAGAATTACCCTTGTACCCTAACATGATATGCATGTGATTCCATTTAACGATGGTTACTAACTTTGTTAGTGCTTAAGACCAAGCTATCACTAATCATCAACATAAAGGACTTTACATTACATGTTGTAAGGTTGTATTCTTTTGACTTTGGTCACCAAAGTTTCACAATATAACATGTTGACCCCTCAAACTTTGATTTTTTATTTAAACTTTTTTTATCAAACTTTCACGCGTCTACCTGTTGGCCCTTCAAGTTTGGTAACATAAACTTTGGGCACAAAAATTTTAGCCTTTCAACTTTGGCCACAAAATTTTTACACTTTTACAATAAAAAAAACTTTTAGATTTTTAAATTTTGCCACAAAACTTCAGATTTTAAACTTTGACCACAAAAATTTTTCCGTAATGAACTGAACCAATACTGACAAAGTCCCCGTTGCAATGCGCAGGTAGAAATACATGTTTATTCTAATAATATCTAACATGATTTACAAAATATTGTTTGATTTCTGAATTTGTTTGTTTGAGTATTGATGTTTTTTTCTTCATATATATATATATATACACACACATTTCATTTGCAATTTATAATTAATTCATATGCATATATGAAGGATGGAGTGGGAACCCAGTATGTGGAAAGAGGTACCATTTCATAATAAAGAGTGATGGGACTTCAATTAGTGGCTACAACAAGCCATGTACTGGTTGTGGTGCTTTGGTCCATTTATCTGATTCAAGGTCATGATCCAAAAAAACACAAAGTTAAAGCCTTTAAAATGATATTATATATATAACATATAGGTGTTGTTAAAAGTTATAAAACATTTGTAGGTGCAAGTCATGTAACCATGTCATGACCACTGAAGACATTGAAGATTGGTTATACAACCAGTTGGATCACACCAACCATTTGTTACATGGTGTGGTCCATATGAATGGTTATGGTCATATTCTCCGAGTGAATGGCCGAGAAGGCGGCTCGTGGTTCTTGTCCGGGAGTCATATTATGGACTTCTGGGACCGTCTTTGTAGAGCTCTTGGTGTTAGACAAGTGGGTGTTATGGATGTGTCGAAGAAATACAGTCTAGAGTTTCGTTTACTTCATTCGGTAATTAAAGGTCACCCTTGGTATGGCAATTTGGGTTATGAGTTTGGTTGTGGGAGTTATGGTATTAGCTATGAGGCGTATAATAACGCTATTGAAACATTAGCGAATATGCCTTTATCTGTGTTATCGGTTCAAGGGCATAAACCGATAACACATTTAAACGACTTGGTTTTGTTTTACCAATCGCTTTCAAGTCAAGAACTTGTGACAAGTAGAGACCTTTTTCGTTTCTTAACTAGATTACTACATGATGCCAACGAAAACCGGACAATGGGAAATGATTTCCGGACCGCCAAAAGGGTTAGATTAAGTGATTTGAGGGTTTTGTGTGTTTGGGATATGGATGACATTGTTCGTGTCGAGGAAGCAATGTTTAGAGTGTTGAAAGCGGTTAGTGGGTCGGGTTGGGTTAGTTGGGGGTCGTTACGTGGGGCGGTCTGTAAAGTGGGTCGCCCCGACCTTTTGGATTATTGTCTTAAAGAACTTAAAGGGAAACGAGCGAGTGATGGTATGGTGGTTAATGCTCGGTCCAATCCAGGCTCGGGTGTTATTGAATACCGGCTTGAACAGGATTCGAGCAATGCTAGTAGTATAGGCTCGGTTACAAGTTACCCGTCTGAAGGTAAGTTAATGAGAGATTTAAAGTTCTTATATGAAGCTTTACTTCATCCACAGTTTATGGTAAATGATGTGCATTTCACTATGAGGGACAAAATGGTAATTTCAGCTACGATGATTCTCGATTGCAAGCAGTTCGTGAAGAATTACAATCCTGAAAGGTCGTTTTTGGAAGCGAACCCGGGTTCATTAGTATTGTGTTGTAAACCTGAACTTGATGAGAAAACCGAAGAAAATGTTATAAACCCGCCAGCCGAGCATATAATCGTTCCTGCTAATGCGACGGTTTATGATGTTAAAGTTGAAGCATCGAAAGTGTTTCAAGAAGTTTACTTGGTTTTAAGACGGTTTCAAGCCGAAGAGGTTGTTGGATATAGAGGTGTAGATGAGTCTACACAAATCAAGGTTCTGGTCGGGTCAAACAATGTGGTCAACGTTCTTAACAAATGTGGTTGTTAAGAACTTTCGAATAAATCATGACTTTGGACTTCCATGTAAACTTCATCATTATCAAGTGAGTTTGTGTTGGCATGGTGACTTCCACGAGAAATAAGGGGTAAAAAGAGTAGAATGAAGGATGAATCCAACAGTGTCATCAACCCACTGGTATTCGCTAAAGGCGTGGTGACCACATTCATGACCAATCACCCACAAGCCAGTCAGGATGCTAGCTTGGCAAAACCAATAAATAGGCCATGCTAGGTAAGCTAAAGGAGCAGGGAGAAGGGGAATGTAAGTGTTTGCAAGGAAGTAAAAGACGTAGGTTATAATAATAAGATCGTGAACAACATAGTATGATCAGCGGATGACTGATCGTTCGAAGCAATGGGCTGGGATTGCTTTCTTAAGATCACTCAACGAAAACGGTGGATCAACTGGGACACGTTTCAACACATCTTTCACCTGAATCCGACATCTGACCACCTGCTCCCATATTTTTTGAATCTTATTGCCTTCAAATACTGACTACTTCAATATGTTGTGTTTGCTTTTTCTGGGATATCACTTGATTGTTATTTATAGTACTTAGGGTAGTCAAAATCGACGGCTCACTTAAGATGATTTACATATTATTGCCTTATGTAACTACTTAGTTTCTGTCTTAATATGCAAATTTTCTTGGAAGATCAACGTTGTTGTGGGCTCCCTTAATGCATTTGAGTCAAATTTGATAGGCAAAATGGAAGGATGTGTCCATGTTGTATTAATATATTTATATTTAATTCAACTATATAGTAATTGTACTAAACTAGTGTTTTTTCCCGGCGCGTTACGCCGGACAGGTCGGTAAAACACGGGTAGTGATAAAACACAAAGCATTGATACAGTAAGTCGACGTGAATTCGTTTGGTTGCAGTTACGTGCGTTATTGTATCGGAACTAAGACAAAAATAAAACAAAAAAATTATAAAATTTGGGTGGACCAATGGCGTGACGTCGGTCGGTAAAACTGGATCATTTGCAAAACCTGACCGTTATCGATCTCGGACAGTCTACGCAAATTCAGTCGGTTTTTGTCATGTTCGTTACGGTACCGGAACTAAAAAAACAAAAATCAGCATTCAGTCGATTTTCGTCATGTTCGTTACGGTACCAGAACTAAGAGGCTTCGAAGCCCCCTCACCATAGAGGGGCATCTTTGGGGTGGGGCTTTGAAGCCACCAGTGCCCACGTGGGGCTGACGTGGCACTAAGCCCCTCACCATAGAGGATGGTCTTAGGAGGAAACCCACCATAGATTAGGAAACTCAATGATCCAGCTAGTTGGAAACGCACGCAACGCTGCAATGGTAACAAGTTTTAATCTTAGTTACATAAATCCATAATGTGATCAATATTAAGATGTTAACTTTATAACTTAGTAAAGGGTTATTCTTTATAATGTACTAAGCTTACGCCGAAGAGTTATGGCAGACTGAAATTCTTTCGATTTTGGTGCACACTAATTAGTTAGAAAGAAACAAAAAAGCCGTTAACATTGGATCCAAGGTTATATTGATAAACTACTTAAGTATATGTTAGTTAATAAAAGCTCATAGCCAAGTATCATAATCGATACATAAGCCTTAGTCGTTGATTTGGCACAAGGCTATGCACATATATATTTGAAAGTTGATTTAGAGCACATTCTCAAGCTAGAATCATCACATTCATTATTGGTTTAAAATTTTAACACCATTGTAAAGGATAAATGGTACATGTTATCAATAAAGTTTATTAATTAGTAATAGAAAGAAACAAAAAAACCATTAACATTGGATCGAAAGTTGTACAGATAAATTACTTTAGGATAGGTTAATTATAAAAGCTCATAGCCAAATATCATAATCAATACATAAGCGTTAGTCGTTCAAGATTTAAGTAACCATGATTAAGTATACTTGGTTCTTTTGGTTGGATCTCGGTCAAGAATGGGGTCAACTAAATGGTTAAGTTGCTCGGTTTTAGGGGCATCGTTTAGTCTATGTTTCGTCTTCATGTTTATCCCGTTTTATATCTCTGCATATCCATGCTATCAAAATCATTATTAAAAATTCATCTTTAATGGATTTAACACAAGGCTATGAATATGTATGAACACATTCATCTTTAATGGATTTAACACAAGGCTATGGATTTAAAAATTCATCTTTAATGAAAAACATAACAATGTACAGTTTTATTTCCAATTAGACTTCGGTGAATATTTTTAACATGGATGAACACATTTTGCCAGCCTAGACGAAACAGATAAGTGAATCTGTGCATCAAAATTAAAATACCATGAGCCGAAAGGAGAAAATAGGGGAGCTCCTCATAAAGTTTTAATAAAGAAATGCCATGTTACATTAGTTAAAACTATAACCATTTTGTCTTCTAAATTAGGTAAAAATTCACCGTCGATGCTATGCAAATCATATACGTTTTTAATAGAAAGCTGAGTTGAAAAAACAAAAACTTCCAACTCAACAACGCTAACATGTATACAACAATTAAGTAAGGAACATGTATTATAGTCATCCGAAACAAAACATTCGCAGTGGAACAGTTTAAAAATAAAGGACAGAAATGCCCCTGCAAACCACAACAAAATATTTAGTTGGTCATTCCCGCTGGTCACGTACGAACACGTAGCTCGTTCACCTCGACTCAGCACTGAGACCGGGCCCAAAACAGTTGAACCTGTCATCCCATTTGAAGTAATTGTTCTTGCAGCCACCATCTCTACTATTTGGTCGTCTTTTCTGGCATGTAATACATCCTATGCGAGTGTAAAAATCCTCGAATCGTACAACATATGTCCTCGAAATCAAACCCTTGCTTACCGGTTTTGTGAAGCTCTACAGAGATAAAAGATCCAAAGTTAAAGCTGCACTTTTAATATATTTAACAACTTGGGATATCTGCAACAACGAAAATAATATAATTATAAAATTATATTAGGACATATAAGATTAGCAACTAAGTTATTTAAAAATTGCTTATACAATATCAAATTTCTTTTAATTGACAAATAACTATAAGATTAGCAACTAAGTTATTTAAGATAAAAGTTTAACAAACAAACCATGTCCAAATAACTATTAGATTTACCATCAAAATTCTTAATAAAGTTAAGAGATTGCAGAGTTACTAATATGACAGATTTAAGTCAAATACATTCATTTTGATTCTCTTTAATGTTTAAATGATGGTAGACTTAAATAACATTTAACAGCCATAACATTATTAGCCCTTGATCCGATCATTCAATCGCTTGATTGCAAACACTGACTTGATTGCAGCTTTTAATACCATTAGTTGGATTAAGATGAAACATCGTAAGCATTCAGTCAGTGTTGGAACCGAATGGAAAAGGGAACGTTGTAGTCAACGAAGAACCTGCACATTGTAGTGTTTAATAGGTTTTTTTTTGTTTTCCAACTATGCCCTCACACATTGTATAAGATGTTCTTAACATGCCTTTGATTCATGCTTTATAATATATATAAACAGTATATAGTATAGCACCATAACAGGACTTGTATTAGTTTTAGGAGTTTACCCTTGTAGGATATAATACATATTTCATACACTCAAATATTCAGTTAGTGATATAATTATATCCTTTTAATAAACAGTTTATAAACGTGTCGTGTATTTGTTAACCCGTTAACACGATTAGTTAAACCATTTTGACCAGAACCCGTTTATGACCCGAGCTTTCGTGACTTTCAAAACACCATCTATCACGAGTAAAATAAAAATGTACCTTTAGAAACCTGCCCGTGAATCAGATGTTGTAAATATTGGAACCTACAAAAACACAAGAATACAGTTTAGCTAATGAATTGTTTTAATAATAAGATGCGTTAAATTATTAGTACCTGAAATTCCATGTATATTGGTGGCCTGGTCCATGACTTGTTTTCTGCAATAGTTGAAACCGATTCGTCTGCAGAAAGAGTTGATAACGATTGGCCTAGAAATTTATGTATTAACCGTTAAAAGTTAAATTTATCAATGGTGAACCTAAGAGGCATCAACAGGTTTAATAAAATTATTAGAAATGAAATGCAATACCAGATCAACAACATAATCATCAAACGATTTAGTCTGTGTTACAACACGGTGCTCCAATCATTCGAGCTACATACATGTGTTGTTTCAACCTACAACAAAATAAGATAAAAGGTTGAAATTTTGCATTCACACAGACTAAAATCAGAGGAAAATCAAATTGATAACCTGCACAGACTAAAATCAGAGGAAAATCAACTGTTAAACAATTATCAACACTGTAAAAAGTTAATTCAATTAATTATATATAATATCTTTTCTGAATTTATAACATCGGATTTTATTGCATAAAATATATACATATATATGATTTCTTACATGCATAGTTATCTCTTAATAATTTTTACACATGTTTTGGGAAATCATGTCTCTTAATTTTACCACTCCATGAATTATGATAAAGACAGAGAATTTTTATAATATAGATTTTTTAGTGATAGAAATAGCTTTAATTACCATTTTTACATTTCTCTATAAACATCATAACCGGTTTATAATATTTTCATTAACTCAAATCATTCTCTAGCTTTTAATAAACTCAAATCGTTCATTTTCTTTTCGTGCTCGACGATCATGGTAATTAGCTTTCTTAAGCATCTTCTTCGATTAGTTCTTTTGTTAATTAAGTTAAAATATTTAGATTAATTATTGATTGATTAATTAAGTACGTGTTGAATATTGTAGGCTACTTGCTCAGCAATTGCGGTTAAGTTTGTTCTCAGTCTCTTAACCGTCGTATTCATGGTTTTGTTGCAACCTCAAAGTTTGTTTACTACAAAGCAGTTGCATGTGATGTATGCGGTGTATGGAAACATACTCGGTGTGATGGTATTCCCAACTGTGACGTTGTGCCTACACGGTTCGTTTGCTATACGTGTGGTGGTGGTGATGGTGATATTTTGGATGCGGCTAAGAATTCAAGTGGCTGATTTTGTACCGTCCTTGGTGTCTTAATGTTAGCTTTTTGCGGTTTTGTGTTATTTTGGTGTATGGGGTTGTGAAGGAAAATAGTGTAAATACTTGTACTTTGAATTAGCCTCTAAAATAAAACACTCAACTGATCTTATCATATGTTGGATATTTAGTCTAGGTTATTTGTGGAATTGGATTGTATATAAAATGATTGAGGCCCAAGTATTGAAGAACGTGTCATGTTGTATTTGGAGGCCTAAGATCGTGCTTCCAAAGGTGGCCCACGAAAATGGGCATAACTTGGCCCACGAAGCTCAGTTTCAAGCCCATTACCAGTCAAATCGAAGCTTAAGACGAGGAGCAAATTGTGGCAAACGCCTACGGCGGTTTGGCCCTGT
Organism: Bidens hawaiensis; assembly: GCF_021521415.1. Taxonomy (NCBI): domain Eukaryota; kingdom Viridiplantae; phylum Streptophyta; class Magnoliopsida; order Asterales; family Asteraceae; genus Bidens; species Bidens hawaiensis. The sequence continues at coordinate 115,824 of NW_027492052.1, forward strand.
TTGAAGCCCAAAAATGCCTCCTAAATAAAGTTATGAGCCTTTTTATATTTTTTTGTCGGTTTTCGCATTTTTCTTTTTGGATTTGTGTTTGGCCCATGGCCTTTTTTGGGCCCATTTCGTATTAGAAATCTATTTATATGTTTCTTATGTAATTTGGAGAGACAGACTTAAATTTGATTAATAAATATTTTCTTTTTGTTTTCCCTAGCCTTTTGGGTGGGACTTGAGAGTTTGGAAGTTCAACACGGGTTTTCATAGAATCAACGTGTTTTGATCTTCATTTTCATTTTACCGCTGCATCATAAAAGGAGCATTATTATTATTATTATTATTATTATTATTATTATTATTATATAACTGTAAAAAGTTTCATGGAGAGTAGTCAGAAGATAGATGTAGAATAAACCTTATATATTATTATTCATGCATACCATACTAGTTTTGATTTGATTATAGAGGTGGTGATTAGGCAACCCCTGAATTCATGATAGTAAAAATTCTGTCTAAACGTTGATTAATTGCTATTTGGTCAAAACAAAAATTTTATATATAAAAGGTATGCATACGTATATATGAAATTCACATATAAATTTCAATTCGATTAATCCATGTTATTCCTGATTAATCGTTAGTCTCCTACTCCATCCTTAATTTTTCTTGTAATATGCTTTCCATAATCCTTTGAAGTTGTGGACCCAAGCAACAAGTTTCTACCTTCATGGTTTTGTTGAACCACTCCAATACATTAACATACTTTACATTCGTTTTGTGGCCATTGCATTCCATAAGTTATTTCTTACAACATTCTTGTAAAATTCTCTTAACACACATAAGTATACTTCGAATAGCTTAACTATTTCGTCATATACAAGATTGGGTATGCCGTTGGTTTCATGTACGTTTTCCGTTGTTCTTGCTAATGTTTGAAGTTTGTATACATCTTATTATTGATTGTTTGGATTCTGATTCGTATCCGCTTTAAATTTTATTTTATTTTTTTATTTTTGGGTAAATGGGCATTGCGCGGCAAAATATTTAAAAAGTATAGCTAGATAAGAGTCCTAACCAAACACAACCCCTACTTGTATAAAAGAGTAAAGTAGACACAATTGTCTTTAAAGAAAGCATATCAAGTAGTACTCAAAATTAACCCTTAAATAGACCATCCACATCCAACTCAAATGTACATGCTTTATCAACATGTTTAATTGATTAATGTGAACCCATATATTTGGGGTTTCCCTAGCATTAAATTAAATACATAAGCTTAACAAGCTGCTTCTTTGCAACCCAAAGCACATCAATAACCACAAAAATCGATCCGGGTCAAGGCCGAGTTTCGATGCATTTGAATGCCCTATCTTCACTCATCAAACAATCAATAATCACATTTTCTTTGTGTGTCCGTTATACCATTATCTTTATTCAAAACTTCTTGCGTTGGAATCATATTCATCTCCGCGCGTTAAGCAAATTTTATCTTTGGTTTTTTTTATTTTTACTAAATACTTATGACTAATTCTTAAATTTAGAAATTTGTTTCTTTCTTACAAACTAAAAAATAGCTAGCGAAAAACACCTATCTTCCTTTCATTACGGTATTTCTGAACAAGTTCATGGATAAAAGGTTTCAAGGTTTTGACGATATTGATGCTAGTGACGATATTCTTGATATGGAGCCGAAACTGCTAACTAGTATTAATGTCTCCTTTATATCACCCTTCATTTCGTCTGAAGATGAAGACCTCCTTTATATCACCCTTCATTTCGAATTAGCAAAAGCAATGTCTCCTTGCATAATATGGGTTCAAAACCTTCATGATCTGGATATGAATAAGTCAAATAATGCAAGGTCTTCCAAAAGTGGAACATGTGTTAGAAGTGTGTTCGATTGATTCAATATCGATGAATCTCGAAAAGAGGATTGAGGGTTGGAATAATGTATAACAAGAATTCTTGGAATTCCTTGGGCATTCTTTATTGGTGTTGAGCTAACTATAGTGCAAAGTCATATCTCTTTGGTTAATAAGGTCCAAAAAGTTTATCGATCCCATAGGTAGGCATATAGAAATTATTGTACGTCAAATAACATGAAAAGTGTTGGTTTTAGAAGATGAAATGTCTAATGTTATGGCACATTAGACTTTTATAACGTGAAACGTCACTAAACAACATGAAACATAAATAGAACTAGTGGAATCAAACCCGTGTGTTGTGGCGTACATGAGCTTTTTCAGTTTTGGTTTACTCGCTATAGCAAATGAAAGATACCCTTGCAATATGACCAAATATCTATTAGATGTTTTATGTCCTTTAAAAAGTATATGAGGTTTGAATTCATTTGATTATGTGATGGTAGCTTCATAAGGTTAATAAATAAGCAATTAAGAGGTAGAGATTGATTTCCAAGTATGGAGAATTGGTTAATAAAGAGTGGTGTATAAGTAACATTGGCATGGAAGAGGTGGCCAAAACGAGACAACTAAACCCGAAAAAAAGAAAGACGAGAAGGGATTTGAAGCAAGTGGAGGCGGAGATAGATGATCGGAGAAGGGTTGATCTTAAACAAAAGGGAGGTTAAAAGGGGATATAGACGGAGATGAAAACACTTCGTTTTTTCATGGAATAGTGAATGTTAATATTAGAAGCTCGAGGTTGAGCCTAATTTAATCAAAGGTGAGATTTTGAAATTCGTTGCAAACACATTTGTATACGAATGCATATCAGAACAGGGTTTCTAGTAGAAACCTTGTTCTGATATACATTCCCTTGTAGACCGTGGTTAAGGAATAATCGCTTTGCTAGGTTGAATCATCAATATGGAGGAAACAAAAGAGGCGCTAGGGGCTTTAAGGGGAAGGAAGGTACAAGGATCACATGGATCATCTTCTAAGGAAGCTCGAGAAGTTTTAAAAGAAGACGTCTCTGGTTTCGTGAAGGGGTTTGGGTACAAAAGCTCAGCAGTTGCGATTACATTCGTTCTTAGTCTCGCAACCATCGGATTCATGGTTTTGTTTCGACCTCGGAATTTGATTACCACTAGTCCTACAAAAGAGTTTGATGTAAATGAAGTTGGACTTTTGGGAGAAACTAGTGATACTTTGGTAATTAACTAATAACTAATGAATTCCATTTTTGTTCAAATTTAAGTACATATGTACACATTAGTTTCATGTTTTAATAATGTATGTATCTGACAGGAAACTAAATGGAACAATGCATGTGCTTCTGGCTCAGGTAAATTTGTGTTATCCACAGGCAACTCCCCAATAGGGCCGTTGACTTTTAGAGGTCCATGCAAAGGTGACAAGATGGAGGTTGATGTAAGTAAACATTACTTAAAAAATTCAACAATATGTTCATTTTACAATATATATATATATATATATATATATATATATATATATATATATATATATATATATATATCAAATGATCATCTTATATTCTTCGGTTCCGACGGTTTATACATGTTAGACGTTGGTATGTAGACCTATAACAAGCAGCCACGTGTACAAAAGTTATTTTGGGTACAATTTTTTGTGAGATCCAACGGACTTTTTGTGAGTTCTGACGAAATTTTTTGTGAGTTGCAACCTAATTAACTTTTAGTTCCAATGGAATTAAATTTAAGTTCCAACGGAATTATTTGTGATTCCGTCTGAATTATTGTTGTTAGTTCTGACCGTATTATATGTGAGTTTCGACATGATTTCATTTAAAAATTTATTACAACATATTTTATTTTACACGTGGCTTCTTATATAATAGGCTGATGTAGAGTACATTCACCTGACATATTTAAACAGTCAGGTCCGGCAGATTTGGGAGAGACATTGAAGGAATTGTAAGATCAAATAGACATTCGTCTTAACTTCTTGTGACAAAATGAACGTTTTAGTGATTTTCGCTTATATATATTCCATTTGTATATGAAAAACAGTATATATATATATATATATATATATATATCTTCATGGTTATATATGCTAATAGGTCATTGGGACCGTTATGGCCATACCGAAGAATGCTTGGCCGTCTAACTTCGATACATGGATTAGTTTTCACAACGTCGAAAATCTTCATATAAGTGGTTCCGGTGGAAAATTTGATGGGCAAGGGTCGGGTTGGTGGAACACATGCCAGAAGGTATTAATTAAGTAGTTAATTAAGGTGATTATAATTAACTAAACAAAAATCATCGATTATTATCTAACCATGAATGTTGATCTTTTCCAGACATTGCCTAACACATGCGAAAAGAATCCCACTGTAAGTGATTACACATGTGTACGTTTGTTTATTATCCTGTAGGTCTGTAAACGAACACAAATAAAATCGGTAGAGTCTAGAGATTGAAACCGGTGTATTCATCAATGTGAATAATGAAAGCATATAAATGAATCGAACAAACACGGACACTTAATCGAACAAATATCTATGTTCATGTCCGTTTATTTAAAAAATGAACATTTGTGTTTGTTCATATTCGTTTGTCTAAAATCTGAACGAACATAACTGAACAAAGGTAAACGAACATATATGAACAAATGTAAATGAATACAAACAAACATAAACGAACATAAATGAAAACACTTAAATTAACACTCATCCAGATAATATTTAATTATTTTCTATTAATACATAAATAAACAGACACAAACGAACATATATAAACGAACGTTCATGAACATAAATGAATAAACGGAACATATGTTCATGTTCGTTAGTTTATTAAATAAACGAACTTCTCGTCGAACAGTTTACCGAACCTTCGGTTCATTTACAGAGCTACCTACATATGTAACATGAACATCTATAGTAAATTTTATCTTTTTCATGTAGGCGTTAGCGTTTCATAATTGTCCCGGGTTGTTTTTGGACCGAGTGACCTCAACAAACAGTCAAAGAAATCATCTATCTAAAAATGCTTGCGACGATGGTACCATCAATGGCATCATTGTAATCGCAGACAAAGATAGTCCTAACACTGATGGCATCGATATTACAGCAACTAATGGACTTAATATTGTGGGTGGAAACATTGGGACTGGTACTATTTATATAGGATTTGAATCAAATACAAATTAAATTAATGTGCTAACTGTGAAAATCAAGTAGTGTAATTATATATACAACATAGTGTAATTATAGTGTAGTGTAATTACAACATATTGTAATCACACTATGATATAATTACATAATTACATTACTTGTATATATAATCGCTACTTGATCCTCACATTTAGCAAGTTAATTTAATTTGAAAAACTATTTATTGCAACAAATAATTTATAATTAACTTTTAGGTGATGATTGCATTGCAATCAATGCTGGTAGTTTCAATATCAACATTACTGATCTGCATTGTGGCCCTGGCCATGGCATAAGGTTCTTTTTATCACACTTATAAGTTTATAAATTTACTAATTATCTATTAATGTTAATTAATTATTGTGTATTGACTTTTATTAATCATAACTATTATCTTTTGGTTATTTTCGGTTGGAACTAAAGAATCGGCTGCTCATGGTCCTAACTTTTAACATATTTGTTCCCAACGGTCCGCGACTAACAGAATTCTAACGTCGTTGCTCGTAGGTTGTTGAAAAAACGATTTTGGCCAGTAAAATCACATTTTTTGATGGTAAACTCAACCTGAACACCACCAACTGATTCACGACCAAACCAACCACTACCATTTGAGCATCACCAATCAATTCCGACGATGGTTCTAGGGTTCCGGCGACCTCAATAATTGGGTATTTTGCTAGAAAAAGTTTTCTAAAGGTTCGATCTAAGGTTACAAAGATGTTTGGGACAAAAATGTGAGTTTTCCTGTCAAAAACGTTTTTTCCGGTAACCTGCAAGTAACGCCGTTAGGATTATATTAGTTGCGGACTGTTGCAAACAAATACGTTAAAAGTTGGGACTATCAGTAGCCAATTCGTTAGTTGGGACCAGCATTAACCAAAAGATGATAGTTAGGATTAATAAAACCAATACACCATTAAATAATTATGTTGAATTGCTGATTATTATTATTAATTAATATTATATCTTTCTTCAAGTGTTGGAAGCTTAGGAAGGCACAATGCAAGAGAATATGCAGGTAGTATTAGGGTCATCGGTGCAACCTTCACCAATACGCAAAACGGAGTTCGGGTCAAAATAGTGCCGGTACATATTCGTTAAATATATAGGGTTTGGATCAAATATAAATGAAATTAGTGTGTTAATTGTGAGAAACAAGTAGAGTAATTATGTGATTATGTAATTACGTCATATAATAAGTACATAATTATTCTATGATGTAATTACATAATTACTCTACTTGATTCTCACAGTTAACACGTTAATTTTATTTATACATTAACTTTCCCCTAAATAAGTAAATTTTATGTTTACATTTATTTAATTAAGGGTAAAGTTAAAATACAAAGGAAGACGAAAATGAGAAGTGTTAGAATGATTTGTGGTCACACAAAAAACCCCTCAACAAAAAATAATTAAAAAATCGTAACTCAAAATGTAAATAAAAACTAAAAAAATCCAAAATGTTTCTCACGTCATTCGCGTTCCAAAAAAACATTGACGAAAACACAATGTCGAAAAAAAGACACAATGCCGAAAATGAACAAACAACTCAATGATAAATCAAAAAAGACACAATAGGTCGCAAAATGTAACACAATGTCGAACAAAATATAACATAATTTTGAGTAATATATAACAATATCAAGAAAAAAAGACACCATGTCAAGAAAAAAAGACACAATCAATGACGAAAATAAACATAAAACACAATGATAATAAAAAGACACATTGATGTTTTTTTCTCAACATTGTGTCTATTTCGAGTGGGTTTTTTTTGGAACGAGGGAGACGATGGAAAATTTTTTGCACTTTTACATTTATCATTTTTTTAATTAAATTTTGAGTTATGATTTTTTTATTAATTTTTCATTATTTTTTAAGGGGTTTTTTTTTCTATAAATCATTCGCATCCTTCTCATTGTTGTCCCTCTTTGTAGAATAACTTACTAATTGTTGTATTTTTCAGGGAGGATCGGGCTCTGCAAGCGAAATAACATTTAGTAACATAGAAATGACGAATGTACAAAATCCGATCATAGTCACTCACTTTTATTGCCCTCATCAAAAATGCGATAAGGATGAGAAGGTATGTAGATATATTTCTTACTACATTTACATTAATATTTGTATTTGGTTTTGTCAATTTTTTTTTGTTTTTTAAAATTAAACAGCCAATTTCAATGGTTCAAATTAAAGATGTGACCTTTTATGATATCCATGGGACTTGTACATCCGAAGATGCGATCAACATTCACTGCGCTAAGAATCCGGATGGTTGCGTTGGCATTACTCTCGATAAAATCAATATAAATCCTGCCAACCCGTCTGGCAAGGTTGGATCAATATGCAAAAACGTTAACGTTAGTTTAATTCCACCCGTGATTCCTAGTGTGAACTGTGTTCAAACACCTGATGAAGACAATCGTGTACCAAGCTTAATTGATAAAGTGCCGTGTGATGACAATCAAATACCAAGCTTAACCAATGTAGTGTCGTGTTATGACAATCGAGTACCAAGCTTAACCGATGCAGTGCCGTGTGATGACAACTACGACAAATTCCAAACCGCAACAAGCTAGCTCAAAGTATTGATTTTAAGTTGTATAACTTATAGACTAAAATTAAATATTTTTATTTTCTTTTTATGTAGTAGACTGATGAATAGCATTCTATTTTATCTAGATGAAGTCAAAACAATCACTTTTATACATGCTTTGTGAATATCTTATTGAAGATATAAATAAATAATAGTCTCTTATTATATTATATTAATTGGTGACATGGTGTAGACAGTGTTGCAAAAATCGTTTCGCTAATCGAGCGGTGAGGTGGGGACTAGCGATTAATCAGGATTAATCAAGATTAATCGGGATTAATCCGATCGGACGTTAATGTAAATTTTTCAGTTTTATATATACACGCACACATTTTTATATATAATTTCCAGCTTTATACATACACAAACAAATTTTGGCCGAAAATTGATTGGAATCTCGTGGGAAACCGCTGGTTTTGCTGGAATCTCGTCGGAAACCTCGGATTTGGTCAGAATCTCGCCGGAAAGAGCTGATTTTGGTTGGAATCTCGCCGGACCGTTGATTTTGGCCGGATTTGACCGTTGACCGATTAATTGGCCGACTAGCTCAAAATTAATCAACGAAGTGGGGACTAACGATTAATCGGGGATTAATCAGTCTTTAGTCGGGAGTTTTTGCAACACTGGGTGTAGGGTACTACTTCAAAGTTGTTATTGTTATTATGTTTTGTTTTTTGAAAACTTTGGAGTGCAAATGAGGCAAGCCGTCGTCAAGCTAGAATCGATAAAAAACTCAAAACAAGTAAAACTTTATCAAGCTCAAGCTTAAAATAAATCTACTTCATTATCGAGCCCAAGCTCAAGTCTTGTATATTCTTTTTTTAACACTTTCAAACTATATATTCATTTCACACTGCATATTTAGCCAAGCTTTGGTATAATTTAAGATACCACACTAAGGCTAAGCAAAAAACTAGCAAAAACATATACTAGTTTTTATTCTCTAAAATATATAAAATATTGTATAAAGTAATTAATAAATAACGAGCCGAGCCCGAGCTTGAAAAAACAAGTTGAGTTTTCGAAAAAGAGCTCGAAACAAGTCAAGCTCGAGTTGTTGTAAGTCAAAACGAGCCGAGTGCTAACACCATAAATAAAGTGAAACCATCTTCCGGATTGGCTTTAAACTAGATTCTACCCAAATCCTTTAAAATTTAAAATTCCATGTCAAAACAAGCATAATCTATCCATCAAGAAATTTATAAAAAAAATGATTCCCTTTAAAAATTAGCCTCGTTTTCCGCAAATCCGAGGAGAAAGTTTGAAACCGAGGACTTGAGATTGTCGGGTTCAACATTCTTCAACTCGAAAACTCCTTTCACGATTCGGGTATACAGCCTTTCTAGCTCGGGAATACCATAATCAACTGTCCGCTCCAACAAAAGCTTCTTAGCAGATTCAACTTTGCTGTCACTCACAGCATCCACCATGATTGTATCTTCGGATTTTGACTCGTTAGCCTCGTCGGCAATAGTGTTGACTTCTACGCAACCCGGAGACGAGCTTTGACCAGGGTTTGTATCATCTTGATCTTCACCTGCTGGTTCTTGAGCCTGAACAGGTCCTTCATCAGCCGTTGATGCTGAAAATTCAAATCACAGATTAAATAATAATAATAATAATAATAATAATAACAATAATAATAAGAATAAGAATAAGAATAATAATATCCATAAATCTAACTTCCTGATTAATATTTTTGACACCTGTATGTGAAGGATCAACATTCTTTTTGGGGCGTTTTAGTGCTTCATAGCTCTGATCTAAATTAACTTCTGGCTGGACGTGACGAAGGCGTGCACTAGCTCGAGTCATAGTTGCCATCACCGGAACATTCTGGAAAGAAGATCCCGCTACATCTTCAGGCAAAGACACAGGACCACCGTTTTCAGCAATCTTTTCACAGAAAGCGACCAACGCAGGGTCCATCTGGGATAACATTCCATGCACCTATACAAAACAAATACTAACGTAAACAAAGACAACCGTGTAACTTTATATTTTTAAGTTTACTTCTATTGAAAAAATGACATACCGAATCTCGAAGTTCATATGCTCTACTGACAATCCTAGATCCATTGTAATCGTCCCTGTTATATATCTGCATCGACAATGAAAAGCATTACAAAAGATTTTAAAATTTTTAAAATGTGTACGCCTGTAAATGTACCCTTGCACTGTTTGGCAGGAAGCCAGGAATGCGTTCATTTATTGGATTAATGAGCAAACATAAACAAACACAAACAAGAAAACCACATTCATTTAATGGCCCGTGTTCAATAGTTTGTTTGGTTAAAGTTAAACAAACGAACAAGGACATGCTCCTTAAATGTCCATTCGGTTTGCTTAAGACCTAAAAAAATGTACACTTTAGGAAGGGATACGAACCTTTGCATTTGCCAAAATGAGATCAAAATCTTCTAAAAACAACTTGCAAGTAATATATTTTCCAGCATCGACACGTTGTAGAAGAGTAGCCATATCCATAGGGTTTTGAATAACCGCATGATAATTTGGGGCATCTTCATCCAACACAGGGTAGTGAAACGCACTGAAACGTTTATCATACAAAACCCTGCCCCAATAAAAAAGTACCACCTTTATTACACATGTTACAAGTCCACCAAAACACAATATAATAACAAACACAACAAAAATAAAACTTACCTGTTGCAAATGTCACGTAGGCACATTCTGAGTCTACGAAGAGCATGGCCCTCAGCTTCTGCTTTAGCTTTTAGTTCAGAGACTTTTGGACCCGTGTCAACCGTTGGTGCCTTGCTGAGTTCAGGAACCGCGGTTGACTTTTGGGACTTGTTTTTGGCTCCCTCTGATGATATTGACAAAGCAGCTTCAATCAGACGGTCAAAAAACATACTTCTATCTTCCATTAACGGTTTGTCCATCTGGTAGCTGTTTTAGATACATAAATGAAGGTATTATTAGCTATGTACTATAACAAAAGACATTTTAGAAACAGTAGCAGAATAATAACCGAACATACATGTTACGTGAAGGGAATACAGAAGACAGGTCCCCATCAAGCTCGTCAAGACAAACTGAAGATGTTCCAAGCAGTAATATTGGAGAATCTGATGGTAACTCTGCTAATAATGTCAAGAGCACAGCTCTAAGTTGCTCATGTGCCTGAGTTCACATGAAAGTTAAATTTGTTTTAAAAGCAGTAAGAATGAAAGAATGTATAGATACGTGCACAGTACACATACGTTTTCCCACCAAAGATGAAATTGAGGTAAATACAATATTGAAGGTGTAGTTCTTCTTGCTTCACCAAACACATGTACCAAAGCTTCCTCTGGGGTTTTAGCACTCGCGTCAGAAAGAAGAGAAGCAAGACCTAGAGAATGAACCGGAAACTTTTCTAGTTCATGTAAGATGGCGGGTCCCAAGTGATCCTGAAAAAAAAGTACTTGTGAATTCAGTTATAATCACATTTAACAGATAACAGATATAGAGGTGACAAATGGGCAAGTCAGGTAACAAGTCAAAATGGGTAGTTCAGGCACATGTCATGTTGGGTTGACCGGAAAGAAGAAATGAAAGACCTAGAGATGATAATGACTTGTTTAAAGGGGTGTTTGGGATTCCTTATTTTCATTAACTTATAAACTTTTTGAAAAGTTAATAAGGTATATAAGGTGTTTGGCAAACCATAAGGCCTTATGGATTTTAGCTTATGGAAAAGGCAAAATAAAAGGGTTTTGAAAAGTTAGGAATCTCTAACTTATTAACTTAATGGGTTTGATTTACCTATTACACCCCTCTAATACTCAAAACCCATAACACTCTTTTAAAAAAGAGTGTCCATTTTAGTCATTTTGGTTTCCCCAACACATAAGCTAATCCAAACACTTTTTTACAAACTTCTTTTAAAAAATTCATCAGTTTATAAGTCCTTTTAGCAAAAAGTCCTTTTGCACTTAAATAAGCAATTCCAAACACACCCTAAATGTTCGTGTTTGATTTTAGTTGAAGTTAACTTAACCTCATTTTTGTTCGTGCGGCTCGTTTACAGGCCTACATAAAACATCACCCAAAGCAACCCCTTTACGACGCGTAGGAATATAAAAATCTGAATCTAAAGAAACCCTTACCAGTCCGGAACCTTCCAAGCCACACAACAAAAGGCGAGGTCTGTATACAAGAGGAAGAGCAAAACCGCAAACAAGCATAGAAAACTTCTTGGATTCAGATGAAATATCAAGAGCAGGAAAAATATCATATATAGCACTCATTGCCTTCTGAAGATGTCTTTGTAAACACGGTGCAACAACTGGAGATAATGGTCTAGAATGAACAATCGAGCCTCTATGTGCAGCTGGAGTTATTGTTGACATGGCTTCCATAAAATGTTTCTTTTCCACTTCAACCGATTCAACATCTATCAGAAACTTATCATCACTGGTATAAACCTGAGGGTATTTTTCACGAAAAGCCTGAATCGCAGCTTCGGTACAAAGAGCTTTCAAATCAGCACCACAGTAGCCTACACAGCTAGCAGCAAGCTCTAATCTTAACTCCTTCAATGGTGGTCGTTTCCATTTTCGAGTATGAATGTCTAAAATCTCAGCACGTGCGTCAAAACCAGGTAACTGAAATGTAAACTCACGATCGAATCTACCAGGGCGCCTTAATGCTCCATCAATGGCGTCAATTCGGTTGGTTGCACCGATTAAAACCACCTGACCCCGTGAATCTAGACCGTCCATTAAAGCAAGTAGTGTTGAAACAATGGAGTTATGAATTTGTTCCTGCTTACTTGACCTAACAGGGGCAAGACCGTCAATTTCATCAAAGAAAATAATAGAAGGCTGGTTTCTTTGAGCTTCTTCAAATAGCATCTTTAACTGTCTTTCAGCTTCACCTACCCATTTGCTAAGCACATCAGCACCTTTCCTCATATAGAAACTTACTTTCTGTCCAGCTTTTGAAGCAGCACAAGCTAATGCCCGTGCGATTAGTGTTTTCCCAGTGCCAGGGGGGCCACATAACAACACTCCTCTCGGAGGAGTTATATGATAACTAGCAAAAAAATCAGGATAGAGTAATGGAAAAAAGACCATTTCTTTCAAGGCATCAATATAGCCCGAAAGACCTCCTATGTCATCGAAACTTACACTCTCATCAACCTGTAAAGGTTGAATGTCGGCCCCGCCTTTGGAACTGGGGCCCGCGGTTTGAACACCAGAAGCCAGGTTAGCCAAAACATCTCCCTGATGACCCCAACCAGATGCAGCAATGTTTAGCCCCCAAGCCGATGACCCGTGCATATCAGGTCCAGATAAAAGCCATGGTGGTGCACCAGACCGGCTCGAGCCTCTTGACCATGGCATAGGCATAGCTTGATCCAGCTCATCAACAAGAAGTGAATCATCAGAGTCATCAGCACGTGATATCCGATGGCGTTTATGAACTCGAGACCCACCTCTTCTAACATCCCTACTGTGCTTTGTACCTTGTTGAAGTACCCTTCTTGGAGATCTTGGTCTTTGTTTACCTTCTTCAATGGATAACCGCCTGACCTCGGCCCGGTTTCTGAGATCATATCTTCTTCTACCATCTTGTTCTTCGACATCTTCATCATCACCATCTTCTTCGCCTTCATCGTCTTCTTCTTCACCTTCCCCTTCCCCTTCACCTTCACCTTCATCATCACCATCACCCACAGCACCGCCCTCCTCGCTTTCATCATCATTATCCTCAATCTCATTGCCATTTTCTGTTACATTTTGGCCATTATTATCCTCATAAGTATCTCCATCATCCTCCGATTCAAGAATTAGTTTCCTTGAATCTGTATTAGAACGACGAGGACGAAGCCCATCACGACGTGGTCTCAATCCTTCACGTGATGAAAACTTCTGTCTACCACTGCCAGAATTCCGGTTTCTAGAATGCCGGTACTCCCGATGATCCTGAAAAAATGTGCATTGTTTTCTAAACCATCAAAAATACTCATCTCCAAAGGCATGTAGAAGACTTATAAACCAATATTAGAAACTCACCATTAAGTCCCCATCCTCTGATCCGGAAGTTTCGTCTGTGTAGCTATCAAGATTTGAAGGAACTTTACGTTGTCTTGTGGAGCGTCGAAGTGCTGTATCGGACTGTAATAGCAATAGACACGGATTACAAAAAAGGAAAGAAAGCATAAAATTTAGTTTCTGAATTTATCATGGCGATCAGAATTATTGTATACTGAATGAAGTCGGTTGGCTTTTAAGGTTACTAAGATTCAAGTTTTGTTATCTAAATTAGGTAAACTGAAACAGAACAAGATATACAGCCAAACAATTAACCGAATTACTATCGAACTATTCTATGGATTGCCTCCTTTCATGATTTGGCCATGTATCTATTATCTTAAATATTTATCTTGTGTGATCCATGCAATAAGCCCTATATTTGGTGTGTGCAAAATGGCATCTTCTAAGGTCTACCTGCACACACCATGTGCAAACAGGTTGCGTGTGATGTGGATAGCTGAGACTATAAATGACTGACGTGCCATACACTATGAATATAACTATATAACTCATGCTATCCTACTCATATTACCGCTGCCATTTATTATTCTGATAAAATCATCTAGCGCTCATTCAGTTCAAAACGCATAGTATAACATAAACTAACACTAAATCACTAAACAATCAAACACTAAACCGCTACCGATTTATTATTCTGATAAAATCATCTAGAGCTCATTCAGTTCAAAATGATTATAACAACATAAACTGACACTATAAAAACTTATAAACAATCAAACTATAAACCAAAAACGCTACCGAATTATTATTCTGATAAAATCATCTAGAGCTCATTCAGTTCAAAATGCATATAATAACATAAACTAACACTAAATAACTCAACAGTCAAACAATAAACTGAAACCGCTACCGAATTATTATTCTGATAAAATAATCTAGAGCTCATTCAGTTCAAACTTCAAAATGCATATAATAACATAAACTAACACTAAAATCACTTGGAAAATGAAACAAGCCGAAACCGGTACCGAATTATTAATATTATTATTATTATTCTGTTTACTGCCTCCTCCTCCTTCCAAGTTCTTCGCAATCTCAGCAGCCGAAACCCTAGCTTTCTTCGTCTTCCTACGCTTCATACTCCTGGCCTTATTCCGGTTCATCGTATGCACATACCGATTGTACACCTTCGGCCGTGTACGGAGCCTATCACTCGTCCGAACCGGTCTCGGTGACGATACTACACCGGCGTCCACGTCGGCTTCGGCTCCGGCGTCAACTGATTGCTTTGAAACCATAATTTGATTCAATTTGATTGGATTTTGATTGAATTTGATCAGCTCATTGTGGAGAGTTTGAAATGTGAGGGTTAGGGCTTGTAATTTGGGGTTTTGGGTTTATATTATTAGTTTCGATAAAAAGGCGTAATTGGTCCCTCTAGTCATTTTATTTTTGTTTTTGTTTTTGTTTTTGTTTTGTTTTGTTTTATTCCGTCCCGAGCTTCTGGGCTCGAACCTTGCTGTTGTCGGCATTTCTCTTGATAGGAAAGTGAGATGGGTTTACGTAGGGATGAACAAATTCAGTACCGAATCGATACCAAAGTTTTGAGTTTTGGGATCGGTATGTATCGGTATTTCCCGGATTTTTACCTTCAATACCGGTACCAATACCAAGAATTTGTGATTTTCAGGATCGGGATTTTCGGTACCGGTATGGTACAGATCTCATCCCTAGTTTTACGAGTTATAATTGGCTTTCTTTTCGAATGGTCTGACTAGGGATGAGATCGGTACCGTACCAGTTCCGAAAATCGCACCTTTTCGATATCGGAAATCGAAATGTATTTACGGTTTTGTATCGCAAAATTCCGTATCGAGCTGTATCGGTACCGAAAATTCAAAACTTGGTACCGGATTCGGTACTGGTTACGAATTTGATCATCCCTGTATCTGACACCATCCTTGAATGTCAAACTAACAATGGATGGTTATACCTTGGCTATGAAGAGGTATGCCGTTAATCCCGAATACCGAATACGTCAATGTTCAAATAAAATCAGTACATTAAAAACTATTGGACCTTTACAAATAGAAAAATAAATACTAATAATAATAATAATGTTCTAACATTTAACACTTATAAAAAGACCAACTTCATATATTGTATTCTTAGGCAAAACCTAATCATTCATGTAATCAAACTTCAAATGACTAAAGTCAAGTGTAATATAAAAGTTCCACATTCCAAAATCGTATGCCCCGGTTCATACTTTCCTTATGATTTCGAGTATAAGCCATAAACCTAACCATCGGGTTTAATTTAGAAATTTCTAACAAAACAATGGAACAAATTTAAAAAACCAGCCGTAAAATTCAACGATGACCAATTTTGACGGTTCCAGCACGAGATAGGTATGACATATCATCAATCTTTACATAATCAAATACATTAAATGTTAAAGATAACTAACCTCAAACTAATTAATAATTATACAAAATTGTAAAAGCTATCAATTACCATTATCAATATTTGTTATTATCTTGACATTCCATCTCCGCTTTAAATCCTCCCCATATAACCTTTGAGTGCCTATAGCGGAGAAAACAATGCGATTAAGCAATTATTTATTATAAATACAAATTATTATATTTCATTAAAAATAGTGTTTATATCGATACGGAAGGTAAATGGGTAACTAGATGAGTTGCTAACCCTTTTTGAATAGCAAAACTAAGTCGTTAGATACATTATCGAAGTTATGTTACACGGTCACAAAATGAAAACTAAAGAACGCGGGAATTTAAAGCCATCACACAAAACATTAATTGTTTTCGATAAATTTATCAATCATATATCAAAAGAAAATTGAAACAAAAGCGAAAGGTTGATTACCTTAATCTCAACTAAAGATGTCTCTAATGGTGGTGGTGGGGGTGGTGGTTCCATGCAACAAAGGTAGAGCACAACAACTTGTTGGATCGATCTATGTGGTTGTAAACCTTATCATAGAGACATATATATATATATAAAAGTTGTGATTTGTGTGGTTTGAATATGAGCATGGGTTTAATGGGTTGCTAGCATTTTAGGGTTTTTTGTTACGAACAATATGGAAAGAGAATCAAACTAAATAATTTTTTTAATTATTTTATGTATTTAAATTTAATTTAATGATTTTTTTACCATTTTAGTTAACAATAGGGTGTAATAGGGTGTGTGTGGTGCGGTTTTTTGACTAAAACCAAACTTTCGGTTTTATGATTTTTTAAACCATTCGGTTTCGTTTTTTTTTTCGGTTTTCGTTTTTGGGTTTAGTTCGGTTTTGAATGTGGTTTTTCGATTTTGTCAATCGAGCCAAAATTTTTGGTGCAAAAAAGCCCAGATATTGATATTGGGAATGACATTTTTTTTAAAAAACTAATGATTAATAGAATATTGAATACTTGAACTTCAAATATTAAAAGCTAATAAAATATACATTAAAATCAAAATTCAAAATCAAAACTTAGTACTATTAGTTATTAATTATATCTAGAAACCAAATATATTTGTTATTAACCATATGTTAAGACTAAACAAATAGTAATCGGTAGATTTTACTTTAATGGTTACGGATTTACGGTTAAGATATTATGGTTATTTCAACTTTTGGATATTTCGGTTCTTAACAAAATACAAATCCAAACCAAAACCACTATTCGGGTATTTTTTTGTTTTTTCAGGTTTTGATTCGGTTTTGTGCATGCCCATAGTTAACAATTTAGTACAAATTTATTTATTTTTATGAGTAAATAGGTGGTCAAGTCAAGTGTCCAATCCTTACTGGGTGCGAGATTTAGCTGTTAAAAAATATTATCCTCAGTTATTTACATTTTGAATTTCGGTTTACGATAAATCACACATTTATACCAAATTATTAACATCTATAGTATTTTCCAAAGATTACTCGTTTTAGAAGTATTCCAAAAATTTAAAAGTATCTGTTTTTTTTTTCTTCGTATGATTGATGAGGAATCGGAAACTTGAATTACGAGAAGAGAAATCTGCATTTTGTCTCCCTGGTTTATATCGTCGCGCGATGGGTTAACCCCTGAAAAAGATTTTGCGAACTTTGGGCCCCTATGTTTCTCCGGCGGGTTCTTTTGACTCCTATTGTCAGTTGACCGTAGGTATTTTTGTAATAATACCAACATATCAAGGGTATTTTAGTAATCTTCTTCTAATAAATAATAATAATAATAATCGTAGCAACAGCAGCTACATGACATCTATATTTATTATATACTAATATATTATATTCATATACCATCAGCAGCATCATATTAACAACATATACCAATTGCAGATTTCTCTAATAATAATAATAATCATATCATATTCATACAACATAACAAATCATATTCATACACCAGATTCATCTTCATATATTGAACATATTGAACAATAATAACAATAGTAATATTCATCTTTATATTATTGAACATAACAGTAATAATCATCATCAAGCCGCTCCCCCGTCGCCGTTCGATTAATTGCCTCCGGTGATGGTTTGTTGGAGATCCGGTGAGTCGGAACGGGTTTTCGGAGCTCCGGCGACAGCGTGGTGACGTTCCAAATGTCAGATAATGAAAGAATCCATCGCCTCTTAAACACTAATGCAATCCGTAAACCAATCCAATAACCAAACTCCTAAACCCCAACACCCCAAAAACCTCACAAACAAATAAGCAAACGGTACGGCACCGGAGGCCGCCATGGCAAACGCCGGAACGGTGCCGGAGCGGGTGGCGGCGATGATTGAGGGTTCAGCAATGAACGGTGCCGGAGCCGCCATGGCAGACGCCGGATCCGGTGGCGGCAAACACGGCGGCCGCGGGCATCGCTTTGGTGTGGAGAACATGAAAAAGAAGAAGAAGAGCAAGAAGGTGGGTTTGTTAAGGTTTCCGGCGGTGGCCGTCGACTTTGTGGGTTTCCGACGGCGGCGGAGAACAAGAAGAAGAAGAAGAAGAAGAAGAGAAGGAGAAGAATGTGTTGTGAAATTGAAATGGGTTTGGGGATAGGGTTAGTTTGAAGGTGATAGGGTAGATGAATATTATTATTATTATATTTATCTAATAATAATGAAAGAAAGATAAGTTTTATAAGAAATATTAGTTTAGTTCAACTGGTTGGTCTTGTGGGTTTTTAAACTAGGGGTCGGGGTTCGAACCCCACCCTTTACACGAAATTTGGATATTTAGTTTTAGGATTAATTATAGGCTCAGGGGCAAAATGGTCATTTCAGCGTTTTTTGGTCAGTCAACTCACGGTTGTCACACCCAGACCAAAGGCGGAACATACCGGGGTGCAACGTGATTGGAAAAATACACAAGATACTATTTAAAGTGACAATATTTAATCAACTCATTTATTTCATAAATCAATAATCAACACCTCTCGTTCACACAAACAAATTTAATACAAGTAACATTTATATTGTTCGTTTTACTAATACCCTAATAGTCTTGGTAACGTTTCTCATCAAGTCCTCGAGTCAACAAAAGTTAAACCTGTAACATTTCATAAAATAAAGTTTGTCAACACAAAGGTTGGTGAGCAATTCATAAGTTTGAGCATATAAGTATATTGTAATAAAATGCCACAAAACTTGTATATGAAACAATAAATAAAAGCAACAACTTGGATAAATTGACAATCGCTAATAGAATTACGTTAGCGCCACCTAGCTACAAGGGGTTGCCAAGTAGTCTAGGATTTAATAGAATATTGTTAATTGCATTACGTTAACGACACCTTGCTACAAGGGGATGCCAAGTAGTCTAGGATTTATAGACTTCCACCAACCAAAAGCGATAAACACATAGACAAATAAGCATAGAACACCAAATCGAGCATTTATTCAAGTAAGGTATACAATCACGTTTGTGGGTTTAAGATTCAAGTAAATAAAGCATTTAGTTTGATACGTATGAAATGTCACCCCAAAACGGAAGATGAAAAAGGGTATGAAAGTATTCACCTCGATTGATAAACCGAGAAATAAATAGATAAATAAATGAAGCTCGAATGGTAAACGAACGGATCCGACTTGAATCGATAAACACCTTAACTAAAATAAATAATGTAATATATATTAATGAACTTGAAACCATAATGAAACTATAGTTGAAATCGTAAATGAAATCCTTAACGAGGGGTTCGGTCTTTATACTAGTTACCGGTTAACATGCTTGAACTTATACTTAGGGGCTGTTTGGCAAATGCTGAATCATTAAGTGCTGAATCAGTAAGAGGTCTGAATGGTTAAGAGACTCTGAACCAGTAAGTGCTGAACCAGTAAGTGTTGTTTGGTTGGACCTCTGAATGACCATGCAAAATGACTATTTTGCCCATTCTATGTCATGAACAAGTTGGCCATCACTTTCTCCACCTTGAATTTGTAGAAAACGTTTGTCTTGTTACAACAACATTTTAATAATAGAAAGCAAACCTAGGTAACTTTAATGTTATGTCGTTATCTTTCAAACCAATCTTCACGAACAAAAAATATTACTTGCATAAGGACTAATCAAAGCTACCGGCTCATCATTTATGGTAGTGAATTCCATGAAAGAATCCTCACTTTTTGATTGACAGTCATCTCTTAAACAAACTGAAAGAATGTTTATAATGTGACCATTATAGTGATAATCAAAGCAATAATAATAATGATAATAATCATAACAATAAATAATACTTATATTTTACTAGCAAAAGCGAACATTCATAACCAAAACGAACCATTACAAAGTTCCAAATCAGCAAGAAGCTGAGAGTAAAATATAGATGTATAACATCGCCTACAAAGAATTACTATATCATCCACTGGTTTGGATTCCCGCTGTGTTATAAGATCATACTTGACTGGGCGGATATTTCATAAAGTAGTGTTCCTTCCTTTAAGAGTTTGATCTATTTTCTTTCATATGTTTGTGGCTTCAATTGATATCTAAACTTGTTCTCCATATTATGCATTTTTCCCCAACTGCACATATGCTTTCCAGCCTAATACCACCATTTGATATTTTTCTTTGTCATCTGCGCTTATACTTGTCTTTCCAGCCTAATACCACCATTTTTCCCCAACTGCGCATATACTTGTCTTTCCAGTTTGCTCTGTAGCTAAGTCTTTTGCTCTTCTCTCTCTTGTATACGTACTTCAGTTCTAGTTCATTTAGGAAACACTTTCATGGTTAGCCATTTCGTCTTACCATATGTTCCTGCAATGTTACGTGAAAGGTGTACCCACCCAAAACAAAGAATGACACACACAACACAAAAGAAATAGATATAAACTGTTATATGAATTTTCAAAAGCATGAAGCATAAACTGAATTAATTATTAATATCAAGAATCAAGATAAATATTACCTCATCAGCAATCAAAACAATAACTGCTGAATTGTTAGTTGGGACTTGAGCTTTGTTTGGCACTTGAGACACAAGATAAAACTACCTTAAATTTATGTTTAGATCAGTAGATAATAAAGAAAACTTTTTATATCAGTAAATAATTGACATTATGCAAAATTGAATACAAATTAGTTGGCAAAACTTAAAAATGGAAATCCAATGGTTTCATGATTCATTTGAGATTCTAGAATTGACATCAGTTGTGCTTAACTGCCAACACGATTCGCGTAAACCTACATGGAGATTAAACTAATTCAAAGTTCATAGATACATGTTCCCAAATTCTCACCTAAGACACTCTCAAAATCAAACTCCTAATTCAAAGTTCATTTTCACCATTTGTTCTTTAAATGACAAAGTACCTCAATCTCAATCATCCCCTTATGTCCTTTAAGATGTTCAATAGTTTCGAGTTAGACAACCAACACAGTTAAGGTTATACACAACTGAACACACATTTGATCAATTTCTCATGCTAATCACTCAATACATGATTACAACATTATATACAAGTTTATGACATACTCTAACAGCATTCCAAATTTAAGAAAGATTGGCCATAAACTGAAATTAACACATGTGATGAAGAGAGAGCCCCTTGATATAAACACAAACACAATATACATGACCAATCCCACTTTATTTCACCAGTTTTATGAAAAACAGAATTGAAACCCTAATTTCCATAATTTATGACCAATCCTATCAATCTAACTAATCCTTGTTATAAAATATAATCATATGCTTAGCAATTCGGAAATAAAATGGCAAATTGCTAATGGAGAAAAAAATTACCTGGGTAGCAACACCGTAATTTGGGTGGGAGAGAGTCGATGATTAGGTTGAGCAGCGATGGTTGGAGCAGCAGATTGTTTGAAGAAGTTATATTGTGTCTAGGGTTAGGGTTATTTTGGTCTCTTTTTCATTCAGATTCAATATTGTCATTGACCGATTAAGAGGTTCAACTTTTCATTCTCATCTCTGTGCGATTCAGATATACCATTGAATAGTTCCATTAAGTGGCAAACAAACACCCCCTTAGTCGGTAATCAAACAAAATAAGATTATTTTATTAGGCTTTTAAATAACTAAACCAATATTAAATAGAAACAAGACGGTTTTAATTCAAGAGTTCGGTTTTATAACAATGAACAGATAATAAAGCTTATAATAATATTATTAATAATAAGGATAGTAATGATAATAATAACTTTAGAGCATGTTATATATATATATATATATATACATATATATATAATAATGGTGAATATAATATATAATATACTACTCATCGAGAATTTGTTGTTAAAACTAATAATAGTAGTAGTAATAATAAATATAATAATTATTACTTTATTGTTGAAAACATTATTAATAGATTTATAAGATTTAATAATAATAATAATCAATCATACCCAGTAAAGTCCCACCGACAGCAAAGCTATAAGTGGGGTCTGGGAATGGTGGGATGTAGGCACACCGTACCTCTATCCAAAGAAATAAATAGGTGGCTTCCAGAGAGACCCTCGACTCTAAGTACATGTGTATGAAGCAAAATAAAGGAAATCAAAGTTTAACAGTTATATAAAAACTACTACTAATAATAATAATATTAATAATAAGATCACAGTTTAACAACTATATAAAAACTAATAATAATTATAATAATAATAATAATATATGTAAGGGAAATACCATTATGGTATGTGACCTAAATAAGTTAAGTCTAAGCCCTAAGGTATTCAATTCTCCCTAAAAATCCTTAACTTTAATTCTACTTCTCCACGAATTCCTATCCTCAACCATGTCCTCGGAGAGGTTTAGGTGTCACACCCGGTCCATAGGCGGAAACAACCGGTGTGCGACTCATGAAAGGTTTTCGAGAGCGCGGTTAAGCAACAACTATATGATAAAATACATGAGGATTTCATTCATAATATAAGTTTTACAAAAATATCCATAAAAATGTTTACATATAACATATTGAGATTTCACAGTTATGTCCCGCCGAAGGGAGAAATAGCCGTGAAAACTCCAAAATATAAAATCCTCATTCATGAAATTTCCATAGTTAAACATAAAACCGTAGTGAGACACCGTGACCTCTCCACGTAGCTAAATACCTGAAAGACACGTAAAATAATTTAATCAGTATAAATTGAGTGAGTTCACAAGTTTTGTGACTCGATAAAATGCTTTATAATATAATTCTCATAACGTCATGAATGCAGTATCCATGACTTGCAGTGTAACGTGAATACATGAGTTCGTAACCATTCCTTGACTATATATATACACCATAAAGCCCCACATAACATCCCACGAGTCCACGAGGGAATAAATAAATCGGAAAACTAAGCACCCGTCTTATAAAGTGGCGCGACCACTTACGAGTGGGTTGGTCAGACCAGTAGTACTACCCGTAGAGTTCCTCGGCTATAGTTGCCTATAGTTTATGGTTACAATATATACCGGAGACTTTATGTACCATGAGCGCGCCAAATATCTCATGTACACGCACATTGTAAATCAAGATATACACCATGATAAAACATATTTAAACACGTGTCCCTCGCCCCGAAAACAGTTTAAAACATAGTGAAAATAGGGGCTGTGAGACTCACCTTAAATGAGGAATAATGTTCCGTTATACTTGGTGAGTTTCCTGTATTATATCGTATACGTATGCACTTCAGTACATAATATATAACTATTAATACTTAGCCCGATACATACTTATGAGGTGACGGTATATATGTATACTTTTTATACATTAGCGATACGGACGTTAGACAACGTCTTATACTTGTTATGTATATCCGTTATATCCTCTTTATATATATATCCTCCGAGCATTAGGGAATGCTCGATACAAATTATTCGTCGGTAATCATGACGTTCGTGACATGCTTTAGCCTAACAGGTTTTGGAGCTCTCATCGTTAGTCCCCAGGTAGGTAACGGGCCCATCTATGATATATTCAGTTACCAGCCTAGACAGGACGTCCCGACTACCGGCACCTCCACCCTTCCAGTTACTCGCAATGTCCATCACAAAAACCCGTATTTTATATTTATACTTGTGGCACATATATAGGAATATATGTGTATTAATTGTATATATCATTTCTTCATGTATATGATAAGTATTATTAGTATTTTCGTCTTCGTAACATATAGTTATCTTTTACTTTTATAACTCTTATACACATCCTTTGTTTTTATAACATTATACATGGGTATTTTCATTTGCGTATATAGGAATATACGTGTATCTTGGATTTTACCCGTACCATTGTCGTTATATTTATTTCCATGTTTTGGTGCAAGGGTTGCACTTTATGTTTAAGGTTCACTTTCATTTATACTTTCATTTTTTTTATTACTAGTGTTCCTATTTTTATTATTATTATTATTATTATTATTATTATTATTATTATTATTACTATTATTATTTTTACTTTTATGACAAACTCGATACGGTTTTTAATACGTTAGTTATACCCTTTTTAAAGTTTAACATAACCAAAATTCCATCTTTACATTTATATCATCTTGTTTATTTAAAAGTGGGTTTTACTACTCAAGATCATTTTTACCTTAACTAGGTGTTCTATTAACCTTAACCTTCCTTAAACACCCTTTAAATCCTTTATATCTTTTACTTAACATGATTTATCCTTAATTATATGTCATTTCAACACACTTCAAGTTTATGTTTATGTCTAATCACCTCATTATGTATACGTATCTTAGGCTTAGTCCATGTTTTTCTACTAAACATTTTATGGCATTAGTACCTTGGGAATGTCGGTTTTTGAGCGATTTAAGACGAGATCCAAGTTCCTTGACGTTAACCACGATGTTAAGAGTCTACATTATGTTCAAATAACATGAAATAGGTGGATTAGGGTCAAGTAAAATGATGAGACCGTGGCTGGACAGAATCTGTGTTTTTCCAGCCACCATAAACTGTTACAACTCGAGTTTTCGGCTTACCTAATGCTGAAATGAAGCCGGAAATGGATGTTCAAAAGGTGGTTCGTGATCCTTGCGAGTTTCCTTGGATTCCTAAACAAGAATCACCCAAAAATACCAAGTGGTTTGTGAGATATGAACAAAAGAAGAGAGGGGGGTACTGCTGGAAAATGAAGTTTCCAGTAGTGACCTTTGAAGGTTCAAGGCTTCTTACCGAGTTTTCCGGGCAGAGATCCATTCAAGGCTTTCTACCACGGTTTAAGGATTTCTTCTAGCTTTCCAACGATATATAGGGTTCAAGATGTTAAGAGCAGAATTATAGAGAAAACGGGTTGCAAAGAGGCGGCTGTTTGGTGGCCTGCTGCTGTTCTTCGGCCGAGAGAGGAACAAGGGAGATTTGGATTGTGTTCTTGAATGTTTGTGGTGAATTTCAGCTGAAGATCTGATGGTGTATATTAATAATAGTGTAGGGGACATCATCCCTTAAGTTTAGGGATTGAAATCTTGCTAACTCCTCAAGATCTTGTCAAGTGAAATGGTCAAAGGTATGGTCTTTGTAATATTATAATGTGGGCAGATTTTGTGA
Organism: Bidens hawaiensis; assembly: GCF_021521415.1. NCBI lineage: Eukaryota > Viridiplantae > Streptophyta > Magnoliopsida > Asterales > Asteraceae > Bidens > Bidens hawaiensis. The sequence goes on from NW_027492052.1 coordinate 141,540, forward strand.
AGGCTTTTAGGGACTTTGGTTGATCTTGCAAGTAACCAAGATTATGATGATGTTGGTGATGATGATGATACATGATCATGATACATATGGGTGCATGGATAATGGTTTATAAGATTTAATGTGGTGTTTGTTCCTTGTACATTAAAACTGAATGGGAAGAGGTTGGGGTTTGGCTTTGGGCTGCAAAAGGGAAGGTATTATGGTCATTTAATAAATATATTGGTTGTCCAAATGTAGTGCTAAGTTCAATCTTGGTTCGGGTCTTAAGTGGATAGTCGTTAGGACGAGTTGATCATCGAGTAAACAAGTTATGGAATTTATATTGGACTTGGGTATTATGAGCTTCTCTTAATTTATTTGGTCACCTATAAAGTATTATAGATGGTATGGAACCCGGTATTTATTTCGGTTCCCGGTATGATGTATATTTAAATTTAGCCCGGAGTTATATTCGGTTAAATAGTGCTCCATATTGTAATCCTTCATGGATTGTTTAAATTATTAACTTCATATTATTTTGACTAGTATACCTTTAATTCCTTCATAGTTTCATATCTTGATCGTCTCACTGTATAATGTATCATTGATTTGTCCGGTTCGGCGACTATATTCCATTATTTAAATGTTTATGGCGTTTTGGTCCTAATTAGGGAATTAGGACATTATTGGGCAAAGTCTTACCATTACCCATTATATTGGATCATAGGTATATATTTAGCTTGATATGTTTGTCACCTCTGACTATTACTGGGCTGTCTTTATCATATAGCCGTTCTCATCGGCTCTTTATACGATCCTATAGGCATAACGACTGTTCTCGTCCACATTTCAAGTATACTATGGTTTATACCTCATATAAATTATATAAATAACACGTAATTTTGATCAATTATAAAGATTAAAGTATATGGAAAATTACCGGGTGTCACATTCTCCCCCTGTTGGAAGAATTTCGTCCCGAAATTTGTTGTTAGTTAACTGTTATAGTTGGGTCCGGGAAGAGGTGTGGGTACTTCTTTCGAATTTGATCTTCTCTTTCCCAGGTAAACTCGGGTCCTCTTTTAGATTTCCACTGTACCTTCACTAACTTAATCCGACTTCTTCGTAGTTTTTGTTCTTTCCAGTCGGTAACGGCTATCGGTTCTTCAACAAAATGTAATTGTTCGTCAATATGTACTTCGTCTAGGGGTACGACTAAAGATTCATTGGATAGACACTTTTTAAGGTTCGACACATGGAATGTGTCATGTACCCCGCTAAGTTCTTCAGGTAGCTTCAACTTATAGGCCACGGGACCTATCCTTTCCAGGATCTCAAATGGTCCGGTATATCTTGGGCTGAGCTTGCCCCGCTTTCCAAACCTCGGAACTCCTTTCCATGGCGAGACCTTTAAAAGAACTTTATCTCCCACTTGGAATTCCAAAGGCTTGCGTCTCACATCCGCATATCTTTTCTGTCGATCGCGGGCCGTTTTCAGTCGTTCTTTTATTTGAAATACCTTGTCAGTAGTTTCTTGAATTAGTTCGGGACCCGTCATTTGTCTATCGCTTATTTCCGCCCAGCACAAGGGCGACCTACACTTACGACCATACAAAGCTTCGAACGGTGCAGCCTTTATGCTCGTGTGGTAGCTATTATTATATGAAAATTCCACCAAAGGAAGGTGAACATCCCAGCTACCACCAAAATCAATTGCACACGCTCTTAGCATATCTTCCAATGTTTGTATAGTTCGTCGCTTTGGCCGTCAGTCTGGGGATGGTAGGCGGTACTCATATCTAATCGCGTGCCCAAAGCTTTTTGTAACGACTTCCAAAAATGAGACGTAAATCGACTGTCGCGGTCGGAAATAATCGAGACTGGGACTCCATGTCTTGACACGATCTCTTTTATATATAGTTTAGCTAACCGCTCCATCTTATCCGTTTCTTTGATAGCTAAGAAATGCGCGGATTTGGTTAGCCGGTCGACTATCACCCATATGGTGTCATAACCACCTGGAGTCCTAGGTAACTTCGTAATGAAATCCATCGAGATTTGTTCCCATTTCCACATGGGAATCTCGGGCTGTTGTAATAATCCGGATGGTTTCTGATATTCCGCCTTGACTTTTGCGCAAGTTAAACATTTTCCCACATAATTTGCTATATCACCCTTAAGATTCGGCCACCAATAGTATCCCTTTACATCTTTATACATTTTATCTGCACTGGGGTGCATGGAATACTTCGTCTTGTGGGCTTCATCAAGTATTCTTTCACGTAATCCTCCCTTGAGAGGAACCCATATTCGGTTGACAAAGTACAGGGTACCGTCTTCTTTGGATTCTAAGTTGTCAACCATACCACGGAGACCCTCGTCTTTGATATTATCAGGTTTCAAAGCTTCTCGTTGGGCTTCGTGGATAAGGGTGGTGAGGTTCGTACTTATAGTTAGTCCTAAGACTTTAACACGTGATGTCTTCACCCTTTCTTTCCTGCTTAAAGCGTCTGCTACAACGTTCGCCTTTCCAGGGTGGTACTTGATTACACAATCATAATCATTCAATAATTCAACCCACCGTCGTTGCCTCATGTTTAATTCTTTTTGATCAAATATATGTTGTAGGCTTTTATGATCGGTGTAGATTGTGCAATGGGTGCCGTATAAGTAATGACGCCATATCTTAAGTGCAAACACCACTGCGCCCAATTCCAAATCGTGAGTGGTGTAATTTTTCTCGTGCACTTTGAGTTGTCGTGACGCATACGCGATGACTTGATTTCTTTGCATAGGGACACAACCAAGTCCTTGATGCGAAGCATCGCAATAAACTACGAAGTCATCCATCCCTTCTGGTAAGGCTAGAATAGGTGCACTGCAAAGTTTCTGTTTTAGCAACTGGAACGCCTTTTCTTGTTTATCTCCCCAATTAAACTACTTATCTTTCTGTGTGAGCGCAGTAAGGGGTTGTGCTATCTTCGAGAAATTTTCAATAAACCGTCGATAGTAGCCTGCCAGACCTAAAAATTGTCGTATTTCCGTCGGCGTCTTCGGCACTTCCCAGTTTTTAATGGCCTCTACTTTTGAAGGGTCAACATGAATTCCCTTCTAGTTGACGACATGGCCTAAAAAGTGTACTTCTCTTAGCCAAAAATCACACTTTGAAAACTTTGCATACAACTTCTCCTTTCTCAACAATTCTAAAATCAATCGAAGGTGTTGCTCGTGCTCTTCTTCGGTTCGGGAATAGATTAATATGTCATCTATAAACACTATCACGAACTTGTCAAGGTAAGGTTTGCACACTCGATTCATTAAGTCCATGAACACGGTAGGTGCGTTCGTTAGCCCAAAAGGCATGACTAGAAATTCATAATGACCATACCTCGTTCGGAACGCAGTCTTTGGTACATCGTCCTCGTGTATCTTCAGCTGATGGTACCCGGATCGTAGATCTATCTTGGAATAGAAACTAGATCCCTGTAATTGGTCAAACAAATCATCAATCCTCGGTAAAGGGTACCGATTTTTGATGGTCAGTTTGTTAAGTTCCCTGTAATCAATACACATACGGAACGAACTGTCTTTCTTCTTGACAAATAGTACCGGGGCTCCCCAAGGTGAGTAGCTCGGGCGTATGAAACCCTTGTCTAGTAGCTCCTGTAATTGATTCGATAGTTCTCGCATTTCCGAGGGAGCTAATCGATAAGGTGCTCGCGCTACTGGTGCAGCTCCTGGTACTAGATCGATTCGAAACTCCACTTGTCTTTGAGGTGGTAACCCTGGTAGATCTTCTGGAAAGACATCGGGGAAATCTCTTACTATAGGTATACTTTCTATCTTCCTTTCTTCATCCTTCTTCTCCACCACGTGGGCTAAGAAAGCTTGACACTTCTTTCGCAAGCACTTTCGTGCTTTCATACACGAAATTAACTTTATCACAGTGCCAGGTCTTTCTCCTTGAATAGTCAGCGTTTCACCACTTGCCAAGGGTATGCGGATTTGCTTGTCATAACAATTAACTTCAGCATGGTTCTTTGCTAACCAATCCATGCCTAAAACGACATCAAAACTTCCTAAATCTATCGGCAACAGATCTACGTTAAATTCATGTTCTCCCATCACTAGTACGCAACTTTCCACTATATCGTCTGATCGTAACTGTTTGCCATTAGCTAATTCTATAGTATAGGGCGTTGCTAATTTACTAGGTGCTAAACCAAGTAGGTCTTTAAATTCAGTGGATATAAAACTTAAATCCGCACCAGTATCAAATAACACAGACGCATAGTGGTTGTTAAGTAGGAACATACCAGTGACGACATTTGGGTCTTCCTTAGCTTCACCCGCCCCGATAACAAAAGCCCTAGCTTGAGCTGTATTCTTCATCTGCGGACAGTTCTTGATAAAATGACACGTATTTCCGCACCCATAACAAGCTCGTGGTGTCGTTTTCCCCGGTTCTTGCTTCACAACTACTGCACCATTCTTAATTCTACACTTAGCTTCCACATGCCCTCTCTTGTGACAATGCTTACACACAATACTTGAGCAGTCACCAACATGATAATACTTGCATTTGTCACACCACGGGTTTGACCCGCTATACGTCTTCCGTGGTTGATCCGTGGTCTGGGCGGCATACACTTTCACAGTTTCTTGTTTCTTGACAGGGGGTTCTTTGGAACTTGACCCTTGATTACGAGAGGCCCAGCTCCTCTTGTGATTGTTATGGCGGCTGTTGCCGCGTTGGGAGAATGGTTGGCTGGCTTCCTTCTGAGTTGGCTTTCCTAGGGTGCCAGCTCGTACTGCATCTTCTGTCAAACTCAGACCTAGTTCAACAGCCTCGGCCATGGTCGCAGGCCTAGTGGCCGTGATTGGTCCCCTGATAACTGTTGCTAATCCCCAGATGTACCTTTCAACTCTCTTTTCTTCGGTGGTGGCCATATGAGGAACTATTCGGCATAGCTCGTGAAATCGCGTGTTATATGCTGTGATGTCGGCTCCCTTCATGGTGAGCGTCCAGAACTCATTTTCCAACTTCTGCATCTCAGTCCTTGGGCAATATTTCTTTTCCATCATCTCCTTTAACTCTTTCCAGGTCTTACCATAGGCCACGTCTCGGCCTAGGGTTTGTACTTGTAAATTCCACCACGATAGGGCTTCATCTTGAAACATACATGTCACGTACAACACTTTCTGTTTTTCTGTGCATCCACTGATTGCTATCACAGATTCTGTCTTCTCGATCCAACGGATAACTCCTATGGCTCCTTCCGTTCCCTTAAAGGACCACGGTTTGCATGTCATGAAAGTTTTGTAGGAACATCCTCGTTCCTCACCGCCAGTCTCTGGAGCTACATTTTCAGTGTTTGCGGAATTCCTTCGTTCTTGACTTGAGTCGCCCCTACTGGCTTCGTAGGCGGCTATCGCTTGCGCTATGACTTCTTGTAATTGCGCAGGTGTATTAGGTAAACTGTCGTTCCTTCTCCTTGGCATTTTCCTTCAAGTTGAGAATAAGAAGGATCGGTTAGTATTGGCATCACGCTCGTATGTAAGTAGTTGTAGGGTTCGATACTTATTACATTCACACCCATATATTTGCTTATAGTCATACTTATTAATCATATACTCGCATACATAGATTTTATTATTACATCTCATTATACCACATCGTATACTCATACTCATATATCATAATCATAACTTCATTACATCAAAAGATTTGATTACATAAGTTTATGTTTAAGTCTACTACAAACTCCTACAACATACAAGCGTTTTGCCAAAAGATCGGATCGTAGTCCGTAATATATTACTTCCATACATATGATTACTACCCGCTAATACTAGTCTATAGTCGCTTCATGGCATCGGTGGTGGCGGTGGTGGAAACACGTCTCCCAAAAAGACTTGAATTGTCTTAACCTCATTTTCCAATTTCATCACCCTTCGTTCGGCGGCAGCGGCCCGCCTCGCTCCCACATCAGCTAAGTGCAATGCATCTCTTACCATATGCTCCAACTTTAGCACTCTCATCCTTGCGTCCGAGATCAAGTCATAGTGGTTATCAAGGCGGGGACTGGTCTCACAGGCCTTGCCTTTCACGCTCTCCATAAACACCTCGACCCTCTGCTCCCAATCCATGAGCCATTCATCAAGGGCCTTTCTCTCAGCCTCGGCGGCTGCTGCGGTCGGTGGTACGGGGACCTCTGTATCATCGGAGGTAGCGCGCCCTTGGGGGCGTGAGGACTCGCCTACCTCATGTATAGTCCGGGGCACCTCATCGTCAGAGTCCGTGGCATACCTTTTCAGCCCGGCGGCTCGTATCTCCTCGGAGGGCACTGCAGCCAGCTCCTCCATCTCCTCAAGGTCGTCGTCGTCATAAGTTACCTTGTCGTCCTCATCGAGCCTGATTACCTCGGTAGGCTCGTCATCGGAGATCTCTATAGGATCATCAGGAATTGGAACAACGTCGCTCATATGGACACTGCTGCTATCAGTGTTAGAGTCAGAGCCGGAGTCGGAGTCAGTGATGGCTAGGCCATGATATGGATCATTGTTCGGGAAGGCCATCGCTGAAAGGATTAAGGTTTAATTAGTGATAATATCGCTTTTTTTTTTTTCTATTCCTTATTTTGGTCATTCCTATACTAGACCATTAGTTGCGATAAAGGTGTCGTGAAGACACGTGCACTCTCGTGTAATGCAAGTTTTGAAAACATGTCATGCATGAAAAACGTTTTCATGAGGGAATCTAAGGGGTTATAGCCTAGACTCAGGGTTGAATCCTAGTTCGCTATAACCATGGCTCTGATACCAGTCTGTCACACCCGGTCCATAGGCGGAAACAACCGGTGTGCAACTCATGAAAGGTTTTCGAGAGCGCGGTTAAGCAACAACTATATGATAAAATACATGAGGATTTCATTCATAATATAAGTTTTACAAAAATATCCATAAAAAGGTTTACATATAACATATTGAGATTTCACAGTTATGTCCCGCCGAAGGGAGAAATAGCCGTGAAAACTCCAAAATATAAAATCCTCATTCATGAAATTTCCATAGTTAAACAAAAAACCGTAGTGAGACACCGTGACCTCTCCACGTAGCTAAATACCTGAAAGACACGTAAAATAATTTAATCAGTATAAACTGAGTGAGTTCACAAGTTTTGTGACTCGATAAAATGCTTTATAATATAATTCTCATAACGTCATGAATGCAGTATCCATGACTTGCAGTGTAACGTGAATACATGAGTTCGTAACCATTCCTTGACTATATATATACACCATAAAGCCCCACCATAACATCCCACGAGTCCACGAGGGAATAAATAAATCGGAAAACTAAGCACCCGTCTTATAAAGTGGCGCGACCACTTACGAGTGGGTTGGTCAGACCAGTAGTACTACCCGTAGAGTTCCTCGGCTATAGTTGCCTATAGTTTATGGTTACAATATATACCGGAGACTTTATGTACCATGAGCGCGCCAAATATCTCATGTACACGCACATTGTAAATCAAGATATACACCATGATAAAACATATTTAAACACGTGTCCCTCGCCCCGAAAACAGTTTAAAACATAGTGAAAATAGGGGCTGTGAGACTCACCTTAAATGAGGAATAATGTTCCGTTATACTTGGTGAGTTTCCTGTATTATATCGTATACGTATGCACTTCAGTACATAATATATAACTATTAATACTTAGCCCGATACATACTTATGAGGTGACGGTATATATGTATACTTTTTATACATTAGCGATACGGACGTTAGACAACGTCTTATACTTGTTATGTATATCCGTTATATCCTATTTATATATATATCCTCCGAGCATGAGGGAATGCTCGATACAAATTATTCGTCGGTAATCATGACGTTCGTGACATGCTTTAGCCTAATAGGTTTTGGAGCTCTCATCGTTAGTCCCCAGGTAGGTAACGGGCCCATCTATGATATATTCAGTTACCAGCCTAGACAGGACGTCCCGACTACCGGCACCTCCACCCTTCCAGTTACTCGCAATGTCCATCACAAAAACCCGTATTTTATATTTATACTTGTGGCACATATATAGGAATATATGTGTATTAATTGTATATATCATTTCTTCATGTATATGATAAGTATTATTAGTATTTTCGTCTTCGTAACATATAGTTATCTTTTACTATTATAACTCTTATACACATCCTTTGTTTTTATAACATTATACATGGGTATTTTCATTTGCGTATATAGGAATATACGTGTATCTTGGATTTTACCCGTACCATTGTCGTTATATTTATTTCCATGTTTTGGTGCAAGGGTTGCACTTTATGTTTAAGGTTCACTTTCATTTATACTTTCATTTTTTTTATTACTAGTGTTCCTATTTTTATTATTATTATTATTATTATTATTATTATTATTATTATTATTACTATTATTATTTTTACTTTTATGACAAACTCGATACGGTTTTTAATACGTTAGTTATACCCTTTTTAAAGTTTAACATAACCAAAATTCCATCTTTACATTTATATCATCTTGTTTATTTAAAAGTGGGTTTTACTACTCAAGATCATTTTTACCTTAACTAGGTGTTCTATTAACCTTAACCTTCCTTAAACACCCTTTAAATCCTTTATATCTTTTACTTAACATGATTTATCCTTAATTATATGTCATTTCAACACACTTCAAGTTTATGTTTATGTCTAATCACCTCATTATGTATACGTATCTTAGGCTTAGTCCATGTTTTTCTACTAAACATTTTATGGCATTAGTACCTTGGGAATGTCGGTTTTTGAGCGATTTAAGACGAGATCCAAGTTCCTTGACGTTAACCACGATGTTAAGAGTCTACATTATGTTCAAATAACATGAAATAGGTGGATTAGGGTCAAGTAAAATGATGAGACCGTGGCTGGACAGAATCTGTGTTTTTCCAGCCACCATAAACTGTTACAACTCGAGTTTTCGGCTTACCTAATGCTGAAATGAAGCCGGAAATGGATGTTCAAAAGGTGGTTCGTGATCCTTGCGAGTTTCCTTGGATTCCTAAACAAGAATCACTCAAAAATACCAAGTGGTTTGTGAGATATGAACAAAAGAAGAGAGGGGGGTACTGCTGGAAAATGCAGTTTCCAGTAGTGACCTTTGAAGGTTCAAGGCTTCTTACCGAGTTTTCCGGGCAGAGATCCATTCAAGGCTTTCTACCACGGTTTAAGGATTTCTTCTAGCTTTCCAACGATATATAGGGTTCAAGATGTTAAGAGCAGAATTATAGAGAAAACGGGTTGCAAAGAGGCGGCTGTTTGGTGGCCTGCTGCTGTTCTTCGGCCGAGAGAGGAACAAGGGAGATTTGGATTGTGTTCTTGAATGTTTGTGGTGAATTTCAGCTGAAGATCTGATGGTGTATATTAATAATAGTGTAGGGGACATCATCCCTTAAGTTTAGGGATTGAAATCTTGCTAACTCCTCAAGATCTTGTCAAGTGAAATGGTCAAAGGTATGGTCTTTGTAATATTATAATGTGGGCAGATTTTGTGAAGGCTTTTAGGGACTTTGGTTGATCTTGCAAGTAACCAAGATTATGATGATGTTGGTGATGATGATGATACATGATCATGATACATATGGGTGCATGGATAATGGTTTATAAGATTTAATGTGGTGTTTGTTCCTTGTACATTAAAACTGAATGGGAAGAGGTTGGGGTTCGGCTTTGGGCTGCAAAAGGGAAGGTATTATGGTCATTTAATAAATATATTGGTTGTCCAAATGTAGTGCTAAGTTCAATCTTGGTTCGGGTCTTAAGTGGATAGTCGTTAGGACGAGTTGATCATCGAGTAAACAAGTTATGGAATTTATATTGGACTTGGGTATTATGAGCTTCTCTTAATTTATTTGGTCACCTTTAAAGTATTATAGATGGTATGGAACCCGGTATTTATTTCGGTTCCCGGTATGATGTATATTTAAATTTAGCCCGGAGTTATATTCGGTTAAATAGTGCTCCATATTGTAATCCTTCATGGATTGTTTAAATTATTAACTTCATATTATTTTGACTAGTATACCTTTAATTTCTTCATAGTTTCATATCTTGATCGTCTCACTGTATAATGTATCATTGATTTGGCCGGTTCGGCGACTATATTCCATTATTTAAATGTTTATGGCGTTTTGGTCCTAATTAGGGAATTAGGACATTATTGGGCAAAGTCTTACCATTACCCATTATATTGGATCATAGGTATATATTTAGCTTGATATGTTTGTCACCTCTGACTATTACTGGGCTGTCTTTATCATATAGCCGTTCTCATCGGCTCTTTATACGATCCTATAGGCATAATGACTGTTCTCGTCCACATTTCAAGTATACTATGGTTTATACCTCATATAAATTATATAAATAACACGTAATTTTGATCAATTATAAAGATTAAAGTATATGGAAAATTACCGGGTGTCACATTAGGTCTATCAAATCATGCCTAATCCTCTCATCCCAAGTCAATTTCGGTCGTCCTCTACCCCTCCTCCCCTCTATAGTAATATTTTCTACGGATCTAACGGGATTCGTCGTCTGTCTTCTCTTCACATGTCCAAACCATCTCAATCTCCACTCTCTTATCTTGTCTGCTATGTTCGCCACCCCTAATCTCCCTCGAAACACAGCGTTTCTTATTCGGTCTAGCCTTGTGTGCCCACACATCCAACGTAGCTTTCTCATTTCTGCTACATCCATCTTCCGCACTTGTGCCTTCTTGATGGCCCAACATTCGATTCCATATAGCATTGCAGGTCTAACTACCACCCTATAAAATTTTTCCTTTAGTTTAGTCGAGAAACTCTTGTCGCACAATATACCTGTGGCTGCTTTCCATCTACACCATCCTACCTGAACTCGATGGGTCACATCACTGTCTAATTCCCTATCGCTCTGTACAAATGATCCTAAATACTTGAACTTCGTTACCTGCGGGACCACCTGCCCTTCAATGGTGATCTGTGCGTCGTCATTGTCGTTTATCCCACCAAAATCACAGTGGAGGCACTCCGTCTTAAATCGGCTAATCTTTAAACCTTTTGTCTCTAAGGTTGTTCGCCACTCCTCAAGCCTCATGTTTAGATCTTGTTTTTTCTCAGCAAGTAACACAATATCGTCTGCGAACATCATGCACCACGAGAGAGTCCCCTGAATCGTCTTTGACAACTCATCCAAGACTACTGCAAAAAGAAACGGGCTCAACGCTGACCCCTGGTAAACTAATTCGGACACTTAATCGAATCGAACTGGATAAATGGAGTTTGAAGAGACCTATTTGGTTGAAGATGATCTGAACTCGAGGTGTGGCTTTGATTTCAAAAGGTTCAAGCATGAACTGAACGTTTGCGGGCACCGTAGACATAACGGCGCTTAGATCTATTCTCATAGCGTTTCGAATTTAGAGGAAGATCACAATCAAATCGTTAATCAACACTGTAATCGTAAGATTTATGTTAAGAGGTTTAACTTTTCATTCAGATGCCATTTTTTAAACAGCCAAACGCTCTCATCTCTGTGCGATTCAGATATACCATCTGAATGGTTCCATTAAGTGGCAAACAAACACCCCCTTAGTTGGTAATCAAACAAAATAAGATTATTTTATTAGGCTTTTAAATAACTAAACCAATATTAAATAGAAACAAGACGGTTTTAATTCAAGAGTTCGGTTTTATAAAAATGAATAGATAATAAAGCTTATAATAATATTATTAATAATAAGGATAGTAATGATAATAATAACTTTAGAGCATGTTATATATATATAATAATGGTGAATATAATATATAATATACTACTCATCGAGAATTTGTTGTTAAAACTAATAATAGTAGTAGTAGTAATAAATATAATAATTATTACTTTATTGTTGAAAACGTTATTAAGAGATTTATAAAATTTAATAATAATAATAATAATTATTATTATACTAGTTATATGTGTCATATTAATAATAACTAATACTTATAACATTTTAATAATAGTAGTATTAGTGATAAAAAGATATAACTCGAGTGACAATGACATTAAACGGCCACTAGGCCCGACATGGGTTTCGGTTCGATAAAACAAATGGGTAATATTAACAATATTAAGTTTTAATAATATTCCTTAACAATCATAGTAATAAAGATAATAATGATAATCTATTATTATGAAAATAATGATAATAGTAATAGTTTTGTTAAAAAGATGATAATAATAATCTTGTTAACAATAATAATGTTAATAATAATAATTATCTTGTTAATAATAGTAATAATAATAATAATACATATAATAACAAGTTAAACAAAATAATACTAATAAAAATCTTTATATAGTAATGTTAGTATTAATAGTAATACAATTTTGTTAAATATAAAAATAACACCGAAACCGGTCTAGGATTAGACTCGAACCCAGTTGTTCATCTTTTCCCCAAAACAAAACAACTCCATACCCAAACCAACTCGTTTCAAGTATATAATCAAACAATATAACCGATTTATTAATGATTTAAATCTGACAATCGAAATACGGAAACTAACAACACTAAATCCCAAATACATTTACCTATTAGACGTGTATATACTCGTGGCTCTACACCGGAAAGAAATCCGAGCCGAAAACTGCCGAATACGAGCCAAGGCCGATTCCGGCCACCTGAGTGCGCCAGAAAAACGAAGGCTGAGAGAAAGAAGAGAGAGAGGGCGACGGAGAGAGTAGAGAGAGATAGAGAGCCGAGAGAGATGAGAGAGAGAGAGAGAGCCGAGAGAGATGAGAGAGAGAGAGAGACGCACAGAGAGAGAGAGAGAGAGAGACGAGCAGGTGAGGCCACGACAGGAGAGGGAGAGCACGGGACCACGACGGCCGAAGGTGGTTGGGTCGCCGGAGGCGGCTGCCGGAGTTCGGGCTCGCCGGAAAGAAGAAAAAAAAAAGTTGTGGGTGGTGTTCGGAGAACAAGGGAAAGAGGGTAGTGATGTATGAGTTATGGGAGGGGAGATGGTGGCCGGAAATGGCGCCGGCAGGGATAGCGGCAGCGGCCGGAAATCGGAAAGGAAGGAGGGCCGGCTGGGAGAATAATATTAGGGTTAGGGTTTGTTTTTATTTATATGTTACATATTTACACAAAAGGCCCCCCTAGTTTCTGTCATGGTTTAAAATGAGTATAAAGATTTCCAAAGCTTATAATAACTTTACAAAAGCTCAGTTTGAACCCTCTAAGTTTTCTTAACAACACTATATTATGACAAACATCTATTTATTTCAGGTCGAGGTCTATCATAATATTATAAAATAATTAAATAAGGTTTTTGAATGTTGAGTCGGGTTTACATAATAAAAGTTTACAAAAACGAATACAACTCAAGACTCAAATTTGACGAATGTCACAACGGTCAACTGACAGCAGTGGCACAGACTGACCCGCCGGAGAAACACAGTGGTCCACAGTTCGCAAATTCTTTTTCAGTGGTTAACCCATCGCATGACGATATAAACCAGGGAGACAAAATGCATCTTTCTCTTACGAGAATGTGATAAAAGTAAAGAAACATGTTTGTCACTCTTAAAAATCGATGTTAAAAGTTAAAAGGTTTTATTATTTATTTTAATTAAGGTTAAACATATGTTATCTTAAACAAAGTTAATATTTTTTTAAACGGAATACGACTAACAAAATTTTTTTATAAAATAACAACATACTCAATTACATACGATAAAACTGGGCCTGCCAATAGGCTAGCCCGGCCCCACAACAAACCGCATACACTCTTACATCCACGCCAACCCAACCCATCTACACATTGAAACGTATCTACCCACGACAAGGATGACTCACAGTATTTAATCGATATTTATCAGGCGTACAAACATTTAACGAAATGAATGCAAGAGATGCATTTTGGAGTGTAAACGAATAAACACGCAGATGTTAATGATTTTACGTCAACACAGACATATGCTATCTTTACAAAAACAGGTAAATATAAAATGACATGTCTTATAACGGTTTTGTTTGCAAATGAAACCACCATATATATTACAAACGAGTATTAAACATTCATCACAAAAGAACTATTTAAGCGTAAAACTCTTAACAGTATAAATAGTAAACACAAACCAACACAACCCGGTATACATTGCATCCCATTTCAAATCTCACAATATTGTACAGCATTGGTTCGTTTTCTTCGCTTGTTTGTAAAACATCTGTCAAAATATTAAAAAGAAATCATGAAGGACTTTTAAGGGATAATAATAATAATAATAATAATAATAATAATAATAATAATAATTATGAGATAATTAAAGAAAATGTAATACAAACCTGTGAAGCTGCACTGAGGTCCGAACTTTTCTCGACTAAACTGTCGAGCTTTTCACCTCTTTCAAGGACACTATCAATAGTTTTGTGCTGTAAAAAAACACATTTATGCATTAACAGAAACTTAAAAAATAGTATTTCAATTAACGTTTATATATGATTATATTCATTTGATCAATTATGTAATACATGTTTTAGCCTAATTTAATCAGGTGAGATACACATAATACGCAATGATCTTATAGATCATCATGCATACTTCATGAGAACGATTTTAATGAGCCAAACGTTCAATCAACCTGTTGACGAGAAGTTTGTCTATTTTTGATTAATTTAATAAGAAAGCAAACATGAACAATTATTTTTGTTCATTTAGTTAAACGAACGGACATGAGCACGTGTCTCATTTGTTCATTTATGTTCGTTCGTTCACGTTTTTTTACGTTCGTTTATGTTTACGTTTGTTTAAGTTCGGTTGTTTACTTTTGTTCATATATTCATTTAACTTTTTTTGCCCATTACAATTTATAGTTTAGTTTTAATAGTTTTCTGAGCCCGCTAGATTAATGTTAATATTTACTTCAATCGGTGTTCGCTCAGTTATATTCGTTCTATATCAGTCATGTTCATCTACGTTCAGGAACCCTTCATAAATATTATTAATAAATGAACACCAACACTGTCATTTTCTTAACGAACGGACATGAACAAGAAAAACCCGTCCGTTTACTTGTCCATATCCGCCCGCTAGTTTGGTTAAGTTAAACAAGCACGAACTTGCTATCATTTTCAAATAATTCATCTTGAAATAAACCAATAATCACTTACAAGTATAATTTTTGTTTCATCCAATTCCCTCTGAATTTTCAGCAGCTTATCTGCCTGAGCAGGATCCTGATAGTTTAAAGGTAAACAATAAACAGTATAAAAACAATTTAGTACATTTTACTATACAGCAATTATAATACTAAGATTATAGGTGTAAAATAAAAACCTGAAATCTGGTCAAAGCTTCGTCTAAATAAGGCCATGGTTGACTGGAATCTGCTTGCACAGTTCTCCATGAATCACCAAAATTCTTTTGGTATTCATCTAACACCTAAAGCAACTTTTAAATTACTATTACAAGTGAATTGATATAATAAAAGAAGATGAAGGTTGTATGGCTTACCTGGTTTAAAAGAGAAAACGCACTTCTAACAGGATAGTGGTCATCCATAAAGCCCACAGCACAAATACCATTTCTATTGTAGGAATGAACCTTGTATTCTGATTAACGAAAAAAAAAAAATAAAACCTTACTTCTGGTTCATGTAACATCATATCAAAAAGAAAGTATCCATGAAAACGTATTAAGAATGCAGATATCATTGTCATGGATGATACAATAATAAGTGGCGACTCAAGCTTAGATAAGCAAGTATCAACAAAAAATCACATTAATATACTTCAATTACATGTTCACATAACTCAATCCATAAACCTAGATCCGAATCATCTAACGAACTAACCTAATTCACTCAGCAATCAAACTCAAAACACCACAACGTAAACCTACATCCGATTCAACTAACGAACTAACCTAATTCAATCAGTGGCACAGTCTGTTCACGTAATTCAAGCCGTGAACACAGATCCGATTCAACTAAACAACTAGCCTAATTCAATCAGCAATCAAACAAACAAACCACAACTTCAATAAACTAATCTAAATTCTGAAAAAGATTCATCTCAATCAAACCCACACAATCTGTTCACATAATTCAATCCATAAACCTAGATCCGATCCAACTAACGAACTAACTTAATTCAATCACCAATCAAACACAACAAAAATTAACTTAACATAATAACAAAAAACTAGTTCCGATTAAGCTAACGAACTAACCTAATTCAGTCAGCAATTGAACATCAATACATCACATAAAACTAAATATAAACAGAATAACAAAAAACTAGATCCAATTCAACTAACGAACTAACCTAATTCAATCAGCAACTGAACATCATTACATCACATAAAACTAAATATAAACAGAATAACAAAAACCTAGCTCCGATTCAACTAACAAACTAACCTAACTCAATCAGCAATCAACCACAACACTCAATTTAACCAAACCGAATAACAAAAACCTAGATCCGATCCGTTGATTCAACTAACAAGCTAACCTAATTCAATCACCAATCGAATAACTTGAATAACCGAAACCGATACCTTCAATTTCATATACTTCAACCATCGTAAATCAGCACAATCTGTTCACATAGCTCACTCCGTAAACCTAGCTCCGATCAACTAACGAACTAACCTAACTCAATCAGCAATCGAACAATTAAATCACAAAGTATAACCTCATATCAGAAACTAAAGTTGAAGAGCAATAAGTAAACAACATCTACTCGAATCGAACAAATCGATGTTAATCGGCACAATCTCTTCACGTAATTCAATCCGTAAACCTAGATCCGATTCAACTAACAAACTAACCTAATTCAATCACCAATCAAACATAACACGAAACCGAATAAACAGAATATCGAAAACCTAGATCCAATTCAACTACTGAGCTAACCTACTTCAACCAGCAATCTACCACAACACGAAACTAAACAAACCGAATAACAAAAAACCTAGATCCGATTCATTGATTCAACTAAACTAGCTAACCTAATTCAATCAGCAATTGAATATCACATAAAACTAAAATATAAACAAAATAACAAAAACCTAGATCCAATTCAACTAACAAACTAACCTCACAACACTCAATTTAAACAAACCGAATAACAATAACCTAGATCCAATTCAACTAACAAACTAACCTCACAACACTCAATTTAAACAAACCGAATAACAAAAACCTAGATCCAATTCAACTAACAAACTAACCTCACAACACTCAATTTAAACAAACCGAATAACAATAACCTAGATCCGATTCATTGATTCAACTAACAAACTCGAATAATAATAATAATAATAATAACCGATACCTTCGTGTTGAACAGACTGACGTTGAGACGGAGGCGTGCGTTTGGCGACTGTACGGCCAACAAACACGATGAACTCCTTGACGCTAGACCGCTGGAAGTAACCGAAATGGCTGACGTCAGTGGCGTTTGCCAGGATAATCGGATCTGATGATCCGTCAGGGTTGCATTTGAGCACAAGTAACGCCGTGATCTTCATCTTATTATTGTTATTGTTATTATTATTATTAGTGTGTGTGTGTGATATGCAAATTGGGAAAAGCTGTTTTTGAGTGGTTTTGTGAATAAGGAAGAAAAGAAAGAAACGGTGGCTTTGGGAGAATAGCTTTTGACTCACCCAAATTTGCTGGAAATATAATAATAGTTAAAACATCGAATAATCAATAATCGATTCATGAAATCACATTGTAACATCTCGGAATCATCAATACATACCCAATTAATCATTGATTCACCGAAAAAAAAACAATTTTGGATAATTAATCGATCAATTTTCACTTTTTTCACGAAAATCGTTTTTGAACGTTTTTTACTCTTGTGGCTTCTTATATGACCAAAATATACTGATTTGTATTTCGATAGAAGAATTATCCGACTTTTTAAGGAACAAATTTCTTGATGTGTGAGAAGGTGAAGGAAGAGGTAATAGAATTTTGTTATATATGTGAAAAGACGACTTTGCCACTCAATTTAGCGGATGTAATAACATAATTTTAACAGAGGGGCGTATTTGATCCCTCGTAAAAACCACATGGACTAAAGCAACTCAATTTTTTAAGAAGAAAAACAACCTGCTTCCACCCCAACCATATAGATGCAAAATTCTCTTTCTCTATATCATATGACAATTTTAACTTGAAAGAAATATTTTAAAATTCACAAATACATGTCTCTATAATTAATGCAAAACATAGTTATGGACTTATGGGTTCATGCTTGTGTGAATGGAAAATTGATCCTGATAATTTTCATCACTAATATTTATAAAGAATTTTATCTTTTGAATCTACTGGCCTAACATTCTTTAAACATGCTTTAGACTCACTCATTATCAAAACATGATTTGTCCTTTTACAAGAATTTTCAAGTACAACTGTGACAATATTCAATTAGTTTAGATATGACTACTAAAGGCAATATCTATTCATACTTGCCATCACTTTGTAAGATGGCTTAATTAGATACCTTTATCTACCGTCAATGAGTTTGTGATAAAGTGGTAAGAAATAAACTTTCTTTCATATGATTCAGGTTTGATTCCTATCTCTATCATTTAATTTCGGAGGCACACGGGTGATGATGAAAGATTAATCGAATATGTGCCTGCCGTTCACTTGTTGAATCCTTGAACTGAACAAGTTTTACTTCACCGCATTTTCGTGCTTTCGGGCGAATGTTCACGAACGTTAGCCTTAAATGAGGGTTTTCACTAAATCAAAATACGAGTGTTTTCTGATATGATATATTTGGTCAATATCTCATTTAAAAAATTTGTTGATCATTCTAAAAAAAAGAAAAAACAAAAAAAGGATACATCTTTACCTACCCCAACCTCCCTATTTTATTCGTTTGTCACAGCCACCTTATGGAATCTAACAGTAATAAGCTTAACGTACATGCCATAACATACAACTTGTTATATTAAAATATTATAAAATCTCTGTAACACATACAAAACATAAAATATTTAAAACTTAATAAACATTTCAATAATTTTGTCTAGAGGTTTTCAAACCGGGTTTTTTTAGAAACCGGAACCAGACAGTGTATGGTCAATAAAAGTCAAAACCGTGTCGAGTATTTACTGGTTCCGGGTAGAGATTTGATTGAGTTTTCCGGGTATAATCGGGTCGGGTTTTGACCGGGTATTTTCCGATTTCGGTCTAAGGTACGACTCCAAAAAGAAATCCTATACCAGGTCATATCCGCATGACGGATAAAAACCAATTCCAAAATTGGATATTTTGTGAATCTCTAATTTTGTCCGTCGGCCAATTCCTTGTATATTCGGGTATTTGACCTAGTTTTCCAGGTATTTTTAGGAATGGGTAAGGTATGGTTAATAAAAATCAAAATCAAGTCAGGTATGAACCATTCCGTATAAATTCAGGTATTTGACCTAGTTTTCCGGGTGTTTTCAGGCGTCAGGTAGAGTCGGGTCGGGTTTTAACTAGGTATTCTCGGATCCGGTGGGTCCAGGTCGGTTCCAGCTTAGAGTACAACCTTGGAAAAAAATCCTATTCCAGATCGTATTCACAGGTCAGATACGAATAAAAACTAGTTCCGAGTCAGATACACGGGGTCAGGTTCAAAATCGGATATTTTATCAACTCTAATTTTGTCCGTTAGCCAATTTAGACCACAACTATACAAAAAGACCTCGAAAATATAACATTTTCCACGTGAGCCATCATGATTGATGAGAGACCAATCCTTTACATTGAACGTGATAATAAATATAAATAATAATAATAATCAATCAATTATATTATAAACTTTTTATTATTGTTGTTATTATTATTATTATTATTATCTAGGGTTTCGTATTGTTAAGGACGATTGATTGATAATATCGAAATCAACTAACATTAACATCAAATGGATCCATTCGAGAATGCGAATTGGGATCTAATCGATTACGACAGTCTCATAAACGACGTCGCATCATCCGATCTCTTACACTGGCCCGATCAGAGGTAACTACTCATTTGAATTATCATTTCGAGTTTGTGATATTCTGATAGCTTAATTTTTAGATTTGTGATTATGAATTTAGATTATAGAAATTGAAATGTTGTTCCATGAGCAAATTGGTAATTGGCTAATTGCTGTAGTAGGTGTGTTAGGAGTGTTTGTATACGAGCCGAGTCCGACCTTGACTAGGCTCGTTTCGAGCTCTGTTTGTAAAGCTTGAGTTATTTTTCAAGCTCGGCTGGGGGCTCGGCTACTTTATTATTATTATTATTAGTGTTATTATTATTATTATTTATTCATTAGTTTATATACAATGTTATATATTTTGAGTAATGCCTTAACGAGCCTAAGCTTGCCTAAACACCAAAGCTCGGCTCAAGGCCGGTGCACTGTGAAATTAATACATAGAAGTCCTAAATTCGAGTGTAAACGAGCCGAGACGAGAATAGGCTTGGGCTTAGTTCATTTTGAGAAGCTAGGCTCGTGAGTTGTTATTTCAAGCTCATGCTCGGCTTGTTTTTTTATTTATTAATTATTTGATGCGAGTTTTTTAATTATATATTTATTTATTTTGGCTCGAGGTCATGTAGTACCTTATATGAGCCAAAGCTCGCTATGCCGTGTAAAATTATAAATAAAATTCCAAAAGAGGTAAAACTTAAGAAAAAACAAAAGGCTTGTGAAGACTCAATGAGCCTAAACGAGCTTCCATACAAGGCTCGAGCTTGATGACTATACGAGCTTTATTTGAGGCTCGGGCTCGGCTCGTTTTGAGCTTTTTATCGGTCTGAGCTCGAGCAGGTTGGCTCGTTTGCACACGTAGTTCTAAAGAGTTAAAACTTAAATTACACTTGGCTAGTTAATCCTTAACTAGTTTGATGAGCCTAAACAATCTTCCCATACAACAATCGAGTTTGGGCTTAATATCTAAACTAGATCTAGTTGGGGTTCGGGCTCGATAAAGCTCTGCTCATTTCAAGCTTTTTATGACCTGATTTTGAGTAGCTCGCAAGCAGCTTGGCTTGTTTGCACCTCTTTAAGTGTTTCAATTTATTTGATGCTAGCAACTTTCACCAGTAAATCTATGGCATAGACTTGATGTGTAGATTTTTCTTCTGTAACTAATTTGATATAGCAAAATTTTGGTTGTTGTGAGTGACAGTTAATTATATGTCTAGTTGTTGTTGGTTAGGTTTAGGGCAATACACACATATATATAGTTTTTGTGTAAAGTTGAATTGTGAATGTTTTTCATAGAGTTGCAAGCAAAATTGTTTGATTGATAGTTGATTTGGCATTGCAGTGCTGCGGTCCAAGTAGATGCTTCACTTGTTAACTTTGTACCACCTGAGAAGGAGTGCGTGGAGAAAGAATGCTCAAGAAAAAGGTATATAGAGTACTATTTTCAGTTTATGTTAGTAACCGTGCCGTCAAATTTTGTCCAAATGACACGGTTACTAACATAAGTTGGTTATTTGTATTGAAATAAAGATTATAGAGCTAGAAGTAATCTCATTTAAAGTTGACTTTTCTGCAAATATTATCTCCAGTTTTTAATATCTGAATTAGTTTTCATTGTAAAAGTTGTACTTTTGTCGCAAGCTAATCACTTTACTTGTTTAAACCAAAAATAGACACAGAAGTATGTCTGATTTAGATTTTTAACCACCGTAATTGTGCTTTTGTTGCAAGCAAATTACTGCACCTTTGGGGGGTTTGTTTATGCTGTGTATAAGATTCTAGTTTATCTCCTCGTAATGCTATAATTGCTTATACTGTTTGATCACATAACAGGGGACGCGGTAATTCATGCAGCAAGGCCGAGAGCAAAGCATGTCGTGAGAGGCAAAGAAGGGAGATGTTGAATAACAAGTGACCTTTTTCTTCATTAAATTTCCTTCAAAGCTTTCCTTTTATAACATTATCATTATTTAGGCCAGTTGAAATCTTATTGGTTCTTTTTGCAGGTTCTTAGAATTAAGCTCTACTTTGGAACCTAACCGACCTGCCACCACTGACAAGTTAGCTATACTTGGAGACGCTATCCGAGTTCTGAATCAACTCAAATCTGAATCACAGGATTACAAAGAAACGAATGACAAACTTTTGGAAGAAATTAAAACATTAAAGGTTAGTCAATGTAATATGCATGTTATAAAAGAATAACAGATATAAATAATGTGGTGTGAGGTTTAAGATTAATTTGGCAAAACCGACAGGCGGAGAAGAACGAGCTTCGTGAAGAGAAACTTGTTTTAAAGGCGGAAAAAGCGAAAATGGAGGAGCAGGTGAAAGCCATGACCAATAATATTGCGCCACCTGGATTTATGTCACCACATCCAGCTGCATTTCAGGCGGGAGCAAACAAGATGCCTGTTTTCCCGGGCTATGGTTACATTCCAATGTGGCAGTATTTACCACCATCTACTTGTGATACATCTCGCGATCATGAGCTCAGGCCACCTGCTGCTTAATAAACGCGTAAGGATGACGGTCAATGGGGATATTGTTAGCTCATTGTAGTTTGTAAATAGGAATATGCTTAATTGCATTTTGCTGTTTTCAATTTTATGAACTTTTGCGGTTATTGATTTCTAGAGACGGTTAGAGTTTTATTGCAGGACGAATTTGTTGGTTAGAAATAATGCTCTTCTTTTGTTATTGTCGGTTATGAAATTTGCATTTTTCTTCATACTTTTTTGGCTTTGTATGCTTTCAAAACTGTTGGTGTCTGAAAGCTATTTAGATGCAAAACCGAATTACTGAACTTGTTTATAATGTTTGTTGTTGAATTTTTGACTAAAACTCATTATTTTTGCCAAAAGTTTAAAGCTCAAATTTGTAAAGAAGTGGTTAAGCAATCTGCAATACCTTTTGTCTAAGTTTCGATCTCAAATTCATAACTTTGGGTCATCTTTTTCCGGACCCAAACATTTTAAGCCCAAACATAAAACCGGAAACCTAATCATAACTGAAGTGAAATCTTATGTAAAACCAAAACCGAAAGGTTTCTTAAAATTGAATACCTGAGCCGAACTATGATATCAACGCCAAATTTAGTGAACGGGCAATGCAAATTGAAACTAAAAAGGACTAAACATGAAGACTATAGTAGTATAGGGGGTGAGCAATATTCTAATTAACTGAACTGAAACTGAAATAACCGATAAAACCGAACCGAAATAACCAATCAAAGCTAATAACTAGACGGTTTGTTTAACTTTTCGAAAACCAAAATTTATAGTTTGGTTTCAGTTATTTTCGTTTAAAAACCAAACCGTACCAAACTGAACAGCAACAAAATCGAGTCAATCCACACCAAATTCTTTATTATTGTATTTGTAGCCAAACTCATTAATTTTGACAGGTTTTAAGTTCAAATGGGCAACCTTTTTCTAGCCCAAAAATTTCAACAGCAAATGTAAAACTAAAAGGCGAAAACTGACCTAAAACCAAACCGAACTCATATCTAATGTTGAGATGTTTCTTAGAGCACTCTCAGCCTGTTTCTTAACAATTATGTGAGTGAGTTTTATAAATTATATGATATGAGTGTTTGTGAATAAATGAGAGAGAAAATGTTATATGAGAAAACCAAAATTGGGGTTACACTATTAACATAGTATAATTATTTAATACTTTTTTGAAAGTGCTTGTAAGTTGGGGGGAAATTAAATATAATGATAAATTATTAAAAATATTATTTAATTGAAAAAGAAAAAGAAAGGTTAGTAGTTTTTAATGTAATTATATGATATGGATGAAATGAGCTATGAATAGAGGCACACATCCAAATCGGTAAGTGACCGGTTTCTAACCGATTCTCTAACTGGTCCCTCTCTGATTGGTTTCTACATGGAAAAAACCGATGGTTAGTATCCAGTTATACATTTTGGCCCAGAAACCGGTTAACCTAGACCGATTTTAGGTTTTTAAATAATTTTTTAAAACCGTTTTTTTTCCGGTTCAGTTATACAAGTTAGGATTTTTGTGCTTGTCGCACCCAACCTAATTAACCAGTCTAATAGGTTAATTGACCGTTGATTACAAACCGAAGCCAAGCTATCAAGTTATATGTTATTCAGTGATAATCAATCCAAATTATAAGGAAAAGGACTAAATATGAATAAAAGAACATTGCAAGGGAGTTCATATAACATATGTAATTATATAAAGTTATATAATTGAACCGAATCCTTATGTAAAACCGAAAACCAAATGCAAACTGAAACTAAATTAGGGATGAGCTCAGGATGGTACCGATATCGACCATTACCGATCCCAAAAATCCCGATTTCGAAAATTTGAAATATTTAGTACCGATACTGATACGGATATGCTCGGTTTGGTGCAGGTACGGTACTAGTATTTCGTGCAAAATTCAAAAAATACCGGTACCGAACCGAACCGATACCGAAAACGCTCATTTCTAGACTAAAAGGACTAAACATGAAGAAAAAAGCAATACAAGGACTACACATATATAACATTATATCATATGTATGTAATTATACAAAGTTATATAAACCCTCCTTCCTCCAAAATCCCCAATTACAAACTCTCAACTTAGGGTTTCACCTTCACCTTCACCTTCACCTTCAATCCAATCAAATCAATCGAATTCAATCAATCAATCAATCAATCGAATCTCACCATGGCTCGTAACGAAGAGAAAGCTCAATCGATGCTCAACCGTTTCGTGACAATGAAAGCCGAAGAGAAAAAGAAACCGAAAGACCGCCGTCCGTTCCTCGCGTCCGAATGCCGCGACCTGTCTGACGCCGACAAATGGCGTCAGCAAATCATGCGCGAAATCGGCCGTAAAGTCGCCGAGATACAAAACGAAGGTTTAGGCGAACACCGTCTCCGTGATCTCAACGACGAGATTAATAAACTTATCCGAGAGAAGGTACGTTGGGAGCGAAGGATAGTTGAGTTAGGCGGACCGAATTATTTTAAGTATTCGGCGAAAATGACTGATTTGGATGGGAATATTGTGGATGTACCGAATCCGAGTGGGCGTGGGCCCGGGTATAGGTATTTCGGTGCGGCGAAGAGGTTGCCCGGGGTTAAGGAGTTGTTTGAGAAGCCGCCGGAGTTGAGGAAAAGGCGTAGTCGGTATGATATTTATAAACGGATTGACGCGGGGTATTACGGGTATAGGGATGAGGAGGACGGGGTGTTGGAGAAGGTTGAGGGGGGTGCGGAGGAACGGATGAGGGTGGAGGCGGTGGCGGAGTGGGTGAGGATGGAGGAGATTAAGAAGGAGGCGAGGCGAGCGGTGAAGAGCGGAGAGGAGGTTGGGGCGGGTGGTGCAGCGAAGATGATATTGTTTGAGGAGGAGGAGGATGTGGTGGCGGAGGAGAGACGGGAGAGGGAGAAGGAGATGGAGGAGAAGGAGAAGGAGTTTGTGGTGCACGTGCCGTTGCCGGACGAGAAGGAGATTGAGCGGATGGTGTTGGAGAAGAAGAAGATGGAGTTGTTGAGTAAGTATGCGAGTGAGGATTTGTTGGAGGAGCAGAGTGAGGCCAAGAGTATGCTTAATATTCACCGTTAGATCGGTACGGTTTCGTTTTGTTTTGATTCATATTATTGATGGTAGACTGCAAGTTATGAATTGGATTTAATTAGTTTCAGGATAGTTAACTAGTTATACGTTTATTGTGATAATTAGTTGTTACTGCAAGTTATTGACTAAAGAGAAAATCGTCATCATGTTTTGTTATTAGGACCCTAAATTGGTTATTGGGACTTTAAATTGGGTTAAATGCATATCCTATCATACACAGCGTGCCTGCCACTGTGTTCACCCCGTGTGGTCTTTGTCATAGGGCTCGTATGACACACTAGTGGTGTCTTGATACTTTGGTGAAGTTGATGCTCAATGTTTAGCGTTAGACAGTGTGGTTTCGATAGTTTAGATCGTATTGATGCAATGTTATTTTTGTGCTTTAGTTTAGGTTCATATTGATGATGGTAGGCTGCAAAGTTTTGAATTTGATTCTGTTAGTTTGGGTATGGATGGGTAAGTAATCATACACTTATGTTGATAATTAGTTCCAAGTTCTTGACTAAAGAGAAAATCATTACCATGTTTTGTTTATTAAGACCTATAATTGATTATTGGGACTTTAAAACGGTTTAAATGCACATCCTACCATAATATCATATACCAGCGTGCCTCCATCTCATACATGCAATGATGCAATATGACATCATTTGGGCCGTGCATACAGGCCTTTAGACTTTGTTAGTGGCCAAGCCATTCATTTCTTTCATTCTTTGTTAGTCAAACACATCATATGAGTTGTGTTATTTGGCCACCTTTCATTTTTCGCTTTCCACATGACCCCGTGTGGTCATTTTGCTCTGTCATATGGCCCGTATGACACACTAGTGGTTTCTTGATAGTGTGTTAGTGGTGTTTGTATAGCTCCAGTTTCATTTATATATGCTTTAAAAACCAGTCTAGATTAGCATATTCTATGAACTCGTATACATGCTCCTGCGTATGGAACGAGGTTATTTAAATCCATTATGTGTTTTTTCACGAACAAATCAAGGGTGTCGGAGTCGTGTTGCTCATATATATTAAGAAAATTTAATTGAACAAGAGACAAATTGCATGCTTCTACACCCTGGTCTTTTTCAAAGGATCCCTCAAGAGAGTAAAAAAACATTTTTCATTATTAAATTTTCTATAAATACTACTTGACAACAACAGATAGAAGCATCCGTGTTTCAAAGTTCTTGAATTTTGAGGTTCTTAGAATCTGTATTGACAATTTGCATGTGTATCAAATTGTCATTATGCAGGCGTCATCAAGTGTGTGACCAACTGTCGGTGCAGTAATAGTCAAGGTGGAAGCTGTTTTAATTGGAATTAAGTAAAAGATGCGTGTACAAGGTTATCAAGGGAAAAAGAAAACACTCCGTTTGTTCAGTTTTTGTCATTCGAGTTTAATGTTCAGAAATTGCAGTCTTTTGCTTATGTTGTTACCCGTCCAGCTTTAGTTACTTAAAACGGCAGTCAACGGTATTGTATGTCTTACCTTCGTCATTAGCATAATCTTTTGTTGAATTGCATGTTTTGTGTTATTTATTGAATTTAGAAGCATTGGTAAAGAGTTGTTGACTTGCAACTATCCTAAGACATGACGGTGATAGAAGTTTTTGGAGACGTCAGACAAACGTTAAGAAAATTTTAGAGTGCTTAGATTTTTCATAGCCCGGTTTTGGTTTGTTCTTAGAGTAGGAATGTTCATTGTAATTACGAGTCCCATCAAAGGTAAATTCTAAACTTAGTTCATGTGATTACGTTAATGGGAGGTTTCGTTTATATATATATGTCCTATATATAAAACAACTCTTTGTGTCCAAATTAATGAAAGGTCATTTATAAACCAAGATTCCAACATATACCAACCAAACAACATACCCAAATTCTTCTTAAAATCGCAACAACACGATAAGTATTTCAATACAAATTACTTGACATAAAAAATATAGCTTTTACTCATTAAAGATTCATAAATTGACGTTTGGACGAGTTAGATCTTGAAATGCAAAAGTGAAGAAGTGCCATCAAGCCCCTTTGCTCTATAGTGATTTACATACTTTCCATGGAATCGTGCGCCGTGTGAAACATAGGTCATCGCCGTTCTTAACCGAGACTCAGGTTAAGCTCCGTCTCGGAACCTTGTGGGGTTAGGAGTAAAGCATCCCGAGGTTGGCGCATCTCGTTGAGCGTGGAGAAGCATTGGGAACCCCAATTTCTTTCTTCGGAGCTGTTTCTTTTCCCGTCCCCCGATGAAATTGAATTCTCCGTGAAGATGCGGAGTACCAACGGCTAGACGGTAAGACCCCGTGCACCTTTACTATAGCTTCGCAGTGACAAACTTAATCGAATGTGTAGGATAGGTGGGAGGTGGTGACACACAACGACCAATCCTGAAAGACCACTCTTTCTTCTAAGGATGCCTAACCGCCGCACCGATCATTCGGGGGGGGGGGGGACACTACGAGGTGGGTAGTTTATCTGGGGCGGATGCCTCCTAAAGAGTAACGGAGGTGTGCGAAGGTAGGCTCAAGCTAAGTGTTGTACCTCTATACTTGGCTGGATTATCTTCTGAAAGCAACTTGGCGATGGGTGCATACACCTTCGATGTCTCCATCGCACCTGTGGTAAAGAACGATGCCACCGATACTCTTGGCCCAACCTTGTTTGCCACCACTTTGTGTTGTAAACTCACAAACTTATCGTTTGTAATCAGCTGAAAAGTTACACCATATTTTAATTAACTATACAACCTTAAAACAAAATCTCCATTTCAAATATATTTTACTCCCTAGAAGATATCAAGGTTATACTATAATAAACCATATTAATGTATGGAGAAAGATAAAAGGAATGAGAGAGATGCCTGCAAAAAATCTCCGACGTTTACAATAAGAGCTCCGGGCGTATGAGGAACATCAGTCCATTGATTCTGATACAAGACCTTGAGGCCACCAATATCATCTTGGAGAAGAATCGTGACCTATTGTTAATCCAGGTTGCGGGCAAGAAGGATAGTAATGACCTTGAACACCAAGCCCGTCAGCACATCCCATGTCGAAAAGGTGATCAAGTTTGAGCCCAAGAGCCTCCGACATTAACTAAAACAAACAAACTCCAAGTTCCATCATTAGTTTAGTAATCCAACAAAACATCTCTACAACAATATCCCAACGAAAACAACCAAATGAATAGTTAGTTACTAAAGAGAGTTATAAAATGGATGAAACGTTCAAACTTAAAACCTAAAACCTGCAAGGTGGTGGCAACTCATGTGGTTGTGGCGGGTTAGGAGCCATGGTGATATAGTCAGTGTCTCGCCAGTTAGTCACCGGTCCAGTGTACAAGTCAAAGTTACTATTATACACCACCCTACTCTTCCCATTCACCTCTCTTTTGTACTAATGCTTCTTCACCTCCGTGTCTTGCTCATGAAAATCCTTCATTCCTTTTATCATCTCGTCCAAAACATTAACTGGGATTCCATGATTCACTATCTGAAAGAATCCCCATCTCTCCGACGCATCCTTCACTTCCTTAATCAGCTCCTTACGTCGTATAAGATCGTCATTGATTCCTTCAAGGTCTATGGTGGGAAGAGTTAGTTGTGTTTGTTGGGAGTTGAGGTTTTCGGGTGAAGGTAGACGAAATATTCTAGGGACTTCCGTTACTCCAGAATCAACAAGTCCTTTCACGCCGGTTTTGGTTTCGTCGAATGCACTTAGCTCCGCTTTTCGGTCATAGTCCGGTTGGAAGGTAGAAGTGGCCATTTTGGTTTTGAGACAACAAAAACTTGGAAGTGATATGTATTAAATGTGTGTGTTGAGTATCAATTATTGTCTTAAGAAAAACTAAAACAAAAGTATACAAACAGACAAAACTTCAGTTGCCAAGATTGAAGGACAACTCACACATGATAATATGATAATGATATGTGGTTCTTTTATGGAATAATAATATGACAAATTTTGTTTCAACATTATACTATTTTTGGTGGTGTTAAATCTCAAAAACAATATTTAATGTACTTGAAAAGTAGTCGACATAAATTAACATTTTAAATAATCTATAAAAAATATTCATAGGAAAATATTGTTCAAAAGAGTTAATGGCATCGAAAGTATCGTATAAGACTAGACTGTATGTAGTGTTTAACTAGAAAGTAAAAACGTGACTGTCACGTTCCAAACATAATGTTTCGAAGGAAACACATAATTTTAAGACTTTTAAAATCAGACATAGTGTTTCTACGAAAACCGTCAAATTATTTGCCTTTTCGTTTGTTTGAACCGCGAATTAAGTAGATTGTTTAAGATTCTCATCTTTTATAGGAAAATTAATCATCCGTTTTTTTTTCTTTAAGTTATAAATATATGAAAACTTGCAATACTATTGTTCAATGTCTCCATTCTCCACTAATGATAACACACAACATTATATTAAGTAGAAGATCAAGCCTATAATGAGACAAAAGAAGTGCTTCAAGATGGATTATTGGATTACATTATCATATGACTAACATGAGAATAAAGGTCTTCACTTATAGCAAATATTCATAAATTGACTTCTAAACGAGTTAGATCTTGAAATGTAAAAGGGTAGAGGTGCCATCAATTCCCTTTGCCCTAAAGTATTCTACATATTCTTTTACCGTTGTGCTTCTATACTTTGCTGGATTATCTTCTGAACACAACTCCTTAATAGGCTCGTATATCTTTGATGTTTGAGCCGAACCCGTGGAAAAGAAGGATGCCACCGATACTCTTGGCCCAACCTTGTTTGCCACCACTTTGTGCTGAGAACTCACAAACTTGTCGTTTGAAATCAACTAGCAAGTTCCATGAAATGCCCATATTTTAATACACTATACTTTTAATTTCTAAGTATGTTTGACAACTAAAATATGTTTATACTATAATAGACAAGCAAATCAAAATTTAAACTTGAGAGAGGGAGATAGATATATGCCTGTAAAAGATCTCCAACATTCACTACAAGAGCTCCTGGTACCGGAGGAACATCAATCCACTGATTCTGATAAAAGACCTTGAGGCCACCGATATGATCTTGCAAAAGAATAGTGATGAAAGTGCTATCTGTGTGGCTTGGGCTGCCTATTGTTAATTCAGGTTGTGGACAAGAAGGATAGTAATGACAAACGAACGCAAGCCCATCGACACATCCCATGTTGAAAAGGCGATTAGGGTCGAGCCCAAGAACCTCAGACATTAACTCAAATAAACAAACTCCAATTTTCGTCACTTGTTTCGAATACTCCAACAAAATATCTCTACAACAATTATACCAAATGTTAAAATAATACATTAATAACTTCTTATTTAGACTTTTGCACTAATCTTAAAGTTTGTATATTTATATCAAACCTGCAATGTGGTGGCAAGTCATGTGGTTGGGGAGGGTTAGGAGCCATGGTAACGTAGAAGGTGTCGCGCCAATTAGTCACCGGTGCAGCATACAAGTCATGGTTGCTATGGTACACCATTCTTGTCTTCCCGCTAAAATCCCTTGTGTACCACTGCTTCTTCACCTCAGTGTCTTGCTCATAAAAATCCCTCACTCCTTTTAACATCTCCTCCAAAATATTAATATTAATCCCATGATCAACTATCTGAAAGAATTCCCAGCTCTCCGACGCACCCTTCACTTCCTCGATCACCTCCTTTCGTCGTTTGGGATCTTCATTGATTCCTTGGAGGTTTATGGTTGGAAGAGTTAGTTGTGCTTGTTGGGAGTTGAGGTTTTCGGGTGAAGATAGACGGAATATTCTAGGGACCTCCATTATTCCAGAATCAACAAGTCCTTTGACACCGGTTTTGGTTTCGCCTTGAGCTCTGCTTTTCGGTCATAGTACTCCGGTTGGGTTCCAGAGGTGCTAGTGAGGGCCATTTTCTTTGTGTTTGGAAGATATTCACCAAGAAGTTATAATAACTATGTTAGTGGAGTACCACTAGAAAAAGTATATATCTCAACAAACAAAATACCATGGTCATATTATTGTTGATATATCATGTCTCTAAAAGTAAAGAAATTAGCATGTTCCATAATTTCTGATGGAATTTTGTTAAGTATCTAAAGTGATATTGACATGACTAATGTGTAGTGCCTTTTATGTGACCACTCATCATATTGCAAGAGAATTTTGCAAATCAAGGGTCCACCCCTAGCTAACAATGATAAGTAATAATACCTAGTATGTATATTAATGATCTCATGCAAATCAAGTCATTAACTCACTTAACACTCTTTATTTTACATACTTATTTTTCAACGATTAACCATATACTTATTATAACGCCAGAGATTTATCACCGGGAGAATTCACTCCTTGTGGCGAGACTAACGGCGTTTATGTATTATTGATCTGATCAATGGTAGTAATCCAAAAGGTGTTTAGACTTATCTCCTCTGAAAGTTGATATCCAAATAATTTGGTGTTTACTTATTCATTTAATCATTTACTCCATTCTTTTTGAGATAATGAGAAGTGATAATAGCTATAAGTTAGTGGAGCACCATCAATGAGGCGACATGCACCTCATACATTCATACACCACTAGAAATAGAATATCTCAGTCTACAAAGAACCATAATTATATGTAGTACGTAAATACATCAGTAGTAGGTTTAATATACACAAAAGCTGCTATCATGTAATAAAATAAGCCGTAAATGTCTGAAAGATACATGCATATGCATTACATTAATTAATTTGCATGATATATATTTTTTTAATGAAATTTTGTTAAAGGAACCAGAAAAAAATGCATGTATTACATTAATTAATTTGCATGATATATAATTTGCATGTATTTCATCTCATTTAGAGATGAAATCTGAATCGCTCAGTCTCTTAATGATTCAGATCTAAAAAGACGCTGAATGAGATACCCCTTTGACAATACAGACAAAATTTAGAACGGGCCCCGGGGTGGCTTGAGGGCATAACTATTGATCCGATTCTTTCGTATATTTATAAAATATTGAATGGAAGTCTTCAAGACCGAATTTTTGATCCGATTCAGTGGTTCGACCCATATTCAGTTTTTTCTCTGGCTCGGTAAACAAACCCCTTTGTCAATAGTGGCAAAATTTCGAAAGGGTCCCGGGGTGGCATTTGGACATAATTATTAATCCGATTCTTTCGTATGTTTATAAAATATTGTATGGAAGTCTCAAAGACCGAATTTATGATCCGATTCAGTGGTTCGATCCATACTCAGTTTTTTTCCGGCTCGGTGAACATACCCCTTTGGTAATACTGGCAAAACTTCGAACGGGCGCAGAGGTGGCGTCATGACATAATTATTGATCCGTTTCTTTCGTATGTTTATAAAATATTTTATGGAAGTCTACAAGACCGAATTTCTTATCCGATTCAGTGGTTCGACCCATACTCAGTTTTTTCTCTTGCTCGGTGAATGTTAACATTCCCTTTTGGCAATAGTGGCAAAATTTCGAACGGCCCCCGAGGTGGCGTGAGGGCATAATTATTGATCCGATTCTTTCGTATGTTTATAAAATATTGAATGGAAGTCTCTAAGACCGAATTTTTGACCAGATTCAGTGGTTCGACCCATATTCAGTTTTTTCTCCGGCTCGGTAAACATACTCCTTTGTCAATAGTGGCAAAATTTCGAAAGGGTCACGGGGTGGCATCATGACATAATTATTAATCCGATTCTTTCGTATGTTTATAAAATATTGTATGAAAGTCTCCAAGACCGAATTTCTGATCCGATTCAGTGGTTCGATCCATACTCAGTTTTTTCTCCGGCTCGGTGAACATACCCTTTTGGTAATACTGGCAAAACTTCGAACGGACGCAAATGTGGCGTCATGACATAATTATTGATCCGATTCTTTCGTATGTTTATAAAATATTTTATGGAAGTCTAGAAGACCGAATTTCTTATCCGATTCAGTGGTTCGACCCATACTCAGTTTTTTCTCCTGCTCGGAGAACATACCCCTTTAGAAATAGTGGCAAAATTTCGAACGGCCCCCCGGGGTGCCGTCAGGGCATAATTATTGATCCGATTCTTTCGTATGTTTAAAAAATATTTTATGGAAGTCTCCAAGACCTAATTTCTGATGCGATTCAGTGGTTCTACCCATAATCAGTTTTTTCTCCGGCTCGGTGAACGTAACCCTTTGGGAATACTGACAAAATTTCAAATGGGCCCCCCGGTGGCGTCAGGGCATAAATATTGATCCGATTTTTTCGTATGTTTATAAAATGT
The DNA here is from genome assembly GCF_021521415.1 of Bidens hawaiensis. Lineage (NCBI taxonomy): Eukaryota > Viridiplantae > Streptophyta > Magnoliopsida > Asterales > Asteraceae > Bidens > Bidens hawaiensis. The sequence goes on from NW_027492052.1 coordinate 175,406, forward strand.
TGAAGTGGAAGTCTCCAAGACCGAATTTCTTATCCGATTAAGTGGTTCGAACCATACTCAGTTTTTTCTCCGGCTCGGTGAACATACCCATTTGGCAATAGTGGCAAAATTTCTAACGGCCCCGGGGTGGCGTCAGGGCATAACTATTGATCCGATTCTTTCGTATATTTATAAAATATTGTATGGAAGTCTCTAAGACCGAATTTCTGATCCGATTCAGTGGTTCGACCAATACTCAGTTTTTTCTCCGCCTCGGTGAACATACCCTTTTAGCAATACTGGCAAAATTTCGAACGGGCCCCGAGGTGGCGTCAGGCCATAATTATTGATCCGATTCTTTCGTATATTTATAAAATAATGTATGAAAGTCTCCAAGACCGAATTTCTGATCCGATTCAGTGGTTCGACCCATACTCAGTTTTTTCTCCGGCTCGGTGAACTTACCCCTTTGTTAATACTAGTAAAACTTCGAACGGGCCACGGGGTGGCGTCAGGACATAATTTTTGATCCGATTATTTCGTATTTTTATAAAATATTGAATGAAAGTCTCCAAGACCGAATTTCTGATCCGATTCAGTGGTTCGACCCATACTTAGTTTTTTCTCCAGTTCGGTGAACATACCCCTTTGGCAATAGTGGCAAAATTTAGAACGGGCCCCGGGGTGGAGTGAGGGCATAATTATTATTCCGATTCTTTCGTATGTTTACAAAATATTGAATGGAAATTTCCAAGACCGAATTTTTGATCCGATTCGGTGGTTCGACCCATATTCAGTTTTTTCTTCGGCTCGATAACATACCACTTTGTCAATAGTGGCAAAATTTCGAAAGGGTCCCGGGGTGGCATCAGAACATAATTATTAATCCGGTTATTTCGTATGTTTATAAAATATTGTATGGATGTCTCCAAGACCGAATTTCTGATCCGATTCAGTGGTTCATTCCATACTCAATTTTTTCTCCGGCTCGGAAAACATACCCCTTTGGCAATACTAGAAAAACTTCGAACGGGCCCTTGGGTGGCGTCAGGCATAATTCTTGATTCGATTCTTTCGTATGTTTATAAAATATTGTATGAAAGTCTCCAAAACCGAATTTCTGATACAATTCAATGGTTTGACCCCTACTCAGTTTTTTCTCCGGCTCATTGAACATACGCCTTTGGCAATACAGGCAAAATTTTGAACGCGCCTCGGGGTGGAGTCAGGGCATAATTATTGATACGATTCTTTCGTATGCTTATAAAATATTGTATGGATGTCTCCAAGACCGAATTTCTGATCCGATTCAGTGGTTCGACCCATACTCAGTTTTTTCTCCGGCTCGTTGAACATACCCCTTTGGCAATACTGGAAAAAATTTCGAAAGGGCCCTAGGGTGGCGTCAGGGAATAACTATTGATCTGATACTTTCGTATGTTTATAAAATATTGTATGGAAGTTTTCAAGACCGAATTTATGATCCATTCAGTGGTTCAACCCATACTCAGTTTTTTCTCCGACTCGGTGAACATACCCCTTTGGCAATACTGGCAAAACTTCGAACGGGCCCCGGGGTGGCGTCAGGACATAAGTATTGATCCGATTCTTTCGTATGTTTATAAAATATTGTATGGAAGTCTCCAAGACTGAATTTCTGATGCGATTTAGTGGTTCGACCCATACTCAGTTTTTTCTCCGGCTCGGGGAACATACCCCTTTAGCAATACTGGCAAAATTTCGAAAGGGCCCTGGGGTGGCGTCAGGGCATAATTATTGATCTGATTCTTTTGTATACTTATAAAATATTTTATGGAAGTCTCCAAGACCGAATTTATGATCCGATTCAGTTGTTCGACCCGTACTCAGTTTTTTTCTCCGGCTCGGTGAACATACCCCTTTGACAATACTAGCAAAACTTCGAACGGGCCCCGAGGTGGCTTCAGGACATAAGTATTGATCCGATTCTTTCGTATGTTTATAAAATATTGTATGTAAGTCTCCAAGACAGAATTTCTGATCCGATTCAGTGGTTCGACCCATACTCAGTTTTTTCTACGGCTCAGTGAACACACCCCTTTGGCAATACAATTTCGAACGGCCCAGGGGTGGCGTCAGAGAATAATTTTTGAACCGATTCTTTCGTATGTTTATAAAATATTGTATGTAAGTCTCCGAGACCGAATTTCTGATCTGATTCAATGGTTAGACCAATAATCAGTTTTTTCTCCGGCTCGGTGAACATACCCTTTTGGCAATACTGGCAAATTTTCGAACGCGCCCCGGGGTGGAGTCAGGGCATAATTATTGATACGATTCTTTCGTATGTTTATAAAATATTGTATGGAAGTCTCCAAGACCGAATTTCTGATCCGATTCAAAGGTTCGACCCATACTCAGTTTTTTCTCCAGCTCGGTGAACATACCCCTTTGGCAATAGTGGAAAAATTTCGATCGCGTCCCGGGTTGGAGTCATGGCATAATTATTGATACGATTCTTTCGTATGTTTATAAAATATTGTTTGGAGGTCTCCAAGGCCGAACTTCTGATCCGATTCATACTCAGTTTTTTCTCCGGCTCGGTGAACATACCCCTTTGGCAATAGTGGCAAAATTTTGAACGGGCCCCGGGGTGGCATGAGGGCATAATTATTGATCCGATTCTTTCGTATGTTTATAAAATATTGAATGGAAGTCTCCAAGACTGATTTTTTAATCTGATTCAGTGGTTCGACCCATATTCAGTTTTTTCTCCGGCTCGGTAAACATACCCCTTTGTCAATAGGGGCAAAATTTCGAAAGGGTCCCGGGGTGGCATCAGGACATAATTATTAATCCGATTCTTTCGTATGTTTATAAAATATTGTATGGAAGCCTTCAAGACCGAATTTCTGATCCGATTCAGTGGTTCGATCCATACTCAGTGTTTTCTCCGGCTCGGTGAACATACCCCTTTGGTAATACTGGCAAAACTTCGAACGGGCGCAGAGGTGGCGTCATGACATAATTATTGATCCGATTCTTTTGTCTGTTTATAAAATATTTTATGGAAGTCTACAAGACCGAATTTCTTATCCGATTCAGTGGTTCGACCCATACTCAGTTTTTTCTCCTGCTCGGTGAACATAACCCTTTGGCAATAGTGGAAAATTTTCGAACGGCCCCCGAGGTGCCGTCAGGGCATAATTATTGATCCGATTCTTTCGTATGTTTAAAAAATATTTTATGGAAGTCTCCAAGACCTAATTTCTGATGCGATTCAGTGATTCTACCCATAATCAGTTTTTTCTCCGGCTTAGTGAACTTAACCCTTTGGGAATACTGGCAAAATTTCAAATGGGCCCCGGGGTGGCGTCAGGGCATATATATATTGATCCGATTTTTTCGTATGTTTATAAAATGTTGAATGGAAGTCTCCAAGACCGAATTTCTTATCCGATTAAGTGGTTCGAACCATACTCAGTTTTTTCTCCGGCAAGGTGAAAATACCCCTTTGGCAATACTGGCAAAATTTCGAACGGGCCCCGGGGTTGCGTTAGGGCATAATTATTTATCCGATTATGTCGTATATTTATAAAATAATGTATGAAAGTCTCCTAAACCGAATTTCTGATCCGATTCAGTGGTTCGACCCGTACTCGGTTTTTTTCTCCGTCTCGGTGAACATACCCCTTTGGCAAAAATGGCAAATTTTCGAATGGGCCCGGCCCAGGGGTGGCGTCATGACATAATTATTGATCCGATTATTTTGTATGTTTATAAAATATTGTATGCAAGTCTACAAGACCGAATTTCTGATCCGATTCAGTGGTTCGCCCCATACTCAGTTTTTCTCCGGCTCGGTGAACATACCCATTTGGCAAAAATGGCAAATTTTCGAACGGGCCCAGGGGTGGCGTTATGACATAATTATTGATCCGATTATTTCGTATGTTTATAAAATATTGTATGCAAGTCTACAAGACCGAATTTCTGATCCGATTCAGTGGTTCGAGCATACTTTCCGGCTTGGTGAACATACCCCTTTGGCAATAGTGGCAAAATTTAGAACGGGCCCAGAGGTGGCTTGAGGGCATAACTATTGATCTGATTCTTTCGTATGGTTATAAAATATTGAATGGAAGTTTCCAAGACCGACTTTTTGATCCGATTCAGTGGTTCGACCCATATTTATTTTTCTCCGGCTCGGTAAACATACCCCTTTGTCAATAGTGGCAAAATTTCGAAAGGGGCGGAGTGGCATAAGGACATAATTATTAATCCGATTCTTTCGTATGTTTATAAAATATTGTATCGAATTCTCCAAGACCGAATTTCTGATCCGATTCAGTGGTTCGATCCATACTCAGTGTTTTCTCCGGCTCGGTGAACAGAATTTCTGATCCGATTCAGTGGTTCGACCCATACTCAGTTTTTTCTCCGGATCAGTGAACATACCCCTTTGGCAATACTGGAAAAATTTCGAACTGGCCGCAGGGTGGTTATAGGGCATAATTATGTATACGATTCTTTCGTAGGATCATAAAATATGTTTGGAGGTCATCAAGATCGAAAATCTGATCCGATTCAGTGGTTCGACCCATACTCAGTTTTTTCTTCGGATCAGTGAACAAACCCCTTTGGCAATACTGGCAAAATTTCGAACGGGCCGCGGGGTGGCTATAAGGCATAATTCTGGATCCGATTGTTTCGTAGGATCAAAAAATATTGGTTGGAGGTCACCAAGACCGAATTTCTGATCCGATTCAGTGGTTCGACCCATACTCAGTTTTTTCTCCGGATCAGTGAACATACCCCTTTGGCAATACTGGCAAAATTTCGAACTGGCCGCAGGGTGGTTATAGGGCATACTTATGGATCCGATTATTTCGTATGATCATAAAATATTGTATAGAGGTCACCAAGACAGAATTTCGGATCCGATTCAGTGGTTCGACCCATACTCAGTTTTTTCTCCGGATCAGTGAACATACCCCTTTGGCAATACTGGCAAAATTTTGAACTGGCCGCAGGGTGGTTATAGGGCATACTTATGGATCCGATTATTTCGTAGGATCATAAAATATTGTATAGAGGTCACCAAGACAGAATTTCTGATCCGATTCAGTGGTTCGACCCATACTCAGTTTTTTAATCGGATCAGTGAACATACCCCTTTGGCAATACTAGCAAAATTTCGAACGGGCCGCGGGGTGGCTATAGGGCATAATTGTGGATCCGATTCTTTCGTAGGATCATAAAATATTGTATTGAGGTCACCAAGACAGAATTTCTGATCCGATTCAGTGGTTCGACCCATACTCAGTTTTTTCTCCGGATCAGAGAACATACCCCTTTGGCAATACAGGCAAAATTTCGAACTGGCCGCAGGGTGGTTATAGGGCATACTTATGGATCCGATTATTTCGTAGGATCATAAAATATTGTATAGAGGTCACCAAGACAGAAATTCTGATCCGATTCAGTGGTTCGACCCATACTCAGTTTTTTCTCCGGATCAGTGAACATACCCCTTTGGCAATACTGGCAAAATTTCGAACTGGCCGCAGGGTGGTTATAGGGCATAATTATGGATACGATTCTTTCGTAGGATCATAAAATATGTATGGAGGTCATCAAGATCGAAAACCTGATCCGATTCAGTGGTTCGACCAATACTCAGTTTTTTCTCCGGATCAGTGAACACACCCCTTTGGCAATACTGGCAAAATTTCGAACGGGCCGCGGGGTGGCTATAGGGCATAATTGTGGATCCGATTGTTTCGTAGGATCATAAAATATTGGTTGGAGGTCACCAAGACTGAATTTCTGATCCGATTCAGTGGTTCGACCCATACTCAGTTTTTTCATCTGATCAGTGAACATACCCCTTTGGCAATACTAGCAAAATTTCGAACGGGCCGCGGGGTGGCTATAGGGCATAATTGTGGATCCGATTCTTTCGTAGGATCATAAAATATTGTATGGAGGTCACCAAGACAGAATTTCTGATCCGATTCAGTGGTTCGACCCATACTCAGTTTTTTCTCCGGATCAGTGAACATACCACTTTGGCAATACAGGCAAAATTTCGAACTGGCCGCAGGGTGGTTATAGGGCATACTTATGGATCCGATTATTTCGTAGGATCATAAAATATTGTATAGAGGTCACCAAGACAGAATTTCTGATCCGATTCAGTGGTTCGACCCATACTCAGTTTTTTCTCCGGATCAGTGAACATACCCCTTTGGCAATACTGGCAAAATTTCGAACTGGCCGCAGGGTGGTTATAGGGCATAATTATGGATACGATTCTTTCGTAGGATCATAAAATATGTATGGAGGTCATCAAGATCGAAAATCTGATCCGATTCAGTGGTTCGACCCATACTCAGTTTTTTCTCCGGATCAGTGAACACACCCCTTTGGTAATACTGGCAAAATTTCGAACGGGCCGCGGGGTGTCTATAAGGCATAATTCTGGATTCGATTTTTCGTAGGATCATAAAGACCGAATTTCTGATCCGATTCAGTGGTTCGACCCATACTCAGTTTTTTCATCGGATCTGTGAACATACCCCTTTGGCAATACTAGCAAAATTTCGAAAGGGCCGCGGGGTGGCTATAGGGCATAATTGTGGATCCGATTCTTTCGTAGGATCATAAAATATTGTATGGAGGTCACCAAGACAGAATTTCTGATCCGATTCAGTGGTTCGACCCATACTCAGTTTTTTCTCCGGATTAGTGAACATACCACTTTGGCAATACAGGCAAAATTTCGAACTGGCCGCAGGGTGGTTATAGGGCATACTTATGGATCCGATTATTTCGTAGGATCATAAAATATTGTATAGAGGTCACCAAGACAGAATTTCTGATCCGATTCAGTGGTTCGACCCATACTCAGTTTTTTCTCCGGATCAGTGAACATACCCCTTTGGCAATACAGGCAAAATTTCGAACTGGCCGCAGGGTGGTTATAGGGCATAATTATGGATACGATTCTTTCGTAGGATCATAAAATATGTATGGAGGTCATCAAGATCGAAAATCTGATCCGATTCAGTGGTTCGACCCATACTCAGTTTTTTCTCCGGATCAGTGAACACACCCCTTTGGCAATACTGGCAAAATTTCGAACGGGCCGCGGGGTGTCTATAAGGCATAATTCTGGATTCGATTGTTTCGTATGATCATAAAATATTGGTTGGAGGTCACCAAGACCGAATTTCTGATCCGATTCAGTGGTTCGACCCATACTCAGTTTTTTCATCGGATCAGTGAACATACCCCTTTGGCAATACTAGCAAAATTTCGAACGGGCCGCGGGGTGGCTATAGTTCATAATTGTGGATCCGATTCTTTCGTAGGATCATAAAATATTGTATGGAGGTCACCAAGACAGAATTTCTGATCCGATTCAGTGGTTCGACCCATACTCAGTTTTTTCTCCGGATCAGTGAACATACCACTTTGGCAATACAGGCAAAATTTCGAACTGGCCGCAGGGTGGTTATAGGGCATACTTATGGATCCGATTATTTCGTAGGATCATAAAATATTGTATAGAGGTCACCAAGACAGAATTTCTGATCCGATTCAGTGGTTCGACCCATACTCAGTTTTTTCTCCGGATCAGTGAACATACCCCTTTGGCAATACTGGCAAAATTTCGAACTGGCCGCAGGGTGGTTATAGGGCATAATTATGGATACGATTCTTTCGTAGGATCATAAAATATGTATGGAGGTCATCAAGATCGAAAACCTGATCCGATTCAGTGGTTCGACCAATACTCAGTTTTTTCTCCGGATCAGTGAACACACCCCTTTGGCAATACTGGCAAAATTTCGAACGGTCCGCGGGGTGGCTATTGGGCATAATTGTGGATCCGATTGTTTCGTAGGATCATAAAATATTGGTTGGAGTTCACCAAGACTGAATTTCTGATCCGATTCAGTGGTTCGACCCATACTCAGTTTTTTCATCGGATCAGTGAACATACCCCTTTGGCAATACTAGCAAAATTTCGAACGGGCCGCGGGGTGGCTATAGGGCATAATTGTGGATCCGATTTTTTCGTAGGATCATAAAATACTGTATGGAGGTCACCAAGACAGAATTTCTGATCCGATTCAGTGGTTCGACCCATACTCAGTTTTTTCTCCGGATCAGTGACATACCCCTTTTGCAATACAGGCAAAATTTCGAACTGGCCGCAGGGTGGTTATAGGGCATACTTATGGATCCGATTATTTCGTAGGATCATAAAATATTGTATAGAGGTCACCAAGACTGAATTTCTAATCCGATTCAGTGGTTCGACCCATACTCAGTTTTTTCATCGGATCAGTGAACATATTTCTTTGGCAATACTAGCAAAATTTCAAACGGGCCGCGGGGTGACTATAGGGCATAATTGTGGATCCGATTCTTTCGTAGGATCATAAAATATTGTATGGAGGTCACCAATACAGAATTTCTGATCCGATTCAGTGGTTCGACCCATACTCAGTTTTTTCTCCGGATCAGTGAACATACCCCTTTGGCAATACAGGCAAAATTTCGAACTGGCCGCAGGGTGGTTATAGGGCATACTTATGGATCCGATTATTTCGTAGGATCATAAAATATTGTATAGTGGTCACCAAGACAGAATTTCTGATCCGATTCAGTGGTTCGACCCATACTCAGTTTTTTCTCCGGATCAGTGAACATACCCCTTTGGCAATACTTGCAAAATTTCGAACTGGCCGCAGGGTGGTTATAGGGCATAATTATGGATACGATTCTTTCGTAGGATCATAAAATATGTACGGAGGTCATCAAGATCGAAAATCTGATCCGATTCAGTGGTTCGACCCATACTCAGTTTTTTCTCCGGATCAGTGAACACACCCCTTTGGCAATACTGGCAAAATTTCGAACGGGCCGCGGGGTGTCTATAAGGCATAATTCTGGATTCGATTGTTTCGTAGGATCATAAAATATTGGTTGGAGGTCACCAAGACCGAATTTCTGATCCGATTCAGTGGTTCGACCCATACTCAGTTTTTTCATCGGATCAGTGAACATACCCCTTTGGCAATACTAGCAAAATTTCGAACGGGCCGCGGGGTGGCTATAGGGCATAATTGTGGATCCGATTCTTTCGTAGGATCATAAAATATTGTATGGAGGTCACCAAGACAGAATTTCTGATCCGATTCAGTGGTTCGACCCATACTCAGTTTTTTCTCCGGATCAGTGAACATACCACTTTGGCAATACAGGCAAAATTTCGAACTGGCCGCAGGGTCGTTATAGGGCATACTTATGGATCCGATTATTTCGTAGGATCATAAAATATTGTATAGAGGTCACCAAGACAGAATTTCTGATCCGATTCAGTGGTTCGACCCATACTCAGTTTTTTCTCCGGATCAGTGAACATACCCCTTTGGCAATACTGGCAAAATTTCGAACTGGCCGCAGGGTGGTTATAGGGCATAATTATGGATACGATTCTTTCGTAGGATCATAAAATATGTATGGAGGTCATCAAGATCGAAAGTCTGATCCGATTCAGTGGTTCGACCCATACTCAGTTTTTTCTCCGGATCAGTGAACACACCCCTTTGGTAATACTGGCAAAATTTCGAACGGGCCGCGGGGTGTCTATAAGGCATAATTCTGGATTCGATTGTTTCGTAGGATCATAAAGACCGAATTTCTGATCCGATTCAGTGGTTCGACCCATACTCAATTTTTTCATCGGATCTGTGAACATACCCCTTTGGCAATACTAGCAAAATTTCGAACGGGCCGCGGGGTGGCTATAGGGCATAATTGTGGATCCGATTCTTTCGTAGGATCATAAAATATTGTATGGAGGTCACCAAGACAGAATTTCTGATCCGATTCAGTGGTTCGACCCATACTCAGTTTTTTCTCCGGATCAGTGAACAAACCCCTTTGGCAATACAGGCAAAATTTCGAACTGGCCGCAGGGTGGTTATAGGGCATACTTATGGATCCGATTATTTCGTAGGATCATAAAATATTGTATAGAGGTCACCAAGACAGAATTTCTGATCCGATTCAGTGGTTCGACCCATACTCAGTTTTTTCTCCGGATCAGTGAACATACCCCTTTGGCAATACTGGCAAAATTTCGAACTGGCCGCAGGGTGGTTATAGGGCATAATTATGGATACGATTCTTTCGTAGGATCATAAAATATGTATGGAGGTCATCAAGATCGAAAATCTGATCCGATTCAGTGGTTCGACCCATACTCAGTTTTTTCTCCGGATCAGTGAACACACCCCTTTGGCAATACTGGCAAAATTTCGAACGGGCCGCGGGGTGTCTATAAGGCATAATTCTGGATTCGATTGTTTCGTAGGATCATAAAATATTGGTTGGAGGTCACCAAGACCGAATTTCTGATCCGATTCAGTGGTTCGACCCATACTCAGTTTTTTCATCGGATCAGTGAACATACCCATTTGGCAATACTAGCAAAATTTCGAACGGGCCGCGGGGTGGCTATAGGGCATAATTGTGGATCCGATTCTTTCGTAGGATCATAAAATATTGTTTGGAGGTCACCAAGACAGAATTTCTGATCCGATTCAGTGGTTCGACCCATACTCAGTTTTTTCTCCGGATTAGTGAACATACCACTTTGGCAATACAGGCAAAATTTCGAACTGGCCGCAGGGTGGTTATAGGGCATACTTATGGATCCGATTATTTCGTAGGATCATAAAATATTGTATAGAGGTCACCAAGACAGAATTTCTGATCCGATTCAGTGGTTCGACCCATACTCAGTTTTTTCTCCGGATCAGTGAACATACCCCTTTGGCAATACAGGCAAAATTTCGAACTGGCCGCAGGGTGGTTATAGGGCATAATTATGGATACGATTCTTTCGTAGGATCATAAAATATGTATGGAGGTCATCAAGATCGAAAATCTGATCCGATTCAGTGGTTCGACCCATACTCAGTTTTTTCTCCGGATCAGTGAACACACCCCTTTGGCAATACTGGCAAAATTTCGAACGGGCCGCGGGGTGTCTATAAGGCATAATTCTGGATTCGATTGTTTCGTATGATCATAAAATATTGGTTGGAGGTCACCAAGACCGAATTTCTGATCCGATTCAGTGGTTCGACCCATACTCAGTTTTTTCATCGGATCAGTGAACATACCCCTTTGGCAATACTAGCAAAATTTCGAACGGGCCGCGGGGTGGCTATAGTTCATAATTGTGGATCCGATTCTTTCGTAGGATCATAAAATATTGTATGGAGGTCACCAAGACAGAATTTCTGATCCGATTCAGTGGTTCGACCCATACTCAGTTTTTTCTCCGGATCAGTGAACATACCACTTTGGCAATACAGGCAAAATTTCGAACTGGCCGCAGGGTGGTTATAGGGCATACTTATGGATCCGATTATTTCGTAGGATCATAAAATATTGTATAGAGGTCACCAAGACAGAATTTCTGATCCGATTCAGTGGTTCGACCCATACTCAGTTTTTTCTCCGGATCAGTGAACATACCCCTTTGGCAATACTGGCAAAATTTCGAACTGGCCGCAGGGTGGTTATAGGGCATAATTATGGATACGATTCTTTCGTAGGATCATAAAATATGTATGGAGGTCATCAAGATCGAAAACCTGATCCGATTCAGTGGTTCGACCAATACTCAGTTTTTTCTCCGGATCAGTGAACACACCCCTTTGGCAATACTGGCAAAATTTCGAACGGTCCGCGGGGTGGCTATTGGGCATAATTGTGGATCCGATTGTTTCGTAGGATCATAAAATATTGGTTGGAGTTCACCAAGACTGAATTTCTGATCCGATTCAGTGGTTCGACCCATACTCAGTTTTTTCATCGGATCAGTGAACATACCCCTTTGGCAATACTAGCAAAATTTCGAACGGGCCGCGGGGTGGCTATAGGGCATAATTGTGGATCCGATTTTTTCGTAGGATCATAAAATACTGTATGGAGGTCACCAAGACAGAATTTCTGATCCGATTCAGTGGTTCGACCCATACTCAGTTTTTTCTCCGGATCAGTGACATACCCCTTTTGCAATACAGGCAAAATTTCGAACTGGCCGCAGGGTGGTTATAGGGCATACTTATGGATCCGATTATTTCGTAGGATCATAAAATATTGTATAGAGGTCACCAAGACTGAATTTCTAATCCGATTCAGTGGTTCGACCCATACTCAGTTTTTTCATCGGATCAGTGAACATATTTCTTTGGCAATACTAGCAAAATTTCAAACGGGCCGCGGGGTGACTATAGGGCATAATTGTGGATCCGATTCTTTCGTAGGATCATAAAATATTGTATGGAGGTCACCAATACAGAATTTCTGATCCGATTCAGTGGTTCGACCCATACTCAGTTTTTTCTCCGGATCAGTGAACATACCCCTTTGGCAATACAGGCAAAATTTCGAACTGGCCGCAGGGTGGTTATAGGGCATACTTATGGATCCGATTATTTCGTAGGATCATAAAATATTGTATAGTGGTCACCAAGACAGAATTTCTGATCCGATTCAGTGGTTCGACCCATACTCAGTTTTTTCTCCGGATCAGTGAACATACCCCTTTGGCAATACTTGCAAAATTTCGAACTGGCCGCAGGGTGGTTATAGGGCATAATTATGGATACGATTCTTTCGTAGGATCATAAAATATGTACGGAGGTCATCAAGATCGAAAATCTGATCCGATTCAGTGGTTCGACCCATACTCAGTTTTTTCTCCGGATCAGTGAACACACCCCTTTGGCAATACTGGCAAAATTTCGAACGGGCCGCGGGGTGTCTATAAGGCATAATTCTGGATTCGATTGTTTCGTAGGATCATAAAATATTGGTTGGAGGTCACCAAGACCGAATTTCTGATCCGATTCAGTGGTTCGACCCATACTCAGTTCTTTCATCGGATCAGTGAACATACCCCTTTGGCAATACTAGCAAAATTTCGAACGGGCCGCGGGGTGGCTATAGGGCATAATTGTGGATCCGATTCTTTCGTAGGATCATAAAATATTGTATGGAGGTCACCAAGACAGAATTTCTGATCCGATTCAGTGGTTCGACCCATACTCAGTTTTTTCTCCGGATCAGTGAACATACCACTTTGGCAATACAGGCAAAATTTCGAACTGGCCGCAGGGTCGTTATAGGGCATACTTATGGATCCGATTATTTCGTAGGATCATAAAATATTGTATAGAGGTCACCAAGACAGAATTTCTGATCCGATTCAGTGGTTCGACCCATACTCAGTTTTTTCTCCGGATCAGTGAACATACCCCTTTGGCAATACTGGCAAAATTTCGAACTGGCCGCAGGGTGGTTATAGGGCATAATTATGGATACGATTCTTTCGTAGGATCATAAAATATGTATGGAGGTCATCAAGATCGAAAGTCTGATCCGATTCAGTGGTTCGACCCATACTCAGTTTTTTCTCCGGATCAGTGAACACACCCCTTTGGTAATACTGGCAAAATTTCGAACGGGCCGCGGGGTGTCTATAAGGCATAATTCTGGATTCGATTGTTTCGTAGGATCATAAAGACCGAATTTCTGATCCGATTCAGTGGTTCGACCCATACTCAATTTTTTCATCGGATCTGTGAACATACCCCTTTGGCAATACTAGCAAAATTTCGAACGGGCCGCGGGGTGGCTATAGGGCATAATTGTGGATCCGATTCTTTCGTAGGATCATAAAATATTGTATGGAGGTCACCAAGACAGAATTTCTGATCCGATTCAGTGGTTCGACCCATACTCAGTTTTTTCTCCGGATCAGTGAACAAACCCCTTTGGCAATACAGGCAAAATTTCGAACTGGCCGCAGGGTGGTTATAGGGCATACTTATGGATCCGATTATTTCGTAGGATCATAAAATATTGTATAGAGGTCACCAAGACAGAATTTCTGATCCGATTCAGTGGTTCGACCCATACTCAGTTTTTTCTCCGGATCAGTGAACATACCCCTTTGGCAATACTGGCAAAATTTCGAACTGGCCGCAGGGTGGTTATAGGGCATAATTATGGATACGATTCTTTCGTAGGATCATAAAATATGTATGGAGGTCATCAAGATCGAAAATCTGATCCGATTCAGTGGTTCGACCCATACTCAGTTTTTTCTCCGGATCAGTGAACACACCCCTTTGGCAATACTGGCAAAATTTCGAACGGGCCGCGGGGTGTCTATAAGGCATAATTCTGGATTCGATTGTTTCGTAGGATCATAAAATATTGGTTGGAGGTCACCAAGACCGAATTTCTGATCCGATTCAGTGGTTCGACCCATACTCAGTTTTTTCATCGGATCAGTGAACATACCCATTTGGCAATACTAGCAAAATTTCGAACGGGCCGCGGGGTGGCTATAGGGCATAATTGTGGATCCGATTCTTTCGTAGGATCATAAAATATTGTATGGAGGTCACCAAGACAGAATTTCTGATCCGATTCAGTGGTTCGACCCATACTCAGTTTTTTCTCCGGATCAGTGAACATACCACTTTGGCAATACAGGCAAAATTTCGAACTGGCCGCAGGGTGGTTATAGGGCATACTTATGGATCCGATTATTTCGTAGGATCATAAAATATTGTATAGAGGTCACCAAGACAGAATTTCTGATCCGATTCAGTGGTTCGACCCATACTCAGTTTATTCTCCGGATCAGTGAACATACCCCTTTGGCAATACTGGCAAAATTTCGAACTGGCCGCAGGGTGGTTATAGGGCATAATTATGGATACGATTATTTCGTAGGATCATAAAATATGTATGGAGGTCATCAAGATCGAAAATCTGATCCGATTCAGTGGTTCGACCCATAGTCAGTTTTTTCTCCGGATCAGTGAACACACCCCTTTGGCAATACTGGCAAAATTTCGAACGGGCCGCGGGGTGTCTATAAGGCATAATTCTGGATTCGATTGTTTCGTAGGATCATAAAATATTGGTTGGAGGTCACCAAGACCGAATTTCTGATCCGATTCAGTGGTTCGACCCATACTCAGTTTTTTCATCGGATCAGTGAACATACCCCTTTGGCAATACTAGCAAAATTTCGAACGGGCCGCGGGGTGGCTATAGGGCATAATTGTGGATCCGATTCTTTCGTAGGATCATAAAATATTGTATGGAGGTCACCAAGACAGAATTTCTGATCCGATTCAGTGGTTCGACCCATACTCAGTTTTTTCTCCGGATCAGTGAACATACCCCTTTGGCAATACAGGCAAAATTTCGAACTGGCCGCAGGGTGGTTATAGGGCATACTTATGGATCCGATTATTTCGTAGGATCATAAAATATTGTATAGAGGTCACCAAGACAGAATTTCTGATCCGATTCAGTGGTTCGACCCATACTCAGTTTTTTCTCCGGATCAGTGAACATACCCCTTTGGCAATACAGGCAAAATTTCGAACTGGCCGCAGGGTGGTTATAGGGCATAATTATGGATACGATTCTTTCGTAGGATCATAAAATATGTATGGAGGTCATCAAGATCGAAAATCTGATCCGATTCAGTGGTTCGACCAATACTCAGTTTTTTCTCCGGATCAGTGAACACACCCCTTTGGCAATACTGGCAAAATTTCGAACGGGCCGCGGGGTGGCTATAGGGCATAATTGTGGATCCGATTGTTTCGTAGGATCATAAATTATTGGTTGGAGGTCACCAAGACTGAATTTCTGATCCGATTCAGTGGTTCGACCCATACTCAGTTTTTTCTCCGGATCAGTGAACATACCACTTTGGCAATACAGGCAAAATTTCGAACTGGCCGCAGGGTGGTTATAGGGCATACTTATGGATCCGATTATTTCGTAGGATCATAAAATATTGTATAGAGGTCACCAAGACAGAATTTCTGATCCGATTCAGTGGTTCGACCCATACTCAGTTTTTTCTCCGGATCAGTGAACATACCCCTTTGGCAATACTGGCAAAATTTCGAACTGGCCGCAGGGTGGTTATAGGGCATAATTATGGATACGATTCTTTCGTAGGATCATAAAATATGTATGGAGGTCATCAAGATCGAAAATCTGATCCGATTCAGTGGTTCGACCCATACTCAGTTTTTTCTCCGGATCAGTGAACACACCCCTTTGGCAATACAGGCAAAATTTCGAACGGGCCGCGGGGTGTCTATAAGGCATAATTCTGGATTCGATTGTTTCGTAGGATCATAAAATATTGGTTGGAGGTCACCAAGACCGAATTTCTGATCCGATTCAGTGGTTCGACCCATACTCAGTTTTTTCATCGGATCAGTGAACATACCCCTTTGGCAATACTAGCAAAATTTCGAACGGGCCGCGGGGTGGCTATAGGGCATAATTGTGGATCCGATTCTTTCGTAGGATCATAAAATATTGTATAGAGGTCACCTAGACTGAATTTCTGATCAGATTCAGTGGTTCGACCAATACTCAGTTTTTTCATCGGATCAGTGAACATATTTCTTCGGCAATACTAGCAAAATTTCGAACGGGCCGCGGGGTGGCTATAGGGCATAATTGTGGATCCGATTCTTTCGTAGGATCATAAAATATTGTATGGAGGTCACCAAGACAGAATTTCTGATCCGATTCAGTGGTTCGACCCATACTCAGTTTTTTCTCCGGATCAGTGAACAAACCCCTTTGGCAATACAGGCAAAATTTCGAACTGGCCGCAGGGTGGTTATAGGGCATACTTATGGATCCGATTATTTCGTAGGATCATAAAATATTGTATAGATGTCACCAAGACAGAATTTCTGATCCGATTCAGTGGTTCGACCCATACTCAGTTTATTCTCCGGATCAGTGAACATACCCCTTTGGCAATACTGGCAAAATTTCGAACTGGCCGCAGGGTGGTTATAGGGCATAATTATGGATACGATTCTTTCGTAGGATCATAAAATATGTATGGAGGTCATCAAGATCGAAAATCTGATCCGATTCAGTGGTTCGACCCATACTCAGTTTTTTCTCCGGATCAGTGAACACACCCCTTTGGCAATACAGGCAAAATTTCGAACGGGCCGCGGGGTGTCTATAAGGCATAATTCTGGATTCGATTGTTTCGTAGGATCATAAAATATTGGTTGGAGGTCACCAAGACCGAATTTCTGATTCGATTCAGTGGTTCGACCCATACTCAATTTTTTCATCGGATCTGTGAACATACCCATTTGACAATACTAGCAAAATTTCGAACGGGCCGCGGGGTGGCTATAGGGCATAATTGTGGATCCGATTCTTTCGTAGGATCATAAAATATTGTATGGAGGTCACCAAGACAGAATTTCTGATCCGATTCAGTGGTTCGACCCATACTCAGTTTTTTCTCCGGATCAGTGAACATACCAAGTTTGGCAATACAGGCAAAATTTCGAACTGGCCGCAGGGTGGTTATTGGGCATACTTATGGATCCGATTATTTCGTAGGATCATAAAATATTGTATAGAGGTCACCAAGACAGAATTTCTGATCCGATTCAGTGGTTCGACCCATACTCAGTTTTTTCTCCGGATCAGTGAACATACCCCTTTGGCAATACTGGCAAAATTTCGAACAGGCCGCAGGGTGGTTATAGGGCATAATTATGGATACGATTCTTTCGTTGGATCATAAAATATGTATGGAGGTCATCAAGATCGAAAATCTTATCCGATTCAGTGGTTCGACCCATACTCAGTTTTTTCTCCGGATCAGTGAACACACCCCTTTGGCAATACAGGCAAAATTTCGAACGGGCCGCGGGGTGTCTATAAGGCATAATTCTGGATTCGATTGTTTCGTAGGATCATAAAATATTGGTTGGAGGTCACCAAGACCGAATTTCTGATCCGATTCAGTGGTTCGACCCATACTCAGTTTTTTCATCGGATCAGTGAACATACCCCTTTGGCAATACTAGCAAAATTTCGAACGGGCCGCGGGGTGGCTATAGGGCATAATTGTGGATCCGATTCTTTCGTAGGATCATAAAATATTGTATAGAGGTCACCTAGACTGAATTTCTGATCCGATTCAGTGGTTCGACCAATACTCAGTTTTTTCATCGGATCAGTGAACATATTTCTTCGGCAATACTAGCAAAATTTCGAACGGGCCGCGGGGTGGCTATAGGGCATAATTGTGGATCCGATTCTTTCGTAGGATCATAAAATATTGTATGGAGGTCACCAAGACAGAATTTCTGATCCGATTCAGTGGTTCGACCCATACTCAGTTTTTTCTCCGGATCAGTGAACAAACCCCTTTGGCAATACAGGCAAAATTTCGAACTGGCCGCAAGGTGGTTATAGGGCATACTTATGGATTCGATTATTTCGTAGGATCATAAAATATTGTATAGAGGTCACCAAGACAGAATTTCTGATCCGATTCAGTGGTTCGACCCATACTCAGTTTATTCTCCGGATCAGTGAACATACCCCTTTGGCAATACTGGCAAAATTTCGAACTGGCCGCAGGGTGGTTATAGGGCATAATTATGGATACGATTCTTTCGTAGGATCATAAAATATGTATGGAGGTCATCAAGATCGAAAATCTGATCCGATTCAGTGGTTCGACCCATAGTCAGTTTTTTCTCCGGATCAGTGAACACACCCCTTTGACAATACCGGCAAAATTTCGAACGGGCCGCGGGGTGTCTATAAGGCATAATTCTGGATTCGATTGTTTCGAAGGATCATAAAATATTGGTTGGAGGTCACCAAGACCGAATTTCTGATCCGATTCAGTGGTTCGACCCATACTCAGTTTTTTCATCGGTTCAGTGAACATACCCCTTTGGCAATACTTGCAAAATTTCGAACGGGCCGCGGGGTGGCTATAGGGCATAATTGTGGATCCGATTCTTTCGTAGGATCATAAAATATTGTATGGAGGTCACCAAGACAGAATTTCTGATCCGATTCAGTGGTTCGACCCATACTCAGTTTTTTCTCCGGATCAGTGAACATACCACTTTGGCAATACAGGCAAAACTTCGAACTGGCCGCAGGGTGGTTATAGGGCATACTTATGGATCCGATTATTTCGTAGGATCATAAAATATTGTATAGAGGTCACCAAGACAGAATTTCTGATCCGATTCAGTGGTTCGACCCATACTCAGTTTTTTCTCCGGATCAGTGAACATACCCCTTTGGCAATACTGGCAAAATTTCGAACTGGCCGCAGGGTGGTTATAGGGCATAATTATGGATACGATTCTTTCGTAGGATCATAAAATATGTATGGAGGTCATCAAGATCGAAAATCTGATCCGATTCAGTGGTTCGACCCATACTCAGTTTTTTCTCCGGATCAGTGAACACACCCCTTTGGCAATACAGGCAAAATTTCGAACGGGCCGCGGGGTGTCTATAAGGCATAATTCTGGATTCGATTGTTTCGTAGGATCATAAAATATTGGTTGGAGGTCACCAAGACCGAATTTCTGATCCGATTCAGTGGTTCGACCCATACTCAGTTTTTTCATCGGATCAGTGAACATACCCCTTTGGCAATACTAGCAAAATTTCGAACGGGCCGCGGGGTGGCTATAGGGCATAATTGTGGATCCGATTCTTTCGTAGGATCATAAAATATTGTATAGAGGTCACCTAGACTGAATTTCTGATCAGATTCAGTGGTTCGACCAATACTCAGTTTTTTCATCGGATCAGTGAACATATTTCTTCGGCAATACTAGCAAAATTTCGAACGGGCCGCGGGGTGGCTATAGGGCATAATTGTGGATCCGATTCTTTCGTAGGATCATAAAATATTGTATGGAGGTCACCAAGACAGAATTTCTGATCCGATTCAGTGGTTCGACCCATACTCAGTTTTTTCTCCGGATCAGTGAACAAACCCCTTTGGCAATACAGGCAAAATTTCGAACTGGCCGCAGGGTGGTTATAGGGCATACTTATGGATCCGATTATTTCGTAGGATCATAAAATATTGTATAGATGTCACCAAGACAGAATTTCTGATCCGATTCAGTGGTTCGACCCATACTCAGTTTATTCTCCGGATCAGTGAACATACCCCTTTGGCAATACTGGCAAAATTTCGAACTGGCCGCAGGGTGGTTATAGGGCATAATTATGGATACGATTCTTTCGTAGGATCATAAAATATGTATGGAGGTCATCAAGATCGAAAATCTGATCCGATTCAGTGGTTCGACCCATACTCAGTTTTTTCTCCGGATCAGTGAACACACCCCTTTGGCAATACAGGCAAAATTTCGAACGGGCCGCGGGGTGTCTATAAGGCATAATTCTGGATTCGATTGTTTCGTAGGATCATAAAATATTGGTTGGAGGTCACCAAGACCGAATTTCTGATCCGATTCAGTGGTTCGACCCATACTCAATTTTTTCATCGGATCTGTGAACATACCCATTTGACAATACTAGCAAAATTTCGAACGGGCCGCGGGGTGGCTATAGGGCATAATTGTGGATCCGATTCTTTCGTAGGATCATAAAATATTGTATGGAGGTCACCAAGACAGAATTTCTGATCCGATTCAGTGGTTCGACCTATACTCAGTTTTTTCTCCGGATCAGTGAACATACCACTTTGGCAATACAGGCAAAATTTCGAACTGGCCGCAGGGTGGTTATAGGGCATACTTATGGATACGATTATTTCGTAGGATCATAAAATATTGTATAGAGGTCACCAAGACAGAATTTCTGATCCGATTCAGTGGTTCGACCCATACTCAGTTTTTTCTCCGGATCAGTGAACATACCCCTTTGGCAATACTGGCAAAATTTCGAACTGGCCGCAGGGTGGTTATAGGGCATAATTATGGATACGATTCTTTCGTAGGATCATAAAATATGTATGGAGGTCATCAAGATCGAAAATCTGATCCGATTCAGTGGTTCGACCCATACTCAGTTTTTTCTCCGGATCAGTGAACACACCCCTTTGGCAATACTGGCAAAATTTCGAACGGGCCGCGGGGTGTCTATAAGGCATAATTCTGGATTCGATTGTTTCGTAGGATCATAAAATATTGGTTGGAGGTCACCAAGACCGAATTTCTGATCCGATTCAGTGGTTCGACCCATACTCAGTTTTTTCTCCGGATCAGTGAACATACCACTTTGGCAATACAGGCAAAACTTCGAACTGGCCGCAGGGTGGTTATAGGGCATACTTATGGATCCGATTATTTCGTAGGATCATAAAATATTGTATAGAGGTCACCAAGACTGAATTTCTGATCCGATTCAGTGGTTCGACCCATACTCAGTTTTTTCATCGGATCAGTGAACATATTTCTTTGGCAATACTAGCAAAATTTCAAACGGGCCGCGGGGTGGCTATAGGGCATAATTGTGGATCCGATTCTTTCGTAGGATCATAAAATATTGTATGGAGGTCACCAAGACAGAATTTCTGATCCGATTCAGTGGTTCGACCCATACTCAGTTTTTTCTCCGGATCAGTGAACATACCCCTTTGGCAATACAGGCAAAATTTCGAACTGGCCGCAGGGTGGTTATAGGGCATACTTATGGATCCGATTATTTCGTAGGATCATAAAATATTGTATAGTGGTCACCAAGACAGAATTTCTGATCCGATTCAGTGGTTCGACCCATACTCAGTTTTTTCTCCGGATCAGTGAACATACCCCTTTGGCAATACTTGCAAAATTTCGAACTGGCCGCAGGGTGGTTATAGGGCATAATTATGGATACGATTCTTTCGTAGGATCATAAAATATGTACGGAGGTCATCAAGATCGAAAATCTGATCCGATTCAGTGGTTCGACCCATACTCAGTTTTTTCTCCGGATCAGTGAACACACCCCTTTGGACATACTGGCAAAATTTCGAACGGGCCGCGGGGTGTCTATAAGGCATAATTCTGGATTCGATTTTTCGTAGGATCATAAAGACCGAATTTCTGATCCGATTCAGTGGTTCGACCCATACTCAGTTTTTTCATCGGATCAGTGAACATACCCCTTTGGCAATACTAGCAAAATTTCGAACGGGCCGCGGGGTGGCTATAGGGCATAATTGTGGATCCGATTCTTTCGTAGGATCATAAAATATTGTATGGAGGTCACCAAGACAGAATTTCTGATCCGATTCAGTGGTTCGACCCATACTCAGTTTTTTCTCCGGATCAGTGAACATACCACTTTGGCAATACAGGCAAAATTTCGAACTGGCCGCGAGGTGGTTATAGGGCATACTTATGGATTCGATTATTTCGTAGGATCATAAAATATTGTATAGAGGTCACCAAGACAGAATTTCTGATCCGATTCAGTGGTTCGACCCATACTCAGTTTATTCTCCGGATCAGTGAACATACCCCTTTGGCAATACTGGCAAAATTTCGAACTGGCCGCAGGGTGGTTATAGGGCATAATTATGGATACGATTCTTTCGTAGGATCATAAAATATGTATGGAGGTCATCAAGATCGAAAATCTGATCCGATTCAGTGGTTCGACCCATAGTCAGTTTTTTCTCCGGATCAGTGAACACACCCCTTTGGCAATACTGGCAAAATTTCGAACGGGCCGCGGGGTGTCTATAAGGCATAATTCTGGATTCGGTTGTTTCGAAGGATCATAAAATATTGGTTGGAGGTCACCAAGACCGAATTTCTGATCCGATTCAGTGGTTCGACCCATACTCAGTTTTTTCATCGGTTCAGTGAACATACCCCTTTGGCAATACTAGCAAAATTTCGAACGGGCCGCGGGGTGGCTATAGGGCATAATTGTGGATCCGATTCTTTCGTAGGATCATAAAATATTGTATGGAGGTCACCAAGACAGAATTTCTGATCCGATTCAGTGGTTCGACCCATACTCAGTTTTTTCCCCGGATCAGTGAACATACCACTTTGGCAATACAGGCAAAACTTCGAACTGGCCGCAGGGTGGTTATAGGGCATACTTATGGATCCGATTATTTCGTAGGATCATAAAATATTGTATAGAGGTCACCAAGACAGAATTTCTGATCCGATTCAGTGGTTCGACCCATACTCAATTTTTTCTCCGGATCAGTGAACATACCCCTTTGGCAATACTGGCAAAATTTCGAACTGGCCGCAGGGTGGTTATAGGGTATAATTATGGATACGATTCTTTCGTAGGATCATAAAATATGTATGGAGGTCATCAAGATCGAAAATCTGATCCGATTCAGTGGTTCGACCCATACTCAGTTTTTTCTCCGGATCAGTGAACACACCCCTTTGGTAATACTGGCATAATTTCGAACGGGCCGCGGGGTGTCTATAAGGCATAATTCTGGATTCGATTGTTTCGTAGGATCATAAAGACCGAATTTCTGATCCGATTCAGTGGTTCGACCCATACTCAGTTTTTTCATCGGATCTGTGAACATACCCCTTTGGCAATACTAGCAAAATTTCGAACGGGCCGCGGGGTGGCTAAAGGGCATAATTGTGGATCCGATTCTTTCGTAGGATCATAAAATATTGTATGGAGGTCACCAAGACAGAATTTCTGATCCGATTCAGTGGTTCGACCCATACTCAGTTTTTTCTCCGGATCAGTGAACTTACCACTTTGGCAATACAGGCAAAATTTCGAACTGGCCGCAGGGTGGTTATAGGGCATACTTATGGATCCGATTATTTCGTAGGATCATAAAATATTGTATAGAGGTCACCAAGACAGAATTTCTGATCCGATTCAGTGGTTCGACCCATACTCAGTTTTTTCTCCGGATCAGTGAACATACCCCTTTGGCAATACTGGCAAAATTTCGAACTGGCCGCAGGGTGGTTATAGGGCATAATTATGGATACGATTCTTTCGTAGGATCATAAAATATGTATGGAGGTCATCAAGATCGAAAATCAGATCCGATTCAGTGGTTCGACCCATACTCAGTTTTTTCTCCGGATCAGTGAACACACCCCTTTGGCAATACAGGCAAAATTTCGAACGGGCCGCGGGGTGTCTATAAGGCATA
Organism: Bidens hawaiensis; assembly: GCF_021521415.1. Lineage (NCBI taxonomy): Eukaryota > Viridiplantae > Streptophyta > Magnoliopsida > Asterales > Asteraceae > Bidens > Bidens hawaiensis. Next base: position 199,434 of record NW_027492052.1, read on the forward strand.
ATTCTGGATTCGATTGTTTCGTAGGATCATAAAATATTGGTTGGAGGTCACCAAGACCGAATTTCTGATCCGATTCAGTGGTTCGACCCATACTCAGTTTTTTCATCGGATCAGTGAACATACCCCTTTGGCAATACTAGCAAAATTTCGAACGGGCCGCAGGGTGGCTATAGGGCATAATTGTGGATCCGATTCTTTCGTAGGATCATAAAATATTGTATAGAGGTCACCTAGACTGAATTTCTGATCCGATTTAGTGGTTCGACCAATACTCAGTTTTTTCATCGGATCAGTGAACATATTTCTTTGGCAATACTAGAAAAATTTCGAACGGGCCGCGGGGTGGCTATAGGGCATAATTGTGGATCCGATTCTTTCGTAGGATCATAAAATATTGTATGGAGGTCACCAAGACAGAATTTCTGATCCGATTCAGTGGTTCGACCCATACTCAGTTTTTTCTCCGGATCAGTGAACAAACCCCTTTGGCAATACAGGCAAAATTTCGAACTGGCCGCAGGGTGGTTATAGGGCATACTTATGGATCCGATTATTCCGTAGGATCATAAAATATTGTATAGAGGTCACCAAGACAGAATTTCTGATCCGATTCAGTGGTTCGACCCATACTCAGTTTATTCTCCGGATCAGTGAACATACCCCTTTGGCAATACTGGCAAAATTTCGAACTGGCCGCAGGGTGGTTATTGGGCATATTTATGGATACGATTCTTTCGTAGGATCATAAAATATGTATGGAGGTCATCAAGATCGAAAATCTGATCCGATTCAGTGGTTCGACCCATACTGAGTTTTTTCTCCGGATCAGTGAACACACCCCTTTGGCAATACAGGAAAAATTTCGAACGGGCCGCGGGGTGTCTATAAGGCATAATTCTGGATTCAATTGTTTCGTAGGATCATAAAATATTGGTTGGAGGTCACCAAGACCGAATTTCTGATCCGATTCAGTGGTTCGACCCATACTCAATTTTTTCATCGGATCTGTGAACATACCCATTTGACAATACTAGCAAAATTTCGAACGGGCCGCGGGGTGGCTATAGGGCATAATTGTGGATCCGATTCTTTCGTAGGTTCATAAAATATTGTATGGAGTTCACCAAGACAGAATTTCTGATCCTATTCAGTGGTTCGACCCATACTCAGTTTTTTCTCCGGATCAGTGAACATACCACTTTGGCAATACAGGCAAAATTTCGAACTGGCCGCAGGGTGGTTATAGGGCATACTTATGGATCCGATTATTTCGTAGGATCATAAAATATTGTATAGAGGTCACCAAGACAGAATTTCTGATCCGATTCAGTGGTTCGACCCATACTCAGTTTTTTCTCCGGATCAGTGAACATACCCCTTTGGCAATACTGGCAAAATTTCGAACTGGCCGCAGGGTGGTTATAGGGCATAATTATGGATACGATTCTTTCGTAGGATCATAAAATATGTATGGAGGTCATCAAGATCGAAAATCTGATCCGATTCAGTGGTTCGACCCATACTCAGTTTTTTCTCCGGATCAGTGAACACACCCCTTTGGCAATACTGGCAAAATTTCGAACGGGCCGCGGGGTGTCTATAAGGCATAATTCTGGATTCGATTGTTTCGTAGGATCATAAAATATTGGTTGGAGGTAACCAAGACCGAATTTCTGATCCGATTCAGTGGTTCGACCCATACTCAGTTTTTTCATCGGATCAGTGAACATACCCCTTTGGCAATACTAGCAAAATTTCGAACGGGCCGCGGGGTGGCTATAGGGCATAATTGTGGATCCGATTCTTTCGTAGGATCATAAAATATTGTATGGAGGTCACCAAGACAGAATTTCTGATCCGATTCAGTGGTTCGACCCATACTCAGTTTTTTCTCCGGATCAGTGAACATACCACTTTGGCAATACAGGCAAAATTTCGAACTGGCCGCAGGGTGGTTATAGGGCATACTTATGGATCCGATTATTTCGTAGGATCATAAAATATTGTATAGAGGTCACCAAGACAGAATTTCTGATCCGATTCAGTGGTTCGACCCATACTCAGTTTATTCTCCGGATCAGTGAACATACCCCTTTGGCAATACTGGCAAAATTTCGAACTGGCCGCAGGGTGGTTATAGGGCATAATTATGGATACGATTCTTTCGTAGGATCATAAAATATGTATGGAGGTCATCAAGATCGAAAATCTGATCCGATTCAGTGGTTCGACCCATAGTCAGTTTTTTCTCCGGATCAGTGAACACACCCCTTTGGCAATACTGGCAAAATTTCGAACGGGCCGCGGGGTGTCTATAAGGCATAATTCTGGATTCGATTGTTTCGTAGGATCATAAAATATTGGTTGGAGGTCACCAAGACCGAATTTCTGATCCGATTCAGTGGTTCGACCCATACTCAGTTTTTTCATCGGTTCAGTGAACATACCCCTTTGGCAATACTAGCAAAATTTCGAACGGGCCGCGGGGTGGCTATAGGGCATAATTGTGGATCCGATTCTTTCGTAGGATCATAAAATATTGTATGGAGGTCACCAAGACAGAATTTCTGATCCGATTCAGTGGTTCGACCCATACTCAGTTTTTTCTCCGGATCAGTGAACATACCACTTTGGCAATACAGGCAAAACTTCGAACTGGCCGCAGGGTGGTTATAGGGCATACTTATGGATCCGATTATTTCGTAGGATCATAAAATATTGTATAGAGGTCACCAAGACAGAATTTCTGATCCGATTCAGTGGTTCGACCCATACTCAGTTTTTTCTTCGGATCAGTGAACATACCCCTTTGGCAATACTCGCAAAATTTCGAACTGGCCGCAGGGTGGTTATAGGGCATAATTATGGATACGATTCTTTCGTAGGATCATAAAATATGTATGGAGGTCATCAAGATCGAAAATCTGATCCGATTCAGTGGTTCGACCCATACTCAGTTTTTTCTCCGGATCAGTGAACACACCCCTTTGGTAATACTGGCATAATTTCGAACGGGCCGCGGGGTGTCTATAAGGCATAATTCTGGATTCGATTGTTTCGTAGGATCATAAAGACCGAATTTCTGATCCGATTCAGTGTTTCGACCCATACTCAGTTTTTTCATCGGATCAGTGAACATACCCCTTTGGCAATACTAGCAAAATTTCGAACGGGCCGCGGGGTGCCTATAGGGCATAATTGTGGATCCGATTCTTTCGTAGGATCATAAAATATTGTATGGAGGTCACCAAGACAGAATTTCTGATCCGATTCAGTGGTTCGACCCATACTCAGTTTTTTCTCCGGATCAGTGAACATACCACTTTGGCAATACAGGCAAAACTTCGAACTGGCCGCAGGGTGGTTATAGGGCATACTTATGGATCCGATTATTTCGTAGGATCATAAAATATTGTATAGAGGTCACCAAGACAGAATTTCTGATCCGATTCAGTGGTTCGACCCATACTCAGTTTTTTCTTCGGATCAGTGAACATACCCCTTTGGCAATACTCGCAAAATTTCGAACTGGCCGCAGGGTGGTTATAGGGCATAATTATGGATACGATTCTTTCGTAGGATCATAAAATATGTATGGAGGTCATCAAGATCGAAAATCTGATCCGATTCAGTGGTTCGACCCATACTCAGTTTTTTCATCGGTTCAGTGAACATACCCCTTTGGCAATACTAGCAAAATTTCGAACGGGCCGCGGGGTGGCTATAGGGCATAATTGTGGATCCGATTCTTTCGTAGGATCATAAAATATTGTATGGAGGTCACCAAGACAGAATTTCTGATCCGATTCAGTGGTTCGACCCATACTCAGTTTTTTCTCCGGATCAGTGAACATACCCCTTTGGCAATACTGGCAAAATTTCGAACTGGCCGCAGGGTGGTTATAGGGCATAATTATGGATACGATTCTTTCGTAGGATCATAAAATATGTATGGAGGTCATCAAGATCGAAAATCTGATCCGATTCAGTGGTTCGACCCATACTCAGTTTTTTCTCCGGATCAGTGAACACACCCCTTTGGCAATACTAGCAAAATTTCGAACGGGCCGCGGGGTGTCTATAAGGCATAATTCTGGATTCGATTGTTTCGTAGGATCATAAAATATTGGTTGGAGGTCACCAAGACCGAATTTCTGATCCGATTCAGTGTTTCGACCCATACTCAGTTTTTTCATCGGATCAGTGAACATACCCCTTTAGCAATACTAGCAAAATTTCGAACGGGCCGCGGGGTGCCTATAGGGCATAATTGTGGATCCGATTCTTTCGTAGGATCATAAAATATTGTATGGAGGTCACCAAGACAGAATTTCTGATCCGATTCAGTGGTTCGACCCATACTCAGTTTTTTCTCCGGATCAGTGAACATACCACTTTGGCAATACAGGCAAAATTTCGAACTGGCCGCAGGGTGGTTATAGGGCATACTTATGGATCCGATTATTTCTTAGGATCATAAAATATTGTATAGAGGTCACCAAGACAGAATTTCTGATCCGATTCAGTGGTTCGACCCATACTCAGTTTTTTCTCCGGATCAGTGAACATACCCCTTTGGCAATACTGGCAAAATTTCGAACTGGCCGCAGGGTGGTTATAGGGCATAATTATGGATACGATTCTTTCGTAGGATCATAAAATATGTATGGAGGTCATCAAGATCGAAAATCTGATCCGATTCAGTGGTTCGACCCATACTCAGTTTTTTCTCCGGATCAGTGAACACACCCCTTTGGCAATACTGGCAAAATTTCGAACGGGCCGCGGGGTGTCTATAAGGCATAATTCTGGATTCGATTGTTTCGTAGGATCATAAAATATTGGTTGGAGGTAACCAAGACCGAATTTCTGATCCGATTCAGTGGTTCGACCCATACTCAGTTTTTTCATCGGATCAGTGAACATACCCCTTTGGCAATACTAGCAAAATTTCGAACGGGCCGCGGGGTGGCTATAGGGCATAATTGTGGATCCGATTCTTTCGTAGGATCATAAAATATTGTATGGAGGTCACCAAGACAGAATTTCTGATCCGATTCAGTGGTTCGACCCATACTCAGTTTTTTCTCCGGATCAGTGAACATACCACTTTGGCAATACAGGCAAAATTTCGAACTGGCCGCAGGGTGGTTATAGGGCATACTTATGGATCCGATTATTTCGTAGGATCATAAAATATTGTATAGAGGTCACCAAGACAGAATTTCTGATCCGATTCAGTGGTTCGACCCATACTCAGTTTATTCTCCGGATCAGTGAACATACCCCTTTGGCAATACTGGCAAAATTTCGAACTGGCCGCAGGGTGGTTATAGGGCATAATTATGGATACGATTCTTTCGTAGGATCATAAAATATGTATGGAGGTCATCAAGATCGAAAATCTGATCCGATTCAGTGGTTCGACCCATAGTCAGTTTTTTCTCCGGATCAGTGAACACACCCCTTTGGCAATACTGGCAAAATTTCGAACGGGCCGCGGGGTGTCTATAAGGCATAATTCTGGATTCGATTGTTTCGTAGGATCATAAAATATTGGTTGGAGGTCACCAAGACCGAATTTCTGATCCGATTCAGTGGTTCGACCCATACTCAGTTTTTTCATCGGTTCAGTGAACATACCCCTTTGGCAATACTAGCAAAATTTCGAACGGGCCGCGGGGTGGCTATAGGGCATAATTGTGGATCCGATTCTTTCGTAGGATCATAAAATATTGTATGGAGGTCACCAAGACAGAATTTCTGATCCGATTCAGTGGTTCGACCCATACTCAGTTTTTTCTCCGGATCAGTGAACATACCACTTTGGCAATACAGGCAAAACTTCGAACTGGCCGCAGGGTGGTTATAGGGCATACTTATGGATCCGATTATTTCGTAGGATCATAAAATATTGTATAGAGGTCACCAAGACAGAATTTCTGATCCGATTCAGTGGTTCGACCCATACTCAGTTTTTTCTTCGGATCAGTGAACATACCCCTTTGGCAATACTCGCAAAATTTCGAACTGGCCGCAGGGTGGTTATAGGGCATAATTATGGATACGATTCTTTCGTAGGATCATAAAATATGTATGGAGGTCATCAAGATCGAAAATCTGATCCGATTCAGTGGTTCGACCCATACTCAGTTTTTTCTCCGGATCAGTGAACACACCCCTTTGGTAATACTGGCATAATTTCGAACGGGCCGCGGGGTGTCTATAAGGCATAATTCTGGATTCGATTGTTTCGTAGGATCATAAAGACCGAATTTCTGATCCGATTCAGTGTTTCGACCCATACTCAGTTTTTTCATCGGATCAGTGAACATACCCCTTTGGCAATACTAGCAAAATTTCGAACGGGCCGCGGGGTGCCTATAGGGCATAATTGTGGATCCGATTCTTTCGTAGGATCATAAAATATTGTATGGAGGTCACCAAGACAGAATTTCTGATCCGATTCAGTGGTTCGACCCATACTCAGTTTTTTCTCCGGATCAGTGAACATACCACTTTGGCAATACAGGCAAAACTTCGAACTGGCCGCAGGGTGGTTATAGGGCATACTTATGGATCCGATTATTTCGTAGGATCATAAAATATTGTATAGAGGTCACCAAGACAGAATTTCTGATCCGATTCAGTGGTTCGACCCATACTCAGTTTTTTCTTCGGATCAGTGAACATACCCCTTTGGCAATACTCGCAAAATTTCGAACTGGCCGCAGGGTGGTTATAGGGCATAATTATGGATACGATTCTTTCGTAGGATCATAAAATATGTATGGAGGTCATCAAGATCGAAAATCTGATCCGATTCAGTGGTTCGACCCATACTCAGTTTTTTCTCCGGATCAGTGAACACACCCCTTTGGTAATACTGGCATAATTTCGAACGGGCCGCGGGGTGTCTATAAGGCATAATTCTGGATTCGATTGTTTCGTAGGATCATAAAGACCGAATTTCTGATCCGATTCAGTGTTTCGACCCATACTCAGTTTTTTCATCGGATCAGTGAACATACCCCTTTGGCAATACTAGCAAAATTTCGAACGGGCCGCGGGGTGCCTATAGGGCATAATTGTGGATCCGATTCTTTCGTAGGATCATAAAATATTGTATGGAGGTCACCAAGACAGAATTTCTGATCCGATTCAGTGGTTCGACCCATACTCAGTTTTTTCTCCGGATCAGTGAACATACCACTTTGGCAATACAGGCAAAACTTCGAACTGGCCGCAGGGTGGTTATAGGGCATACTTATGGATCCGATTATTTCGTAGGATCATAAAATATTGTATAGAGGTCACCAAGACAGAATTTCTGATCCGATTCAGTGGTTCGACCCATACTCAGTTTTTTCTTCGGATCAGTGAACATACCCCTTTGGCAATACTCGCAAAATTTCGAACTGGCCGCAGGGTGGTTATAGGGCATAATTATGGATACGATTCTTTCGTAGGATCATAAAATATGTATGGAGGTCATCAAGATCGAAAATCTGATCCTATTCAGTGGTTCGACCCATACTCAGTTTTTTCTCCGGATCAGTGAACACACCCCTTTGGTAATACTGGCATAATTTCGAACGGGCCGCGGGGTGTCTATAAGGCATAATTCTGGATTCGATTGTTTCGTAGGATCATAAAGACTGAATTTCTGATCCGATTCAGTGGTTCGACCCATACTCAGTTTTTTCATCGGATCTGTGAACTACCCCTTTGGCAATACTAGCAAAATTTCGAACGGGCCGCGGGGTGGCTAAAGGGCATAATTGTGGATCCGATTCTTTCGTAGGATCATAAAATATTGTATGGAGGTCACCAAGACAGAATTTCTGATCCGATTCAGTGGTTCGACCCATACTCAGTTTTTTCTCCGGATCAGTGAACATACCACTTTGGCAATACAGGCAAAATTTCGAACTGGCCGCAGGGTGGTTATAGGGCATACTTATGGATCAGATTATTTCGTAGGATCATAAAATATTGTATAGAGGTCACCAAGACAGAATTTCTGATCCGATTCAGTGGTTCGACCCATACTCAGTTTTTTCTCCGGATCAGTGAACATACCCCTTTGGCAATACTGGCAAAATTTCGAACTGGCCGCAGGGTGGTTATAGGGCATAATTATGGATACGATTCTTTCGTAGGATCATAAAATATGTATGGAGGTCATCAAGATCGAAAATCTGATCCGATTCAGTGGTTCGACCCATACTCAGTTTTTTCTCCGGATCAGTGAACACACCCCTTTGGCAATACTAGCAAAATTTCGAACGGGCCGCGGGGTGTCTATAAGGCATAATTCTGGATTCGATTGTTTCGTAGGATCATAAAATATTGGTTGGAGGTCACCAAGACCGAATTTCTGATCCGATTCAGTGTTTCGACCCATACTCAGTTTTTTCATCGGATCAGTGAACATACCCCTTTAGCAATACTAGCAAAATTTCGAACGGGCCGCGGGGTGCCTATAGGGCATAATTGTGGATCCGATTCTTTCGTAGGATCATAAAATATTGTATGGAGGTCACCAAGACAGAATTTCTGATCCGATTCAGTGGTTCGACCCATACTCAGTTTTTTCTCCGGATCAGTGAACATACCACTTTGGCAATACAGGCAAAATTTCGAACTGGCCGCAGGGTGGTTATAGGGCATACTTATGGATCCGATTATTTCGTAGGATCATAAAATATTGTATAGAGGTCACCAAGACAGAATTTCTGATCCGATTCAGTGGTTCGACCCATACTCAGTTTTTTCTCCGGATCAGTGAACATACCCCATTGGCAATACTCGCAAAATTTCGAACTGGCCGCAGGGTGGTTATAGGGCATAATTATGGATACGATTCTTTCGTAGGATCATAAAATATGTATGGAGGTCATCAAGATCGAAAATCTGATCCGATTCAGTGGTTCGACCCATAGTCAGTTTTTTCTCCGGATCAGTGAACACACCCCTTTGGCAATACTGGCAAAATTTCGAACGGGCCGCGGGGTGTCTATAAGGCATAATTCTGGATTCGATTGTTTCGTAGGATCATAAAATATTGGTTGGAGGTCACCAAGACCGAATTTCTGATCCGATTCAGTGGTTCGACCCATACTCAGTTTTTTCATCGGATCAGTACCCCTTTGGCAATACTAGCAAAATTTCGAACGGGCCGTGGGGTGGCTATAGGGCATAATTGTGGATCCGATTCTTTCGTAGGATCATAAAATATTGTATGGAGGTCACCAAGACAGAATTTCTGATCCGATTCAGTGGTTCGACCCATACTCAGTTTTTTCTCCGGATCAGTGAACATACCACTTTGGCAATACAGGCAAAATTTCGAACTGGCCGCAGGGTGGTTATAGGGCATACTTATGGATCCGATTATTTCGTAGGATCATAAAATATTGTATAGAGGTCACAAAGACAGAATTTCTGATCCGATTCAATGGTTCGACCCATACTCAGTTTATTCTCCGGATCAGTGAACATACCCCTTTGGCAATACAGGCAAAATTTCGAACTGGCCGCAGGGTGGTTATAGGGCATAATTATGGATACGATTCTTTCGTAGGATCATAAAATATGTATGGAGGTCATCAAGATCGAAAATCTGATCCGATTCAGTGGTTCGACCCATACTCAGTTTTTTCTCCGGATTAGTGAACACACCCCTTTGGCAATACTGGCAAAATTTCGAACGGGCCGCGGGGTGTCTATAAGGCATAATTCTGGATTCGATTGTTTCGTAGGATCATAAAATATTGGTTGAAGGTCACCAAGACCGAATTTCTGATCCGATTCAGTGGTTCGACCCATACTCAGTTTTTTCATCGGATCAGTGAACATACCCCTTTGGCAATACTAGCAAAATTTCGAACGGGCCGCGGGGTGGCTATAGGGCATAATTGTGGATCCGATTCTTTCGTAGGATCATAAAATATTGTATGGAGGTCACCAAGACAGAATTTCTGATCTGATTCAGTGGTTCGACCTATACTCAGTTTTTTCTCCGGATCAGTGAACATACCCCTTTGGAAATACTGTCAAAATTTCGAACGGGCCGCCGGGTGGTTATATGGCATAATTATGGATACGATTCTTTCGTAGGATCATAAAATATGTATGGAGGTCATCAAGATCGAAAATCTGATCCGATTCAGTGGTTCGACCCATACTCAGTTTTTTCTCCGGATCAGTGAACACACCCCTTTGGCAATACTAGCAAAATTTCGAACGGGCCGCGGGGTGTCTATAAGGCATAATTCTGGATTCGATTGTTTCGTAGGATCATAAAATATTGGTTGGAGGTCACCAAGACCGAATTTCTGATCCGATTCAGGGGTTCGACCCATACTCAGTTTTTTCATCGGATCAGTGAACATACCCCTTTGGCAATACTAGCAAAATTTCGAACGGGCCGCGGGGTGGCTATAGGGCATAATTGTGGATCCGATTCTTTCGTAGGATCATAAAATATTGTATGGAGGTCACCAAGACAGAATTTCTGATCTGATTCAGTGGTTCGACCTATACTCAGTTTTTTCTCCGGATCAGTGAACATACCCCTTTGGAAATACTGTCAAAATTTCGAACTGGCCGCCGGGTGGTTATATGGCATAATTATGGATACGATTCTTTCGTATGATCATAAAATATGTATGGAGGTTATCAAGATCGAAAATCTGATCCGATTCAGTGGTTCGACCCATACTCAGTTTTTTCTCCGGATCATTGAACATACCCCTTTGGCAATACTGGCAAAATTTCGAACGGGTCGCGGGGTGGCTATAGGGCATAATTCTGGATCCGATTGTTTCGTAGGATCATAAAATATTGGTTGGAGGTCACCAAGACCGAATTTATGATCCGATTCAGTGGTTCGACCCATACTCAGTTTTTTCATCGGATCAGTGAACATACCCCTTTGGCAATACTAGCAAAATTTCGAACGGGCCGCGGGGTGGCTATAGGGCATAATTGTGGATCCGATTCTTTCGTAGGATCATAAAATATTGTATGGAGGTCACAAAGACATAATTTCTGATCCGATTCAGTGGTTCGACCCATACTCAGTTTTTTCTCCAGATCAGTGAACATACCACTTTGGCAATACAGGCAAAATTTCGAACTGGCCGCAGGGTGGTTATAGGGCATACTTATGGATCCGATTATTTCGTAGGATCATAAAATATTGTATAGAGGTCACCAAGACTGAATTTCTGATCCGATTCAGTGGTTCGACCCATACTCAGTTTTTTCATCGGATCAGTGAACATATTTCTTTGGCAATACTAGCAAAATTTCGAACGGGCCGCGGGGTGGCTATAGGGCATAATTGTGGATCCGATTCTTTCGTAGGATCATAAAATATAGTATGGAGGTCATAAAGACATAATTTCTGATCCGATTCAGTGATTCGACCCATTCTCAGTTTTTTCTCCGGATCAGTGAACATACCACTTTGGCAATACAGGCAAAATTTCGAACTGGCCGCAGGGTGGTTATAGGGCATACTTATGGATCCGATTATTTCGTAGGATCATAAAATATTGTATAGAGGTCACCAAGACAGAATTTCTGATCCGATTCAGTGGTTCGACCCATACTCAGTTTTTTCTCCGGATCAGTGAACATACCCCTTTGGCAATACTGGCAAAATTTCGAACAGGCCGCAGGGTGGTTATAGGGCATAATTATGGATACGATTCTTTCGTAGGATCATAAAATATGTATGGAGGTCATCAAGATCGAAAATCTGATCCGATTCAGTGGTTCGACCCATACCCTGTTTTTTCTCCGGATCAGTGAACTCACCCCTTTGGCAATACTGGCAAAATTTCGAACGGGCCGCGGGGTGTCTATAAGGCATAATTCTGGATTCGATTGTTTCGTAGGATCATAAAATATTGGTTGGAGGTCACCAAGACCGAATTTCTGATCCGATTCAGTGGTTCGACCCATACTCAGTTTTTTCATCGGATCAGTGAACATACCCCTTTGGCAATACTAGCAAAATTTCGAACGGGCCGCGGGGTGGCTATAGGGCATAATTGTGGATCCGATTCTTTCGTAGGATCATAAAATATTGTATGGAGGTCACCAAGACAGAATTTCTGATACGATTCAGTGGTTCGACCCATACTCAGTTTTTTCTCCGGATCAGTGAACATACCACTTTGGCAATACAGGCAAAATTTCGAACTGGCCGCAGGGTGGTTATAGGGCATACTTATGGATCCGATTATTTCGTAGGATCATAAAATATTGTATAGAGGTCACCAAGACAGAATTTCTGATCCGATTCAGTGGTTCGACCCATACTCAGTTTTTTCTCCGAATCAGTGAACATACCCCTTTGGAAATACTCTCAAAATTTCGAACTGGCCGCCGGGTGGTTATATGGCATAATTATGGATACGATTCTTTCGTAGGATCATAAAATATGTACGGAGGTCATCAAGATCGAAAATCTGATCCGATTCAGTGGTTCGACCCATACTCAGTTTTTTCTCCGGATCAGTGAACACACCCCTTTGGACATACTGGCAAAATTTCGAACGGGCCGCGGGGTGTCTATAAGGCATAATTCTGGATTCGATTTTTCGTAGGATCATAAAGACCGAATTTCTGATCCGATTCAGTGGTTCGACCCATACTCAGTTTTTTCATCGGATCAGTGAACATACCCCTTTGGCAATACTAGCAAAATTTCGAACGGGCCGCGGGGTGGCTATAGGGCATAATTGTGGATCCGATTCTTTCGTAGGATCATAAAATATTGTATGGAGGTCACCAAGACAGAATTTCTGATCCGATTCAGTGGTTCGACCCATACTCAGTTTTTTCTCCGGATCAGTGAACATACCACTTTGGCAATACAGGCAAAATTTCGAACTGGCCGCGAGGTGGTTATAGGGCATACTTATGGATTCGATTATTTCGTAGGATCATAAAATATTGTATAGAGGTCACCAAGACAGAATTTCTGATCCGATTCAGTGGTTCGACCCATACTCAGTTTATTCTCCGGATCAGTGAACATACCCCTTTGGCAATACTGGCAAAATTTCGAACTGGCCGCAGGGTGGTTATAGGGCATAATTATGGATACGATTCTTTCGTAGGATCATAAAATATGTATGGAGGTCATCAAGATCGAAAATCTGATCCGATTCAGTGGTTCGACCCATACTCAGTTTTTTCTCCGGATCAGTGAACACACCCCTTTGGCAATACTGGCAAAATTTCGAACGGGCCGCGGGGTGTCTATAAGGCATAATTCTGGATTCGATTGTTTCGTAGGATCATAAAATATTGGTTGGAGGTCACCAAGACCGAATTTCTGATCTGATTCAGTGGTTCGACCCATACTCAGTTTTTTCATCGGATCAGTGAACATACCCCTTTGGCAATACTAGCAAAATTTCGAACGGGCCGCGGGGTGGCTATAGGGCAAAATTGTGGATCCGATTCTTTCGTAGGATCATAAAATATTGTATGGAGGTCACCAAGACAGAATTTCTGATCTGATTCCGTGGTTCGACCCATACTCAGTTTTTTCTCCGAATCAGTGAACATACCCCTTTGGAAATACTCTCAAAATTTCGAACTGGCCGCCGGGTGGTTATATGGCATAATTATGGATACGATTCTTTCGTAGGATCATAAAATATGTATGGAGGTCATCAAGATCGAAAATCTGATCCGATTCAGTGGTTCGACCCATACTCAGTTTTTTCTCCGGATCATTGAACATACCCTTTTGGCAATACAGGCAAAATTTCGAACGGGTCGCGGGGTGGCTATAGGGCATAATTCTGGATCCGATTGTTTCGTAGGATCTTAAAATATTGGTTGGAGGTCACCAAGACCGAATTTCTGATCCGATTCAGTGGTTCGACCCATACTCAGTTTTTTCATCGGATCAGTGAACATACCCCTTTGGCAATACTAGCAAAATTTCGAACGGGCCGCGGGGTGGCTATAGGACATAATTGTGGGTCCGATTCTTTCGTAGGATCATAAAATATTGTATGGAGGTCACAAAGACATAATTTCTGATCCGATTCAGTGGTTCGACCCATACTCAGTTTTTTCATCGGATCAGTGAACATACTCCTTTGGCAACACTAGCAAAATTTCAAACGGGCCGCGGGGTGGATATAGGGCATAATTGTGGATCCGATTCTTTCGTAGGATCATAAAATATTGTATGGAGGTCACCAAGACAGAATTTCTGATCCGATTTCAGTGGTTCGACCCATACTCAGTTTTTTCTCCGGATCAGTGAACATACCCCTTTGGCAATACAGGCAAAATTTCGAACTGGCCGCGGGGTGGCTATAGGGCATAATTGTGGATCTGATTCTTTCGTAGGATCATAAAATATTGTATAGAGGTCACCAAGACAGAATTTCTGATCCGATTCAGTGGTTCGACCCATACTCAGTTTTTTCTCCGGATCAGTGAACATACCTCTTTGGCAATACTGGCAAAATTTCGAACTGGCCGCAGGGTGGTTATAGGGCATAATTATGGATACGATTCTTTCGTAGGATCATAAAATATGTATGGAGGTCATCAAGATCGAAAATCTGATCCGATTCAGTGGTTCGACCCATACTCAGTTTTCTCTCCGGATCAGTGAACACACCCGTTTGGCAATACTGGCAAAATTTCGAACGGGCCGCGGGGTGTTCATAAGGCATAATTCTGGATTCGATTGTTTCGTAGGATCATAAAATATTGGTTGGAGGTCACCAAGACCGAATTTCTGATCCGATTCAGTGGTTCGACCCATACTCAGTTTTTTCATCGGATCAGTGAACATACCCCTTTGGCAATACTAGCAAAATTTCGAACGAGCCGCAGGGTGGCTATAGGGCATAATTGTGGATCCGATTCTTTCGTAGGATCATAAAATATTGTATGGAGGTCACCAAGACAGAATTTCTGATCCGATTCAGTGGTTCGACCCATACTCAGTTTTTTCTCCGGATCAGTGAACAAACCTCTTTGGCAATACAGGCAAAATTTCGAACTGGCCGCAGGGTGGTTATAGGGCATACTTATGGATCCGATTATTTCGTAGGATCATAAAATATTGTATAGAGGTCACCAAGACAGAATTTCTGATCCGATTCAGTGGTTCGACCCATACTCAGTTTTTTCTCCGGATCAGTGAACATACCCCTTTGGCAATACTGGCAAAATTTCGAACTGGCCGCAGGGTGGTTATAGGGCATAATTATGGATACGATTCTTTCGTAGGATCATAAAATATGTATGGAGGTCATCAAGATCGAAAATCTGATCCGATTCAGTGGTTCGACCCATACTCAGTTTTTTCTCCGGATCAGTGAACACACCCCTTTGGCAATACCGGCAAAATTTCGAATGGGCCGCGGGGTGTCTATAAGGCATAATTCTGGATTCGATTGTTTCGTAGGATCATAAAATATTGGTTGGAGGTCACCAAGACCGAATTTCTGATCCGATTCAGTGGTTCGACCCATACTCAGTTTTTTCTCTGGATCAGTGAACATACCCCTTCGGCAATACTAGCAAAATTTTGAACGGGCCGCGAGGTGGCTATAGGGCATGATTGTGGATCCGATTCTTTCGTAGGATCATAAAATATTGTGTGGAGGTCACCAAGACAGAATTTCTGATCCGATTCAGTGGTTCGACCCATACTCAGTTTTTTCTCCGGATCAGTGAACAAACCCCTTTAGCAATACAGGCAAAATTTCGAACTGGCCGCAGGGTGGTTATAGGGCATACTTATGGATCCGATTATTTCGTAGGATCATAAAATATTGTATAGAGGTCTCCAAGACAGAATTTCTGATCCGATTCAGTGGTTCGACCCATACTCAGTTTTTTCTCTGGATCAGTGAACATACCCCTTTGGCAATACTGGCAAAATTTCGAACTGGCCGCAGGGTGGTTATAGGGCATAATTATGGATACGATTCTTTCGTAGGATCATAAAATATTGGTTGGAGGTCACCAAGACCGAATTTCTGATCCGATTCAGTGGTTCGACCCATACTCAGTTTTTTCATCGGATCAGTGAACATACCCCTTTGGCAATACTAGCAAAATTTCGAACGGGCCGCGGGGTGGCTATAGGGCATAATTGTGGATCCGATTCTTTCGTAGGATCATAAAATATTGTATGGAGGTCACAAAGACAGAATTTCTGATCCGATTCAGTGGTTCGACCAATACTCAGTTTTTTCTCCGGATCAGTGAACATACCCCTTTGGCAATACTGGCAAAATTTCGAACTGGCCGCAGGGTGGTTATAGGGCATACTTATGGATCCGATTATTTCGTAGGATCATAAAATATTGTATGGAGGTCACCAAGACAGAATTTCTGATCCGATTCAGTGGTTCGACCCATACTCAGTTTTTTCTCCGGATCAGTGAACATACCCCTTTGGCAATACTGGAAAAATTTCGAACTGGCCGCAGGGTGGTTATAGGGCATAATTATGTATACGATTCTTTCGTAGGATCATAAAATATGTATGGAGGTCATCAAGATCGAAAATCTGATCCGATTAAGTGGTTCGATCCATACTCAGTTTTTTCTCCGGATCAGTGAACATACCCCTTTGGCAATACAGGCAAAATTTCGAACGGGCCGCGGGGTGGCTATAAAGCATAATTCTGGATTCGATTGTTTCGTAGGATCATAAAATATTGGTTGGAGGTCACCAAGACCGAATTTCTGATCCGATTCAGTGGTTCGACCCATACTCAGTTTTTTCATCGGATCAGTGAACATACCCCTTTGGCAATACTAGCAAAATTTCGAACGGGTCGCGGGGTGGCTATAGGGCATAATTGTGGATCCGATTCTTTCGTAGGATTATAAAATATTGTATGGTGTCAGGGCATAACTATTGATCCGATTCTTTCGTATATTTATAGAATATTGTATGGAAGTCTCTAAGTCCGAATTTATTATCCGATTCAGTGGTTCGAACAATACTCAGTTTTTTCTCCGGCTCGGTGAACATTCCCTTTTAGCAATACTAGTAAAATTTCGAACGGGCCCCGCGGTGGCGTCAGGCCATAATTATTGATCCGATTCATTCGTATATTTATAAAATAATGTATGAAAGTCTCCAAGACTGAATTTCTGATCCGATTCAGTGGTTCGACCCATACTCAGTTTTTTTCTTCGTCTCGGTGAACATACCCCTTTGTCATTACTAGTAAAACTTCGAATGGGCCACGGGTGGCGTCAGGACATAATTTTTGATACGATTATTTCGTATTTTATAAAAAAACGTATGAAAGTCTCCAAGACCGAATTTCTGATCCGATTCATTGGTTCGACCCATACTCAGATTTTTCTCCGGCTCGGTGAACATACCCTTTGGTAATACTGGAAATAATTTTGAACGGGCCCAAGGGTGGCAGTAGAGAATAACTATTGATCCGATGCTTTTGTATGTTTATAAAATATTGTATGAAGTCTACAAGACCGAATTTCTGATCCATTCAGTGGTTCGACCCATACTCAGTTTTTTCTTCGACTCGGTGAACATACCCCTATGGCAATACTGGCAAAACTTCGAACGGGCCCCGGGGTGGCGTCAGGACATAAGTATTGATCCGATTATTTCGTATGTTTATAAAATATTGTATGGATGTCTCCAAGACTGAACTTCTGATCCGATTCAGTGATTCGACCCATACTCAGTTTTTTCTCCGGCTCGGTGAAACATACCCTTTGGCAATAGTGGCAAAATTTCGAACGTGCCCCGGGGTGACGTCAGGGCATAATTATTGATCCGATTCTTTC
Organism: Bidens hawaiensis; assembly: GCF_021521415.1. Lineage (NCBI taxonomy): Eukaryota > Viridiplantae > Streptophyta > Magnoliopsida > Asterales > Asteraceae > Bidens > Bidens hawaiensis. The sequence goes on from NW_027492052.1 coordinate 217,272, forward strand.
GTATGTTTATACAATATTGTATGGATGTCTCCAAGACCGAATTTCTGATCCGATTCAGTGGTTCGACCCATACTCAGATTTTTCTCCGGCTCGGTGAACTTACCCTTTTGGCAATAGTGGAAAATTTTCGAACGCGCCCCGAGGTGGAGTCATGGCATAATTATTGATACGATTCTTTCGTATGTTTATAAAATATTGTATGGACGTCTCCAAGACCGAATTTCTGATCCGATTCAGTGGTTCGACTCATACTCAGTTTTTTCTCCGGCTCGGTGAACATACCCTTTTGGCAACACTGGAAAAAATTTCGAACGGGCCCTAGAGTGGCGTCAGTGCATAATTATTGATCCGATGCTTTCGTATGCTTATAAAATATTGTACGGATGTCTCCAAAACCGAATTTCTGATCCGATTCAGTGGTTCGACCCATACTCAGTTTTTTCTCCGGCTCGGTGAACATACCCTTTGGCAATACTTGAAAAAATTTTGAACGGGCCCAAGGGTGGCGTCAGGGAATAACTATTGATCCGATGCTTACGTATGTTTATAAAATATTGCATGGAAGTCTCCAAGACCGAATTTATGATCCGATTCATTGGTTCGACCCGTACTCAGTTTTTTCTTCGACTCGGTGAACATACCCTTTTGGCAATACATGCAAAACTTCGTACGGGCCCCGGGGTGGCGTCAGGACATAAGTATTGATCCGATTCTTTCGTATGTTTATAAAATATTGTATGGAAGTCTGCAAGACTGAATTTCTGATGCGATTTAGTGGTTCGACCCATACTCAGTTTTTTCTTCCGGCTCGGTGAACATACCCCTTTGGCAATACTGGCAAAATTTCGAACGGGCCCCGGGGTGGCGTCAAGGCATAATTATTGATCTGATTCTTTCGTATATTTATACAATATTGTATGGAAGTCTCCAAGACCAAATTTCTGATCCGATTCAGTGGTTCGACCTATAGTTAGTTTTTTCTCCGGCCCGTGGAACATACCCTTTTGGCAAAAATGGCAAATTTTCGAACGGGCCCAGGTTGGCGTAATGACATAATTATTGATCCGATTATTTCGTATGTTTATAAAATATTTTATGGAAGTCTACAAGACTGAATTTCTGATCCAATTCAGTGATTCGACCTATACTCAGTTTTTTCTCCGGCTCGGTGAACATACCCCTTTGGCAATAGTGGCAAAATTTCGAACTTGCCCCGGGGTGACGTCAGGGCATAATTATTGATCGGATTCTTTCGTATGTTTATACAATATTGTATGGAAATCTCCGATACCGAATTTCTGATCCGATTCATGGTTCGACTAATAATCAGTTTTTTCTCCGGCTCGGTGAACATACCATTTGGCAATAGTGGCAAAATTTCGAACGCGCCCAGGGGTGGAGTTAGGGCATAATTATTGATACGATTCTTTCGTATGTTTATAAAATATTGTATGTATGTCTCCAAGACTTAATTTCTGGTCCGATTCATTGGTTCGACCCATACTCAGATTTTTCTTCGGCTCGGTGAACATACCCTTTGGCAATACTGGAAAAAATTTCGAACGCGCCCCGGGGTGGCGTCAGGGAATAACTATTGATCCGATGCATTCGTATGTTTATAAAATATTGTATGGAAGTCTCCAAGACCGAATTTCTGATCCACTCAGTGGTTCGACCCATACTCAGTTTTTTCTCTGACTCGGTGAACATACCCCTTTGGCAATACTGGCAAAACTTTGAACGGGCCCCGGAGTCACGTCAGGACATAAGTATTGATACGATTCTTTCGTATGTTTATAAAATATTGTATGGAAGTCTCCAAGACTGAATTTCTGATGCGATTTAGTAGTTCGACCCATACTCAGTTTTTTCTCCGGCTCGGTGAACATACCCCTTTGGCAATACTGGCAAAATTTCGAACGGGCCACAGGGTGGCGTCAGGGCATAATTATTGATCTGATTCTTTCGTATATTTATACAATATTGTATGGAAGTCTCCAAGACCGAATTTCTGATCCATTCAGTGGTTCGACCCATACTCAGTTTTTTCTCCGTCTCGGTGAACATACCCCTTTGGCAATACAGGCAAAATTTCTAACGGCCCCGGGGTGGCGTCAGGGCATAACTATTGATCCGATTCTTTCTTATATTTATAAAATATTGTATGGAAGTCTCTAAGACCGAATTTCTGATCCGATTCAGTGGTTCGACCAATACTAAGTTTTTTTTCCGCCTCGGTGAACATACCCTTTTAACAATACGGGCAAAATTTCGAACGGGCCCCGGGGTGGCGTCAGGCCATAATTATTGATCCGATTCTTTCGTATATTTATAAAATATTTTATGGAAGTCTACAAGACTGAATTTAAGATTCGATTCAGTGATTCGACCCATACTCAGTTTTTTCTCTTGTTCGGTGAACATACCCTTTGGCAATAGTGGCAAAATTTCGAACGTGCCCCGGGGTGACGTCAGGGCATAATTATTGATCCGATTCTTTCGTATGTTTATACAATATTGTATGGATGTCTCAAAGACCGAATTTCTGATCCGATTCAGTGGTTCGACCCATACTCAGATTTTTCTCCGGCTCGGTGAACTTACCCCTTTGGCAATAGTGGAAAATTTCGAACGGGCCCCGGGGTGACATCAGGGCATAACTATTGATCCGATTCTTTCTTATATTTATAAAATATTGTATGGAAGTCTCTAAGACCGAATTTCTGATCCGATTCAGTGGTTCGACCAATACTAAGTTTTTTTTCCGCCTCGGTGAACATACCCTTTTAGCAATACTGGCAAAATTTCGAACGGGCCCCGGGGTGGCGTCAGGCCATAATTATTGATCCGATTCTTTCGTATATTTATAAAATATTTTATGGAAGTCTACAAGACTGAATTTCTGATCCGATTCAGTGATTCGACCCATACTCAGTTTTTTCTCCGGCTTGGTGAACATACCCCTTTGGCAATAGTGGCAAAATTTCGAACGTGCCCCGGAGTGATTTCAGGGCATAATTATTGATCCGATTCTTTCGTATGTTTATACAATATTGTATAGAAATCTCCGAGACCGAATTTCTGATCCGATTCAGTGGTTTGACCCATACTCAGTTTTTTCTCCGGCTCGGTGAACATACCCTTTTGGCAATACTGGAAAAAATTTCGAACGGGCCCTAGGGTGGCGTCAGTGCATAATTATTGATCTGATGCTTTTGTATGTTTATAAAATATTGTATGGAAGTCTCCAAGACTGAATTTCAGATCCATTCAGTGGTTCGACCCATACTAAGTTTTTTCTCCGGCTCGGTGAACATACCACTTTGGCAATAGTGGCAAAATTTCGAACGCGCCCCGGGGTGGAGTCAGGGCATAATTATAGATCTGATGCTTTCGTATGTTTATAAAATATTGTATGGAAGTCTCCAAGACTGAATTTCAGATCCATTCAGTGGTTCGACCCAAACTAAGTTTTTTCTCCGGCTCGGTGAACATACTCCTTTGGTAATACTGGCAAAACTTCGAACGTGCCCAGAGGTGGCGTCATGACATAATTATTGATCTTATTCTTTCGTATGTTTATAAAATATTTTATGGAAGTCTACAAGACCGAATTTCTGATCCGATTCAGTGGTTCGACCCATAATAAGTGTTTTCTCCGGCTCGGTGAACATACCCCTTTGGCAAAAATGGCAAATTTTCGAACGGGCCCAGGTTGGCGTCATGACATAATTATTGATCCGATTCTTTGGTATGTTTATAAAATATTTTATGGAAGTCTACAAGACTGAATTTCAGATTCGATTCAGTGATTCGACCCATACTCAGTTTTTTCTCTTGTTCGGTGAACATACCCTTTGGCAATAGTGGCAAAATTTCGAACGTGCCCCGGGGTGACGTCAGGGCATAATTATTGATCCGATTCTTTCGTATGTTTATACATTATTGTATGGATGTCTCCAAGGCCGAATTTCTGATCCGATTCAGTGGTTCGACCCATACTCAGATTTTTCTCCGGCTCGGTGAACTTACCCCTTTGGCAATAGTGGAAAATTTTCGAACGCGCCCCGGGGTGGAGTCATGGCATAATTATTGATACGATTCTTTCGTATGTTTATAAAATATTGTATGGAAGTCTCCAAGACCGAATTTCTGATCCGATTCAGTGGTTCGATCCATACTCAGTTTTTTCTCCGGCTCGGTTAACATACCCTTTTGGCAATACTGGAAAAAATTTTGAACGGGCCCAAGGGTGGCGTCAGTGCATAATTATTGATCCGATGTTTTTGTATGTTTATAAAATTTTGTATGGAAGTCTCAAAGACCGAATTTCTGATCCGATTCAGTGTTTCTACCCATACTGAGTTTTTCTCCGGCTCGGTGAACATACCACTTTGGCAATAGTGGCAAAATTTCTAACGCGCCCTGGGGTGGAGTCAGGGCATAATTATAGATCCGATGCTTTCGTATGTTTATAAAATATTGTATGGAAGTCACCAAGACCGAATTTCTGATACATTCAGTGGTTCGACCCATACTCAACTTTTTCTCCGACTCGGTGAACTTACCCCTTTGGCAATACTGGCAAAACTTCGAACGGGCACAGGGGTGGCGTCAGGACATAAGTATTGATACGATTCTTTCGTATGTTTATAAAATATTGTATGGAAGTCTCCAATACTAAATTTCTGATGCGATTTAGTGGTTCGACCCATACTCAGTTTTTTATCCAGCTCGGTGAACATACCCCTTTGGCAATACGGGCAAAATTTTGAACGGGCCTTGGGGTGGCGTCAGGGCATAATTATTGATCTGATTCTTTCGTATATTTATACAATATTGTATGGAAGTCACCAAGACCGAATTTCTGATCCGATTCAGTGGTTCGACCTATAATTAGATTTTTCTCCGGCCCGGGAACATACCCCTTTGGCAAAAATGGCAAATTTTCAAAGGGGCCCAGGTTGGCGTCATGACATAATTATTGATCCGATTCTTTTGTATGTTTAATAAATATTTTATGGAAGTCTACAAGACTGAATTTCTGATCCGATTCAGTGGTTCGACCCATACTCAGTTTTTTCTCCGGCTCGGTGAACATACCACTTTGGCAATAGTGACAAAATTTCGAACGTGCCTCGGGTGACGTTAGGGCATAATTATTGATGCGATTCTTTCGTATGTTTATACAATATTGTATGGAAATCTCCGAGACCGAATTTCTGATCCGATTCAACGGTTCGACCAATAATCAGTTTTTTCTCCGGCTCGGTGAACATACCCTTTGGCAACAGTGGCAAAATTTCAAACGCGTCCCGGGGTGGAGTCAGGGCATAATTATAGATACGATTCTTTCGTATGTTTATAAAATATTGTATGGAATTCTCCAAGACCGAATATCTGATCCGATTCAATGGTTCGACCCATACTTAGTTTTTTCTCCGGCTCGGTGAACATACCCCTTTGGCAATACTGGCAAAATTTCGAACGGGCACCGGGGTGGCGTCAGGGCATAATTATTGATCTGATTCTTTCGTATATTTATACAATATTGTATGGAAGTCTCCAAGACCGAATTTCTGATTCGAGTCAGTGGTTCGACCTATACTTAGTTTTTTCTCCGGACCGGGGAACATACCCCTATGGCAAAAATGGCAAATTTTCGAACGGGCCCAGGTTGGCGTCATGACATAATTATTGATCCGATTCTTTGGTATGTTTCTAAAATATTTTATGGAAGTCTACAAGACTGAATTTCTGATCCGATTCAGTGATTCGACCCATACTCAGTTTTTCTCCGGTTCGGTGACATACCCTTTGGGAATAGTGGCAAAATTTCGAATGTGCCCCGGGGTGATTTCAGGGCATAATTATTGATCCGATTCATTCGTATGTTTATACAATATTGTATGGATGTCTCCAAGACCGAATTTCTGATCCGATTCAGTGGTTCGACCCATACTCATATTTTTCTCCGGCTCGGTGAACTTACTCCTTTGGCAATAGTGGAAAAATTTCGAACGCGCCCCGGGGTTGATTCATGGCATAATTATTGATACGATTCTTTCGTATGTTTATAAAATATTGTGTGGAAGTCTCCAAGACCGAATTTCTGATCCGATTCAGTGGTTCGACCAATACTCAGGTTTTTCTCCGGCTCGGTGAACATACCTTTTTGGCAATACAGGAAAAATTTTTGAACGGGCCCAAGGGTGGCATCATGGAATAACTATTGGTCCGATGCTTTCGTATGTTTATAAAATATTGTATGGAAGTCTTCAAGACCGAATTTCTGATCCATTCAGTGGTTCTACCCATACTAAGTTTTTTCTCTGCCTCGGTGAACATATCACTTCGGTAATACTGGCAAAACTTTGAACGGGCCCAGAGGTGGCGTCATGACATAATTATTGATCTGATTCTTCCGTATGTTTATAAAATATTTTATGGAAGTCTACAAGACCGTATTTATGATCCGATTCAGTGGTTCGACCCTTACTATGTTTTTTCTCCGGCTCGGTGAACATACCCATTTGACAATACTGGAAAAAATTTCGAACGGGCCCTAGGGTGGTGTCAGAGAATAACTATTGACCCGATGCTTTCGTATGTTTATAAAATATTGTAAGTCTCCAAGACCGAATTTCTTATCTATTCAGTGGTTCGACCCATACTCAGTTTTTTTCCGGCTCGGTGAACATACCCATTTGGCAATACCTGCAAAACTTCAAACGGGCCCCGAGGTGGCGTCAGGACATAAGTATTGATCCGATGCTTTCGTATGTTTATAAAATATTGTATGGAAGTCTCCAATACCGAATTTCTGATCCGATTAAGTGGTTCGACCCATACTCAGGTTTTTCTTCGGCTCGGTGAACATACCCATTAGCAATACTAGCAAAATTTCAAACGGGTCGCGAGGTGGCGTCAGGACATAATTTCTGATCTGATTCAATGATTTGACCCATACTCAGTTTTTTCTGGCTCGTTGAACATACACTTTTGGAAATAGTGGCAAAATTTAGAACGGGCCCCTGGGTGGCGTGAGGGCATAATTATTAATCCGATTCTTTCGTATGTTTATAAAATATTGAACGGAAGTCTCCAAGACCGAACTTCTGATCCGATTCAGCGGTTCAACCTATACTTAGTTTTTTCTCCGGCCCGGGTAACATACCCTTTTGGCAAAAATGGCAAATTTTCGAACGGGCCCAGGTTGGCGTCATGACATAATTATTGATCCGATTCTTTCGTATGTTTATAAAATATTTTATAGAAGTCTACAAGACTGAATTTCTGATCCGATTTAGTGATTCGACCCATACTCAGTTTTTTCTCCGGCTCGGTGAACATACCCCTTTGGCAATAGTGGCAAAATTTCGAACGTGCCCCGGGGTGACGTCAGGGCATAATTATTGATCCGATTCTTTCGTATGTTTATACAATATTGTATGGAAATCTCCGAGACCGAATTTCTGATCCGATTCATTGGTTCGACCAATAATCAGTTTTTTGTCCGGCTCGGTGAACATACCCTTTTTCAATAGTGGCAAAATTTCGAACGCGCCCCGCGGTGGAGTCAGGGCATAATTATTGATGCGATTCTTTCGTATGTTTATAAAATATTGTATGGAAGTCTCCAAGACCGAATTTCTAAACCGATTCAGTGGTTCGACCCATACTCAATTTTTTCTCCGGCTCGGTGAACATACTCCTTTGGCAATAGTGGCAAAATTTCGAATGCGCCCCGGGGTGGAGTCATGGCGTAATTATTGATACGATTCTTTCGTATGTTTATAAAATATTGTATGGAAGTCTCCAAGACCGAATTTCTGATCCGATTCAGTGGTTCGACCCATACTCAGGTTTTTCTCCGGCTCGGTGAACATACCCTTTTGGCAATACTGGAAAAAATTTCGAACGGGCCCTAGGGTGGCGTCAGTGCATAATTATTGATCCGATGCTTTCGTATGTTTATAAAATATTGTATGGAAGTCTCCAAGACCGAATTTCTTATCCGATTCAGTGGTTCGACCCATACTCAGGTTTTTCTCCAGCTCGGTGAACATACCCTTTTGGCAATACTGTAAAAAATTTTGAACGGGCCCAAGGGTGGCGTCAGGGAATAACTATTGATCAGATGCTTTCGTATGTTTATAAAATATTGTATGGAAGTCTCCAAGACCGAATTTCTGATCCATTCAGTGATTCGACCCATACTAAGTTTTTTCTCCGGCTCGGTGAACATACCTCTTTGGTAATACTGGGAGAACTTTGAACGGGCCCAGAGGTGGCGTCATGACATAATTATTGATCTAATTATTTCGTATGTTTATAAAATATTTTATTGAAGTCTACAAGACCGAATTTCTGATCCGATTCAGTGGTTCGACCCATACTAAGTTTTTTCTCCGGCTCGGTGAATATACCCATTTGACAATACAGGAAAAAATTTCGAACGGGCCCTAGGGTGGTGTCAGAGAATAACTATTGATCCGATGCTTTCGTATGTTTATAAAATATTGTATGGAAGTCTCCAAGACCGAATTTCTGATCCATTCAGTGGTTCGACCCATACTCAGTTTTTACTCTGGCTCGGTGAACAAACCCCTTTGGCAATACTGGCAAAACTTCAAACGAGCCCCGAGGTGGCGTCAGGATATAAGTATTGTTTCGATGCTTTCGTATGTTTATAAAATATTGTATGGAAGTTTCCAAGACCGAATTTCTGATCCGATTAAGTGGTTCGACCCATGCTCAGGTTTTTCTTCGGTTCTGTGAACATACTCCTTTGACAATACTAGCAAAATTTCAAACGGATCGCGGGGTGGCGTCAGGACATAATTTTTGATCCGATTCAATGGTTTGACCCATACTCAGTTTTTTCTCTGGCTCGTTGAACATACCCCTTTGGCAATAGTGGCAAAATTTCGAACGCGCCCCGGGGTGGAGTCAGGGCAAATTATTGATACGATTCTTTCGTATGTTTATAAAATATTGTATGGATATCTCCAAGACCGAATTTCTGATCCGATTCAGTGGTTCGACCGATACTTAGTTTTTTCTCCGGCCAGGGGAACATACTTCTTGGGCAAAAATGGTAAATTTTCGAACGGGCCCAGGGTGGCGTTATAACATAATTATTTATCCGATTTTTTTGTATGTTTATAAAATATTTTATGGAAGTCTACAAGACTGAATTTCTGATCCGATTCAGTGATTCGACCCATACTCAGTTTTTTCTCCGGCTCGATGAACATACCACTTTGGCAATAGTGGCAATATTTTGAACGTGCCCCGGGGTGGCGTCAGGGCATAATTATTGATCCGATTCTTTCGTATGTTTATACCATATTGCATGGAAATCTCCGAGACCGAATTTCTGATCCGATTCAATGGTTCGACCAATAATCAGTTTTTTCTCCGGCTCGGTGAACATACCCTTTGGCAATAGTGTCAAAATTTCGAACGGGCCTCGTGGTGGCGTCAGGGCATAATTATTGATCCGATTCTTCAGTATATTTATAAAATATTGTATGGAAGTCTCTAAGACCGAATTTCTGATCCGATTCAGTTGTTTGACCCATACTCAGTTTTTTCTCAGGTTCGGTGAACATACCCCTTCGGTAATACTGGCAAAACTTCGAACAGGCCCCTGGGTGGCGTCAGTGCATAATTATTGATCCGATTCTTTCGTATGTTTATAAAATATTGTATGGAAGTTTCCAAAACCTAATTTCTGATGCGATTCAGTGGTTCGACCATACACGGTTTTTTCTCCCGCTCGGTGAACAATTCACTTTGGCAATACTTGCAAAATTTCGAACGGGCCACGGGGTAGCTTCAGGGAATAGTTATTGATCCAATTCTTTCGTATGTATATAAAATATTGTATGGAAATCTCCAAGACCGAATTTATGATCCGATTCAATTGTTCGACCCATACACGGTTTTTTCCGGCTCGGTGAACAAAACACTTTGGCAATACTGACAAAATTTCGAACAGCCCCGGGTGGCGTCAGGCCATATCTATAGATTCGATTATTTCGTATGTGTATAAAATATTGTACGGAGGTCTCCAAGACTAAATTTCTGATATGATTCAGTGGTTCGACCCTTACTCAGTTTTTTCTCTGGCTCGGTGAACATACCACTTTGGAAATACTGGCAAAATTTCGAACGGGCCCCGAGGTGGCGTCAGGGCATAATTATTGATCTAATTCTTTCGTATGTGTATAAAATATTGTATGGAAGTCTCCAAGACCGAATTTATGATCCGATTCAGTGGTTCGACCCATACACGATATTTTCTCAGGCTCGATGAATATACCACTTTGGCAATATTGGCAAAATTTCGAACAGGTCACGGGGTGGTGTCAGGGTATAATTATTGATATGATTCTTTCGTATGTGTATAAAATATTGTATGGAAGTCTCCAAAACTGAATTTCTGATCCGATTCATAGGTTCGACCCGTACTCAGTTTTTTCTCCGGCTCGCTGAACATACACTTTTGGCAATACAGGCAAAATTTCGAACGGTCCACGAGGTGACGTCAGGGCATAATTATTGATCCGATTCTTTCGTAAGTGCATAAAATATTGTATGGAAGTCTCCAAGACCGAATTTCTAATCCGATTCAGTGGTTCGACCCATACACGGTTTTTTCTCCGGCTCGGTGAACATACCCCTTTGGCAATACTGGCAAAATTTAGAACGGGCCCCGGGGTGGCGTCAGGTCATAATTATTGATCCGATTCTTTCGTATATTTATAAAATATTGTTTGGAAGTCTCCAAGACAGAATTTCTAATCCGATTCAGTGGTTCGACCCATACACGGTTTTTTCTCCGTCTCGGTGAACATACCCCTTTGGCTATACTGGCAAAATTACGAACGGGCTCCGGGGTGGCGTCAGGGCATAATTATTGATCCGATTCTTCCGTATGTGTATAAAATATTGTATGGAAGTCTCCAATACCGAATTTCTGATCCGATTCAGTGGTGCGACCCGTACTGAGTTTTTTCTCCGGCTCGGTGAACATACCCCTTTGGCAATGCTGGTAAAATTTGAACGGGCCCCGGGGTGGGTAGGGCATAATTATTGATTCGATTCTGTCGTATATTTAAAAATTATTGTATGGATGTCTCCAATACTGAATTTCTGATCTGATTCAGTGGTTCGACCCATACACTGTTTTTTCTACAGCTCGGTGAACATACCACTTTGGCAATACTAGCAAAATTTCGAACCGGCACCGGGCGGCGTCAAGACATAATTATTGTACCGATTCTTTCGTATGTGTATAAAATATTGTATGGAAGTCTCTGAGACCAAATTTCTGATCCAATTCAGTGGTTCGACTCGTACTGAGATTTTTCTCCGGCTCGGTGAACATACCCCTTTGGCAATACTGGCAAATTTTTTAACGGCCCCGAGGTGGCGTCAGGGCATACTTATTGATCCGATTCTTTCGTATGTGTATAAAATAATGTATGGAAGTCTCTAAGAATGGATTTCTGATCCGATATTGTGGTTCGACCCGTACACGGTTTTTTCTCCGGCTCAATGAACATACCTCTTTGGCAATACTGGCAAAATTTCGAATGGCCCAGGGTGGCGTCAGAGCATAATTATTGATTCGATTTTTTCGTATGTGTACAAGATATTGTATGGAAGTTTCTTAGACCAAATTTATGATCCGATTAAGTCATTCGACCCGTACTCAGTTTTTTCTCCGGCTCGGGGAACATACCCATTTGGCAATACTGGCAAAATTTCGAACGGGCCCAGGGTGGCGTTAGAACATAATTATTGATACGATTATTTCGTATGTTTATAAACTATTGTATGGAAGTCCAAGACCGAATTTTTGATCCGATTCAGTGGCTCGACCTGTACTAAGTTTTTTCTCCGGCTCGGTGAACATACCTCTTTGGCAATACTGACAAAATTACGAACGGGCCCCGAAGTGGCGTCAGGGCATAATTATTGATTTGATTCTTTCGTATGTGTATAGAATGTTGTATGGAAGTCTCCAAGACCGAATTTCTGATCCGATTCAGTGATTCGACCCATACACGATTTTTTCTCCGGATCGGTGAACCTACCCCTTTGGCAATACTGGCAAAATTTCGAAAGGGCCCTGGGGTGGAGTCAGGACATAATTATTGATCCGATTCTTTCGTTTATTTATATAATATTGTATGGACATCTCCAAAACCGAATTTCTGATCCGATTCAGTGGTTCGACCCATACACGGTTTTTTCTCCGGCTCGATGAACATACCCCTTTGGCAATACTGGCAAACTTTCGAACGAGCCCCAAGGTGGCGTCAGGGCATAATTATTGATCCGATTCTTTCGTATGTGTATAAAATATTTTATGGAGATCTCCAAAACTGAATTTCTGATCCGATTCAGTGATTCGACCCATACACGGTTTTTTCTTTGGCTCGGTGAACATACCCTTTTGGCAATATTGGCAATATTTAAAACGGGCCCCGTGGTGGCGTCAGAGCATAATTATTGATCCGATTTTGTCGTATATTTATATAATATAATATGGAAGTCTCCAAGACCGAATTTATGATCCGATTCTGTGGTTCGACCCATACACGGTTTTTTCATTGGATCGGTGAACATACACTTTGGCAATACATGCAAAATTTCAAGCGGGCCCGGGGTGGCGTCAGGCATTATTATTGGTCCGATTCTTTTGTATGTGTATAAAATATTGTATGGAAGTCTCCAAGATCGAATTTCTGATCCGATTCACTGGTTCGACCCGTACTGAGTATTTTCTCCGGCTCGGTGAACATACCCCATTGGCAATAGTGGCAAAATTTTGAACGGGCCTCGAGGTGGCGTCAGGGCATAATTATTGATTCGATTTGTTCGTATATTTATAAAATATAGTATGGATGTCTCCAAGACCGAATTTCTGATCCGATTCAATGGTATGACCTGTACTCAGTTTTTTCTCCGGCTCGGTGAACATACCTCTTTGGCAATATAGGCAAAATTTCAAATGGCCCCCGAAGTGGCGTCAGGGCATAATTATTGATCTGATTCTTTCGTATGTGTATAAAATATTGTATGGAAGTCTCCAAGACCGAATTTCTGATCCGATTCAGTGGTTCGACCCTTACACAGATTTTTCTCCGGCTCGGTGAACATACCCATTTGGCAATACTGGCAAAATTTCGAACGGGCCCTAAGGTGGCGTCAGGGCATAATTATTGATCCGATTCTTTCGTACATTTATAAAATATTGTATGGAAGTCTCCAAGACCGAATTTCTGATCCGATTCAGTGGTTCGACCCATACTCAGTTTTTTCTCCGGCTTTGTGAACATACCTGTAACAACTCGAGTTTTCCGAATATAATATAATATCCAATATCCGACCCGTCATAGTTATCGGGTAATTTTAATCAACGAAACTTCACATTTATCGAACTAATAATAGTTTATTATTTAGTATTTACTATAGTTATTTGTTATATATAAATAACTTTCATTTATATGCAATTTACACCATATAATATAGTTTAACCCCCTTTTTGTTTCCACCACCATGCTACAAGGACTAAACTGCAAACCATGTTAAGTATATTCACCCAACCCTTTAACCCATCAGTCAAACCCGTATCCATGACCCAACATCAAACCCGAAACTCGTTTTGATTAACTTGGCCCTTAATTCTCGCGTTTAACTTGGAATTGATTTAGGGGTTTTAATATAGACGGCCTACCGACACAAATAATTTGGAAACAAATACCAAAGTGATACGAATTTTGTAATAGATTTAACCGTCTATGTTATAGTCATCAATATACAAAATCAACTGGTAATATTACAATTAAACTCTGCCGCACCCTCTTCTCCACCTCGCGACCAATAACCCTAAGGTTAATTACGTTATAACAGCCCTTCGACGTCAGTTCGTGTACGTGTTCAGGCCGGCGATGTAGATTCGTCGTTCTCCATCTAATCGCCTTTTTATCTGGTAAATAATCTATGTTCTAAGATCGTTTTTATGCACTGATCATTAACCCTAACCTTAATTGCTCGCATATAACATGGATTAAACGATTTTGAATGCTAGGGTTCTTATATTGATTTTGGGTTAAACGTTGTCCTTATATATATATATTTTCGTTTGCGTCTGGTTAACAACAAACTCACCATCTCAGCTGGAGGTTGTGGGTGAGGGTTGTTCGGGCAGAGGCGGTTTTTATTTTGGGTTTCCTTTTCTTCTTTTTTTTGTTTAAAGGATTAAATAATTAATTGTAATTAATATAAATTATTACATAAATATTAGTTTTTCTAAACCGACATCTTGGAGTTTTTGTTTCGTTTCAAAACTCGTAAAAGCTTTCGTTTACATATACATATATGTTTATATATCTATATATATATGTGTGTGTGTGTGTGTGCGTGTGTGGGTTATTAGTATATTTTTTATAATATTAAATTAACGTTACATAATTAAAACCCGACACCATTATTGTTGTCTTCTTGTCGTTGAACATCTTTATAGATTTGCTTATATTATATATATGTATCATTCTTTAAAAATGATGAAAATTGTATTTTAAACGTATTAATAATATTTCTAAATTTTGATTTTCGTTAATAGTCCAAGATATATATATTGAATGATTTAACGTTTGTCTTAAATTAATTAATATGTTACGAGTTATATTTATATATGTACGCATTTATAATTGTATTATAAAGTATTTAATAATCATATAATTATTCACTCATATTTATAATGATTTCGCAATAACAATAATTGTAGAGTTCAGTCGATCAATCAATAAACATTCTAATCCCAAACTAACGTATCAAACTTAATTCATTATACGTGTTGCCTCATCATTAATTAATCCATATTAATATTATTTAAATAGGAATCATTGTCGGTGTATCCCGAAGGGTTCATTCACGCGTCATCATTTTTAACTCCGTTCATCTTGTCAGGTGAGTAATCACTCCCTTATTTTACTTGTTTTCAAATGTTTTGAGGACACTTGCGTACCATTTATCATATTATTTATCTTATTATTTCTCAAACGCAAACTGTGATCTTTGTGTTGTGTATCAATTGAATGATTGCATGTTACTTGCTATTTGCTTACTTGCTTACTTGAATCGCATTCGGAGAGGTCCAACATAATCTCATTATAGTATGATCATACGACCGTCGTAGTAGCCAGAGCCCGATCGCATTGGCAATGGTTTCACCGACACCTCATTTTGGTAACCAATGCCCATTCGCATGGCAACGGTTTAGCCCTTTCTTTATGGTTGATTGTTTATGTATGTGCTATGGTTTAATTGTTTATACTCACAGATAACAGTTTTGCCTATTTTTATTCACTTATATCGTTATATATTATTACCATTTTTGTTTGTGTCAAAACTGGTAATCTACTCACTCAACATATGTTGTTGACAAACATATATTTTGTACGCATTTGTAGGTTATAGATTTTGATTGCTTATCGAACTGAAGCTCACATAGAGATGACTTTAGGATAAAATATATACAAGAATAGTTGGTTTTGTATTTGTAATTTTCTTTATTTTTGTTGTATATGACTGTTGTTTGATAATAAATAAATTAATTAGATATTGTCGCTTTATAATTTCATGATAGTAACCTTGTGAGCTGTGACAATCAGATCACGCCCCGGCATTTCCGCCGTAGGTTGGGGTGTGACAATACCTCTTTGGCAATACCGGAAAAATTTTGAACGGCCCAGGGTGGCGTCAGAGCATAATTATTGATCCGATTCTTTCGTATGTGTATAAAATATTGTTTGGAAATTTCTAAGACCGAATTTCTGATCCGATTTAGTAGTTCGACCCATACACGGTTTTTTCTCCGGCTCGGTGAACATACCCCTTTGGCAATACTGGCAAAATTTCGAACGGGCCCCGGGGTGGTGTTAGGGCATAATTATTGATCTGATTCTTTTTTATGTGTAAACAATATTGTATGGACGTCTCTAAGACTGAATTTCTGATCCGATTCAGTGGTTCGACCCATACCTAGTCTTTTCTCCGACTCGATGAACATACCCCTTTGCAAATACTGGCAAAATTTCGAACGAGCCCCGGGGTGGCGTCAGAACATAATAATGGATTCGATTTTTTCGTATGTTTATAAAATATTGTATGGAAGTCTCTAAGACCGAATTTCTAATCCGATTCAGTGGTTCGACCCGTACCCAGTTGTTTCTCCGGCTAAGTGAACATACCACTTTGGCAATACTGGCAAAATTTCGAACGGGCCCCGAGGTGGCGTCAGGGCATAATTATTGATCCGATTCTTTCGTATGTTTATAAAATATTGTATGGACGTCTGCAAGAATGAATTTCTGATGCGATTTAGTGGTTCGACCCATACTCATTTTTTTCTCCGGGTCGGTGAACAAACACTTTGGCAATAGTGGCAAAATTTCGAACGGGCCCCGTGCTGGCGTTAGGGCATAATTACTTATATGATTCTTTCGTATATTTATAAAATATTGTATTGAAGTCTCCTAGAACGAATTTCTGATCCGATGTAGTGGTTCGACACATACTCAGTTTTTTCTCCGGCTCGGTGAACATACCCCTTTGGCAATAATGGCAAAATTTCGAACGGGCCCCGGGGTGGCGTCATGGCATAATTATTGATCCGATTCTTTCGTGTCCTTTAAAAATATTGTATGGAAGTCTCCAAAACCGAATTTCTGATCCGATTCAGTGGTTCGACCCATACACAGTTTTTTCTTCGGCTCGGTGAACATACCACATAGACAATACTGGCAAAATTTCAAACGGGCCACAGGGTGGCGTCAGGGCATATGGACGTCTCTAAGACCGAATTTCTGTTCCGATTCAGTGGTTCGACCAACACTCATTTTTTCCCCGGCTCGGTGAACATACCCATTTGGCAATACTGGCAAAATTTCGAACGGGCCCCGGGGTGGCGTTAGGGCATAATTATTGATCCGATTCTTCGTATGTGTACAAAATATTGTATGGACGTCTCTAAGACCGAATTTCTTTTCCGATTCAGTGGTTCGGCCCTTACTAAGTTTTTTCTCCGGCTCGGTGAACATACCCCTTTGGTAATACTGGAAAAATTTCGAACGGGCCCTGAGGTGGCGTCAGGGCATAATTATTGATCCGATTCTTTCGTACATTTATAAAATATTGTATGGAAGTCTCCAAGACCGAATTTCTGATCCGATTCCGTGGTTCGACCCATACACGGTTTTTTCTCCGGCTCGGTGAACATACCACTTTGGCAATACTGGCAAAAATTCGATCTGGCCCCTGGGTGGCGTAAGACATTATTATTGATCCGATTCTTTTGTATGTGTATAAAATATAGTATGGAAGTCTCCAAGATCGAATTTCTGATCCTATTCACTGGTTCGACCCGTACTGAGTTTTTTCTCCTGCTCGGTGAACATACCCCTTTGGCAATACTGGCAAAATTTTGAACGGGCCCCGAGGTGGTGTCAGGGCATTATTATTGATCCGGTTCTTTCGTATGTGTATAAAATATTGTATGGAAGTCTCCAACACCGAATTTCTGATCCGATTTAGTGGTTCGGCCCGTACACGTTTTTTCTCCGGCTCGGTGAACATATCCCTTTGGCAATACTGGAAAAATTTCGAATGGGCCCAGGGTGGGGTCAGAGCATAATTATTGATCTGATTCCTTCGTATGCGTATAAAATATTGTATGGAAGTATCCAAGACCAAATTTATTATCCGATTCAGTCGTTCTACCAATACTCAGTTTTTTCTCTAGCTTGGTGAACATACCCCTTGGCAATACCTGCAAAATTTCGAAAGGCCCCCGGGTGGCGTCAGAGCATAATTATTCATCTGATTATTTCATATATGTATAAAATATTGTATGGAAGTCTCCAAGACCGAATTTCTGATCCGATTCAGTGGTTCGACCCATACACGGTTTTTTCTCCGGCTCGGTGAACATACCCCTTTGGTAATACTGGCAAAATTTCGAACGGGCCCTGAGGTGGCGTCAGGGCATAATTATTGATCCGATTATTTCGTACATTTATAAAATATTGTATAGAAGTCTCCAAGACCGAATTTCTGATCCGATTCAGTGGTTTGACCCATATTCAATTTTTTCTCCGGCTCGGTGAACATACCTCTTTGGCAATACTGGTAAAATTTTGAACGGGCCCAGGGTGGCGTCATAGCATAATTATTGATCCGGTTCTTTCGTATGTGTATAAAATATTGTTTGGAAATTTCCAAGACTGAATTTCTGATCAGATTTCGTAGTTCGACCCATACACGGTTTTTTCTCTGGCTCGGTGAACATACCCCTTTGGCAATACTGGCAAAATTTCAAACGGGCCCCGGGGTGGTGTTGAGGCATAATTATTGATCCGATTCTTTCTTATGTGTAACAAACATTGTATGGACGTCTCTAAGACTGAATTTCTGTTCCGATTCAGTGGTTCGACCCATACCTAGCCTTTTCTCTGGCTCAGTGAACATACCCCGTTGCAAATACTGGCAAAATTTCGAACGAGCCCCGAGATGGCGTCAGAACATAATTATTGATTCTATTCTTTCGTATATTTATAAAATATTGTGAGGACGTCTGCTAGACAGAATTTCATATGCGATTTAGTGGTTCGACCCATAGTTAGTTTTTTCTCCGGCTCGGTGAACAAACCCTTTGGCAATAGTGGAAAATTTTCGAACAGGCCTCGTGGTGGCTTTAGGTCATAATTACTTATACGATTCTTTCGTATATTTATAAAATATTGTATTGAAGTCTCCTAGACCGAATTTCTGATCCGATTCAGTGGTTCTACCCATACTCAGTTTTTTCTCCGGTTCAGTGAACATACCCCTTTAGCAATAATGGCAACATTTCGAACGGGCCCCGGGGTGGCGTCATGGCATAATTATTGATCTGATTCTTTCGTATGTGTATAAAATATTTCATGGAGATCTCCAAAACCGAATTTTTGATCCGATTCAGTGATTCGACCCATACACGGTTTTTTCTCTTGTTTGGTGAATATACCCCTTTGGCAATACTGGCAAAATTTAAAACGGGCCCCGTGGTGGCATCAGGGCATAATTATTGATCCGATTTTGTCGTATATTTATAAAATGTAGTATGGAAGTTTCCAAGACCGAATTTCTGATCCGATTCCGTGGTTCGACCCATACCCGGTTTTTTCTCCGGCTCGGTGAACATACCACTTTGGCAATACTGGCAAAAATTTGAGTGGGCCCCGGTGTTGTGTCAGGCATTATTATTGATCCGATTCTTTTGTATGTGTATAAAGTATTGTATGGAAGTCTCCAAGACCGAAATTCTGATCCGATTCACTGGTTCGACCCGTACTGAGTTTTTTCTCCGGCTCGGTGAACATACCCTTTTGGCAATACTAGTAAATTTTTGAACGGGCCCCGAGGTGGTTTTAGGGCATAATTATTGATCCGGTTCTTTCGTATGTGTATAAAATATTGTATGGAAGTCTCCAAGACCGAATTTCTGATTCGATTTAGTGGTTCGACCCGTACACCTTTTTTCTCCGGCTCGGTTAACATACCCCTTTGGCAATACTGGAAAAATTTCGAATGGGCTCAGGGTGGCGTCAGAGCATAATTATTGATCCGATTCCTTCGTATGTGTATAAATATTGTATGGAAGTATCCAAGACCAAATTTATTATTCGATTCAGTCGTTCGACCAATACTCAGTTTTTTTCTCTAGCTCGGTGAACATACCCCTTTGGCAATACGTGCAAAATTTGAACGGCCCCTGGGGTGGCGTCAAGGCATAATTATTGATCTGATTCTTTCGTATGTGTATAAAATATTGTATGAAAGTCTCCAAGACCTAATTTCTGATCCGATTCAGTGGTTCGACCCATACACAGTTTTTTCTCCGGCTCGGTGAACATACCCCTTTGGTAATACTGGCAAAATTTCGAACGGGCCCTAAGGTGGCGTCAGGGCATAATTATTGATCTGATTCTTTCGTACATTTATATAATATTGTATGGAAGTCCCCAAGACCGAATTTCTGATCCGATTCAGTGGTTCGACCCATACTCAGTTTTTTCTCTGGCTTAGTGAACATACCTCTTTGACAATACTGGTAAAATTTCGAACGGGCCCAGGGTGGCGTCAGAGCATAATTATTGATCCGATTTTTCGTATGTGTATAAAATATTGTTTGGAAATTTCCAAGACTGAATTTCTGATCTGATTTAGTAATTCGACCCATACGCGGTTTTTTCTCCTGCTCGGTCCCCGGGGTG
Source organism: Bidens hawaiensis (assembly GCF_021521415.1). Classification (NCBI taxonomy): domain Eukaryota; kingdom Viridiplantae; phylum Streptophyta; class Magnoliopsida; order Asterales; family Asteraceae; genus Bidens; species Bidens hawaiensis. The sequence goes on from NW_027492052.1 coordinate 237,608, forward strand.
GTGTTAAGGCATAATTATTGATCCGATTCTTTCTTATGTGTAACAAATATTGTATGGACGTCTCTAAGACTGAATTTCTGATCCGATTCAGTGGTTCGACCCATACCCAGTCTTTTCTCCGGCTCGGTGAACATACCCCATTACAAATACTGGCAAAATTTCGAACGAGCCCCGGGGTGGCGTCAGAACATAATTATTGATTCGATTCTTTCGTATGTTTATAAAATATTGTATGGACGTCTGCAAGACCGAATTTCTGATGCGATTTAGTTGTTCGACCCATACTTAGTTTTTTCTCCGGCTCGGTGAACAAACCCTTTGGCAATAGTGGCAAAATTTCGAACGGGCCTCGTGGTGGCGTTCGGGCATAATTACTTATACGATTCTTTCGTATATTTATAAAATATTGTATTGAAGTCTCCTAGACCGAATTTCTGATCCGATTCAGTGGTTCGACCCATACTCAGTTTTTTCTCCGGCTCGGTGATCATACCCCTTTAGCAATAATGGCAAAATTTCGAACGGGTCCCGGGGTGGCGTCATGGCATAATTATTGATCCGATTCTTTCGTATGTTTTAAAAATATTGTATGGAAGTCTCTAAAACCGAACTTCTGATCCGATTCAGTGGTTCGACCCATACACAGTTTTTTCTCCTGCTCGGTGAACATACATTTGGGAATACTGGCAAAATTTCAAACGGACCACGGGGTGACGTCAGGACATAACTATTGATCCGAATCTTTCGTAGGGTGACAAAATATTATATGGACGTCTCTAAGACCGAATTTCTGTTCCGATTCAGTGGTTTGACCAACACTCATTTTTTTCCCCGGCTCGGTGAACATACCCATTTGACAATACTGGCAAAATTTCGAACGGGCCCCGGGGTGGCGTTAGGGCATAATTATTGATCCGATTCTTTCGTATGTGTACAAAGTATTGTATGGACGTCTCTAAGACCGAATTTCTGTTCTGATTCAGTGGTTCGACCCATACCCAGTTTTTTCTCTGGCTCGGTGAACATACCCCTTTGGCAATACTGGAAAATTTTCGAACAGGCCCTGGGGTGGCGTCAGAACATAATTTAATTATTGATCCGATTTTTTCTTATGTTTATAAATATTGTATGGAAGTCTCCAAGACCGAATCTCTGATCCGATTCAGTGGTTCGACCTATACCCAGTTTTTTCTGGCTCGGTGAACATACCCCTTTGGTAATACTGGAAATATTTCGAACGGGCCCTAGGGTGGCGTCAGGGCATAATTATTGATCCGATTCTTTCGTATGTTTATAAAATATTGTATGGAAGTCTGCAAGATCGAATTTCTGATGCGATTCAGTGGTTCGTCCCATATTCAGTTTTTTCTCCGGCTCGGTGAACAAACCCCTTTCGCAATAGTGACAAAATTTCGAACGGGCCCCGGGGTGGCGTTAGGGCATAATTATTTATCCAACCAGTACAACCACATACTCGCCTAGTCTCCCATCATCACCCTGGTACATCTGAAACCAAAATGCTGGGTAAAAATCGAACATGAGTCACATGAAACATTAGTCTCTCCCTTAACACTCCATCACTAGCTTATTGTCATCTTTCTTAGTTTTTAAATTTGTGGAACAAGTTCATTGTGAAATTGCAATTTTTGTGACTGAAAGTGAAAGAAAGTGATGTTATGTGGACTAACTTGCACTCATACCGGCCCTACTAATACTAAGCAAAATCCAAAATAGACAGAGAAAAAAATATCATTGATGGATCGTCAGAAGCAGAAAAAAATCAAACTGTTGAATTAATAAAGTTATGTGGATAACATGCATGCATAGGGTTGTTCACGAGTCTAGCCAAACCGAGCAAAGGCCTACTCATTGCTTGGCTCATTTACAACTGAACCGAACAGCTGAAACTCGAACCGAGCGAAAACCGAAACGAGCCAAAATCGAATCGAGCATATTGTAAAGGGTCAACAAGATCAGGTCTTGTGTGAGTGAGGTAATTAAGTTTGCCAACAAGCTTCCCATATTGTAAAGGTCATCAAGAGCAAGTCTCTCATGAGCTTTAAGTTGTAAATGATGAGGCGATGGTGAGTTTGTGACAGGAATATTGGAAGTATCAAATTCAGAAAGCATGTCCTTAGCAAACTTTCGTTGGCACATGATAACACCTTTGGTAGTATAAAGAACTTCCATACCCAAAAAATAATTGAGGCTTTCCATATCCTTGGTTTTGAAAGTTGAATCCAGGAAAGTCTTGAGATTATTGATCTCTTCCAAATTATTCTCGGTAACTAATATGTCATCAACATATACAACAACGTGTACCACTAAGAATCTCCTAGTTTTTGAAAACAAAGAATGATCATTCTCAGAACCCACATAGCCTCTTGACTTTAATGCGAAAGACCCAATTCCATTGTCTAGAAGCCTGTGTTAAACCATATAAAGATTTTTGAAGTTTAAGCACGTGCTTATCAGGAAGTTGCATCCCTAGTGGTGACATCATATAGATATCTTCATCTAAATCCCCATGAAAAAAGCCTTACCGACTACGGCGTATAGGTGATAAAATGGGCAATTTTTGCAAGATTTTGTGTGAGAATAAAGATGAAAAAATATGACACTTTGGCCAACTATTCAACAAGAAGAAAATGTGTAGAAAATAGATGAAAAATGGTTTTTCAAGTAGATAACAAGATCAATACCCGAACAAATACAGGAACGATGAAAGAAAACAATCAAAAGATCAAAAACAAAACAACGAACGACGAGATAAAACCAACGAATCGAGAGAAACAGGTTGAAACGAAGAGCAGGATTAAGAACTATGCTCTGATTCAATGTAATCGTTGAAGAACGATGACACGGAAAGAAAAGAAGAAAAGAAGCAGGGAAGAAAAATCTTATTTAATCAGAATCAAAATTACAAAAACGAAAAATTACAAGAAAACAAAACAATATATATAGCCTTAACATATGCGGCGCATATGTCCACATGAAAAAGGCTATGTCGATGGCGGTGGTGCATGTTGGATCAGTAGTTGCAGTTGGTGGTGTAAGTGGTGTCACCAATTGTAAAGGTGGCGGACAGTGGTTGTGTCAGAAAACATGGTAATTTAGTTGATGGTAGCGACAACAATGATGGTGGCGTAGGTGGCGATTGGCCAATAATAAATGGTGGCTCCAAACAATAGTCGTGTGTCTGCTGATATGAACTTATTAAGTTATCATATGTTTCATGATGAGCCATTTTCACTCATTGTTTGATTTTTGTTGGCTCAAATCAATCGTTATATAATTAGATTGGACCAAAATATCCTTTTCTTTTTATCCAAATCAACTCATATATTAATCTTCTTCGTTTACTAAGTTTTGCCTCATTGTGTTTTCTAAAAAGACTTTTAACGGGTCAACATAGTAGTATCACGTATCTTAATTCTAGGCCCCAAAGTGTGGATCAATAGCATTCGCCCAACCCCCACCCGCCCCGATTTAACCAAATCTATGAAAATCAGACTTAAACTATAAATATGTGTCAATATCTTACATTACCATATCATTATACATAAAATATCATGCCTTAACCCATTGCGATGATGATTCTTATCTTGACTTTTAAACGGGTTAAATCATGAAATGCGAAAGGGGTGAGATGCCATCGAGTCCTTTTGCCACAACATATTTTTCATATTCTTTTATTGTTATGCCTTTATACTTGGCCGGATTGTCTTCCGAAAGCAACTCAGTTATTGGTTCATACACCTTCAATGTCTCAGTTGAACCAGTGGTAAAGAATGAAGCCACCGATACTCTTGGTCCAACCTTGCTTGCCACCACTTTGTGTTGTGAACTCACGAACTTGTCGTTTGTAATGAGCTGCAAATTCAAATGGATTTTGTATCAAAACACTATGCTTTTTAATTTCTAACTTGTAAGACCAAACCTCAGTTTTTAATATTTATTTGATTCTTGTCAAAAGTTTCATGGCAATCAAAGCAAGTGTGTGGTATCGATTTTAAACTAAAAAGACCAATAAAAAGACATAATAGCATGAAACTTAGGAAGAGATGCCTGCAAATAATCTCCGGCGTTTACTATAAGAGCTCCAGGTATTGGAGAAACATCGGTCCATTGATTCTGATAAAAGACCTTGAGGCCACCAATATGATCTTGGAGAAGAATAGTCATGAAATCGCTGTCGGTATGATTAGGTGTGCCGATTGTTAATTCAGGTTGTGGGCAAGAAGGATAGTAATGGCCAAGAACACCAAGCCCGTCCGCACATCCCATGTCCAAAAGATGATTACGGTCAAGCCCAAGAGCCTCAGAGATTAACTCCAATAATGAGACACCAAGTTTCATCACTTGTTTCGAATACTCCAACAAAATATCTCTGAAAACACATTATAGTCAAACAAAAATATCAAATGATTAAACACAAGCTCTTAATTATGGTTGAATCTTTAGTTTAGAATAAATATAGTGTTTCAGTTTGATGCTCGATAAAATCCTTGATTTTTAGTTCATTTTGGCGGATAAAAAGTGTTAAAACTAATTTTATTAAGTATAACAAATGTTGATATGATTAATAAACCCCTAAAAATAGGTGTTTTGTATATAGCATGAGTAAGGGTACTCAAACCAAGATATATGAAAAATCGAATATCTGAAATTTCCGAATACTTGATATTACTATTCGAATATGTATCTGAAAGTAAAACCTGCAAGACGGTGGCAACTCGTGTAGTTGGGGAGGGTTTGGAGCCATGAGGCAATAGAAGGTGTCGCGCCAATTAGTCACTGGTGCAACGTACAAGTCAAAGTTGCTGTTGTACACCACCTTTGTCTTCCCGCTCAAATCTCTTGTGTACCACTGCTTCTTCACCTCCGTGTCTTGCTCAAAAAAATCCCTCACCCCTTTTAATATCTCCTCCAAAACATTAACCGGAATTCCGTGATTCACCATCTGAAAGAAACCCCAACTCTCCAACGCACGCTTCACTTTCTCGATCACCTCCTTCCGCCGTATTGGATCTTCATTGATTCCTTCCATGTCTATGGTAGGAAGAATAAGTTGTGGTGGTTGGGAGTTAATGTTATCGGGTGAAGGTAGATGGAATATTCGAGGGACCTCAGTTATTCCAGAATCAACAAGTCCTTTGACGCCAGTTTTGGTTTCGTCGAAAGCTGTAAGCTCTGCTTTCCGATCATAAACCGGTTGGGCTAACGTGTCACTAAGAACCATTTTCTTTGGAGAAGTGATAAATAATGACTAATGAGTTTCAAATTTCAATGTATGATATTTATAACTTTGTTTATAAATATAGTAACGTGTCAATATTGTTCATCAGAATAATTGTTGTACATTTTGTTTCCTTTGAAATACATAAAAAGAAAAATAAATATTAATGTTATCACCTATAAAAGGAGCCAAAATGACTAATCTCTTAAAGTCAGTCAACATAACGACTTCTTAACTTCTTTGAACTTATTTCCGAAATATATCTAGAAAACTTAACAAGAAATAGTAGGCTCTTATAGTTTTTAAGCTCTTAATACTTATTGAGTAATCAACTCATGTTAATTGGAATTTCCATTGGTTTGCTCGAGTACCAATATCGTAAATCAGGTAACAGGTGTTACCTCGTGGAGGTTGAGTGTTCAAATTACATGTTAGGTGAATTTAGAAGTAGTTTAGCTGTTAAAATTATAAAAACACTGTAGATCTAAAACGGTATGTATTCATCACACACTTGATGATTATTCTATTTCTTCGTCGATAACTCGATATTTGTCTACATTGTTAACTCAGGTTGTTGGCAAGAAGGATAGAAATTTGCAAATACATACAATATCTTTAGAAAGCAACTCGCTGATCGGTTCATACACCTTGGATGTCTCAACCGGACCTGTGGTTATGAATGACGCCACCGATACTCTTGGCCCAACCTTGTTTGCCATCACTTTGTGTTGCGAATTCACAAACTTGTCGTTCGTAATCAACTGCAAACTCCCAATGGATTTATAATAAGACATTATATGTTAACTTACACAAAAAAAAATCGTAGTTTCGAATATATTGTTTGATTCTCGTTGAAAAGTTTAGAGCAATCAAAGCATGCATGAGATACCAAGTTTACAATACATAATAGACCAATAAAATAAGGTTTATTGGATTTTAATAATCCCTATTGACTGATATTGGCCGATAATAATCCCTATTTATTTTATCACTATTGGTGGTCCCAAATTTCAAAAAATTGGCCTCAATGGTTCCCGTTAAAAAGGACTTAACGGCGTTATACTCTTTTTTCTGAATTTCAAACTAATATTTTAGGCCTTTTGATTGGAATGAGGATACAGATCGATTGATGTAAAACTTAACTCGAAATGGTGATCCAAACGACTTGAATTTTGCTTCAATTCGTGTGTTTGAACTTCCAATTAACAAAAATCAAGTCGTTTGGATCACCGTTTCGAATTAAGTTTTACGCTAATTGATTCGTATTCTCCTTCATATCAAAAGCCCTAAACTATTAGTTTGAAATTCAGGAAAAAGTATAATGTTGTTAAGTCATATATAACAGGGGACCACTGGGGGCAATTGAAATTGTGCCGATAAAATAAATAGGGTTTATTATCGGCCAATACTAACTAATAGAGATTATTAAAATCCAATAAACCATAAATAATATTTAAGCTTGAAACTTAGAAAGAGATACTTTTAAATAATCTTTGTGTTCACTACAAGAGCACCCAGTATAAAAGGAACATCAATCCATTGATCATAATAAAAAGACCTTGAGGCCACCAATATGATCTTGGTGGCGAATAGTGACGAAATCTTTGTTGTTATGATCTCGGGTGCCTATTGCTAATTCAGGTTATGGGCAAGAAGAATAATAATGGCCAAGAACAGCAAGTCCACCTTCACAACCCATGTCCAAAAGGTGATTAGGGTCGAGTCCAAGAGCCTCAGAGATTAACTCAAATAGACAAACCCCAAGTTTCATCACTTGTTTCGAATACTCCAACAAAATATCTATGTAACAAAATCCCCATCAAATAATATATCTAATGACTATACTTTTTGTTGCATCATATTCTAGTTTTCATGGTTAAAAGTTAAAACATTTAGTTTACTAACTATAAAATTACTTGTATCTAATAAATAAGTAAGCGGTACGTTGTGGCTCGTGTCATAGTTCTACAATGCATGATTCTTTTTCTCGCTTGTCTTGGTTTTAACCTAGTTTCAAAAATAATACTCATCATTTTAATTTAGTTTGCTGAATAAAAAGTTGTTTTGAGTTAAATAAAATTAAGTCAACTGAAGGATAAAACCAGGTCTATAAATCTAAGGTTTTTCTATGTCAACCTAAGGACGGAATTCCATAAAAAAGTGTGTTGACAATACCATATTAATCACAAATGTATCCGTTGGGCTACACACGTGTCTAAACTAGTATAGATACATGAGCTTGTGGGTTATATCATTAAGAGTTTGTGAATTGTAATTTTTTGAGCTAATAAAAGTTACAAAGATCGAGTTTATGATCTAAATTTCGTTTTTGTGTTTATCGATCCTGGTCACCAAACTTCAGTCTTCCCACTCGGATCCCTTGTATACCATCGCTTTTTCACCTCTGTGTCTTGCTCATAAAAATCCATCACTCCTTTTAAAACCTCCTCCAAACACTAACCGGGATCCCATGATTCACCATTTGAAAGAAACCCCAGCCCTCAAACGAATCCTTCGCTTTCCCAATCACCTCGTTTCGCCGTATAGGATCTTCATTGATTCCATCAAAGTCTATGGCCGAAAGAGTTAGTTGCAGGGCCGGCTCTGAAAATTCACGTTCCTCGGCCGAGCCAAAAAAAATATGCCCCTTAAATCTTAACATACTAAATAATGTAAACACATTTTTTATACGCCGATTAAAATTATAGCGATTAACATAAAAATTAGATAATCATGATACTATAATGAGTTTATGACACACTTAATAGATTAATAGCTAATTGAGGATTTGTGAAGCTCTCTTAACATTTTTTTTATAGCAAATTGGTGAATTAACTCTTCGCAGTTTATGCTCTCTAATGTTCCGTTCTTAATAACTTTCATCGCCAACCCGCTAAGTTTTTTTTGAGACATTTTGGGTTGAAAATAGGATTTCAATAACTATAATTTTGAAAAACTCATATTTTCAAATGCTACCGTGACTGCTGATGTTCGAAGTCGACGTGGCTGCTGGTCTTCGAAATCGATTTTGCTATTATCGCGCCTATTCGTTTCTTCTATTTATTTAACTTATATTGATTAGTTAAAAGTACTTGGCATTTTTCATATTTTAGTGGGCCTATAAGTATGGTTAATCTAAAAAAATGGGGTCTAAAATGTGTTAGAGTAATATAAAATTAATGATTATAAACATTCGGGTATTCTACATATATAACATCGAGAATTTTTAAAAAAATTTGTGCCCCCAAAGAAAACGTGCCCCGGCCGGTCGCCCGCTTTGCACACCCCAAGAGCCGGCCATGGTTAGTTGTGTTTGTTGGGAGCTGTGTTCGATATTATGAACCGGTTCGGTTAATTTAATGTAGCCAACCGAGTTACGACCCGTGAAAGTTACACCTTCGGCAACAAGCTAAAAATCGGTTTAAATGGTTTAACTAGGTAATGATGAATGATTGACGGGATTAATTATTTATATAAACTTTAAATAATTAATAAATCTAAAGTTTATATAAGGCTGAGGGGTGTGGGGCTTCAACGGGGGCGCTAGAGCCCCTCCGCTCGCGACCCCAGGCGCTAACACCACACCACCGGGGCGCTAACGGGGGCGCTAACGCGAAAAACAATGCAGGCGTGAGCTGGTTAGCGGGAGAAGAGAGAGAGGAGCACACCTTTAGAGGTATTTTGGACCGTTGGGAGCCGAAAAAAACAAAAAAAATATATATTTTCTATATAGGTTTACGGAAAAGAGCCGTTGAGCTCATATTAAATTAAAAAAAATATTTTCTTAAACTATAAATATATACCTTTATAAAATATACTTCATTTCACAATTATACATCTTTCCTCCTAAAATCCTTTCAAAACTAACACAAAAAAAATGTCGTTTGAATATATTTATAAAAAAATTAAAAAAAAAAATTTCGCTGGAGCCCCTACTGGAGCCCCTCCACACCAGGGGCCAGGGCTCCAACGGGGGCTCCAACAACCCCCTTATCCAGTTTCTCTCTCTGCCACACGTCATAATATTATTGGTTGGAGCCCCCACTAAAGACCCCATTAAAGCCCCCCACACCCCTCAGCCTAATTAAACTTGGGTTCGGGCGCTTTAATCGAGAGTTGAAATGAGTTAGACTTTGGGGGCCGTTTAGATTTTATTATTATATAATTATAATTGTCATTGAGGATCATTTTTATTGTCGTCTAGAGAAAGAGCCTTATAAGTGATATATAAATAATCTATTACAAATTTTAGTATATGATATATATAACCGTAACGTGTTCGAATTGTTCATCACAATAATAAGTTTTGTTTCCTTTTCAATACAAAAAGAAAAGTATATATATATATATATATATATATATATATCGACAAACAGCTAGAATTCGTTTTTTGTTTTTCTTTATAAATAAAGATTTTAAGTAACTTTGAAGGGAAAACTAACGAAACAAATTATTGTTTTTCTTTAAACAATAATAGGGTGATAACTGATAAGGTGATATACGTAACATTGGAGGTTAAAGATTTTATAATATTTAGTTAAAAAAATACTTGACTACCGGTATTGTGTTATTTCAGGTACAACTTATTATATATTTAATCATTTTTCATATGATTTATGTAAATAAAGTTATAATATATTGTCATCAACAAAGTTTGTGATATGTTGCATGGAGGAGGTGAAGGTTTTGAAGAAGTTGCCGAGGTAGAAGCCTCATCAGTAATAATATGTATGGGTCAGTTTGAGGCAGTTTTGAGCCAAAACCATAATCATAACCATAATCATAACCATAACCGACACGATATGTCGGTTAATAAATAATCAATCATAACCGACCTGTTATGACGGTTTCAGTTAATCGGTTTTAAGGGTTATAGCGAGTTGGTTATGGGTCGGTTAACCATGACCAAAACAATGTAATTGGGCCTAAAAGTTATGTACTTCGTTCCTGTATAGCGAAACATTCCCCTCCCCTTTATTTTTACTAAACATACACTCTTCTTTAAGTTTTACATTAATACGATTAAAACCTTTATGTTTTTTTTTTGTCATTTTGTAATCTTTTACTATTATTATTAATTAAAAAAATTATACCATTTAAATAGTTTTTCTTTTCCTTTTTTTATTATATTTTGTTTTTTTAAATAACAAAAGTTGTTTATGTTAAAAACGTTTTTTAAATTAAAAAGAAAAAAAAAACATTTTTTCCTATAAGTGTTATAATACTTTTAGGGTGTGTTTTTCTTTTTAAATAATTTTAGAGATGGCTTACTTTAAAGATGAAACACCTTTTTTTAATCAATAAAACAAATTAAAAAACATAAGACTTGATTAACAAGTTGGTTCTTTTCTCGTGTGACATTAATTTCATGTATTCGAACCTATTAAAAATATTTAAATGATTTTTTTGTCGGGTGTGAGGCAAATGATAAGATAAATATAACCAAAACGTTTTATCGTTTTTATAAAGGTGTTATATCATTATTCTTTGAATACATTTTATAATGATAATAGATATTATTATTATTATGATAAAGAACAATAAACACAAAAAGATAGAAAATAACAAAAAATAAATTTTATAGTATTTGATTTGATATTTTAAAGAAGACTTGAAATGACTAAAAATATTATAGGGTAGTGACATGTCAAATAAAATTGTTGAAGGAACTGAAAGTCGGGGGGGGGGGGGGTGTATGACAAGTACACAAGGGAGTACGCTTAGCCTTACACTATAAATTTAATATGTTTTATTTTAGTTTCTAGGAATTTCTATTTATAAAAATAGTTATAATAATATATTTGAATTCGGACAATGGGCAAAGAATAACATGAACAGTGATAATTAAGATTAAGAAATATTAACATGGAGCTCCACAATATATAAAATGAAGAAAAAATATAAACAAGTATTAGAGATAAGGAAAGAGATCGAGAAAGTGATGAGTGATTTTCTAAACAACTTGTATGAAAGTGTGTATGATTTTGTAATAATTAAGATACATCAGTTATGCCTATTAGCTCATCTACAAACACATATATCTCACTTCGTAGTTAAATAAATGGATGGTTTGGTTACGGCGGATTTGGAAACATCTTTAACCAAAACCGATCTTATAGAGATTGATAACAAGCATATTACATATGATCAACATAAGATAACACTTTGAACTCATAGAGATTGATAAATCCTATAATGGCTTCTAAAAAGGTTATATTTTGAAGTGCAAAAGAGGTGAAGTGCCGTCAAGTCCTTTTCCTATTTGATAATCCGTGTATTCTTTTATTGTTACACTTCTATACTTTGCCGGATTATCTTTTGAAAGCAACTCATTGATTGGTTCATACATCTTCGATGTCTGAATCGAACCCGTGGTAAAGAATGACGCTACCGATACTCTTGGCCCAACCTTGTTTGCCACCACTTTGTGTTGTGAACTCACAAATTTGTCGTTTGTAATCAGCTGCAAAATGCCAACGGAATATATATATCAAGACACTATGCTTCTAACTTCTAAGAACAAATCTAAGTTTCGAAAATATTTGATTATCATTAAATATGCAATTGTTTAAGTTTAGAGGGAGATATATGCAATTGACCCATAAATAAAATGACATTTAATCATGAAATTTAGAGAGAGAGAGAGAGATGCCTGCAAATAATCTCCGGCGTTCGCTATAAGAGCTCCTGAAATAGGAGAAACATCAGTCCATTGATTCTGATAAAAGATCTTGAGACCGCCAATAAAATCTTGTAGAAGGATAGTGATAAAAGTACTATCAGTATGGTCTCGGGTGCCTATTGTTAATTCAGGTTGTGGGCAAGAAGGATAATATTGGCCAAGAATAGCAAGCCCATCCGCACATCCCATGTCCAAAAGGTGATTGGGATTTAGCCCAAGAGCCTCAGACATTAACTCGAGTAGACAAGCCGCAAGTTTCATCACTTGTTTCGAATACTCCAACAAAATCTCTCTACAACAATATCCCAATCAAACAAAATATACAATGGTTAAACTTGATCTACCTAACCCACTAATAAGTGGGTGGAAAATTAATAATGTTTTATCAATTGTTTTCTATTAACTAGTTTTTATCTCCCGTATTACGGAGTTGTTTTATATTGTTTGTTTTAATATTTATTTATTTTTTTAATTTATATTTTTTTATTGTATGAAAGTTAATAATATACTTATGGTTTGATGATAAATTGTTTCACAAATAAATGAGATGTTATAACTCGGTTTAAAAGCTATATGGTTTTGATGAGACCGAAGACCCGTTTATTTTTTTTACTATGAAATTGGTTTTTTAATTATAAATAATGTTTATGAAAGTTAATAATATACTTATGATTTGATGAGACCCAAGACCCGTTTATTTTTTTTACTATCAAATTGGTTTTTTAATTTAAATAATATATATATCTTTTTTAAAATAAATAAGATATTATTTTTTATTATATCCTATTTTATAGGATTTTTACATAAATAATTTGGTGAGAATAATTTTTAATTTAATAAGATGTTATAACTCGTTTAAGGAATATCTGGGTTTGGTAAAACTCATACCCATGAATTCGGGTCAAATGCATGAGAGGCCTCAATTTAAAAATCAAACAAATCTGGTGACTCCAAAAAAGGGGGAAGCGACCATATCGCGACACGTAGGATTTTTATGTTTTCGTTTATATATATTATAGATATAGTGATATAATTTGATGATATATGGACAAATAAGGCACTTAATATAATCTTAAACGTCTCTATTGAACGGTGTATGTAATGGTTTACACACATATAGCATATCTTGATTATATTGATAACTCCAAAAAATTAGTATTTAGAGGGTTAAGCCTATATCATCTACTTTGTCATTTTAATATTTTTTTGATGTGCTGTGATTTGATGGTATATGGATAGCATATAGCCATAAACTTGTTTGATTGAAAACTAGGGTGTGTAAGGTTGGTTTTCGGTAAATTGGTTCAGTTTATTCGGTTAATTTTTTCGATTTTCGGGTTGGTTCAGTTAATCTCGTTTAATAACCAATATCATATTTGTGCTAACATTTTTAGTTAGAAATACATGAAACAGATGCATAAATACATGAAATTGTGGTATAAAAATGAAATACATGAAATGGTGGAATAAAAGTTAGAAAAATATAAAAATATGAACTGCTTGGTTTGGTTTCGTTAATTTCTGTTAACCGGTGGTAAACAAATAAATAATGGATAACCGCTTTTCGTTTTCGTCGGTTTTTGGTTTGGTTCAGTTAACGGTTTGATTATTGCTCACCCTCATTGAAAACCTCTAAAAAGTGTTAAGAATGGATTAATAAGTAAAACCTGCAAGGTGGCGGCAACTCGTGTGGTTGGGGAGAGTTTGGAGCCATGAAGCTGTAGAAAGTGTCTCGCCAGTTAGTCACCGGTGCAACATATAAGTCAAAGTTACTGAGGTACGCGAACTTAGTCTTCCCACTTAAATCCCGTGTGTACCACTGCTTCTTCACATCCGTGTCTTGCTCATGAAAATCCCTCACTCCTTTTAACATCTCCTCCAAAACATTAATATTAATTCCATGATTCACCGTTTGAAAGAATCCCCAACTCTCCAATGCGTCCTTCACTTGCCCGATCACCTCCTTTCGTCGTATAGGATCTTCATGTATTCCTTCCAAGTCTATGGTTGGAAGAGTTAGTTGTGGTTGTTCGGAGCCGTGGTTTTCAGGTGAATGTAGATGGAATATTCGAGGGACCTCCGTTACACCTGAATCAACAAGTCCTTTGACGCCAGTCTTGGTTTCGTCAAATGCCCTGAGCTCTTCTTTACGGTCATAGTCCGGTTGGACTGATGTGTCACTAAGGACCATTTTTCTCTTGGTCTAATAAAAAGAAAACTTGAAGTTATGTATAAATGATGAGTTACAGTTTTAGTGTATGATATTTATAATCACAACTTGGTCCAATTGTTCATTAGAATAATAGGAGTTTTGTTTCCTTCTCAATACAAAAAGAACAAATGGACAAAAATATATTATCTCCTGCGAGAGGGATAAAACTTCGACCACAAATAAACGGAAATGGATATTCTGTTAAATAGTTTACTTTGATAATCAAATTATATGATATATGAAATTTAATAATATATATATACACTTACGATTCGAACTTGTGACCTTATGATCACAAAGTCTTATCCACCCCTGCTGGTGTTAGTGGACCAAATAGTCACCGACATGAGAAACTATTGTACATCCATAGGAGCACAAACAATTAATTTAAGTAACACCAAACCCATAACAAATGTTTTCATACTACAAGATACGAAAAAAAAAAGGTTTTAAGATAGTTTACATTACCATATGACTAACATGAATATAAAAAAATTAATTTATAACATTGATTTATTAATTCACTAACTAGCTTCCAAACAAGTTAGATCTTGAAATGTAAAAGGGCAGAAGTGCCATCAAGTCCCTTTGCTCTATAGAAATCTACGTATTCTTTCACGGTTGTGCTTCTATACTTAGCCGGATTATCTACTGAAAGCAAATCCTTGATAGGCTTGTAAATCTTGGATGTCTGAATTAAACCTGTGGTAAAGAATGATGCCACCGATACCCTTGGCCCAACCTTGTTTGTCACCACTTTGTGTTGCGAACTCACAAACTTGTCGTTTGTAATCAACCGATAAATTCCAAGGATTACCCATATGTTAATACATTTTTAGTGTCAAAGATGAAATCCGACTATAAAATATATTTCGACTGTCGTTAAAAAATTGTATGACGATCGTGGCATGTTTTTTTAAAGGTGTAAGTCGTAGTGGCAACAATGTCTTTTCCAAAGAGTCATAACACTTGCCATATCTGTTACCCAAGTTTGAATCCGACCCCCTTATATAGTGGTGTTACCCATATTTAAGAGCGCTCACATGAGCCGGGATTCAAACCTGAGACCAATTTGTCCCATGTTTGACAACTGAAAAGTTACCAAGTTTACACTATAATAGACAACAAAACGAAAATAAAGCTTGAGAAATAAATATGCCTGTAAAAGATCTCCGGCGTTCACTACTAGAGCTCCTGGCGTTACTATCACTATCCATATCATATTTCTATTTCAATTATAACCCTCAACGAACGGGGGTCCGGGGGCAGCGCCCCTGGTAGCGGGGTCTAGGGGCGGCAGCCCCTAGCAGGGTCCAAGGGGCAGAGCCCCTGGCTGGGGTCTAGTAATTAATATGCGTAATTGTTATACAGTTAGTCGTGCACAGTTCAGGAAGGGATTAACTATAAACGGTGAACGTAATCGTGTTGAGGTGAGTTTCTAGCCCCACTTCCTTGTTATGTTTTCGGGGCTGTGTGCATACTCGATGTGATAGTTTATACACTTACCCTAAATGGTAAGTGTATGCTTTGTATGATTCATGTATGATGATTGCTTGACGGTGCATGAACGATCTTCGAATATTGCATGTACCGTCAGGTGGTAGTTAAAGATATAATTGATATGCATGATGTAAGGTATGGGTATGATGTATGGATGAATATATGTGATGTATGCATAATGTATGTATGATATATTGATGGTACGTGAACGCTCTTCAGAGATTGTGCGTATTGTCAAAGAAAGTATGTAAGAACAGGTATGGTACAGCTGCATGAAACAAAGGGACCAGACCCTAATAATATCTGTGATGTTGGGGACCAGACCCTTTATAATATCTGTGATGTTAGGGATCAGACCCTTATAATATCTATGAGGTGATGGTGGCCAACCGGTTGCAAGTCAAACTGAATCTGTGATTTTTGAGACGGATCAATTGGGCTTCATAAGTCAATCAGGTAACCCAAAATAAGACTTCAATATTTCTTCGTTAAATTTGGATAGTCTAATCAACATTAATATTCAAATGTAAGGAGATAACGTAGGTGAATATACTCCTAAATATAATGATTTAGGTGGGATTGAGCACACGTCACATATCAATGGTGGTGGTAGTCAATTACAATATCCAAGGGTGCAAGAGGATTTCTTAATATCTAAAATTAATGAATTGCAAATGCTAAAGCATTTAGCTAATTTACCTGGTGGGCCAGCAAAGTTTAGTAATAGTCATGTTGGTAAGAATCCAAAGGTTATAAAAACAGTGGAGACAAGTGTATTGAAGGCCAATAATATAGCAGTTGCAAAAGCAAAGAGGGTGTGCGCTCATATGGAGTTGGTCAAATTGAATGTGAACAAATCATGACTTGATGCTCCCTTTACCCGGGAGGTGCAATTCAAGAGCCGAGCGAAAGAACCTGTGAACTGTGTAGTCTAGTCACTATAATAATAAATGATGTGGTTAAACAATTTGAGCGGGTTGTGATGATAATAATTAAAAATCGGGTTGATGTCAGGGGCGTAGCCAACTTTAGGGGAATGGGTTCGGCCGAACCCGTACAAAATATTGTTTTAGTGTTATATATTAGTGTATTTTGGCATCGAACCCGTAGAAAACCCAAATCTAAGTGATAAACAATCGATCTTCTGTCCCTCAAAAATTTTCCAACCCGTAGGAAAAAAATTCTGGCTACGGTTGATGTTCCTTTCAATCCGAGGTGGCTTTGATCCGCAAACAAAACTCGAGGACGAGTTTTTTTTGAAGACGGGGAGTATGATGCAGGATTATCTCCGATATCTTTTATTTTTATATATATTTGAATTTCCTATTTTATCTTATTTGGTTTCCTAGTTTAACTATAATTCTCACCTATAAGTTGAGATCAAGGTTTTATTGTTTAGGGAGTTTTTTGATTGAGTTTTAATATAAGAGAACATTGTTCTTGGAACTTCGGTTCGAATTATCGTCTTTTGATTAATCATGAGTCTCTCGAGCCATTGATCGCTTCCGAAACTGCATAGAAAAAACTCAAGAATGCAGTGTAGATGTTCAAGTTTTTGACCCCCCCCCCCCCCTTGTCTAAGTGTTCAAGTTCCGCCACTGGTACCGACCATAAAAATTCCCGAATCCTGTGAGAAAATTTCCTGGATCCGTCACTGTATATACATTGTAGTTTGCTTATTTTTTTTTTCACAGTTAAGATTTAAATTTCAAACAACATTCTTATTAAAGATCATTGCGAAGCGCGCATATAACCACTAGTTACATTACATGTTACATACGAATTACGATGAACATAAATAACACTTTTACTTAGAAAGATTGATAACTCCCATAATGGCTTCTCAATAGATTAGATTTTGAAGTGCAAAAGGGGAGAAAGTCCTTTGCCTCCGTAATAAGCTGTGTATTCTTTCGGTGCTGTGCCTCTATACTTGGCTGGATTATCTTCTGAAAGCAACTTGGCGATGGGTTCATACACCTTTGATGTATCCATCATACCCGTCGTAAAGAACGCTGCCACCGATACTCTTGGCCCAACCTTGTTTGCCACCACTTTGTGTTTTGAACTAACAAACTTGTCGTTTGTAATTAGCTGCAAAATCCCAATGGATTTATATCAAGAAATATGCTTTTAACTTCTAAGAATATAACTCAATTTCGAATATATTTGATTTGCATTAAAAAAAAATTAATGACAAGCAATGAAGTGTGAGATAACAAGTATATACTATGATAGACCAATAAATAAAATGGCATTGAAGCTTGAAACTTAGAGAGAGAGAGAGAGAGAGAGAGATGCCTGCATATAGTCTCCAGCGTTCACTACAAGAGCTCCCGGTACAGGAGGAACATCAATCCATTGATTCTGATAAAAGATCTTGAGGCCGCCAATATAATCTTGTAGAAGAATAGTGATAAAATCATTATCGGTATGGTCTCGGGTACCTGCTGTTAGTTCAGGTTGTGGGCAAGAAGGATAATACTGGCCAACAACAGAAAGCCCATCCGCACATCCCATGTCCAAAAGATGATTGGGATCAAGCCCGAGAGCCTCTGACATTAACTCAAATAGACAAACCGCAAGTTTCGTCACTTGTTTCGAATACTCCAACAAAATCTCTCTACAACAATATCCCAATCAAATAAAATATTCAATGGTTAAACTTAGTTAGCTCTTATAGATGGTTGAATTCAAGTTTACAAACAATAAAATTATTTCAGTTTACTCATTAATAATTCATTTTGGCTTATAAATATTGGGATAATACCATAAAAAACCAATATACTTTATGTTTTTGTTCATAAAAGTCCTTTAACAATTTTTTGCACATAAAAGTCCTTCTACATGTTATTTTTGAACAAAAATATGATTTCTTATAAAAAGTAATTACATGGATGGTTCTTACAGTTTAACCACATTACAACTTTAGTCCTCTAAATTCAAAACTTACAATTTTATATTGGTTATTTATATGAACATAACAGTCTTGGTAAGTGAAAAGATGAGATTAATTTTTTAATTAAATGAATATATAGATTTAGTATAAACAAACTATATTCCATGTTAAAAAAACAACTGTTAAAAAAAGAACAAGGTTATATATTATAAAATCAGGCCATGTGTTCAAGTTCAAATAATAAACCTTCCTCTAGGCTCCATCCCCGATCGAGCTTGTTCATCTACCACCTCTTTGCAAATCCGGAACCACCTCCGGCGAATCAAGTTTCCGGTGCCCAACGCCACAACACCACGTCTCCCACCGCACACAAACATCAACGCCATGGATAAGTGATTTTCGGTCGGAAAACAACACCATTACTTTTTATAAGAAATCATATTATTATTATTATTCTATAGTTTTTGAACTTGAGTAATTATTACAACCCCACCATCTTTTTTGTAGTATAGTTACCCTAGTTCAAAATTGTAGAGTTACATTAATTATTCTAACTATTTTATACGTGTAGTAGATTAATTTTATTTGTATCAGATCCCACCCCTTAAAAAGTAAAACCTGCAAACTGGTGGCAATTCGTGTGGTTGGGGAGAGTTCGGAGCCATGAAGCAGTAACAACTGTCTCGCCAGTTAGCCACAGGTGTAGCGTATATGTCAAAGTTACTGAGGTACACGAACCTAGTCTTCCCGCTCAAATCCCGTTTGTACCACTGCTTCTTCACCTCTGTGTCTTGCTCATGAAAATCCCTCACTCCTTTTAACATCTCCTCCAAAACATTAATCGGGATTCCATGATTCACCATCTGAAAGAATCCCCAGCTCTCCAACGCGTCCTTCACTTGCCTGATCACCTCTTTACGACGTATAGGATCTTCATTCATTCCTTCAAGGTCTATGATTGGAAGAGTTAGTTGTGGTTGTCGGGAGGTGAGGTTTTCGGGCGAAGGTAGACGGAATATTCGAGGGACTTCGGTTACTCCGGAATCAACAAGTCCTTTGACACCGGATTTGGTTTCGTCGAAAGCTATGAGCTCCGCTTTACGGTCATAGTCAGGTTGGACTGATGTGTCACTGAAGACCATTTTTCTTGTGATTTTGGAAAAGGAAAACTTGAAGTGATGTATAAATGATGACTTTCTAATCTTAGTGTATCATATTTATAATCATAACGTGGTCGAATTGTTCATTAGAAAAAAGAGGATTTTTGTTTCCTTCTAAATAAAATAAAACAAATGGAAATAAAAAAATATTATTTGAAGTGAGGACGAAGTCCCACTCAATTATAAGCCAAAAACATCAAACGCTTTGTATTATTAAGTAATAGAATAAATGAATGAATGGAATGGATAATAGAATTGAATGAACAAATGAATGAAATGAATCAACATCGTTTCATTATCTTGTTTGGTTATCGTGTAGGTATGAAAAGAATCATCAATTTATTATATTTTCATTAAATAGTAAACTATACACACGTAATATTTTTGTCAATTAATGAAACGGTAATAACATAATACAATATAATAATAAAAATTAGGATGTGAGTGCTGAGTGGGACTACAGATATGTAGTGAAAAGTTAATTAGCGGAATCAAATTTTTGAAAAATTCAACTTAACAAAATGAAAACATAACTTAATGAATGAAAGAATAGAAACATATTATAAGAAAGTTAAATACAACAATCATTATGTTGTGTTAACTGGGTTTACGCTAGCTATCAGAGTTTTACTTGGGTGTTTTCTGGGAAACCATACTGTCGGCTGATCATTGTGTCACCACAAGAGCATAACTCTCTTGCGTAATACACGGTGGGACGAAAATCCGGGTGGGCTCGGAGTTAAGACCGACAACATTTGCATAAGACCTAGCTAAATCATTCATTGTCAATATGCATTAAAGTGACACAAGTAAGATTCAACTTAAATCTTCATTGAAAAACGTAAGCTCCTACTACTAGTCCCTAAGTAGGGGATTAAACATTTAAATAACATGCATGTATCCATTAAAATAAAATGATGATGCCGACCATTAATATTAATAATAGGTTTTAGAGTCAAAATTTTTAGGTGCCAATTCATTGAAAAACGTAAGCTCCTACTACTAGTCCCTAAGTAGGGGATTAAACATTTAAATAACATGCATGTATCCATTAAAATAAAATGATGATGCCGACCATTAATATTAATAATAGGTTTTAGAGTCAAAATTTTTAGGTGCCAACATGTTAAAAAAATATATTTATAAAATTTAGAGATATTTTTATAAGCCCGGAAAATTTTTCAATAATGATTTAAATACAATCTACAGCAATTGTTAGTTCGTGAATTTTATTTTCAAGTAATATTTACGTTCAAACAACCCCTTTTGGAGTTTTATATATCTTGTAGTTTGCTTTTATATTTAAATTTCAAACTATATTCAAGTTTTATTAAAGATAGTTGTGAAGCGCGGATATAATACATAAAATAACACTTTTAGGGTGTGTTTGGGATTACTTGTTTGAGTGAAAAAGGACTTTTAACAAAAGGAATTATTAACTTATGAATTTTTTAAAATATTTTTTTTTAAAAAAAAATGTTTGGATTTAGCTTATGTGTTGAGGAAAACCAAAATGACTAAAAATGACTCTTGCTTTAAAGGAGTGTAATAGGTTTGGAGGGTAGAGGGGTGCAATAGGTAAATCAAACCATTAAGTTAATAAGTTATATATTCCCAACTTTTCAAAACTCATTTATTTTGCCTTCTTCATAAGTTAAAATCCATAAGGCCTTATGATTTGCCAAACACCTTATTAACTTTTCAGAAAGTTAATAAGTTATAAGTTGATTAAAATAAGGAATCCCAAACACCCACTTAACTCATAGAGATCGATAACTCCCATAATGGCTTCTCACCGGATTAGTTTTTGAAGTGCAAAAAGGGAGAAGTGCGAGAGGACCTTTCCCACGTAATAATCTATGTATTATTTCAATGTTGTGTTTCTAAACTTGGCTGGATTATCTTCTAAAAGCAACTTCATACACCTTCGATGTCTCCATCGCACCTGTGGAAAAGAACGATGCCACCTATACTCTTGGCCAGCCTTGTTTGCCACCACTTTGTGTTTTGAACTTACAAACTTGTCGTTTGTAATTAGCTGCAAAATCCCAATGGATTTGTATTATGGCATACGCTTTTTTAACTTCTAAGAATAAATCTTGATTTCGAATATATTAGATTCGTGTTAAAAATATAATGACAAGCAATGAAGTGTGAGATAACAAGTTTATCTATAATAGACGAATAAATAAAATGGCATTGAAGCTCGAATCTTAGAGAGAGAGAGAGAGAGAGACGAAGAGATGCCTATAAATAGTCTCCAACGTTCACTACAAGAGCTCCCGGTATTGGAGGAAAATCGGTCCCTTGATTTTGATAAAAGATCTTGAGGCAACCAGTATATATAATCTTGTAGAAGAATAGTGAGAAAATCATTGTCGGTATGGTCAAGTTGTGGGCAAGAAGGATAATATTGGCCAAGAATAGCAAGTTCATCTACACATCCCATGCTCAAAAGATGATTGGGGATCAAGGCCAAGAGCCTCCGACATCAACTTGGATAGACAAGCCGCAAGTTTCATCACTTTGTTTCGAATACTCCAACAAAATCTCTTTACAACAATAACCCAATCAAACAAAATATTCAATGGTTCACCTAGTTAGCTCTTATATATGGTTGAATTAAAGTTTACAAACAATAAAGTTTTTCAGTTTTCTCAGTAATAATTCATTTTGGCTTATAAATGTTTGATAGACTGTGTGTTGTCGCTGAAGCTAGGCTCCGAATTCATCCAATATTATTGTGTCATGCAATGCTGACTAAATACTTACCGGACACTCGCTGAAGCTGCCTGAGCCCGTTATGATCCAGGCGTGAGCCTGTTATGGTCCAGGCGAGCGGTGGCTTCAGCGAATTATATGATTTTTTTTTATTTATTTTTTTCTACTAAAGTTAAAACTAATAACTAATATTACATTAAAAATAAAAGTATTAACAAATAATACTAGTCTAGTACAAGATCATCGGGAATTCTAGCCCATAAATGCTCGACTAACTCATGATGAAGGTTTCCATGGACCTCGCGGTTCTTGAGATATTAGACGTTTTGGAGTTTTTCATCATCGGTGATTATCGATTCGGGTCGTGAGACATCACCTTGTAGTTTTGACAAATAGCTATACATTGGTCCTCAAAAACCATGTTATGTAGAATTATACAAGCATAGACGACATCCATTATTTTCTCCCTTTCAATATCTTTACGTACCGATTCTTGCTTCTTCTTAAAGTACTTCCGTTTGTCTTTAACTAGAGATGCATAAGCTTGAACAAGCGTCGACCATTCGTTGTAAATCCCATCAACCAGGTAGTAGCCATGCTTGAATTGAACCTCGTTCGCATGAAACGATTGAGTTGGCTCAACCCCGTCAATAATATCATCGAATACCGGTGACTGTTCGATAACAGTTATGTCATTATTTGATTCGGCAACACCAAAAAACGCATGCCAAAACCAAAGATCATGGGAGGCCGCAACCTCAAGTATAATACTGGGGCGGGGTGATCACTCTGGTGGAACTGACCTCGCCATGCCGTAGAACACATATTCCATCCATCATGCGTACAATCGATGCTACTAAGCATTTCGGGGAAACCATGTTTCTCACTGTGCACCTCGTATATGCGTTGGATATCATACATAGTTAGTTTGCGCAAATATATGCGTGGGTAAATCGATATGATCCCTATATATAAACATTGTCAAGTAAACCCTCAGACAATATATAAAATATAACTAAACGAAACATATATGTATACCATAACAAATAAAAATGAAGCGAGTCTCGCAAAACTTTTTCAGACATTTCTAGGTATCATCCATTGAGTCTGACGAAATTTCATACGCTACGAATAGCAGCAGTACATTTTTGGATGGTTGTGAAACGCGGTCTACGTCTTGCATCTTCTCTTTGTCGAAAAAAGGATAGCGATCTCAAAAATCATTTGATAAACGCATGAATAGTTGTCTAATCATTCGATACAACGCCTAAAATGTTCTTCGTCATAAAGGGGATCGGGCTAAAATAGTGGCGTATCAAAGTTTCATTAGCGCCCACTTGATCACGATGAAGAGGTGGTTGTCTTGTTAGTCTTTGTCGTCCTTGAAATCGTTCAACCAACAGGTTAACTGTTATTCTCCCGGTTTCAAAAATAAGGTCGTCTTCCTCCGCAGGATCGGACGAAGAAAAGAAATTCCATTGCATTTTTGGTATGTAATTAGGCTGAGGTGTAACACCCCGACCAAAGGCGGATTATACATCGGGGCGCCACATATTGTTTCATTACTCGTGACACTATTGGTGTCAATATTTATTAATACACATTTTATCGCGCACGCGCAGCGGGGAAAATAAAATACATAAATCAAACATAAATCAATATATTATAAATTATAACATTCAAACAACATTAACTAGTCTTGATACATTTTAATTCTAGGTCCAAAAGTAAAAACGTCCTACGTGTCCACAAGCTCCAAAACAGCTACTGCAAACCTGAACATGTGTTAAAATAAACGTCAAACACTTGCGTGTTGGTGAGAAATCAAGTTTAGTACAATACATAGATAACAATAAATCTGCGCGCAACATGTGTATGTCTGGTTTTCAACAAGGGTGTAATCTGATCGGGACCAACTCTAAGAGACAAGACTGCCAGTGCTCACAATTGAGCTCACAAACAAGACTAACTGTGCAAGTGTAACAAAAGAGAAAATCATAAACGATAGTTCTCCCGTGTTCATCTAATGGTACCATGAAAACTGCGGAATAGACCGTCAATACGGTTAATGATCCACACATACAAATAAACAGCCAAGTCTACGTCCTCAACACATGGGATACTGCGCGACTAAAGTTCATAAACAGTTTAAGACTCAAGTTTTGTATGAACACATGAACATCCCAAAGCATTTAAAATAAAAAGGGATTAGATACGAGATAACTCACTTGATAAACGATGCGGTGTAAGATAAAGCAAGAACCAACTTTAAACAAGCACAAGTTAACCTATAAATAAGATTATTGTTTTAATGATCTGTTTTAAGTCTTGATAATAAGTTAGCATAATTAATAAGTAAATTATTATATAATATATATATATTACCGGAAAAGCAGGACAGAACAGGGAGGAAGACGGAGGCAGAGAGGAAGACGGCAGAGAGAGCAAGGAGCAAGAGAACAGGAGAGATTAAGTGTTTTGTGTGTGTAGTGTTAGGAAAAATAATGTTATTATTTATAGAGAAACCCTAGGGAACACAATCCCTAGGAAAAAGGGGAAAAGATCTCAAAAAGCAAAAGATTCCAAAAGCAAAAGATATCAAAAGATATGGCAGCTGCAGGGGCAAGATAAAGCTGACAGCGAACAGTAAAAAGGCATGGGCAGGTCAGATAAAGGTACTGGTCAAGCATGGCAAAAGCAGATCTCAAAAGATAATGTCAGTCACTTTATCTGTCAACCAATGGGGTTGGTGCGCATGCTGCGCCGAAAGTAACTATTCAGACATAAAGCAGATTAGGTCAACAACACAAAAGATAAGACAACACAAAAGCAAACGGCTAGATTAAACAGAAGAAAAACTCAAAGGGGTTAAGCGCGGGAAGGCTGAGTGCGCGAGCGCGAAGGCTGGCACAACAATCCTTAGCGCACTGCGGGAAGAATCACAAATCCTTCGCGTGCTGCGTGAAGAACAAGAATTCTAAGCGCATCGCGGGAAGAACATACATTCTTAGCGCATTGCGGGAAGAACATGCATTCTTAGCGCGCTGCGAGAGGAGTTCTCTTCACGCATCGCAGGAACAAGATGTCTTCACGCAGGCTTCCTATGTAAGGAGTCTGGCGCGTGGAGCTGCAGACATCCTTAGGCGGGAAGAACCAAAGGACAAGCAAAGAGTTAGAAGAAAAAGAGGAAACAAGGCTTAAGGGCGGGACAGCGACAAGAGGGAACAGAAGGCGGAAAGAGAGAAGAGGGAGAGGCGGGAAGGAAAATATATATATATTATTATTAAAAGTAAAATATAAGTATAAATAAATATTAAATCATAAAAAAAAGAAATCGGATAAGGGAAACGGGTACCTGGGTCGGGTCGGATCAGGGCAGATGTCACAGTCTCCCCTACTTTAAGAAATTTCGTCCCGAAATTTATCTCGAAGTAGGTTGCGCAGAGAACAGGTGCGGGTACTTGATCTTCATTTGATCTTCCCTTTCCCATGTAAACTCGGCTCCGCGCTTGGACTCCCAGCGAACTTTCACGATAGGGATACGACTGCGCTTGGTTTGCTTAACCTCGCGATCCATAATCTCGACAGGCTTCTCAACGAAATGCATAGATTCATCAACTTGAACTTCATCAAGTGGGAGGTGAAGGTTCTCGTCAGCTAAACACTTCTTGAGATTGGATACATGGAACGTTGGATGCACATTACTGAGCGCGGGCGGCAGGTCAAGTCTGTAGGCAACTTTTCCCACACGCGCGAGAATCTTGAATGGTCCAACATATCGAGGAGCAAGCTTACCCTTCTTCCCAAAGCGGACAACACCTTTCCAAGGCGACACTTTGAGGAGAACAAGATCACCAACTTGAAATTCGAGAGGCTTTCGCCTACGATCTGCGTAACTCTTCTGTCGGCTTCTGGCAGTCAGCAGATGATCACGGATCTTGGCGATTTTATCGGTTGTCTCTTGAACAAGTTCGGGTCCTGTGATTTGAGTTTCACCCACTTCGCTCCAACAGATCGGGGAGCGGCACTTACGACCGTAAAGTGCTTCAAATGGGGCCATACCAATACTGGAATGATAGCTGTTATTATAAGAGAACTCGATCAAAGGCAGGTGCGAATCCCAATTACCTCC
Source organism: Bidens hawaiensis (assembly GCF_021521415.1). Taxonomy (NCBI): domain Eukaryota; kingdom Viridiplantae; phylum Streptophyta; class Magnoliopsida; order Asterales; family Asteraceae; genus Bidens; species Bidens hawaiensis. Next base: position 264,153 of record NW_027492052.1, read on the forward strand.
AAAATCAAGAACACAAGATCGGAGCATATCCTCAAGGGTTTGAATAGTTCGCTCAGACTGACCGTCAGTCTGAGGATGATATGCCGTACTCATGTCCAAGCGAGTTCCTAGCGCAGATTGGAGAGATTTCCAAAAGCGAGATATAAAACGGCCATCGCGATCGGATATGATGCTCAAAGGAGTACCATGGCGGCAGACAATTTCCTTGACATAAAGCTGCGCGAGATGCTCAACACGGTAGTTTTCACGAATGGGCAGGAAGTGAGCAGACTTAGTCAATCGATCCACTATTACCCAAATGCTATCATGCTTGCTTGCTGTCAAAGGTAACTTGGTAATAAAGTCCATCGCTACACATTCCCATTTCCACGTAGGAATTTCTGGTTGTTCGAGCAAACCAGATGGGCGTTGGTGTTCAGCTTTTACTTTAGAACAAGTCAGACATTTAGCTACGAACACAGCAATATCCTTCTTCATACCGGGCCACCAATAAGTAATGCGCAAATCCTTGTACATCTTATCAGCGCCAGGATGAATAGAATATCGAGATTTGTGTGCTTCACTCAGGATATCTGCGCGAAGATTCTCATCAAAGGGAATCCAGATGCGATTAAGATAACAGAGAATTCCACTCAGATTAGGGACAAAGTGCGCTTCCGCGCCACACGCTAACTCGGCGCGAAGGTTACCATTACTGATGGATGCGCGCTGCGCGTCACGAATACGCGATTCAAGGTTGCTTTGAATCGGCGCGAAGTGAAGCTGCGTGCGCGGCAAAATACAGTTAAGCTGGCAGGGTTTTCGGCTGAGCGCATCGGCTACCACATTAGCCTTACCAGGATGATACCGGATCTCACAATCGTAATCGCTGATGAGTTCGCTCCATCGGCGTTGTCTCATGTTAAGTTCCTTTTGATCAAAGATATGCTGAAGGCTTTTATGGTCAGTGTAGAGGATACACTTAGTACCATAAAGGTAGTGTCTCCAGATCTTCAAGGCAAAAACAACTGCACCAAGTTCGAGGTCGTGAGTTGTATAATTCTTCTCGTGAACCTTGAGTTGCCTCGATGCGTAAGCGATAACCTTGCCTCGTTGCATAAGAACACAACCGAGACCTTGGTTGGAGGCATCGCAGTACACGACAAAATCATCATTACCCTCAGGTAGTGCAAGAACAGGAGCTTCACACAACAAACGCTTGAGCGTCAGAAAGGCTTCTTCTTGCTTCGAGCCCCAAATATACGGTTTACCTTTGTGCGTTAGAGCTGTTAAAGGCAAAGCGATCTTCGAGAAGTTCGAAATGAAGCGCCGGTAATAACCAGCTAAGCCTAGAAAGGAACGGATCTCAGAAGGAGAGGATGGCGTAATCCAGTTCTTGATTGCTTCAATCTTGGATGGGTCGACATGAATACCCATCTTGTTTACAACATGACCAAGAAACTGTACTTCATCAGACCAGAATTCACACTTGGAAAGCTTAGCATAGAGCTGCTCGGTTCGAAGCTTCTGCAACACTAACCGAAGATGTTGCTCATGCTCGGCCTTGGTCTTAGAATACACCAGAACATCATCGATAAACACGATCACGAATTTATCCAAGAAAGGCCTACACACCCGATTCATTAGATCCATGAAAACGGCGGGTGCGTTGGTTAGACCGAAGGGCATGACCAAGAATTCAAAATGGCCATAACGAGTTCGAAAAGCAGTCTTCGGAACATCTTCATCGCGGATGCGCAACTGGTGATAGCCAGAGCGGAGATCAATCTTCGAGAAACAAGAGGCACCTTGGAGTTGATCAAAGAGGTCGTCAATACGCGGTAAGGGATACCGGTTTTTAATGGTGAGTTTGTTCAACTCGCGGTAATCAATACACATGCGAAACGATCCATCTTTCTTTTTAACGAACAACACCGGAGCACCCCAGGGCGAAGAGCTAGGGCGGATGAATCCTTTAGCAGTCAACTCTTGAAGTTGGCTGGCCAATTCTTGCATCTCAGCGGGTGCAAGACGATAAGGAGATTTAGCCACGGGGGAAGCACCAGGGACAAGATCAATACGAAACTCGACTTCACGAGCGGGAGGGATACCAGGAAGATCATCAGGAAAAACTTCAGGGAAATCACGCACAACAGGGATATCGCGAAGCTTCTTTCCTTCATCGGGTTTAACCACATGGGCTAGAAATGCAATACACTTCTTCCGCAAGAGTCTTTGGGCTTCGGCGCAAGACATAAGTTTAAGACCACTGGAGGGTTTTTCGCCGTAGATGTGAAGGTCACCATTTTCTCGAGGAATGCGAATCAACTTCTTGGCGCAAATAACTTCGGCGCGATTATGCGAGAGCCAGTCCATACCAATAATAACATCAAAGCTTCCAAGAGGCATAGGGATGAGGTCGATCAGAAAATCGTTTTCGTTAAGATTAAGCGTACAATCTTTAATCACCGAGTTAATTAAAACAGTTTCACCGTTAGCCAATTCAACTGAAAAATCTTCTTTTAAATCGTTGCGCGGTCGCGCAAGCTTCTGCTCGAAGGCGCGAGAGATAAAACTTCGATCGGCGCCAGTATCAAAAAGTACAGAAGCATAAAATCCGTTAAGTAAAAATGTACCATTAACTACGTCATTATTCGCTTGCGCTTGGTGCGCGGTTATGTTAAAAGCTCGTCCACGCGTTACTTGGTTTGAAATCTGGTTCACCGGATTCGCTTGCGTAATCTGAACTTGTAGTCTTGGGCACGCGTTCCGGAAATGACTGGGATCACCGCAGTTAAAGCACGATCTGGGTCGTGGGTTTTGGTAGATTGATTGTGGGTTCTGCGGGTAGACTGGTGGTGTTGGCGCAATTGGATTGGCGGGAAGGACTCTACAGTTTTCAGCAGTGTGACCAGTACGGCCACATCGGTTACAAAGTCGACACGGGGTTTGGGTTGGGTGGTGAAATCTACAGGTTGGGCAAAAGGGATGGTTTCCTGTGTAAGGTTTCTTAGGAGGCGGGGCAGGGAGTGCTGGATTGGTTAGGGCATAGTTGTGAACTACAGGGGGAGTTGGGTAAGCTGACAGAGGGTTAGGCGCGTAAACTGGGGGTTGGTATGCGGGTTGCTGGACAATGGGCGGGTTGGTAAGCGCATAGGCCTTGCGCCTGCGCTTGAGGTTGTTACGGTTTGAGGGTTCAGGTTTGGTTTCTGCGGGTTCAGGGGCAGTTTTGGTGGTTTTGGTCTTCTCAGTTCCCCGCAGGAACAGGGTTCCTGCTCTGACATGGTTGTCGCTGAGCACAGCGGCCAACTCAATGGCGTCAGAGAGGGTAACTGGGTTTCTGGCCCATACAGAATCTTGAATTTCCATGGGGAGACCCCCAAGGAATTTCTCGATTGCTCGGCGTGAAGGGGTAACAAGGTGAGGGACCAGTAAGCTTAGCTCGTGGAAGCGCGTCGCGTACTCGCGCGCTTCACCGCTGTATTGCTTCAAGTTCCAGAATTCTTCCTCCAGGCGCTTAATTTCGTTGGGAGGGCAGAATTCTCGCGTAAGAATTTCCTTGAATTCCTCCCATGTCATGCTAGAAGCAGCTTCTGCGCCACGCGCATGAGTTACTCCATTCCACCATGTAAGCGCTCTGGATTCCAGGACACTGGAAGCATATAGGGTTCGTCTGTCTGAGGGGCATTGGGTGTGGAGGAAAGTGTTTTCTATCTTCTCGAGCCACTGGAGCATCACGGTGGCTCCTTCAAGACCTGTGAACTTTGGAGGGTTACCCGCGTTAAAGGACTTAATGTTATAACTCGAAGTATTGGTATTGTTTTGGCTCAAAGCTTGGGCTATTGCGGCGGCCATTTCCTGGGAACGTTGCTGTCTACGCATGCGCGAGGCTTCTCTTCTCTGAAATCGGCGAGATAGCGGAGGCATTCTATAAAAATTTTAATTTTAGTTAATATCTTGGTTTTAGCGCAAAGTTTTAATCTTATAAAGCTTGGTTTCATGGAGTTAGATGCTATCAAAAGTTAAAGTAGATTAAATGACCCTAAATGCAGACTTAATAAAGGTAACAATTTCGAATCAAGAATCGACAATTCATGTATCACCATGACTTTCCGAATTCCCAATTTAAAATATACGAGCAAACGAGTATTGGAGATTGACGATTCATGTATCACCATGACTTTTCAATCCTCAATATAAAACATACAAGAAAATGAGTATTGGAGGTTGACAATTCATGTATCACCATGACTTTTCAAGTCTCCAACCTCAGAACATAATCGTAAATGGAAATTGAAAATCAACTATTCATGTATCACCATGACTTTTCGGATTTTCAATCCCAACAAACGAATATGTAAGTAAAATCAATAAAAATCGAAATTCACAAAAATCGAAATATCGCGGAATAAAACATAAAATCATATACTGCGCAAGCGCGAGCATACTTATAAATAACGAGTAATTAACAATAAGCGCGCAAACATGAGATTTCTCTCATGCGCGAGAAGGGACTCTTAGGTATTCTAGGCCGTTACGTCTAACCACCTATCCTAAAGTCAACGAGCTCTGATACCAATCTGTAACACCCCGACCAAAGGCGGATTATACATCGGGGCGCCACATATTGTTTCATTACTCGTGACACTATTGGTGTCAATATTTATTAATACACATTTTATCGCGCACGCGCAGCGGGGAAAATAAAATACATAAATCAAACATAAATCAATATATTATAAATTATAACATTCAAACAACATTAACTAGTCTTGATACATTTTAATTCTAGGTCCAAAAGTAAAAACGTCCTACGTGTCCACAAGCTCCAAAACAGCTACTGCAAACCTGAACATGTGTTAAAATAAACGTCAAACACTTGCGTGTTGGTGAGAAATCAAGTTTAGTACAATACATAGATAACAATAAATCTGCGCGCAACATGTGTATGTCTGGTTTTCAACAAGGGTGTAATCTGATCGGGACCAACTCTAAGAGACAAGACTGCCAGTGCTCACAATTGAGCTCACAAACAAGACTAACTGTGCAAGTGTAACAAAAGAGAAAATCATAAACGATAGTTCTCCCGTGTTCATCTAATGGTACCATGAAAACTGCGGAATAGACCGTCAATACGGTTAATGATCCACACATACAAATAAACAGCCAAGTCTACGTCCTCAACACATGGGATACTGCGCGACTAAAGTTCATAAACAGTTTAAGACTCAAGTTTTGTATGAACACATGAACATCCCAAAGCATTTAAAATAAAAAGGGATTAGATACGAGATAACTCACTTGATAAACGATGCGGTGTAAGATAAAGCAAGAACCAACTTTAAACAAGCACAAGTTAACCTATAAATAAGATTATTGTTTTAATGATCTGTTTTAAGTCTTGATAATAAGTTAGCATAATTAATAAGTAAATTATTATATAATATATATATATTACCGGAAAAGCAGGACAGAACAGGGAGGAAGACGGAGGCAGAGAGGAAGACGGCAGAGAGAGCAAGGAGCAAGAGAACAGGAGAGATTAAGTGTTTTGTGTGTGTAGTGTTAGGAAAAATAATGTTATTATTTATAGAGAAACCCTAGGGAACACAATCCCTAGGAAAAAGGGGAAAAGATCTCAAAAAGCAAAAGATTCCAAAAGCAAAAGATATCAAAAGATATGGCAGCTGCAGGGGCAAGATAAAGCTGACAGCGAACAGTAAAAAGGCATGGGCAGGTCAGATAAAGGTACTGGTCAAGCATGGCAAAAGCAGATCTCAAAAGATAATGTCAGTCACTTTATCTGTCAACCAATGGGGTTGGTGCGCATGCTGCGCCGAAAGTAACTATTCAGACATAAAGCAGATTAGGTCAACAACACAAAAGATAAGACAACACAAAAGCAAACGGCTAGATTAAACAGAAGAAAAACTCAAAGGGGTTAAGCGCGGGAAGGCTGAGTGCGCGAGCGCGAAGGCTGGCACAACAATCCTTAGCGCACTGCGGGAAGAATCACAAATCCTTCGCGTGCTGCGTGAAGAACAAGAATTCTAAGCGCATCGCGGGAAGAACATACATTCTTAGCGCATTGCGGGAAGAACATGCATTCTTAGCGCGCTGCGAGAGGAGTTCTCTTCACGCATCGCAGGAACAAGATGTCTTCACGCAGGCTTCCTATGTAAGGAGTCTGGCGCGTGGAGCTGCAGACATCCTTAGGCGGGAAGAACCAAAGGACAAGCAAAGAGTTAGAAGAAAAAGAGGAAACAAGGCTTAAGGGCGGGACAGCGACAAGAGGGAACAGAAGGCGGAAAGAGAGAAGAGGGAGAGGCGGGAAGGAAAATATATATATATTATTATTAAAAGTAAAATATAAGTATAAATAAATATTAAATCATAAAAAAAAGAAATCGGATAAGGGAAACGGGTACCTGGGTCGGGTCGGATCAGGGCAGATGTCACATGAGGGGGGTGGAGCGCTAGAAAGGGCGCAAGAGGCCAGACGATCGCGCCCAGGGGCGCGAGCACCACACCACCGAGGCGCGAGAGGGGCGCGAGAGGGGCGCGAGAGCGGAAAAAGAGGCAGGCGCCAGGGGGTTCGCGGGACAGGTTGAGCGCTAGGGTGCTTGGGGTTTTGTGAATATAGCCGTTTGAAAGATAAATGAGCCGTTGGCTCTTAATATTTAAAAAAAAAAAAATTTTTCTACTACTATATATTACCCATTTTATACAACACTTTAACACAACTTCAAAAAACACCAAACTTACCCATTTCTTTATACAACACTTCCTATATATTACCCATTTCTTTCAAACTTTTTTAAAAAAAACCTTTACAAAATCCTATATAATACCCCTAAATCAACCCATTTTTACCATATCAAACACAACTTCAATCTCCAAACAACCCATCGTCCCATTTTTTTTTTTTAAAATAATGTCGTCGTACTCGTCTGATTCCGACTCCTCCGAAGAGGATGATTTGCTTCTTCATGTAGGGGGAGTTTTGACCGCAGCCGTGGTAAATCTCTTGCAAAATCAAGCCCATCAACCCCGACTCCCGAGGGTTAGAGCACCACCTCGTGATCGTGATCGATCGGGTGCTAACGATACTTTGATGAGGCATTATTTTAGCCCTCAACCGGTATACGCGGAGTCGGATTTTCGAACTCGTTTTCGAATGAGCAGGCAATTGTTCACGCGTATAGCGAGTGATTTAGAGGCACGGTATCCCTTTTTCCAACAAAGGGAGGATGCTAGGGGTCTTCCCGGTTTTACCCCTCTTCAAAAATGCACGGCTGCTATCCGTCAACTAGCGTACGGCATCTCGTCGGACGCTTTGGATGAGTATTTACAGATGTCGAAAAGGGTTGCACGTGAATCCCTTCATTTTTTCTGCCAAGGTAAAAAACATTAATTTTACTTTTTATTAAATATTTATTACATTTTTTAATATATATTGTACGTAGGAGTCATATCGACTTACGCTCGGAGATATCTGCGTAAACCTACAACGTATGACATCCAACGCATATATGAGGTGCACGCAGAAAAACATGGTTTTCCTGGGATGCTAGGTAGCATCGATTGTACGCATGTTGGATGGGCTATGTGTCCAACGGCCTGGCGAGGTCAGTTCCACCGTGGTGATCATGAAGGGCCGACCCTCATACTTGAGGCGGCGGTGTCACAGGATCTTTGGTTTTGGCATGCTTTTTTTGGTGTTGCTGGGTCAAATAACGACCTTAATGTTATCGATCAGTCACATTTGATCAACGACCTTATCGACGGGGTTGAACCACCTCAATCTTTTGTTGCAAATGAAGAACTCTTCAAGTACGGGTACTATCTGGTCGATGGTATTTACAACGAATGGGCTGTGTTAGTTCAAGCTTTTACAGATCCAGTCGCCGACAAACGGAAGTATTTTACGAAGAAGCAAGAGTCTGCTAGAAAAGATATTGAAAGAGCTTTTGGAGCTATAAAAAAACAATATTATGTTCTGGCGAACCCGATACGTTATTGGACTCGGGAGAGGATAATGGACGTCGTCTACACGTGTCTTATCCTACACAACATGACGTTAGAAGACGAGGGCAAAGCTATATGCCAAAACTGCCAAGGTGACATTCCGCCACAACCGTCCACAATCAGTGATCAACAAAAACTTCATAACATAGCAAATATCAAGAGCCGTGAGATACACGGGGATCTTCGACATGAGTTGGTTGAACATTTGTGGGCGAGGCGACCAGAGGATCTTGTATTAGATTAGTTTTATTATTAAATATTATTGTTTGTTTAATTTTTAGTATGTTTTTTTTATTATATGAATTTTCAAAAAAATTTGTGTTTTTTTAAATAATTTCTTGTTTTTTTAATAATACGTTTTTTTAATACATTTATAAAAAAATAAAAAAATAAACCGCTCGCGCCCCCTCTCGCGCCCCTCCACACCATAGCCCGGGGCGCTATCACCACTACCAACACCCATCTTATCAAGTTTCTCTCTCTGCCACACGTCACAATATTATTGGCTGGCGCCCCCACTCGCGCCCCCTCTCGCGCCCCCCACACCCCTTAGCCTTAGGTGTATTGAAGAGAAATAAGTATAATGGGTGAGTATTTTTTTATAGGATTTTTGATGTGTGACAATGTTTGTTATATATGTAAATATTGAAAACCAAAAAAATTAATGCTATAACGGTCACATACACATTCCCCAACAAATTAAAGCCGATGAATGGACCGCACCGAACAATCTTATTTATATTCATCGATAAGACCCATCTACGAATTTAATATTCATCGGTTGAACAAACCTCTTTTGGACTTTAATCCACCTAACCAATAATTATTCAGCAGGTAGAAAATTATTGATGTTTAATAATCGTCCATCTATTTGATATTGATATCAAATCTATTTAATAATGATATAATTTGATGATATGCGGACAAATAAGGCATTTAATATAGGGCTAACAATTTATACACGATTACACGACACGAACCTACATAACTTTAACAAGTATTGAGTATGGTCTTAACATGTTTCGTGTACTAAGCAGGTAAACACAAATTGACATGCTAATTTTCATGTCTAAACATGATCATATTTTTTTATATATAAAATATATAATAATATAAATATGTTATAAGGAAAAGATTAGATGAAAGGTTAACCGAGTTGTGAAAACGATGGAAACTCATTTCCATGGTCCATGTGGTCCCACATAGGTGGTTTAATTGTTTAATGTATTATAGTGAAAATGGCATTAAATTAATTCACCATACACTCTTTTATCTCTTTCATGTACACCGAATATCATATCCCAAAGATCTCTTATGTGATATAAACTTGCTTTGATAACAGTGGCGAAGCTTGGACTAAGACACCGGAGGGGCCGTACTCAAAATGTATACAAAATTTCACAAACGAAGGGGCCGGGCTCAATTTTTCGGCCGAAATCGGCTAAATTTACACTACGTATAAATTTTTCCCCTGAAAACGGCTAAATTTACACTACGTATAAAAATTTTCGCCCGAAAACGGCTAAGTTTTATACCACGTATAAAAAATTTCGGCCGAAAACAGCTAAAATTACACTACGTATAAAAAAATTTGGCCGAAAACGGCTAAATTTACACTACGTATAAAATGTTTCAGCCGGAAACGGCTAAATTTTACACTACTTATAAAAATTTTCGGTCAAAAACGGCTAAATTTACACTACGTATAAAAAATTTCGGACGAAAACAGATAACTTTACACTACTACGTAAAAAAAAACAAGGCCACCCCGGGCCCTAAGCATCCTTCGCCCTTGTTTGGTAATTAAATGTGAGAATAACACATTATTCTTAAGTCATGTTATTCCATGATAATTAAAGAAAGTGATATGCATAACTTCATGATCTTCACTAAAACATTATTTTTTGTAAGCAAGTTGGTTTATATTAAGTATTCATATGATAACTCACTTTAAAAATGAAACAATCCCTTAATTTACTAAGTGAATTGCCCATGATATTTTAGTAAAAATAACCTTTATATCATACTTATAATATCAATTAAAATTAGTTAAGTTGTAAAAGATCATCCTTGAATTAACAAGTATTAACCTACACAACTCTTGGATTATTATAGAACTTTTGTAATAATCACCCATTAGTTGTATAAAATAGATTATGTTGCACACTCACTTGAATCAATCAATTTTACCGGATTAACATGAACAATCCGTTTACACATCATTGCCGACATTCCCATTTTAAATATGATTAATGACTACTAATACTCCATTTGATCCATGCTTATATTAGGATTTATGTTTTTCTCTCAACCAAGCCTTTACAAGGATGACAGTTCCCCGACATATCATTATGCTCGGTACTTGGTGTGTCTTTTAAATTTTATTATCCAAAGCCTCACAATAGTGGTAGTTTCCCGGCTTATCGTCAAGCTCGACATTTGGTGTATCTTTTAAGAGTGTTTTAACATACCTTATCAAGTGATAATTACAACATAACCTTTACTTTTTATAAACCGATCACATTTATACCCAATATTATTAAACTTTAGTTAAGATTCATTATAAACCAAGATGATGCTATGAAATCTTAACCAATACTAAGCATAATGTTATACATTGAAGTAATAAATACAAAACATGATCAAATTAGAACAATCTAACCAAATTGGATGACTAATCCTTGATGCTAATGACTTCTTTCAAAAACTTAATCTCCTTGATCTTCAAAATGTGGATGGATGGGATAAATCCCCTATAAATAGTGGTGAAAGAAGGTGGGTGATGTGTATTAAGTGTTCTTCAAGGTGGTTGATGGTGTACTGAATATGGTGGATGAAAATTCAACTTATAGGCTGAGCAGGGCACTCAACGCGACCTATGTTGACATGAGCATGTCCTTGTTGATCATTTTGTCTTATATTCTTAAATGCTCGTTTTCAGAAAGTACAAATATGAGAGTTTTGTCTGGACACGGCCGTGGTGAGTCTAAATGTTTCTGTTTTGTCTTTCTCTTGCATTGTCAATAGGGCGTGTTGATGTCACACCCCTTTCTAGAGCCTAGGAGTGCGACCCACAAGTTGGTATCGTGTTTGCAAATAATTCAGAGTTGCGTTATGTTACGGAAGACTTATAAAACTTTAAGGATCAAAAGTGTAACATTTATATATATTTAAAAGACGGGAATTATAAAACACCCGTTTAAGTTATTAACAAAAGATTATTTGTTTATGTTATACAAACCACCATTTTAATCTTATACAAAAAGAATCCGAGCCATCGGATGTTAGTACTTCGTCATTTCCAAGCTCTAGCTTTGTTCACCTGCAAAATGTAATAAAATACGTCAGCAACGAATGCTGGTGAACACGCTGACGCAAAAATATTTCTTTTACTTCATTACCCCTCGAGACTACGCCTGCCTCGGCCCAATGTGGCTTAGGAATAACAAAGTAAAATAACACATTATAAATATGAGCCTCTACTCTAGGTCACCTCAGCAAACACCGCAGCGTTCGACTTAGTTAAGTACCCGTAAATATACACATAATGTCGTACTCCCTGCAGGAGAGCATCCTACGACCAAGGGTGGTGCGATCATGCCCATACATCGCATAGTATCACCTATGTAAGGATCCAGACATACGTATACCACAGCATGAGGGCTAGGTTTATACCCTTTATTTATAACGGTTTTAGGAACACATAGTTCCTTGTAAACAATTTCAAATAACATGTTTGACTCATTTTTAATTAATTAAAAGTTTGGAGGCGTATTCACCTTGTCTCTTTAGGATCGGCTTCACTCACCGTCCAAGGGTCTTTCCCTTTCTTTATCTCGCACCTATAGTACGAGTATAAATATTTATTAGTCGGATACACGATCCGGCTTAAGACCTTTAGTCTTATATCTCAATCCTCGATTGAACCTTTAGTTCAATTCTTATGTACTTGAAAACCTTTAGTTAAAAATTAAATTATAAACCTTTAGTTTATATTAAAAACCGACGTTTCTTCTTCTCCAATAAACGTATTCTTTTTCTTTTATTATTTAAGAATACTCATATTCATTAAATAATAATTTCATAACAAAGAATATATACATATATACTTACACACATATATGTGTTATCTCAATAATATTCATAATCATAGCTTCATTTGTTTCTTTGTTATGTTTTCGTTTCTTTTCTTTTATCGAGGTATCGAGTATATCCTCGACTTAAGGTTTAAGCCTTGAATATAATGTTAAATTATATTGAATTCATTATTACGCCTAACCTTAGTGTCGTATAGAAACTTTTAGAGAATTGAGCAGCACTCTGTCGCCGCTTTACTTTTCTCGATCAACTTTGATATACCAACTTCAACACTCGTCGGCACGTCTTTCGGGACTCTTTGCAATTACAAAAACGCCTTCTTGATGATTGAGGGTGGAGCGTGGCACAAACTTCGAGGAAACGGTGTACACAAACAAAGGAGCATGGCACGTTTAACGAGGTATTATGGCACGCTTATCGAGGTATAGTTAGAGAGAGAGTAGAGAGAGGTTGGAGCAGGTTTTGGGATGTGGAAATGAGCAGCCCATGTTATAGACGAAAATTTGGCTCCCATCGCGCTACGCGATGGGTGCCTCGGCAGACCTATCGCGTATCGCGATATAGGTCCGCTGACTCACAGCGTAGACCTGCCACGTGTTGACACGTGGTAGGCACCGCTACACGTGGCAACACGTGGCAGCAGTGTTGCCACGTTGTGATATACAGTGCCACCGTGTGCCACGTGGCACGTTGTTCCAGGTACCCCCATCGCGATACGCGATAGGGCTCTCCTCTAACTCATCGCGTAGCGCGATGGGTCAGGAAATCAGAATTTTTAATTTAAACCCTCAACTTTAGAATTTGGCAATTTTAGTCCCTAGACCTTGGAAAGTTGATACTTTGAACTTGAAATTTTCACGTTGTTACATCCTCCCCACCTTGAAACAAATCTCGTCCTCGAGATTGTTTTACTTGAACACATGGGGGTATTTCTTTCTCATTTCCGATTCGAGTTCCCAAGTATATTCGGGCCTTCTACGCGAGTCCCATTTTACTTTCACAATTTTCAACGTTCTTTTCTTTAACTTATTTGTTTTCGAATCTTCAATTTGAATTGGACGTTCTTCGAATTTTAAGTTCTCATTTATTTCATCGTCTTTTAATGGCATAGCCAACGATTCATTGGTCAAACACTTACGCAGATTTGAGACATGGAATACATCGTGTATCCCTTGCATTTCCTCAGGCAGTCGCAATCGGTATGCAACAGTGCCGATTCGTTCGAGTACCTCAAAAGGTCCAACGAATCGAGGACTTAATTTTCCTTTCTTACCGAAGCGAACAACACCTTTCCAAGGCGAGACTTTTAATAACACTTTATCACCGACATTGAACTCTAACGGCTTACGACGTACATCGGCGTAACTCTTTTGGCGATCACGTGCCGTCTTAAGTCGTTCTCGGATTTGAATGACTTTGTCGGTTGTTTCTTGGACTATCTCGGGTCCAGACAATTGATTATCTCCGGTTTCAGACCAACACACGGGCGTTCTACATTTTCGACCATATAACGCCTCAAACGGTGCGGTTTGAATACTTGCGTGATAACTATTATTATACGAGAATTCCATTAGAGGTAAGTGGTCATCTCAAATTCCACCTAAATCGATCACGCAAGCGCGGAGCATATCTTCCAACGTTTGAATTGTCCTTTCCCTTTGCCCATCGGTTTGTGGATGATAAGCAGTGCTAAGGTTCAACCTTGTACCGAGAGCTTGTTGGAAGCTTTTCCAAAAGCGAGACGTAAAACGACTGTCTCGATCAGATATTATAGACAGCAGTACTCCATGCAAGGCAACAATGTTGTTTACATAAATACGCGCTAGTCTATCCATAGAGTACGACTCATTAATGGGAATGAAGTGTGAAGATTTGGTCGAACGATCTACAATTACCCATATTGCATTGTGTTGTCGAGTCGTCTTCGGGAGTTTCGTAATAAAGTCCATAGTAATTAACTCCCACTTCCATACGGGAAGTTCGGGTTGCTGTAGCAATCCCGAAGGCCTTTAATTTTCGGCCTTGACTTTCAAACAAGTCAAACATTTCGCAACATGCGAAGCGACATCTCTTTTCATCCCATTCCACCAATAGTTCGCCTTTAGGTTGTGGTACATCTTATCACTTCCGGGATGCATCATGTATTTCGACTTGTGAGCTTCATTCAAGATTTTCTCACGCAAAACTCCAACGATTGGTACCCAAATCCTATTACCGAGTCTTAGGATACCATCGTCACCCTTGACTAGCGAGTCAATGGTGCCATTGCGTTTTTCATCAGAGATTTGATTTTCATTTATTGCTTGCGTTTGAGCGGATTTGATTTGCTCAAAGAGATCAATTTGAAGTTCTAGGCGCAAAGCTCGAACCCTTTTGGGTTTTTCATGCTCTTTACGACTTAAGGCATCGGCCACGACGTTGGCTTTGCCTTCATGATACACAATCTCACAATCATAGTCGTTAAGAGTCTCCATCCATCGCCGTTGGCGCATTTTGAGCTATTTTTGATCAAAGATATGTTTCAAACTTTTATGATCAGTGTACACAGTAAATCGTACTCCATAGAGATAGTGCATCCAAATCTTAAGTGCAAAGATTATGGCGCCTAACTCTAGATCGTGAGTCGTGTAATTCTTTTCGTGTACTTTCAATTGACGAGAGGCGTAAGCAATTACCTTCTTGCGTTGCATTAGTACGCATCCCAAACCCGAGTGAGATGCGTCACTAAAGACTACAAAATCCTCAGTACCTTCTGGCAAAGCCAAGATAGGTGCTTGGGTGAGTTTTTGTTTGAGTATATCGAACGCCTCTTGTTGCTTCCTTCCCCATTCAAACTTGATGTTTTTACGAGTTAACAAGGTTAAGGGAACGACGATTCTTGAGAAATTTTCGATGAACCTACGATAGTAGCCGGCCAAACCTAAGAAACTTCGGATCTCAGTTGGCGACTTTGGGACCTCCCACTTAGAGATAGCTTCAATCTTAGAGGGGTCCACTTGAATACCGTTAACATTGATAATGTGACCAAGAAATTGCACTTCGTGCAACCAGAACTCTCACTTCAAGAACTTGGCGTACAACTTCTCGGTTCTTAGAATTTCCAGTAATGTTCGAAGATGAATTTCATGATCGTCCTTTAACTTTGAATAAATAAGTATGTCGTCGATGAATACGATAACGAATTTATCCAAGTAAAGCTTGCAGATACGGTTCATCATATCCATGAACGCGGCCGGAGCATTAGTAAGTCCAAACGGCATAACCGTGAACTCATAATGTCCATACCTTGTTCGGAAAGCAGTCTTTGGGATATCTTCGGATTGGACTTTAAGTTGGTGGTAGCCGGAACGTAAATCGATTTTTGAAAAGAAGCTAGCACCTTGAAGTTGATAAAAAAGGTCATCAATACGAGGGAGTGGATATCGATTTTTGATTGTGACTTTGTTTAACGCACGATAGTCAATACACATCCTCATGGAACCATCTTTCTTCTTGACGAATAGAATTGGTGCTCCCCAAGGCGACGAACTCGGTCGAATAAAACCTTTTTCAAGAGTTCATCGAGTTGTTTCTTTAACTCCTTCATTTCGGTTGGCGCTAAGCGATATGGTGCTTTTGCGATCGGAGCAATACCGGGAATTAGATCGATCCTAAATTCTACTTCACGATCGGGAGGAATACCAGGGAGTTCATCGGGAAAGACGTCAGAAAATTCGGAAACGATAGGAACGTCTTTGATTTCTTTTGGCTTAGACTCTTCAGTGACGTAGGCCATAAATGCGAGGCATCCTTGATTTAAACATTTGTTAGCCTTAATCATAGAAATTAAGCTAACTTGGCCAGCGTCTTTGTCCCCTTCAATTCGAATTATTCGTTTATCGGGGGCTTGAAGTTCAATAGTTTTGCTATTGCAGATGATACGGGCTTGGTTATCGGATAACCAATCCATACCAAGTACAATATCAAAACCAGCCAATCTCATGGGTAACAAACAAATAGGTAACAAATAACCAGCTAGAAGGATTTTTCCGTTTTCAAGGGCTTCAGAGATCTTAACTATTTCACCGCTAGCAGTCTCGACGCTTAGAGTTTCATCCAATTTAGTTAATGGTTCGTTTAATAGACTACAGTACTATAATCTATAAAACTCAAATTCGCACCCGAATCAAACAAAACTCTAGCATAGGTTTCGTTGACTAAAAACATACCGGTTATGGTTTCTGGCACGTCAGCGGCCCTTTTTGTGTCGAGTACGAAGACTCGAGCGTTTCCCTTTTTGTCCTTGCCACTACCACCCGCACCACCAGCAGCAGGCTTGTTCTTTGGGCATTTAAAACTTAGATGGCCCATTTCCTTGCAATTAAAGCAAGTCATCCTCTTCTTCTAGCAATCAGCAGCATCGTGACCAGTGCGATTGCATGATTCACACACTTTAGGAGGCGGGGCGAAGTTGCAACAGCCCTTGTGATACCTCCTACACGTCTTGCATTGCGGGGCGTTTGAATTAAATTGACTTTGGTTAACGCCCTTACCCTTGAAGCGATTATTTCCTCCACTTGTTCTTCCTTGAGTTGTTGGTGTCGTAACCTTCTTTTCTTCTTCTCTGTTACGAACCATGCCGCCCATTAGGTAACCGGCTAACTCCATCTCCGAGTCAGCGATTTGTGGTAGGTGAGACCTTACCATATCGCGGATTTCCCACGGAAGTCCCCAAATATATCTCGTGACCTTGCTGGATGCAGGGTGAACCAGCTGGGGAACAATGCGACAATACTCATGGAACTTGGAATTGTATTCGCGGAGGTTTGTCCCAATGACCTTGAGATTCAAAAATTTTGTTTGAATTTGATCAGTCTCATGCATGGGACAGAACTTAGCCATCAACAACGCTTTAAAATCTTCCCAACTCAAACCATACATTACATCTCTCCCTTTGCTCATCAACAGAGCATTCCACCACTCCAACACTTCACCCTTAAACATAAGGGCTGAATACTGATTCTTCTCAACCTCGGAACACTTACTTGTGATTACGATTGTTTCCATCTCCTCGAGCCACCTCACGGTTGAAATGGCTCCCTTGTCACCATGGAACTCTTTCGGTCCATAGTACTTGAAATCTTTAAACGAACAACCGCTTATCTTGAGTTTCTTGAACTCATGTCTAACTCCGCCGTCGGCGTTAGACTCATGCACACTATCTTCAACTCGAGAGGGATTAGGTCGGGATTTAACAGGTTTAGAAGGATTGACAGATTGAGAATTTCGAGATTTCCTAGAATGGGATCTATTCATAGATTCTTCTCTTACGGCATATTTTATCATCTTTTGGATTTTATTCATATATCTCTCAGGAATTTCTTCTTCTCGCTCGTTCTCGGGCCTTTCCCCTTGTCTTTCATTTCTTTTTCTTTACGAGCATTTTCATTATTATTGCTTTGTTCAGACATCTTTTTCTTTTTATCTTTCTCAATTAAGTCTGAAATTTTAACAACATTTCTTTTTAAACACACATTTTATTTAATATACATATATATATATATCATAAAAGATATATATATATATTTTCTATTACACATACGTATATATATCGTTTCAACGATATATATAGCTTGCCTTATCTTTACAAGAGAATGTTTCATACGTTCTTTATTCATACATATAAAAACTATTTTACACATAGTCTTCTCATCACACACCACCATCTTCAGTCCTCTAAGAACTTCTTCAGAACCTTCGTGAGTTTGTTACATTTACGAAGGAGTGCTTTTCCAACTTTCTTCTTTTCCTTCTCTTTCTCATCTACCTTCTTCCTCCAGTTGTCGGTCTCATGCAATGCACGATCCAGATGTTCTTCGTACGACTGCGGGACTATGTTGGTATATCCGTACTACGGAGGTGGGTCGCGATAACCCAGTGGTACCATCTCGTAATGGTTCCGCGGTTCAGGATATGGCACATAAGTCTGATCAGATGCAAGGTAGAGGTATGTCTTGGCAGCTTGGTTCTGCTTGCGAATTTCATCGGCTTGTTCTTGAATCGAGGGAATCCTCCCTTGAAATGGCGGGAAGCTTGACGAAGCTTGATTCCTTAGTTGCTCCAAATATTGGACATACGGGTCCACAGAACCATAGCTTGCATTATTGGAAGTGAGTGATCCATTCATCGGGCTTGATATTTCGTTCGGGTTTTCTGGATGCTCTTCTTCCATTTCTTCCTCGGACTCCTCTACAGGGTCCTCATCATCTTCTTCCTCATCGGGATCCTCTTCTTCGGTGGGTTCTTCTTCCTTCGGTTCTTCTTCCTCTAGTTCATCTTCCTCCATTGGTTGTACAGTTTCGTTCTCCATTGAGGGCATCTTGAAACTTTCGAAAGGCATCATGATCCTCATCTTGGGCTTTCAGGACGGCCCTTCGATATTGTTTGGTTGGGAGCTAACATCATTGAAAGTAGAGCTTCCGGTAAACCATCGGCATGGGTCGGAATGACACCGCATCCAGTCCGAGGACGGGCTTCGTGGTTCTTCCTTTATGGGTCGGTTTGAAAGGAAGTTATAGGATGGGTGTGCATTTGGAAAATATCCAGTGGGATAGTTTTGTGGTTCTTGTGATGGTTGATAAGTGGGAATTTCGGAGGGATGGTATGTCGGTATCTCGGATGGTTGATACATCGGCATGGTTGGTGGGTGATAGCCGGAGTATCTTGGTGGTTCAACACTTGGCTTGGGTGGACTATCGGTGATGTTGATCGGGTAGTGCCTACTTCCGGGATAATATAAGGGTTTGGACAAGTCTCGCTCCAAGTCTTGATCAAAGAACGCTTCATAATATCCATCGCTCATGTTATCCTCGGGGTAAGGTTCGGCTATAACGGCTTCCTTGGCCTTGCGAACAAAATTTTCCATCATAGCTTTGAATGACATCTATTAATTTGGGTGGTTTAGAATGTAGAGAGGGATAGAAAGGTTACCAACCTATCTTATCCTTAAAACAAATAATCAAATAGTTTCCTATACTTGGATCGAAGCTTGGGTATTGTTTTATGATACCCAATTCGCTAAGATCGATGGCTCTGATACCAAGCCTGTCACACCCCTTTCTAGAGCCTAGGAGTGCGACCCACAAGTTGGTATCGTGTTTGCAAATAATTCAGAGTTGCGTTATGTTGCGGAAGACTTATAAAACTTTAAGGATCAAAAGTGTAACATTTATATATATTCAAAAGACGGGAATTATAAAACACCCGTTTAAGTTATTAACAAAAGATTATTTGTTTATGTTATACAAACCACCATTTTAATCTTATACAAAAAGAATCCGAGCCATCGGATATTAGTACTTCGTCATTTCCAAGCTCTAGCTTTGTTCACCTGCAAAATGTAATAAAATACGTCAGCAACGAATGCTGGTGAACACGCTGACGCAAATATATTTCTTTTACTTTATTACCCCTCGAGACTACGCCTGCCTCGGCCCAATGTGGCTTAGGAATAACAAAGTCAAATAACACATTATAAATATGAGCCTCCACTCTAGGTCACCTCAGCAAACACCGCAGCGTTCGACTTAGTTAAGTACCCGTAAATATACACATAAGGTCGTACTCCCTGCAGGAGAGCATCCTACGACCAAGGGTGGTGCGATCATGCCCATACATCGCATAGTACCACCTATGTAAGGATCCAGACATACGTATACCACAGCCTGAGGGCTAGGTTTATACCCTTTATTTATAACGGTTTTAGGAACACATAGTTCCTTGTAAACAATTTCAAATAACATGTTTGACTCATTTTTAATTAATTAAAAGTTTGGAGGCGTATTCACCTTGTCTCTTTAGGATCGGCTTCACTCACCGTCCAAGGGTCTTTCCCTTTCTTTATCTCGCACCTATAGTACGAGTATAAATATTTATTAGTCGGATACACGATCCTGCTTAAGACCTTTAGCCTTATATCTCAATCCTCGATTGAACCTTTAGTTCAATTCTTATGTACTTGAAAACCTTTAGTTAAAAATTAAATTATAATCCTTTAGTTTATATTAAAAACCCAACGTTTCTTCTTCTCCAATAAACGTATTCTTTTTCTTTTATTATTTAAGAATACTCATATTCATTAAATAATAATTTCATAACAAAGAATTTATACATATATACTTACACACATATATGTGTTATCTCAATAATATTCATAATCATAGCTTCATTTGTTTCTTTTCTTTTATCGAGGTATCGAGTATATCCTCGACTTAAGATTTAAGCCTTGAATATAATGTTAAATTATATTTAATTCATTATTACGCCTAACCTTAGTGGCGTATAGAAACTTTTAGAGAATTGAGCAGCACTCTGTCGCCGCTTTACTTTTCTCGATCAACTTTGATATACCAACTTCAACACTCGTCGACACGTCTTTCGGGACTCTTTGCCATTACAACAACGCCTTCTTGATGATTGAGGGTGGAGTGTGGTACAAACTTCGAGGAAACGGTGTACACAAACAAAGGAGCGTGGCACGTTTAACGAGGTATTATGGCACGCTTATCGAGGTATAGTTAGAGAGAGAGTAGAGAGAGGTTGGAGCAGGTTTTGGGATGTGGAAATGAGCAGCCCATGTTATAGACGAAAATTTGGCTCTCATCGCGCTACGCGATGGGTGCCTCAGTAGACCTATCGCGTATCGCGATATAGGTCTGCTGACTCACAGCGTAGACCTGCCACGTGTTGACACGTGGCATGCACCGCAACACGTGGCAGTAGTGTTGCCACGTGGTGACACGTGGCGATAACTAGTGCCACGTGTCACGTTGTGTCAGGTACCCCATCGCGATACGCGATGGAGCTCTCCTCTGACTCATCGCGTAGCGCGATGGGTTAGGAAATCAGAATTTTTAATTTAAACCCTCTACTTTAGAATTTGGCAATTTTAGTCCCTAGACTTTGGAAAGTTGATACTCTGAACTCGAAATTTTCACGTTGTTACAGTTGATGTCAACATGGCCTGTGTTTTCGTTAGTTTTGTCTTTTTTTCTCTTGTACTTTCACCATGGGATGTATTGGTGTCAACATGAGCCATGTCATGAATTCTGAATTTTGTCTTTTCCTCGTATGCTTGTAACATAGTCATGCCTTGTTTCACCAAGGGGTGTGTTAAGTAAGTTTTCATACGTTTTTCGCTGTTTCTCTTTGTATAACAGCTCGTTTTATTCTTTAGAGATATATTTACCTAGAGATGGAAATTATAAACATTAGTGGTTATTTACTATAGTATTATCGTCAATATTACGTCATTTTGGAGATATTTTAGCCCTAAAATATGTATACTTTTATAGACATCAAATCTCCCCTCACTTGAACCTTGCCTGTCCTCAAGCAAACATTGAACAAATTCTTTGAATAGCATGTTGAACCGAAGCTAAACATCCTGAGAAATTTTAGAAAATCCTGGTAATCCATAAGAGCAAAACATGTTAGTATATTGAGTGATATTTAAAACTACGGTTTGCTTTCATGAGCTTCATCTTACGTGAAACGTCATGTGCTCTCAATGTTCACCCACTCGATTTTATATCTGGGCATACGTATAATGTTGTATGTATAAACACTCCTTAGCCAAGATACAACTTATAGAAAATATGTTTGTTGAGAGCTCAATTCTCCACCCACTTTGTCAAATGATGCATATGTTAAAAGATAGTATATTTACATCGGTTTGTGGGTGATAGGTTTTGTCGGATTTTTCGGCTAGGGTGTTTTCGGAGGGGTACGACTAATCGAGCTTCTTCTTCAAAAATGTCTTCTTTTTCTTGTCTTTGCTCCATTATTCGTCCTAAAGTGTGGTGAATCAGAAGATTTATTTATTATTTATATATTTTTTTACAGTCCTAATGACTCTTTTAAGGTTAGTTCGTCAAGATCGGTTTTGTCCAAGATCTGGATCAGTTCTTCCCCAACCATGTCCTGAACATAACTTCCAACTCTAATGGATCATTTAACTTTGAGTCTAATATCCCCCACCCTCATTAGTTCGGTATATTCATATTAGGATTGGGTTTGACTTACTCTACATCTTCCTTCGTGAGACCAGTTTCCGCAGCCCAAACATCGTTCATATCTTTTTGCTCTTCTTTTCATGGTGCTTTTGGGAATCACACAAAATGGTGTCATTTTTTTTTCTTGGTGCCACTTTTTCCCCACCTCATTGCTAAAGAGAAATATTTTCTCCTTAAATTATGGAGGCAACCTATATTTTGTGAATTGTAGGCAGAAAAGTAAATTGAAATCAAAAGAATGCATTCCAGCTCTTTAGAGTATGCCGGTAAAAGACAAAGCTGAATTCTACCGGTGAAATGGAAATTGATAGGATCAGGTTTTGGTTGCTTTAGTGTTTCAGCGATAGGAATAGGTTTTCTTATTCGGTTTTGACTGTGGTTCAGGTTATTGTTGGAAATATATTACCTTTCTTTCTATGCAACATTTCGTCTGATTTCTAATAGAATGCTCAAGACAAGTTCTAATCCGCATGAAGTATCTGACTCACTCAAAAGTATCCAATATATGAGTATTTTCTGAATATATGCATAGGCTTAGTTCTCACAATGGAAGAATTAGGTGAAAACGTCATATTTTGCATAAAGTTAGTCTCAATATTACAAACCATATTTTTAGTTTTTCATTTTTGAGGTTAATTATATTATTTTACATAACAAAACTATTATAGTTCAAAACTGTAATTACTCTAGTTATTTGTATGTTTGGTATGTTAATTTTATTTGTACCGGATCTCACCCAATTATTATTATTATTATTATTATTATTCTATGGTTTTTGAACTTGAGTAATTATTATAACCCTACCATCTTTTTTGTAGTATAGTTTCTCTAGTTCAAAATTGTAGAGTTACATTAATTATTCTAACTATTTTATACGTGTAGCGTATATGTCAAAGTTACTGAGGTACACGAACCTAGTCTTCCCGCTCAAATCCCGTGTGTACCACTGCTTCTTCACCTTCGTGTCTTGCTCATGAAAATCCCTCACTCCTTTTAACATCTCCTCCAAAATATTAATATTAATCCCATGATTCACCGTTTGAAAGAATCCCCAGCTCTCCAATGCATCCTTCACTTGCCCGATCACCTCCTTTCACCGTATAGGATCTTCATTTATTCCTTCAAGATCTATGGTTGGAAGAGTTAGTTGTGGTTGTCGGGAGGTGAGGTTTTCGGGAAAAGGTAAACGGAATATTCGAGGGACTTCGGTTACTCCGGAATCAACAAGTCATTTGACATCGGATTTGGTTTCATCAAAATCTATGAACTCCGCTTTACGATCATAGTCCGGTTGGACTGATGTGTCACCGAGGACCATTTCTCTTGTGATATTGGAAAAGTAAAGCTTGAAGTGATGTATAGATGATGAGTTTCTAATTTTAGTGTATCATATTTATAATCATAACGTGGTCGAATCTAGCAATACTATTAAAGCAATACATATTGTCCACATGTCATTCAACTAGCCTCTCCAAATCAATTGTCCACATGTCATTCAACTAGCCTCTCCACATCAATGCCACATCATTGCCAAGTCATCTATTTTCTTTCCTATCTTGTATATTATTAAATCAAAAATGATGTTAATGATGGGAATCGAACCCTGGCACAATCCCGAGATGGAAACTTAACAAATGCAACAATGGCCAACCAACCAAGGACTACTGATGTTCAATTATTTGAAATACAAATCCTATATATTGAAAGAACCATTGTAAATGGAAGGTTTTTGTAATTATGGCAATGGCTGAATTTCTCAATACTTGATCAATAATTATTTGAAATTTGAACTATTAACCGACATTAGTTATTTTATATTTATGTGTGTGTGTGTGTGTGTGTGTGTGTGTGTGTGTGTGTGTGTATTATGACGTCATCCGGGTTAATGTCCGGTCCAACCTCTCGGGTCGGGTCCGGGTCTGAAAACATTAATTTAATTCTTAAGATTTTCCACCATAATCATTTTAATATCTCTCTCTCTCTCTCTCCCCCTGCTTACTAACTCCACCATCCACCATCTTCTATATTCCGGTAATGTAGATCGGGATTAATCGTTTTTCGGTAAGGTTATATATTATACTCTAATAGCCAACAATGTTATATGATTTTCCGGCAATGTTATATCTTTTTCCGGTAAGGTTTTCCGATATGGTTTTATATATATTTTAATTGTTATATGATTTTGTAATAATATCTTTAGGTTGTATATCAAAATCCAAGATTGAATTGATATTTTGAAGTTATTACGGTTTTCCGGTAAAGTTTACGGTAAGATTTTTGTTTTCCGTTTTTGTTTGTATTTATATTAATTATTATATGATTTTCTTGTTATCTCTTTAGGTTCTATATCAAAATCGAATATATAATGGAGATTTTCCCTATCGTTTTTCCGGTATCGCGATTCAAATATTCTGGTTATGAATAAAAACATCAATTTTTCATTTGTTTACATAATTCAAATCTTCCATAATTGGTAATTTGTTTATTATGTGATATTAATATTAATATTTAATTTTCTCATTTCAGGTTCTGTTCTCAACTTGATATAGCTAATTTCGTGGGTTGAGAATTTGTTGATAAGATATCTTATTTTTTGTTTAATATTGATGTATATTTTTGTTATTATTCATATATTTATTTATTTTTCGCAATTCATGTAATTTATTTGATTTTTTATATAATCAATCATATATTGTTGTTGGTTAAAGCCCATTTAATATATTTTAATCATAACCGATGATTAAAGAAAAATTTTTTGTATCTTATATTTATCTATTTATTAATGATAATCTCTATAATTTATAATAATTATTATAAGTTTAGTAATTTTGTTATTATTAATTTATTACTTTTTCTAATTAGTTGTTACATCTTATTTTAACTGAAATAATAACATTTACACCTTATCATTTTTATATTTCAATATCTTTGATTTAAACATTATTCTGTTATTATATTGTAAGATACATTATATTTTCTATATATAACCAATTACGTTATATATGGAAAAACCCAATAAATAAGTTATAAAGTTTCCATGATTTTAATTAAAAAATTTGCAATATAATAATTTATTGCAAATAAACATTTACATTATATTTTCTATATTCAATGTATTTCAATGATTTTAATTACATATAAATACAATAATTATTATAAACATACATTTTTTAATATGTGTCAACATTTTGTTCTAAAAGTTATTTTTATAAACATAAAATGTATAATGATATCGGTATGAATGTTTTGTTTTAAAATATATCAGACACCAATGTTTAGTTTGCAAATTATAGTTTATAATAAATAGTGTATAAATATATCAAAATCTTATTATAAAAGTTATAAATAAAAATCATTATATAATATAGCTCAATTTACGTATTACATGATATATATTTTTTACTTTTATTTTAACTTCCATTCGTGTGTAAAATGGGCTTTCATTATTTAAACATGTTATTATTTTAATGATATATTTAATTTGGATAATATTGTTTTTTTAAATTTTTGTGGTGAAACAAAATGAGTTTTTTTTGTTAGAATATTTAAAGAAGTTGATGGTGGTTTAATATGAAAGAACATGTTTAGATCTTTTTGTTGATGCTTTTTTGTTTGGTGTACACTAACTTATTGTAACTTTAAACTTTTAATATCTAGACATTGTAAATGATTAACGTTTTGATCCGAAATTTGAATAAGTTTTGTGTGTTTGAATTTGTTATATAAATTTATTATGTTTAGTGACATGTTATTCCACCCGCGTGTTACGCGGGTATATACCCTAGTTGTTCATTAGAAAAAGAGGAGTTTTGTGTCCTAAATAAAAAAGAACAAATGAAAATAAACATATTATTTGACATGAGGTCGAAGTCTCACTCAAATATAAACCAAAAACAATAAGGGTGTGTTTGGTAGGAGATAATGGAATGACTGAGGGAATGTAATGGACAAGGGAATTAAATCGACAAGGGAATTGAATGGTCAAAGGAATAAAATGAATCATTATCGTTCCATTATTTTGTTTGGTTATCACATAAGAATAAAATGAATCATCACTTTATTATTATTTTTTATTAAATAGTAACTATGCATACATAATATTTTGTAATGGAATGATAATAACATAATACGATATAATAATAAAAGTATAATAACAATTATAATTTAATAATAATAATAATAATAATAATAATTGTTAATCATTTTCCATTCTATTCCTTGAAAGAATTTTATTTTTTTTTTAATTTAAACTTTTTTTAAGCAACATTAACTCTGTATTCTTACACATATAAACATCAACCGAGCTATATCTGGATAACGAGTAAACGAACAACAAGATGCGCCGCTATCCCCTTTTGAATCGCAAAGCCTATTTTATAAAATATAAATCATTGGTTCCTCAGGCTCTGCGAGCACTGTGGACCACCTTCTGTACCCGCTCTAAAAAGCGAACCGCCTCGGGAGCTAGAGATCCAAATATGTCCAAGGCAAATGGAATGAACACGTGCTGATTCTCCAAACACGCCGCCTCTTGCAAAAATGTTATATATTTAGGAATTGCATTCCTTAGAAATGATTCATTCCATTGATGAATGACAACCAAACTTGTTTGATTTCATTCATTGAGAATGATCTATTCCATTCCGCCTATCATTACTTCATACCAAACACTACCTAATAGATAACGGTAAATAGGTATCGAACACAACGAGTTTGTGGAAATGTGTTTACTAAGTAGCTCCTAATTTAATAAAATTAAAATCAAAATGCCAAAATGTAATCTTAAAGTTTTGTTTGTTTGATTTGTAGAATTGAAATTAACTTGCAGATAACTAAGAAGTTTGTAACCCATTAAGAGCAAGAGTGTTCCCTCCAGACCACAATCAAGGTTAATGTATGTGCAATTGCTTGTGATAAAGGGGACCAAGTACTCGGATTACTAGAACACAAGGTTATCACCCGATGATCAATTAATATAGCCAACCCAAGTCCCTAACATTAAATCTCGATTGCCAGTGATACAAAAAACGTAT
Source organism: Bidens hawaiensis (assembly GCF_021521415.1). Classification (NCBI taxonomy): domain Eukaryota; kingdom Viridiplantae; phylum Streptophyta; class Magnoliopsida; order Asterales; family Asteraceae; genus Bidens; species Bidens hawaiensis. Next base: position 291,343 of record NW_027492052.1, read on the forward strand.
GGTTCATAACACATATCAAACAATATTAACAAACTGCAAATAATCACACAAATACCATAGTAATACTAAGCACGAATGATTAGATTACTATTACATAAAGTAAAGAACATTAACATCGTCATTCACAATAAAACGTTACATCCGGGAAGAACAAAAAGAAAATTAGTCACTCATCGTTCGGATGACCATATCAACATCTAATTCGAAATCCACAGATGAAATAGCTTCCATCCTCCCTTAGAAATCACCAAAAATATTTTTCTTAACCCTAAAAATCGCCTCCCTATTATAGTTTGGAAATATGATAAAAGTTTATGAAATAAAGCAAAAATCGTCATCAGTATCCGCCCTCCAGCAGCTATGTAGCTTACGGTAACATCTACGGTAGCCACCTTCTATGATACGGTGTTCTTGAGTGAAATCTACCGTAGCTTATGGTAGTGCCCAACTTTTTCTTTGCTCATTGTCTTTTTCACTCACTTCTTCCACTTGATTTCTTTTCCGCTTTTTCGTCATACTTCCTCCTAGCATCCTTTATGCTCCTTGTACCTATCATCACAAAATACATCATAGTCATCCAATTCCTTAAAATTAAACATTAAGCATACGGTGATTATTATATTTATGACAATTAAGGATCCTCCTACGGTCCAACTGCCATTATCTACTGCAAGGAATGAACTGAAATATGGTGTTATCATCACCACATACTTATTTTGATGTATAATTCGGTATAAAGTTTATTAAAAACCGAATTATTCTATTAATTCTATGTTTCAACGTACTTTTTATTAAATTCCGAATGGGGTCAAATACCATATTTCTTTACTTGTTTTTTTTAAATAAGTCAATTAATAGAAACATGTTATTATAAGAAAGTTAAATACGAGAATTGAAAAACTATTCACTGAGTCATGAAGATGGTTGGTCAGACCGGTTCGGTGACTAAGAACATAATGGAGACTCGCCGGAAGCATATTCCGGCCGAGATTCAGGCAAGATTAACAAAGTTTTTCGTCTCCAATCTATCGGATCGTTGCAGCGGGAATGATATTGCGGAGGCGATTAGAGGCTTGGGCACCATTTTCGAAATTTACATTGCACGTAAAAGAAATAAGGAAGGGAAGAGATTTGGATTTGTCACGTTGCTTGATGTCAAGAACAAAGCGGAGATGGTTAAGAATCTGTCTGCCATTAAGATGGGGGATTTTCGTTTGAAGTGGAACGTGGCTAGGTTTGTTCTTGAGGAAGGAGAAATCGATCTGAAGCAGAAACACCAGGAACAAAAGAGTTTTATTCCGAAGGCAAGAAGTGAGGGAGGAGAGAATGGTCTTAGAAGGGAGACGTTTGTTAATGGTTTATCTTTTAAAGAGGCTTTTGTGGGTGTTACCAAGGGCAAAATGGTTGAGGTGGATGATAAAACAGAAGCGTTGTTACATTTGCATGGGAAGGCAGTGGTTGTTCGGCTGGCGTCTCTTTACACTCTTCAAAATGTGTGTACTATTCTAAAGGATTTGAAGTTGCATGAAGGCAAGATTCAATGCTTCGGGGTTTGGTGGTATTAATTGAATTCAACTCTAAGGACCAGGCGACAATGGCTAAAAATGAACTTGTTGGTGTGCCGGAGCACTTTGTGGCTCCGGAAATATGGGAAGGCCAGTATGTGGCTTTTGAACGAATAGCTTGGTTGAAAATATATGGAACTCTGATGTCTCTATTGGATAATAAGGTTGTCAATGATGTTGGGGGTTTGTTTGGAAAGGTGGTTAAAGAGGCAAGGATTGAACGTGTAGGGTTGGATAATTCGTTCTAGTTCATCGGTGTTTTAGTCAATCATGGAAACCGGATACAAGAAGAGGCATTCCTACGATGGAGAAGGAAAACGTACAAGGTGTGGGTAGTAGAAGACAGTAATGATTGGTTGGAGGATTTTGTCATTGATGTTGTTGGGAATAACGGAGAAGAAGAGTCAAACAAGTCACCAGAATTTGCTGCTGAAGGTGATCGGCCAGTGGTTTAGTCGCCGGTGAGTGGAGTTAATGATCAAGAGAATTTTATGGAAACGGTAATTTGGGAGTTAATTTTGTCAACGCTCCCGAAGTTAACGGGGAGTTTCCTTTTGTACGTAAGGAAAGTTTGGGTACTGGAGTTATGGCAGAGAATTTTCAGGGGAATTTTATTAAAGATGATGGGAATTTACTTAAAAGTAAAAAGTCTATTAAAAAAGTGGTGGATATGGCCAGGCCAGCTCAGGGGGTTATCCAAGTAGTAATGAAAGGCCCCATAAAGAGCCCAAAAAGGTTAATGATAAAAAGACCAATATGATAGAGGATGATCCTTTTAATTTGGACCCATTCATTTTGGGCTCAGATGTTTATGTTGTCAAAACTAGAGGTGAAGACCCAGTGGCTACTTCAAATTCTTTTCAAGCGCTCATCGTAGAAGAAGACAACGAGTTGCAAGACATGGAGGTCAATCGGGTGGACAAATCTGAGGAGGTCCTCTCCGCCAATGTTCCCAAAGAAGTTGATGCAACAAAAGTTATTGGAGTTAAGTTGGGGGTTCAATTAGAAGGATTCGAAGCTTTGCTAGAGAATTCCATTCAAGGTGCAGGGTTACAAGCAGGTTTGAAATGAATTGTTTGTCCATAAATATTAGAGGTTTAAGGGTTGGAGGTAAGGTGAAAGGGGTGAAAGAGATGATTCGTAAATATGGGATTGACTTTGTAGCGATTCAAGAGTCTTTACTTACGGCTGATTCTAGATTTGATTTTGATATTCTTTGGGGTGCTGGGGATTATGGGGTGGACTCGGTCTGTGCTAGTGGGAGATCGGGTGGGTTGATTAATATGTGGAATGTTCGTAAATTCATTAAGGTAGGATCGGTGGAGGATAGAAATTTTTTGATTACTAGAGGGACGCTGGTTGAAGATGGGTCGGTTTTGAACTTGGTTAATGTGTATGCGCCTCAAAAGGCTAATGAGAAAAAGGCCTTATGGGAGCGGTTGATTGGGATTATTCAGGGGGAGAGGGGATGTGGGTGTGTATTGGTGATTTTAACTCTGTCAGGTGGAAGGAAGAGAGAAAGAACTCTAAATTTAATAAAGGCATGGCAAACGATTTTAATTGGTTTATTGAGGAATCTAATATGCAGGAATATATTATGCAAGGGAACAAGTTCACCTTTTCGTCTGGCACAGGGAATGAATGTAAATTGAGCAAAATTGATCATGTGTTGGTGTGCCAAGAGTTTTTTAACAGATGGTCTGGGGCTTGTTTAAGGGCTTTACCGCGGGTTTTGTCTTACCATAGCCCGTTGTTGCTTTCGGTGCATGATTCTAACTTTGGAGCTAAACCTTTAAAATGGTTTAACTCTTAGTTAGAGAGGGATGGGTGCGAGCAGGTGGTTATTGGGGCCTTACAGGGCTCTTATGGTAATGGTCCAGCGGATGTTATGCTTCATAGGAAGTTGGGTGCGGTTAGAAGTGGGTTGAGAGAGTGGTGGAAAAAGGTGTCTAATAAAGAAGGAGAACATTTGGAGCTGATTAAAAAAGATATTCAAGATTTAGAGCGCTTAATGGAGACTCGGGATTTAGAGGAGGAGGAAGTTTGGGTTTGGGAGGAAGGAAAAAAGGAAATGGAGAATATGTTAATTTTAAAAAATCGTGATCTTCAGCAGAAATCTAGAGTTAAATGGGCTTCTTTAGGGGATGAGAACTCGGGGTCTTTTCATCGGTGCATCAAAGGGAGGAGGGCTGCCAATGCTATTCCGGGGTTGGTAGTAGATGGTTCTTGGATCTCTAAACCGCCTCTAGTTAAAAGGGAGGTTTTGAGATTTTTCAGGAATAATTTTAAGGAGTATTGCTTTCACAGACCCGTTTTTTGTTGTGATTATTTGAAACAGGTCTCGGAGGGAGGTATTGGGGAGCTTACAAAGCCGTTCTCTAAGGAAGAAGTTAAGGCGGCGGCCTTTGATTGTGGTGCAGAGAAAGCGCCTGGCCGGACGGCTTTAACTTTAGGTTTATTATGCACTTCTGGGCGTATTTGGAGGAAGATTTTATGAAGGTGTTTGAAGAATTTTATCATTCTGGGGAAATTAGCAAGGAGTGCAGCTCTTCTTTTATTACTCTTATTGCAAAAACTAAGACCCCTATGGTATTGAAGGACTACAGACCTATCAATCTTATTGGGGTTATTAGTAAGATTATTTCTAAAGTGGTTGCGGCTAGACTGAAGAAAGTTATTGGGGAGGTGATCTCGAATTCGCAATCAGCTTTTGTGAAGGAGAGATACATTCTTGATGGCCCTTTGGTGCTTAATGAGGTTATTGGGTGGGTCAAGAAAAATAGAAGACAAATATCCCTGTTGAAATTAGATTTTGAAAAGGCTTACGACAACGTGAGTTGGGAATTTCTGTTAGATGTCTTGTCTCGTATGGGTTTTCCCCCAAGGAGGTGTATGTGGGTGAAAGGGATTTTGCATTCTGCTCGGTCTGCGGTCTTGGTAAATGGTTCGCCTACGTTTGAGTTCCAATGTCAAAAGGGACTTAGACAAGGAGACCCATTATCGCCGTTTCTTTTTGGCTTGCTTGTTTGCTAAAGCTAGCGATTTGGGGATGTTGGAAGGGGTGAAGCTCCCAAATGGCGGTCCGGTTGTGTCCCATATGTTCTATGCTGATGACGCGCTAATTTTGGGTAAGTTGAATGCAAACAATTTGTGTGTGACGAATTGCATTCTGCGGATTTTCTACTTATGTTCCGGCTTGAGAACTAACATTCACAAGTCGGTGTTATTTGGGTTGGGGTTGGCGGAAGAGGAGGTTAGTTATATGGCGAATTTTTTGGGATGTAAGATTATGTACTTAGGCGTTAAAGTGGGAGCGAATACGAACCGAATTTCAAATTGGGATCCGGTGGTGGAAACGATTCAAAATAGATTATTTTCTTGGAAGTCTAAACTTCTTTCCATAGGTGGGCGGCTTACTTTGTTGAAGGCAGTTTTAGCTAGTTTACCGGTGTACTACCTCTCTATTTACAAGGCCCCGGTTACCGTGGTTGAAAAGATTGAGAAAATGATGCGGAAATTCCTTTGGGTGGGGTGTAAGGAGGGTAAGGGTTGCATTGGGTGTGTTGGGACATTGTTACAAAGCCTAAGAAGGAGGGAGGCTTGGGTATCACTAAACTTGTTGAGGTAAATAGGACTTTGCTTGCTAAGTAGGCGTTTAGATTTAAATCCGATGTGGAAGGTATGTGGAGGAGGGTTATTGAGTGCATTCATGGAGGTAGGAATCGGTGGGTGTTTCTTCCGATTAAAAACTCTATCCCTGGATGTTGGAAGAATATTGTTAGTCATTTGGATAAGGTGGTTATAAACGGGATTTCGCTGAAATCCCAAATTCGGGGCAAGCTTAGGAATGGGGATTCTCCTCGTTTATGGTTGGATTTATGGCTGGGCCCGGTGCCGTTAAAAGACAGATGGCTAGGGCTGTTTGAATCGGACAAGAAGAAAAATGATAAAGTGGGCATGCGATTGATGCAGGTCGGTACTAAAGTTGTGCTGGCAGACTCGTGGGTGATGGAAACGAACACTGTACAGTGTTGCGCAAGAGGCTGTCTTCTTGCTCTCTCAGGTTAGATTTGCTGGGGGAAAAGATAAGTGGGCTTGGAACCTGATAAAGATGGGTTGTTTAGTGTTGCGGCTGTTAAAAAATGGTTGGGAGAGGGCGGTTCTACAAGGCCTAATTCGGTTTTCAAGTGAGAGTCTTGGGTCCCGATTAAAGTTAATGTCTTTGTTTGGAGAATGATCCTGGATCGTTTGCCGACCCGTGATGCGCTGGCTAGAAGGATGATTAACATTTCGGACATGTCTTGTCCCTTATGCGACACAGGCTACGAAACATTGCAGCATCTGTTAGTTGATTGCGGTGCTTCTTTTGGAGTTTGGAGCTTTATTTGGAAATGGTGTAGGATAAATGGAGGCATGTTTCGAACAGTTAAGGATATTATGAATATGGACTTTGTGGCTAAGGGTACTAAGTGGAAGATGAAGACTTTAAGAGGTATCTTGATGGTTTCTTGTTGGGTTATTTGGAACAAGCGAAATAAGAAGGTGTTTCAAGGTTCGTCCTCCCGGGTTGTGGACATGGTGGCGAGGGTGAAAGTTTTATCCTTTTTTTGGTTTAAACATCGAACTAGGTACAAAAATGTGGTTTGGAACGATTGGGTTAAATACCCTTTGTATGGTTTGTAAGTTCTGGTTCGGTCCTTGATTTGAGGTCCGGCCTTTGTGTTTAATGAAATTTTCTGTTAAAAATAAAAATAAGAAAGTTAAATAGTTCTTTTTTATATGAACATTTTTTTAAGAACGACGATTTCTTGTATTTAAGCTATTGCACTCTATAAATTTGGAGAGCCATGTTGCTCCCACACTGGCCAGACTATGTTGTCTTAACCAGGTCCACGCTGGCTATCAGGGTTTGACCAGAGTTTGACTTGGGCGTTCCCAGGAAACCATACCGCGGGCTGCCACTTAATAGTCGTTGTGCTACCACAAGAGCATAACTCTCTTGCGTAACACACGGTGGGATGGACGAAAATCCGAGTGGACTCGGGGTTCAAACTGACAACCTTTGAATAAGTCTTAGCTCAAATCCTTCATTACCAATATGCACCAAAATGAAATAAGTGAGATTCAAACTTGAGTCTCCATTGAAAAACCTAAACCTTCTACTGCTAGGACCCAAGTAGAGAATTAAACATCTAAATAACATACATGTATCCATCAAAATAAAACTATGATGCTGATAGTCAATATATAATAGGTTTTTAAAGTCGCAATATTTAGGTGCCAACACGTTAAAAAAATATTTATTTTATAAAATTTAGAGGAATTTTTATAAGCCCGGAATATTTTTCAACTACAACAATTGTTAGTTCATGGATTTTCTAAGTAATATTTACGTTCAAACAACCTCTTTTGGAGTTTTATATATCTTGTAGTTTGCTTTTTTCTTCACGGTTTAGATTTAAATTTCAATCTTTATTCAAGTTTTATTAAAGATAGTTGTGAAGCGCGAATATAATCCATAAAGAGTATGTTTGGCAAAACTAGCTACCAGCTGGAAGCTCGTGGCTGGTGGCTGTAGCTGGTAGCTCGTTGTTGTAGCCTTTTTAGATATATTTAGATGTTTGGCAGAGTAGCTGGAGCTTTTAATAAAATGTATAAAATTACTAAAATGGGCATAACTAAATACATAATAGTAAACGTATTTAATTTGGAAGGTTATTTAAGTAAATTAAAATACTAAAAGTTTGTAGCTCTTTCTAAACGCTACTAGCAGAAACTTTAAGCTTTAAGTTTTTTCTCCTAACATGAAAGCTTCAAGCTTCTTGAACCAAATAAGACTTTTAATTGAGTTCGAGTTTTTTCTTAAAAGATTGAAGCTAGAAGCTCCTAAAAGCTTCGTGCCAAACATACTCCAAATAACACTTTTAACTCATAGAGATTGATAACTCACAAAATGGCTTCTCTACGGATTAGTTTTTGAAGTGCAAAAGGGGAGAAGTGTCGGAGGTCCTTTCCCCGTAATAATCTATGTATTCTTTCAATGTTGTGCCTCTATACTTTGTCTTCTAAAAGCAACTTCATTCACCTTTGATGTCTCCATCGCACCCGTGGTAAAGAATGACGCCCCCGATACTCGTGGCTCAACCTTGTTTGCTACCACTTTGTGTTTTGAACCGACAAACGTGTCGTTTGTAACTAGCTGCAAAATCCCAATGGACATGGATTTGTATTATGACATATGCTTTTAACTTCTAAGAATAAATTTCAATTTCGAATATAGTAGATTCGCATTAAAATTTTAATGACAAGCAATGAAGTGTGAGATAACAAGTTTATACTATAATAGACCAATAAATAAAATGGCATTGAAGCTCGAAACTCGGAGAGAGAGAGATGCATATAGATAGCCTTCGACGTTCACTACAAGAGCTGCTCCTGGTAAAAAGATCTTGAGGCCGCCAATATAATCTTGTAGAAGAATAGTGAGAAAATCACTGTCTGGATTAAAGTTTACAAACAATAATTTTTTTTCAGTTTCTCATTAATAATTCATTTTGGCTTATAAATATTTGTTAGATTGTATGTTGTCGATGAGGCTGAGCTCCGAATTCATCCAATAATATTGTGTCATACAGTGTTGACTAGATACTGACTGGACACTCGCTAAAGCCACTATTGAAGCCACCTGAGCCTGTTGTTGTCCAGGCGAGCGGTGGCTTCAGCGAATTATCTAATTTATTTATTTATTTAATTTTTTCTTCTAATTTTGGAAACTAATATTACATTAAAATAAAAATAATATTAACAAATAATACTAGTCTAGTACAAGATCATCAGGACGTCTAGCCCACAAATTCTCAACCAAATCATGAAGAAGGTTTCCGTGAACCTCGTGGTTCTTGAGATATAAGACGTTTTGGAGTTTTTCATCATCAGTTATTATCGATTCGGGTCATGAGACGTCACCTTGGTAGTTATAACAAATAGTCATACCTTGGTCCTTAAGAATCATGCTATATAGAATTATACAAGTATAAACGACATCCATTATTTTCTCCGTTGACCAAAATCGTAGTGGCCTCGAAATCAAATGAATTTTTTTCTTGAGAACTCCAAACGCTTTTCAATATCTTTACGTGCTGATTCTTGCTTCTTCTTAAAGTACTTTCATTTGTCTTCAACTGGAGATAAATAAGCGTTGGCCATTCGTTGTAAATCCTATCAACCACGTAGTAGCCATGCTTGAATTGAACCTCGTTCACATAAAACGATTGAGTTGACTTAACCCCGTCAATATTGTCATCAAATATCGGTGAATGTTCGATAACATTTATGTCGTTATTTGAACCGGAAACACAAAAAAACTCATGCCAGAACCAAATATCATGGGACGCCGCTGCCTCAAGTATAATATTGGGGCCGGGGTGATCACTCTGGTGGTATTGACCTTGCCAGGCTGGAGGACACATATACCATCCAACATGCGTACAATCGATGCTACCGAGCATTCCGGGGAAACCATGTTTTTCACCGTGCACCTCATATATGCGTTGGATATCATACAAAGTTGGTTTGCGCAAAGATCTCCGTGAGTAAATCGATATAATCCTATGTATAAACATTGTCAAGTAAACCCTCAGACAATATATAAAATATAACTAAAAGAAACATATATGTATATATGTATACCTTGACAGAATAAATAAAACTCGGTCTACGTCTTGCATCTTCTCTTTGTTGAAAAAAAGGATAGTGATCTCACAAGTCATTTTATAAACGCATGAATAGTTGTCTACTCATTCGAAACCGACGCCTAAAATGTTCTTCGTCATAAAGGGGATCGGGGCTAAAATAGTGACGTACCAAAATTTCATTAGCGCTCACTCAATCACGACGAAGAGGTTGTTGTCTTGTTAGCGTTTGTCGTCCATGAAACCGTTCAGCCAATATGTTAACTGCTATTCTTCCGACTTAAAAAATAAGGTCGTCTTCCTTCGAATAGTCGGACGAAGAAAAGGAATTCTATTGAATTTTTGGTTTATAATTGGGTGTATTTAAGAGAAATGAGTAGAATGGGTGAGTATTTTTTTTAGGTGTTTTGGTGTGTGAAAGTGTCTGTTATATACGTAAATATAGAAAACAAAAAGAAAATTAATGTTATAACGGTCACATGCATATTCCCTAACAAATTCCATTCCCGACGCTCCTTCACCCACCGAGACTCCAACCACGGCCGGTCACTTTCGGCTCCACTCACGGCAGGGTGTTGCGATGTTTGCCACCGACGTGGCTGGCGCCAGCCACTCGTGGCGCCGATGAATGGACCACAACGCACATAATTATTTATATTCATCGACAAAACCCCATCTACGAATTTAATATTCATCGATTGACCCAAAACTATTTTGGACTTTAATCCACCAAAACAATTATTAATCAGTAGGTAGAAAATTATTGATGTTTTATAATCGTCCATCTATTTTATTGTGATATAATTTGATGGTATACGTAAAAATAAGGCACATGGGGAAAAACAATTTAGACATGATACACGATTAAACGATACGAACCTACACTACTTTAACAAGTATGAGTTTGGCCTTAACATGTTTCGTGTACTCAGTGGCCGGATTGACTTTACATTCAGGGGGTATTAGCCCCCACTCAACTTTTGAGTTTATATGCATATTTCAAGAGTTTATTTGTATATTTCTTGTAAAAGTAGATCTAATATTAAAGATGGCCCCTTGGGGTTTATTCATTAGCCACAAGTCTCCTACTTTTTCTTTCTAAAAGCTAATTTAAAACCTTACTCTATCAAAAAGTCCTTCAAAGTCCACCAATAAATTGTTATATGCCCAATTCAATTTTTACACTAGTGGCATGCCAATCCAAATTCCTTATTGTCTTGGTTTAAAATCAACTTCCAGGTTCTATATTTGATGTTATGGAAAGATTTGTGAAACAAAAGCACCAATTTTCAAATATCGTTTTGTTGGTAGATAGTTTTCATTCGTGGTCATGACTTTCTATGAAAACAAAAGATTGATATAAAAAACACGTTTTATCCCCACTTTGTTTGTAAAAGAGGACAAAACACGGTCCTTTTAACGATTTTCCCCCCACTGAGCAAAGTCTCTAGATCCGCCTATGCGTGTACTACATATGTAGACACAAATTGACCTGCTAATTTTCATGTCTAAACAAGTAAAATACATGTTTACTTGTTAAGTCTTTGATTATATTTTTTTATATATAAAATATATATTAATATAATATGTAATAGGGAAATGTCTGAGTGAAAGATTAACCGAGTTGTGAAAACCATGAAAACTCATTTCCATGGTCCATGTGATGCCACATAGGTGGTTTAATTGTTTAATGTATTATAATGTTACATTAAGGTAATTCACCTTACACTCTTTTCTCTCTCTCATGTACACCCAAGATCCTTCATGTAATCTAAACTTACTTTGGTAATTATATATGGGAATAACACCTTAAACCTAATTCATGTTATTTCATAATAATTAAAGAAAGTAATATGCATAGCTTAATAATCTTCGCTAAAAAAATATTTAATTTAAGCAAGTTGGTTTATATTAAGTATTCATAAGATAACTCACTTTAAAAATGAGACATCCCTTAATTTACTAAGTGAATTGCCATAAATTTTTTAGTAAAAATATCATTTGTATCATACTTATAATACCAATTAAAATTAGTTGAGTTGTAAAAGATCACCCTTGAATTAACCCACACAACTCTTGGATAATTATAGAACTTTTGTAATAATCACCCAAGCTATTGCACACTCACTTGACATGTAATCTACCAATTTTAGTTGATTAACATTAACAATCCGTATACACATCATTGCCGACATTCCCATTTTAGCGAAGATTAATTACTACTAATACCCATTTGATCAATGCTTATATTAGGATTCATGTTTTATTCTCAACCATACTTTACAAGAATGGCAATTCCCCAACTTATCATTAAGCTCGGTACTTGGTGTCTCTTTTAAATTTTATTATCCAAGGCCTCACAAGAGTGGTAGTTCTCCGGCTTATCGTCAAGCTCGACACTTGGTGTATCTTTTAAGAGTATCTTAGTAAAGAAACGTGGATCTACTCACTGGTAGCAGATCTACCTTCCTCGGGTTTTGATTGTACTATTTCACCGATGGTTCTTCTGGATCTGTGTTCTTCCACCTACAAAATGAACAACGCCGTTAACTTACCCCTCAGAAAGGGACAGAGGGGTCCTCTTTGGGGTAACCCTCCGGCGTGAGAATAAGTATATGGTGGAGAAGATAATAATATGTGAGAGTAAGGGAATCTCAAGAGTATTGCTTAATAGCTGAATACTCTCTGATTGTGTGACTGTGTGTTTGTATGTAACTGACTGTGAGTGAATGTAATTCAATATGATTGAATGTGATATCACTGCCTGTAACTGTCAATGATTGAGTATGAATGTGTCCATCAAAGTGGAGTTGATGCTGTATTTATAGTGCTAGGGTTTCCACTGGTTGGGCTCAACCTCGTTGGCCTCCTCCAATCGCACTGCGCCACGTGTCCTCTGGGACACCTGGCGCTTTCTCGTTGGATGTAATCACGTGGTAGCACATGTGTCATGCTGAGTTGTCGACCCTTCATTTGGCAGCTGTCAACATCAGCATATTCTTACTCCTTAAAAAGATGCCTTCTGGAAGGTTGTCTGACGTGCACAATCAAGGTTGCCCTAATCCTGATTTGGATAAGGACGAGGTCGATTATGTGCATGTGTGATATGCGCCAATCCTGAGGATGCGCGAGGTCTTCTTTTTATTCTCACGCGCAGATATTTCATGCGCAGATGTGATATGCACGAGCATGTGATATGCGCCGCGCGTTGATGCGCCGCGCGCATATGTGATGCGCGAGCATATGTGTGCCTGGGCAGATGTGATATGTACGAGCATGTGACATGCGCCGCGCGCTGATGCGCCGCGCTCATATGTGATGCGCGAGCATATGTGTGCCTGGGCATGTTTTGTATGCGCCATGCGCATATGCTTTGGCTTTGTGCCTTCATAATGTCTTTATGTTGTGGGTTGACCCGCCTTGCTCGGTGTTGAGGCGGGTACATACCTCTTCACTTAGCATTCCTCATTAAGTGATAATTACAACATAACATTTACTTTTTATAAACCGATCACATTTATAACCAATATTATTAAACTTTAGTTAAGATTCATTATAAACAAAGATGATGCTATGAAAGCTTAGCAATACTAAGTATAGTGTTATACATAAAAGTAATAGATACAAACATGATCAAATTAGAACAATCTAACCAAATTGGATGACTAGTCTTTAATGATGACTTCTTCCAAAAGCTTAATCTCCTTGATCTTCAAAAGGTGGATAGATGGGATAAATCCCATAATATATTTGTGAAAAAAGGTGGGTGAAGTGTATTAAGTGTTCTTTTGGTTGATAGTGTACTGAATATGGTGGATGAACATCCAAATTATAGACTCAACAGGGTACTCAACACGGCCTTTGTTGACATGGGCACATTCGTGTTGATTATTTTATCTTATATTCTTAAATGCTCGTTTTCAAAAAGTATAGCAGGAGAGTTTTGTCTGGACACGGCCCGTGTTGACTCTGGACACAACCGTGGTGAGTCTAGAAGCTTCTATTTTGTCTTTTCTCTTTTATTGCCAACAAGGGCGTGTTGATGTCAACATGGCCCGTGTTTTCGTTAATTTTGTCTTTTCCTCTTGTACTTTCATCATGGGGTGTGTTGGTGTCAACATAAGTCATGTTGTGACTTCTGAATTTTGTGTTTTCCTTATATGCTTGTAACATGACCATGCCTTGCTTCACCAAGGGGTGTGTTAAGTTAGTTTTCACAGTTTCTCTTCGTTTCTCTTTGTATATGGGCTCTTTTTATTCTTTTGAGTTATATTTACCTAGAGATAAAAATTATAAACATTAGTGGTTATTTATTATAATATTATTGTCGATATTGCGTCATTTTGGAGATATTTTAGCCATGAAGGACGTATAATTTTTTATACATCAAATCTCCCCGCACTAAAGGCTACTTATATACCATTAAGAGGCTATGAATCGATAAAAGGTAGCATCTTAATGACCATTAAGAGGCTAATAAACAGCCCCTTAATTTATAGCAGCCAAAACGGCTTATCTCTTATTGCAAGTCAAGATAACGACTTTTTTGAACCTATGTCCAAAATATTTTTGGATTGATACTTATTAGCGTCGGCTTTAAGAAGAGTAAACTAAAGTTAGGGCATTAGCCCTTCAATTTAAGCCAAAGTTAGAACAAAAACATACTAAATGATGAATATTAACCTTAAGTTATTTGGAAAGACAGTCATATTTGTGGTTAGTTGTTTTGCTTTGTATAACAATAAAATATAAAAAGGCTCTAAATTCTCGTTTCATTTCACCTCTAATAGAGTTGGGCCGACCCTAATACTTATTAAGAAATAGTATGCCTTTATAGTTTTTAATCTCTTAGCGCATGTATTTGTTATATTGTTCAAATTTTATAACAAATGAATTTTACGTCATTTATTGTATTGCTTAGTTAAGTTCGATAGAACATTTAACAAAATCTTAAGAAAATTACACCAAAACTATAAAAATGCATCAACATATATTACAATACCATATGATTCAAAACAAATTACAGCTTTAACCCATTGGTATGATTCTTAAAATGGCTTAAAAATGCATTAGCATATATTACAATCCATATGATCAAGTCCTTTTGTCCTAAAATAATTTACGTACTCTTTTATTGTTATGCCCCTATACTTGGTCGGGGTATCTACTGAAAGCAACTCACTAACTGGTTCATACACCTTCGATGTCTCAACTGGCCCCGTGGTAACGAATAATGCCACCGATACTCTTGGCCCAATCTTGTTTGCCACCACTTTGTGTTGCGAACTCATAAACTTCTTGATTTCTAATAAGACACTATGTTGTTAACTTCTAAAAGAAAAATCGTAGTTTCGTATATTTTTCATTCTTGTTAATTATAGTAATCAAGTAAGCATGAGATACAAAGTTTATAACATAATAGACCAACAAAACGATATTGAAGCTTGCAACTTAAGAGAGATGCATGTAGATAATCTCCAGCATTCACTATAAGAGATCATGTTATAGGATGAACGCCAATCCATTGATTCTGATAAAAGACCTTGAGGCCAAGAAGAATAGTGATAAAGTCATTGGCAGTATGTTCTCGGGAGCCTATTGTTAATTCAGGTTGAGGACATTAACGATTATAATGGTGAATAAAAGCAAGGTCTTCTGCACATACCACGTCCAAAGGGTGATTGGGGTCTAGCCCAATGAAAACCCAAAAGGCACAAACGAACCCCAAAAAAACACAAATTGAATCCAAATTAAAGGCACAAAAGGGCCCCAAAAGGCACAAAGTGACCCCCAAAAGGTACAAACGGAGTCAAAGGACACAAAGGGGGCCCAAAGGCACACAGGACCCCGAAAGGCATAAATGAATCCATAAAAGCACAAATAGAGCCCAAAATGCACAAACAGACCCCATAAGGCACAAACGGACCCCAAAAGGCACAAACCTAGTCAAAAGGCACAAATGGAGTCAAAAGGCACAATCGGAACCCAAAAGGCACAAATGGAGTCAAAAGGAACAAGAGAATCAAAAGGCACAAACGGAGACTAAAAGGTACAAATCCTCCACAAAAGACACAACAGGACAAACAAAAGGCACAAAGGGACCTCAAAAGGCACAAACGGAGTCAAAATGCATAAACAGGCACAAACGAACCCCAAAACAGAGAAATGGCCCCTAGAAGGCACAAACGGAGCCCAAAATGCCCAAACGGACCCCAAAATGCATAAACTGAGACAAAAGGCAAAACCGGAGTCAAAAGGCACACACGGAGCTCAAAAGTCACAAACAGAGCCCAAAAGACACAAACGAAGCCCGAGAGGCACAAATAGACCCCGAGAGGTACAAATTGAGCCGAAAAGGTACAAACGGTGCCCAAGAGCCCCAAGCGGAGCCCAAAAGACACAAACAGAGCCCAAGAGGCATAAATGGAACCAAGGAGGCACACCTAACTTTGATATAAACCCTAGCCACAATCTTATGTCTCTACCACCAATATTCCATTGAAAAGTACACGAGGGAAGAAGAAATTTTTATGGTTTGCTCAACTAACAACGTCGTGAATCAGCTAACAGGTGCTCCTTCCTATCGGAGTTCAAGAGTTCAAATCATGTAGTAGGAGGTTAGGTGGATTTTGGAGTAGTTTAGCCGTTAAAAAACATTATAAATCTAAAACGGCATGTATCCATCTCAAACTTAATGATTTGTGTGCTTATTCTATTTCTTCATCGAGGTTCGTCTACATTAAATTCATATTGTAGGCAAGATTGATAGGAGTTTGCCATCATCTCGGGAGACATCCATCTTCTCACATGACAACCAACGAAGCGATAAACTAAGACGGCTTCGCTAGGAAGACCTTCATCTTCGACTGACCACCTTGCCAAAAAACCGAGCATCACAACCTGCCTCTGCCTCTGATCACCAAGTTCTACTTTTTTTTTTATCTCCAACTTTTTTTTATCCCCGAGTTACCAATTAGGAAATGAAAAAGAACGAGAAATTTGTGACGATAGAGGAGGCAAGTCCGCGCACAAAATGTAGTGGCTTTGACAGCTGTTTAGGATTCTTGTAAGGGCCGCAACAAACATATTGTGTTGTGGATTCTTTACATCATTAGCAATTTGGTATCGTATTGTGTTTTGCAATCTTGAATTGGTAATTTGTGAATGAACGAGTCTTAAATGTTTGTTCTATAGTTATCACTTAAACTGAACAAGTTAACAAAGTCATGTCTAAGTGATTTCCCACTAGCTAGGTGAAACTAGGTTATTCGTTGGCTTACTAAAGTTTGTTTGCTATTTGCAAATGTTTTCACCGAACAACACAAAATATCAGTTTTACTTTCTTTTTGTTTTCTACCGGTTTTAATATAAGTATTGGAATAAATAATCAAACAAAACGTGTAGTATTACTATTTACCACATGCTTTTTATGAATATAATACTCTACTTACTCTAGTCGTCTAGTTTAATTGTGCTAATTTTTCATGACTTGAACGACGGTGATCACATGCACAGACATATTTCGGTTCTCTCTTATATCTTTTTTTAATATCATAGAAACATCCAAACGATTTACAATGAAGTGGCAGGTAAGCGGGCAACAAGCTGCGCCGCAACCCCCTTTTGGATAGCAAACCCAATCCTACTAAAAATAAAGTTTCGATTCTTATGAGCCGATACGTTACTATGCACAACTTTCTGAACCCTATTCAAAAGGTCCACGGCATCCGGAGCTAAGAAACCAAAAGTGTCAAAGGCGAAGGGGATAAACACGTGTTGATTCTCCAAACAAGCTCTCTCGTGTTTAGCAACCTTGTCCGATGCCGCCTTCAATGCTGCCTGGCCTGCTACAAACTCATTGTCCCTAATCCCAACAAGAGGGGACACTTCTGTGAGGCCGACACAAGCGTGTTTTCCCCCTACCTACCCAAAAACAAGAATATCAGCCGGTCATAATGTAGATCTTCCTTCTTGAGGATCCGTAAGAAAGTTTACAGGGGCTTCCTTTTTAGCCGAAATTCCGGCTCGTTTAAGAACATCGCATAGAACATCCCTCACCAAATCATGCCTGTACTTAAACCCAGTCAACTCTTTGCAGTGAATCGCATGCTCGCCAAAAGAATCCAAACAAACCTTACGGCAAACCGGTCACGGCTCATCTACCGGAAACAAAGGGATCATTAACCGATGCTTCAGGATGGCCCGGTACTCCAAAGCCGACATGTTTATTTTTATTCATAACCGAGCTGGTCTACATTTCAACGTAAAACTTATTTGAAACCGGATCAGGCCAAATATCATATATTTTCACTTCTAATTTATATATACGTTAAATGAGTGTTTCTTAACGCTCACTTTTACAACAACGTAACTTATTCTTAATTTCGAATATACTGTTGCGAAGTTTCTTTAACTACGTTTAAATATTATTCAAATTTTTATTAAAAAATGATGCATTGCCCGTTGTGAAGCACGGGCCTTTAATCTCTAGTTTCATGCACTTATTACATATGATGAACATAAAATAACAGCTTTAATTCGTAGTGATGGACATTGGACAAGGCCTAAAATGACTTCCAATCAGTTTAGATTGTGAAGTGTAAAAGGGCAGAAGTGCCATCAAGTCCCTTTTCTCTATAATAATCTGCGTATTCTTTTATTGTTATACCTCTATATTTTGCTGGATTATCTTTTGAAAGCAACTCAGCGATTGGTTCATACACCTTAGATGTCTGAATCAGACCCGTGGTGAAGAATGAAGCCACCGATACTCTTGGCCCAGCCTTGTTTGCCACCACTTTGTGTTGCGAACTCACGAACTTATCGTTTGTAATCAACTGTAAAATACCAGTGCATTTATATTTAGACACTATGCTTTTAACTTCGAAGAATAAATCTCATTTTCGATATATATTCGATTGGCATTAAAAGTTTTAACCTCATCAATGAAGTGTGAGATACCAACTTTATACTATAATAGACCAAAAAATAAAATGACATGAAGCTTAGAGAGAAAGAGAGATGCCTGCAAATAATCTCCGGCATTCACTACAAGAGCTCCCAGTATAGGAGGAACATCTGTCCACTGATTCTGATAAAAGATCTTGAGGCCGCCGATATGATCTTGCAAAAGAATGGTGATAAAATCATTGTCGGTATGGTTTGGGGTGCCTATTGTTAATTCAGGTTGTGGGCAAGAAGGATAATAATGGCCAAGAACAGCAAGCCCATCCGCACATCCCATGTCCAAAAGGTGATTAGGATCGAGCCCAAGAGCCTCAGACATCAGCTCGAATAAACAAACCCCGAGTTTCATCACTTGGTTCGAATAATCCAACAAAATCTCCCTATAACAATATCCCAATCAAACAAATTATCAATAACTAAACTTAATATCTTTTGGTTAAATTCTTAGTTTATAAACAATGAAGGTATTTCAGTTTACTCTTAAATAAAATTCAGAAGGCTTTTAGATCATTTTGTCTGATAAAAATATGCTAAAAATAAATTTAGTATTAAGTCAAAAATATGCTAAGAATAATGATTTCTCATATAATATCCATCCATTGACCCAAAACCATTTTGGACTCCAACTCACCAAACCCCCTAATCAGTAAGTAGAATAGTATTGAAGCTTTTTTATTTAGTCATCTATTATTAATGATGTGATTTGATAGTATATGTACAAATAAGCCACTTAATATAATGGTATATTTAAACAGATGTAATTGTTTACAAATTACACATATGTAGCATATTTACTCAAGAATCATATCTATTCAACTGTCACCCACCACCCTAAATTTATATAAGAGGGTTTTGTAAATTGTAGTTGTGAGTGAAAATTATAGGACGGGGAGAAAAATGTAGTAATTTTTTTGTAAATATGGAGAAACATTGTTTGCCTTCATTTGTTTTTTAATATTTGTTGAATTGGTTGTGAGTGGAAGAGAGATAAAACTGTAATGATAAAGGCATAGAAAAATATTATTTAAACTGAACATAAGAGATAATTCTAGTGATTTTTTAGTGTAATTATAAAGATAAGGATGAGGACCTGTCGGTAATGCTAACACGCTAATTAAGGGCTTTTTAGACTATAATAACACTCACAGAGGTTGATCGGGATTTTTACACTTTAATAATACTAAAAAAATTATACTGGGGACTTCTAACCCGAGCCTTATCATTCAATCTTTTATTGAGGTGTTAGTGATTTGATAGTATGCATATGTATATAGCATATATTGATTTGATTAAAAGCCTCTAAATGGGTGTTCTTATAGCACATAGCATGATCGTAATAATTTCGCTTATTGAAAAACTATATAGTAAGCAACTAACTGACAGGATGATACGTCAAAACAAATCGACTCATACCTGCAACTTGGTGGCAACTCGTGTGGTTGGGGAGGGTCAGGAACCATGGTGCAATAGAACGAGTCACGCCAGTTAGTCACTGGAGCACCATACAAATCGAAGTTGCTATTATACAACCATCTTGTCTTCCCATTAAAATCCCTCGTGTACCACTGCTTCTTCACCTCAGTGTCCTGCTCATGAAAATCCATCACTCCTTTTATCATCTCATCCAAAACACTAACCGGGATTCCATGATTCACCATCTGAAAGAATCCCCAACTCTCCAACGCATCCTTCACTTGCCCGATCACCTCTTTAAGTCGTATAGGATCTTCATTGATTCCTTGGAGGTCTATGGTTGGAAGAGTAAGTTGTGTTTGTTGGGAGTTGAGGTTTTCAGGTGTCGGTAGATGAAATATTCTAGGGACTTCGGTTACTCCTGAATCAACAAGTCCTTTTACACCGGTTTTGGTTTCGTCAAACGCAGTGAGCTCCGCTTTGCGGTCATACTCTGGTTGTCCAGACTTGTCACTAAGAACCATTTTTCAAACTTTAAGTGATGAATAAATGATCAGTTTTAGTTAGTGTATGATACTTATAAGGATAACGTGTAAGAATTGTTTACTAGAATATTCAAAGCTATGTTTTCTTCTAAATTGAAAAAAGAGTAATGAACAAATATATATTATCTTTTACAAGAGCCAAAATGTCGACCAGAAATAAATGAAAATAGATAAATGGACTTCTCTAATTGTCAGTCAAGATAACGGCCTTTTTATTTTATTTTTTCAAAAGTGTTTTTAAATACCAAACTATTAAAACAATATCTAAATGTGTATATATTATACCTTGAAATACAAATTTAAACAAATATTTGAGCTGGCTGGAGCTCAAATTTCAACTAGTTAAGAATAAACAGTTTAAATAAGTAAATTTTATTAGCAACCACTGGCTTTGTCTAGTGGTAAAAATGACTTTTAACCAAAAGGTTACGGATTCTGGTATCATTTTAGACATAGTAAAAAATAGCCGTTGTTCAGGGGGAAAAAAGAATAAACATTTTGAGTCGAGCTCGTTAAACACGTTGTACTCTCTTGTCACACTCTTATATGATTCATTGTATCATTAAATTAACATATCAAGTTACCTCGAATTCATGATGATTAACCATATAGTTTATGATATTTAGCTAAACTGGAGTAATTATTGTAACCCTATCATCTTTTTGTAGTACAAATATTCTAGTTCAAAATTGTAGAGTAACAATAATTATCATAGTTAATTTATACGTTTAGTAGATTAATTTTATCTGCACCCTTAAAAAGTAAAACCTGCAAGGTGGTGGCAACTCGTGTGGTTGGGGAGAGTTCGGAGCCATGAAGCAATACATGGTGTCTCGCCAGTTAGTCACCAGTGCAGTGTACAAGTCAAAGTTACTAAGGTACGCAAACCTAGTCTTCCCACTCAAATCCCGTGGGTACCACTGCTTCTTCACCTCCGTGTCTTGCTCATGAAAATCCCTCACTCCTTTTAACATCCCCTCCAAAACATTAACCGGGATTCCATGATTCACTATCTGAAAGAATCCCCGGCTCTCCAACGCGTCCTTCACTTGTCTGATCACCTCTTTACGACGTATAGGATCTGCATTCATTCCTTCAAGGTCTATGGTTGGAAGAGTTGGTTGTGGTTGTTGGGAGGTGAGGTTTTCAGGTGAAGGTAGACGGAATATTCTAGGGACTTCGGTTACTCCAGAATCAACAAGTCCTTTGACGTCGGATTTGGTTTCGTCGAATGCTATGAGCTCCGCTTTACGATCATAGTCCGGTTGTACTGATGTGTCATTGAGGACCATTTTTCTTGTGGTCTTGGAAAAGGAAAACTTAGAAGTGATGTATAAATAATGACTCAAATTTTAGTATATGATATTTATAATCATAACGTGGTCCAGTTGTTCATTTAAATAAGAGTTTTGTTTCCTTCTAAATAAATACAAAAAGAAAAAATGAAAATAAAATATATTATCATCGTTGCATAGTTATTTTTATCTACATTTCTGTATAAATTTTATTCAAAATCGAACAGCTTTATGTTTCGACGTAATTATTATTCAAGGCCAAATCGGGTCAGATAACTTATTTCTTTACTTCTTTTTTGTTTTTTAAATAAGCCAAATACGCAACTTTTTCTTAATTCGAACATGATGTTACGAAGTTCTTTTTATCTACGTTTAAATTTTATTCAAACTTTATTAGAGAATTGCCATGGTGCGCGTTGCGAAGCATGGGCATAACCCATAGTTACATTACATATTACATATGATGAACATAAAATAACAACTTTAACTCGCAGTGATCGATAAGTCCAAAATCACTTCTAAATATTTTAGATTTTGTAGTGATGAAGGGCAGAAGTGCCATCAAGTCCTTTTTCTCTAAAATAATCTGCATATTCTTTCATCGTTACACCTCTATACTTTGCCGGATTGTCTTTTGAAAGCAACTCAGGGATTGGTTCATACACCTTCATCGTCTGAACCGGACCCGTGGTAAAGAATGATGCCACCGATACCCTTGGTCCAACCTTGTTTGCCACCACTTTGTGTTGCGAACTCACAAACTTGTCATTTGTAATCAACTGCAAAATCCCAATAAATTATATTAAGAGTGTAAGACACTAAGCTTTTAACTTCAAAAAATTAATCTCAATTTCGATTTTTGAATATATTTGATTGTTGTTAAAGAACTAATGATGATCAAATAAATGTGAGATATATACCAAGTTTATAATATATAGTAGACCAATAAATAAAATGACCTCATGAAGCTTGAAACTTAGAGAGAAAGAGAGATGCCTGTAGAAAATCTCCAGCGTTTATTACAAGAGCTCCCGGTATAGGAGGAACATCAGTCCATTGATTTTGATAAAAGATCTTGAGGCCGCCGATATGATCTTGCAAAAGAATAGTGATGAAATCATTGTTGGTATGGTTTGGGGTGCCTATTGTTAATTCAGGTTGTGGGCAAGAAGGATAATAGTGACCAAGAACTGCAAGCCCATCCGCGCATCCCATGTCGAAAAGGTGATTGGCGTCAAGCCCAAGAGCCTCAGACATTAACTCGAATAAACAAACCCCGAGTTTCATCACTTGATCCGAATACTCCAACAAGATATCTCTACAACAAGATATCCCAATCAAACAATATATCCATCAATATTTAAACTTAATCTCTTATGGTTGAACATTTAATTTACAAACAATAAGTTATTTCAGTTTTATCACTAACAAAAGGCATGACTTTTAGTTCATTTTGTCAAATAAAAATGTTATAAATAAGTCAATTAAGGTGCTGTTTGTTTTTGAAAACAAAAACTGTCTGCAATCTGATTTTATGTCTGCAACTGAGGATGTGGTCTGAAGATCTGCAATCTAAAGATATAATACTGTTTGTTTTATAAACTGGATATCATCTGCATAAGCTGAAAATTAGTTAGCTATCATATATATCACTATGAATAGAAGTCGTTTAACGTTTGTAGACTACTAAAATAATTGGTGGTGGTGTATAAACTATGGAAGTGGGTGGCGGTGGACGATTGGTGGTAGACAATTGTGGTAGGCGGTGAACGGTGGTGAACTTATGTCTGCGTGCCCGCAGACATAACCCTCCTGTAGACGTTTGAAGCAAAAACAAACAAAACCTAACTCAACAAGATGAAAAAGACCCAGCCTAGAAATCTATATCAATCAAAACCATTTTGGTCTCTAACCCACCTACCGGTAGAAAATATTAAAGTTTTATTAATTAGTCATCTATTGATAAGGATATTATTTGATAGTATATGAAAAAATAAGGCAGTCATATAATATATTAATATATACCATATCAATCTTAACTAGATTATTAACTCCTGAAAATGAGTACTTGTATAGCATGAGTGCATGACCAATTATAAAAAAAAAAACTAAAAACTATCTACTAAGCAACTAGATAATATTATATATCAAAACAAATCGACCCATATAATATAACTGTTATTTAACAGTTTAAAAAGTAAAACCTGCAAGGTTGTGGCAACTCGTGTGGTTCGGGAGGGTTAGGTGTCATGGTGCAATAGAACGAGTCACGCCAGTTAGTGACCGGGGCACCATACAAGTCAAAGTTACTATTGTAGATCACCCTTGTCTTACCGCTCACATCCCTCGTGTACCACTGCTTCTTTACCTCCGTGTCTTGCTCATGAAAATCCATCACTCCTTTTAACATTTTCTTCAAAACATTAATATTAATTCCATGATTCACCATTTGAAAGAATCCCCAGCTCTCCAACGCTTCCTTCACTTGCCCGATCACCTCTTTTCGACGTATAGGATCTTCATTGATTCCTTGGAGGTCTATGGTTGGAAGAGTAAGTTGTGTTTGTTGGGAGTTGAGAATATTCTAGGGACTTCTGTTACTCCGGAGTCAACAAGTCCTTTTACGCCGGTTTTGGTTTCGTCGAATGCTATGAGGTCCGTTTTCCAGTCATAGTCCGGTTGGAGAGAGTTGCCATTCAAGACCATTTTCTTTGTCACGTAAAGACAAAGTTATTGGAGAAGTGATAAAGAGTGAGTTCATGTGTAATATTTATAGCCATAATAACGTGTCCGTTTTGTTCACTAGGAATGGATAACTATGGAAATTCTCTTAGCACTATATTTCAAACTAAAATTAATTATATATATATAAAGAGAGAGAGATTGATTTAGAAAATATCAAATAAGAAGTTTGATTATCCTAAGAAAACTAGGAAGAAGAGTATTTTTGTCTAATACCTTAATATTGAAAACTCATTTAATTTAATTTCAAAAACTCACTTAATTAAAACTCACTTAAATTTTCACTTATCTCCTACAACCACCACCGCCACCCGCCACCCACCACCACCTTGCCGAAAAAGTCTTCGGAAATTTCGTCGGAAAGTAAAACACTATGAAAAATACAATGTAAAAACACAATGGAATAAACACACTATGAAAAAAAAAAACACAATGACAAAAACACAATGAAAAACACAATTAAATTACACAATGTAAAAAATACAATGCAAAAAACACTATGAAAAAATAAAACACACTTGTATAACACAATTTTGATAAAACATACTTTGTAAAAAACCCACAAAATTTTTTTTTTATTTTTATATAGCAATATGGTACTCATATAAAAGATAAAAAAAACACTCGTTATTATGGTGAAATTGTTTTGAAAAAAAAATGTCGTATAAAAAAGTTATTAGCGTTTTAAAATGATGGGGGTATTTGACATGTGTCTTGCATGTGGATAGAGAAAGTCAACAAATGTGTTATCCCTATTATGCTCTTACCCTTGTTTTACACTTTATGATCTCTCTAATTAAATCTCAACCATTCAATTTTAAAATGAATGGACAAGATTATTTCCTATCCTTCTTAGGAAAACTAATCTTCTTATTATAACTCAACCCTATAGATATATATATATATATATATATATATATATATATATATATAAGAAGTAGATTTTTCCAAAGAAGTGTAGAAAGTGCGTTTTCATCGTTGGATCTCATAAAACACACTGTATAATAAACACACCGTAACTAAGATAAAACACCGTATAATAAACAAACTTTTCATATCTACCGTCAGATCAATATATATATATATATATATATATATAGAGAGAGAGAGAGAGAGAGAGAGAGAGAGAAAGGATCCAATACAATAATTGGTTATCGGACAATAGATACACGAGTTAATACACCCTTGATCTCAAAAACCAGACGGTGGCAAAATTGAAATTTCTTTCAATTCAGTTTTCTACTTGATTAACCGCTCCATCCATGTTTTGGGCAAATCGTAGATTAATTCGTTTTTATAAATCGTTAACCAAAATTAAGCATCGACTCCAAAACGCTGAATAAGTCCACAAGCAAAATCAAATCACAATTAAAAATTGAACGCGAAGGTTTGTGAAATCGTGAATCAGTTTTAGAGAATGCCTGATAAACGACAAAGATGACGAAGAAGAACGGTCATTTTGTTACGAACGTTTAATTGATTTTCGTTTGAACGTGTAATTGATTTTGTTTGAACGTTTGACTCATTTTGTTTTTGAAGGTAGTTGAATTTTTTTGAACGTTTAACATTTTTATTGGTTTTGTTTGAACTTTCAACATTTTTTATTGGTTTTGTTTGAACGTTTAACATTTTTATTGATTTGTTTTGAACGCTCAAGTTCAACACCCAAAATTTTGTTTTCAAACGTAATTGATTTGTTTTGAACGTTTAATTGATGCGGCGAGTATAATAAACACTAAGCCTCATAAAATTGTTCAATTCAACATTCAAAATAAGTTTCAACTGTAAAATTAAATGCTCAAATATGTATGATTAGGCAAAAAAAATGAAGAACAAACTGCAATCATTTGTTTAATAAAAAAAACTTTGACCGATTGTGTTTGAAGTTTATTTGCAGGTACTGGACATATTAGGGTTAGATAACTCAATTTAGTTTTATGTCAATCAGCAGAGAAGTTGATATGGATCGACGGTAGAATTATATTCATATGGATGGACGCTCGATGAATCATTTGATGAATTAGATTTAGGTTAATATAAATCCCATGGTTCACTATCTGAAAGAATCCCCCGGCTCTCGGACGCGTCCTTCACTTACCCGATCACCTCTTTACGTCGTATAGGATTGTCATTGATTCGTTGGAGGTCTATGGTGGGTAGAGTTAGTTGTGGTTGGTGGGAGGTGAGGTTTTCGGGTGAAGGTAGTCGAAATATTCTAGGGACTTCAGTTATTCCAGAATCAATAAGTCCTTTGACACCGGTTTTGGTTTCGTCGAACGCGATGAGGTATGTTTTTCGGGCGTGGTCCGGTTGGATTGTAGATTTGTTGGTGTGAACCATTTTTTGTTTACAATGAAAAGGGTGTATGATTTCTAAAAAAAGGTGTATGTAACAACTAACAAGAAATAAGAGTTTGGATAGTACTATTTATAAAGATTAGCATGTATCATGTATGTACTATTTTAAAAGATGTATACAATGGTCAGTTGTGTTTATAAAGATGCATAAAAACTTAAAATAATGTTCATTTTAAACAATGTGGTCAAATTTTTGTCTATCATCATCATATATTACTCAAATGTCTATTACCAATAACATTGGTTTAATCATTAAACTTCTTTAGACTCACTTATTTTAAACCAGTAGTTATTTGTCACGTGTGGTATATATACCGTCGGCCTTACTTATATACCGTCGAAAGATGGCCTGATATACAATGTCGGCCACACAAATATACCATCTGATCTTAACTTCATAATTTCTTTTCTAAAAGAATTTATAATTTAAAAATAATTTCCTAAATTTTTGCAAGGCCGACATTATATACCTTCTTCCGACGGTATATATGTAACGTCGACGGTATGTATGAGAGTCTGACGGCATGTATAACACATAACAGATGGCTACTGGTTAGTGGCAAATGAGTGTAAATCCATAAAAGGATTACTCATGAAGACACATTAATGTTCTTTAATTACAACATAAAGAGTTAAGACTTCTATATTATCTTTAAAGTTTGATAACAACTTAAGAATTGTACAATCTATATTAATGTACATAAAAGTATCATGAATCCTAAAATGTATAGTCATTAAGCTACAAATTATATAAACTTATTTTGCAATCTCATTTATCGTAATAATATTGTTAATCGTGTTACTTAAAAAGAAAGCCGTCATGTTTAAACCTAAGCTTCTGTTGAAGCACCAATGTGGTCAAGAGATGTTCGACACTTCGAAACCCCTTAGTTTGTATATCACTTGTGAAGATCTGCGAGTGACAGCCGAAGGTTTCCAGAGGCCTCAATCGAACAAATCAATCAACGAATCAAGTACTTTTATTACCAAATTGACCAATTTTAAATTAAGTATTTATCAACATGTGTAAATTGTGACAGGTGAAATCCAAAACCTTCATTACTTTTTGAGTAAACTGCGATTTTCGTCTATGTAATTTGTCTAAATCTGTGGTTTAATCCAATAGTTTCAAATTTGCGATATTCGTCCTTGTGGTTTCATTTCACTCGCAAATAAACATGAATTCATTAACCCCGTTAAGTATGGTCATTAAACCAAAACCTTCATTACTTTTCGAGTAAACTGTGATTTTCATCCCTGTGGTTTGTCAAAATCTACGGTTTTAGTCTAATAGTTTCAAATTTGCGATTTTCGTTCTTGTGATTTCATTTCACTTGCAAATAAACCTGAATTTATTAACCTCGTTAAGGTCATTAAACCCATCAGTGTGCCCCTCACATGAGGGGTAGTTTTAACCTTTTACTCTCCAAATAAACCTCAGTTCTAATTCTCAAACTCTCTTAGGTGAGAGGCTAGGGTGTATTTGGGGGGAAAAGGAACAAATTTTCCCCTCACGTAAAAGGCACGCTGATGTGTTTAAGACTAGAAATTACAAGGTTTAATTGCAAATGAAGTATGAACTGAAACTACAAGAACGAAAGTCACAAATTTTAAACTATTGAACTAAAACTGCATATTTGAACAAACCACGGGAACAAAAACTGCAGTTTATTTTTACTTTTTTACAATAATAATCATTAAGAGAAAACTTAAGTCTACTTTTGGGTTTTTAGTTATTACATTACCATCTAAAAAGAAGATAATAACAGAACTTAAATATAAGATAAATCCTTAAAACTATAAATCCAACTCAAATTATGTTGCAGAACTCCAAAGCAACAAAACCATGACACAAATCATACAAAACATTACCTCAAAATGTCAGCAAAACAAAAAAGTAACAAAACCAACATAAATTATCTCTTAGCCTATTACGTGGTCTTCGTTTTCACAGCCTTCTTTGTCGAAGATCTTCTCGGGATCGAATTCTTCATACCAACGAAGAACAAAAGTGCCCCCAACAACGCCAAACTCTACAACAAAAAAACAATAATATTAGTTAATTACATATTCAAGAATTATAAACAGGGGTGCAAATCAAATGAGCCGAGCTGCTCGCGAGCTACTCGAGATCGTTCGAGACGAGCTTTATCAAGCCCAAGCCCGAGCCCAAGCTCAAGCCTAAAAATAAGCTCGTTTAAAAAACAAGCCCAGACCCGAGCTTTACTTATCGAGCTCGAGCCGGCTCACGAACCTAAACGAGCCTGCCATTTATATATATTTTTTAAAATATATATTTAATAATTATTAATTAATAAATATAATGTTATGAAAAAATAAATAAAAATAACTAAATAATATATATTCTGTTATATATAAAATTATAATAGAAAAAAATATATAAAATAATTACAATTATATAAAAAAATAATTGATAAATTGTAAACGAGCCCAGCCCGAGCCGTACTCGAGCTTCAAATCCACTCACGAGCCGAGCTCGAGTTTTGAAAATAGAGCTCAAAACGAGCCGAGCTCGAGCTCTGTGTAAGTTAAACGAGCCAAGCTCGAGCCTAGTCGAGCTCAAGCTCGGCTCGGCTCATTTGCACCCCTAATTATAAACGTACCAGACCCATTTCATATTAGACACGACTCGTCAAACCTGAGTAAATTTGATAAAAAGTCGAAGAAACTCCTTTTCCTCAATGTTATAATTGTAAAAGTCGTATAGGATGGGAGTTGCGATCAACTGGTGCAGAATCTGTTAATGAAAAGAAGTTAAACAACTCGTTTTAGAAAAGGATAAAGAAACGTGTGTTTGTAATCAGTGATTGGTAACCAGAAGAATGGCGCCAATGATGCTTCCAAAGACGAAAAGTAAGCTTCCGATGGCCTTTAGTGCTATAGCACCCGCAACCAAGAACTTGATCTGTATGATAAGTTGATAACCATTTAACATTTGCATGTTAGTGTATGTTATAATACTTACTAAGTTATTATGACTGTTAAAACGCATTATGAAATGAATTATATACCTCAAAATCTGGTATTTGGAAGCCGGTGTGCGTTGCGAAATGCTTTGAAAACACATTGTACTTTGGTGTAAGAGCTTTTGCTGCAGATCCACCATCAACTCCGAATTGATTATACCTACATGCACCATAATTAAATCAAACAATGATTCACAGTTTTATTGATGAAAGCAATATATTCATAAAGTACATCATGAGTTATTTCAACTGAATAAAACATCATTTGTCCTTCGCTATATAGACAAATTAAACTAGAACACCTGATCTAGAATTTAAGCAAAAATCATACCACTTCCATTTTAAAGACGGCAACTAATAACATCTTGCAGACAATTCAACCATTAAAGAACTTTAAGTTAAAAAAACCATTTTCTTAAAAGCAGTTTAAGAGTTTGCAACTAAGATACAAAATTGATATGTAGCAGACAGAGGTTTAAACGAGCCGAGCCCAAGCTCAACTAGGCTCAAAATATCGGCTCGTTTTGACTTACAAAAGCTCGAGCTCAGCTCATTTCAAGCTCTTTTTCTAAAGCTCGAGCTTGACTCGTGAGTCCTTTCAAGCTTGGGCTCGACCAATTTATTATTTATTAATTAATTGATACAAGTTTTTATTATTTTTATATACTAGGAGAAAAACCTTAAATGACCCTAAGCTCGTATCGAGCTATTATAGTAACCTTAAACAAGTCAATGCTCAGTTGCACAGTAAAAATTTTACACATAGAAGCTCAAAACATATAAAACTTATAATACACAAAGTTGTTAAGGCGCAACAAGTCTAAACACGCCTTCCATACAAAGCTTGAGCTCGCCTCGTTTCGAGCTTTTTATTGATTCGATCTCTAGAAGCTCGCGAGCAGCTCTACTCGTTTGCTTCTTAATTATGTAATTCAATTGCACAGATCAACAATCACATCTTTACAATTAATACACATGCATCAATAAAAAAATGAAACCAAGCAACCTAATAGCTCTATCAGTTATAAAACGAAATCGAACGTTCAGATCCGAAATTCAAAACTACAAATCAATAACATAAACAACACATAGCAACAAATTCTCAAAGTCGATAGGATCAATAACATTAAATCATCAATCAAGCAACAATTAAGCAACAAATAACAAAAAGTAGCTCTAATAACTAATTTAATTACACACAAATCTCGAAAAACAAGCTCGTATTACAGTTAAGCATGGTTTAAAAAGGTGTTACGCCTCGGTGGAAAAACGCATCAGAGGCTTAGCCTCATGAGGGTATACTCAAGGTTTAAGAATGCGGAAACGAACCTCGAGGCGTTTTCACTAGTTTATATTTGATCCATAAACTTACAAACAACAACAATAACAACAATCATACCCAGCATATCCCACATATAGCTAAAGCTATTTGTAGGGTCCAGAGAGCGTGGGATGTAGACAAACCTTACCTCTATCCGTAAGAGTAGAGAGGCTGCTTCCAGTGAGAGCGGCTCAAAAAAATAAATAAATAAAATAATAATAATAATAATAATAATAATAATAATAATAATTAAATAAAATAAATAAATAGATAGATTAATAAAAATAAACTGTTATAGAATATAAGAAAATAGTGGTGTAGAAATACTATGCTAGAGGCAATATACTATTGGTAACATTTGAGCAAAATTTTAATCGATATACTAATAATAATAATAACTATTATGATAGAATTTTAACCACAAATAGAAATTGAAAACAATAATGAAGTGTTAGAGAATATTGTAGAAGAACATATTATTAGAGTTTTAGTAAATAGTGTTACCATAATTAGGAGATTACTATAGAGGGGAGGAGGGGTAGACAGACGACGAATAGTAATGTTTTCTACGGATCTAACAGGATTCGTCGTCTGTCTTCTCTTTACATGTCCAAACCATCTCAACCTCTCCGAGGACATGGTTGAGGATAGGAATTCGTGGAGAAGTAGAATTAAAGTTAAGGATTTTTAGAGAGAATTGAATACCTTAGGGCTTAGACTTAACTTATTTAGGTCACATACCATAATGGTATTTCCCTTACATATTTTATTATTATTATTATTATTAGCTTTTATATTGCGGTTAAACTGTGACCTTATTATTAATATTATTATAATTAGTAGTAGTTTTTTATATAACTGTTAAACTTTGATTTCCTTTTTTTTGCTTC
Source organism: Bidens hawaiensis (assembly GCF_021521415.1). Classification (NCBI taxonomy): domain Eukaryota; kingdom Viridiplantae; phylum Streptophyta; class Magnoliopsida; order Asterales; family Asteraceae; genus Bidens; species Bidens hawaiensis. The sequence continues at coordinate 323,116 of NW_027492052.1, forward strand.
ATACACATGTTCTTAGAGCCGAGGGTCTCTCTGTAAGCCACCTCTTTATTCCTTTGGATAGAGGTACGGTGTGCCTACATCCCACCCTCCCCAGACCCTACCTATAGCTCTGCTGTCGGTGGGATTTTACTGGGTATGATTGATTGATTGATTGATAATTAGGAGATTGTATTTGATTATGTTTCCTTGTATTTATCAAATTGTACTCCTATATATAGTTGATCAATAATACATTACACCTTACGGGGTTTTCATTATTCTACATGGTATCAAAGCCTTAGAATTCTAGCCTAAATCTTTCTCTTCTTCTCGTTCTCGTCCTACCCCGGGGACGTTTGTACATATATATATAATTGGCTTCGGCCGCCGGTGTAGATTACGATCTACCGCCGCCATAGACTAAGGGTCTACGGTCTATCTTTGGTCGCCGCTTTTTATCTAACACTGACACACCTACCGACAAAAGTAAAAGCCACTGCTTCCTCATGCGCCGCCAACTATCCGGTTCTATGTTTCGGTTCCGAGAGTAACACATGTGTTACCACGTTTTAAATCTGGAGAACCACTTTTGATTTTGAATTATTGGTTTTTTATTATCTTTTTTTTCTTTTTGATATATTTGTTTTACCTTCTCGACATTTATCTTTTCTTTTTTCTTTTCCTTTTTTATTTAGTTTTTGTTTTGTTTTTTCTTTTTTTTTCTTTTTCTTTCTTCTCGTGAAACATAAAAAAAACTTATAGTTTTTATTATTTATTTATTTATTATTCTTTTTTGCTATCCTTCGGGAGTTGTTTCCATATTTTACTTTTTTTTCCTTTTAGCTTAGGTTTTTTTTTCGTAAAAAAAATATATATTTTTATATATTATTAGATTTTATTTATTCGGTTTTATTCTTCGGAATATATAATTTTTTTTTCTTTGCTGTCAAGTAGTTGCTTCGGCCGACTCAATCATAGCTCCTGCCATCGCATTCGAAGCTCCTGTCATCATGCTTAGCCGCCTGACCACGATCATGCCACCAGTGATCTTCTTAGATCCTATAACCGATCGAGTTCCTGATCTACGTGACAGCCGGTCGTATATCTTCACAAGCTTTGCGCTCCAGTCTGAGCGTCCGATTTCCTACCGCTGTGACTGCGGGGGAATGTTAGAGAATATCGTAGAACATATTATTAGAGTTTTAGTATAATAGTGTTACCATAATTAGGAGATTGTATTTGATTATGTTTCCTTGTATTTATCAAATTGTACTCTTATATATAGTTGATCAATAATACATTACACCTTACGGGGTTTTCATTATTCTACATGAAGATGATATAATAAAAAGTTATAACAAGAAATAAACCATTCCTCCTACGGGTCCTTAACCTTAATTCTACGTCTCCAGGAAGTCATATCTTGAACCATGTCCTCAGAGATATTCAAATCTAGCAAATCATGCCTAATTCTCTCCTCTACCCCTCCTCCCTTCTACAATGAGAGTTTCCACTGATCTAACGGGAGCCGTTTGTTGACTTCTTTTTACATGTACAAATCATCTCAATCTACCTTCTCTTATCTTATCTGATATCCATAAACTTACAAATTCTTACATAAAACTTATAAAACTAACATTATTTTTATAGATTATATATACATATTTTTCTATTTTATTTTTAATTATGTTTCGAGGCTCATTTCCGCCTTTTTAAACCTTGCAATTAACCTAACTTCAATTACACACAAATCACTAAAAACAAGCTCGTATTACAGTTAACCTAACTTCAATTCCACAGATCAACAATCAGATAACAACATAGCGAAATAAAACGCTCAGCTCCGTAACTGAAAACCACAAATCACATAATAATAATAATAATAATAATAATAATAATAATAATAATGAAAGGCGTTAGATCTGGAAGCTTACTCTTGCCATGGGACAAAGCGAAGACAGAGAAGAAGAGAAGACGGCCGAGTAATGATAAGAAGGCCATTGATGATGCAGAAGCAGAAGCTTTAAGCTCTGTGTGTGTGTTTTGTTTTGTTTACTTTCTCTCTCTAGAATTTGAAAACAAGAAAGAGAGAGAAAATGAGATGACTTTCCGTGTGGAAATGAGATTTAAATTTTGGGGAAAAAAAGCAGCGCGTTGAATAACAATAATAATAATAGTCACTGTTTTAAAAATCCTTAGCCGGGCGTTGTGATAGGTATTAGCGATTAATCGAAATTAATCGGATTGAAATTTAATGTATAGTGTATAATTTTCTGTTTCATATATATATGCACGCATTTTTATATGTAATTTCCAGTTTTATACATACACAAACATATTTTCGCCGGAATGCTTGATACCGCTGTTTTTTTGCTGAAATATCGTTGGGACTGACGACTTTGGTTGGAATCTCGCCTGGAACCGCTGATTTTGGCCGAAATCTGGTTAGAAACCGCCGAATATGGCCGGATTTGACCGAAAACCGTCGATTTTGGCCAGATTTGACCATTGACCGATTAATTGGCCGACTAGCCCAAAATTAATCAGTGAAGTGAGGACTAGCAATTAATTGGGGATTAATCGGTGACTAGTCGGGATTTTTGCAACACTAATAATAGTTAGTTGCAAGTGGGCCCTTTGTTTTTACCAAGTTGAGACTGTCTCCAATGTTGCGTGCACCCTTAGACGTTTTAACGGTTATATAATATTATCACAAATTATTAAAAACCTCAATTTCATCTCCAACGTTACAAATATCCTTACTCTTTTTAATTTTCACCTTATCACATACTCATTACACTTAACATTTATATGAATCAATTTTTTTTACTTTGTCAAGGTAACAAAAACAAAGCCCTTGTGAAAGGGTTTGATTGCTAAAGGCAAGGGTATCCCATGAGCTACTAAGGGCATAGTTCATCTCATGCAATGAAGATAGCCTTAGCCTCTAAGGGACCTTTAGTTTTCAACTAGACAGATGAACTTTGTAATGGTATTGAAAATGTAACATATGGCATCTTATACCACCATATTGTTTGTTTTGTCCACGAAGAGCTTATGGACCCTTATATCACCAATATTGTCCGTTTTTCCACAAAGAGCTCACGGATTTGTTTTTGTAGCCCAGATAGAGACTTCGCAAGAGGTCATCCATCCTGATATTATTGTCACCTGAGCATGCTTAACTACGGAGCTCTCTTTTCGTTCACTAGAATTAAGCTCAAAGCGCGTTGGTGATTTTAAAGGCGGGACAATTACTTATGAACCAATAATCTCTTATGTTTACGGCCGATGTAAGATTTGCCTAAGGCGTTACAGAAAAACCTAAAAAATGGGTACCGGTATCAAAAATACTCATTGAGATACCGATACTAAAAGCAAAAATTCAGTCCGGTATTGTACTTATCCCAGAAGCTCAAAAAATAGGTACCGAATTATATATACAGTTATGATTTGTACCCAATGAAATGAAACGTGTCCTCCATAAGTATACAATGGGTATGTGACAAAAAGGAGACAATGCATGTGGTAAGTTTATAAAGATTAAAGAGTATAGAGAAGTAGTTGAGTGATCAAAAAAGATTGTATAAAGAGCTTTTAGTCTATATGCACCGAAATGTTTGATGCTTGCATCTTAGCGTTATCAAGGTGTTAGTCTGCAAGTGGTTTAGGTAATTAGTTTTATGATGGACAGTTGGACACTAGTATAGATTTAAGAGTATGTTTAAAGGATATGCAAATTAGCATTTTAAAATTTTGTATTTGTCAATATGTAATATGTATAAATAATAGATAAATTTATTGTTTAAAATTGTATTGTATAACGGCCTATAAAAGTAAATCTTTGAGGTATATAAATAAATTTAAAAAAAAGGCTATTTGTATAGTACATGAACTAATTGAAGTGTTTTAACATATGCAAAAACAAGTATAATTAGTGTTTTAAAAATCGGTTTAAACTGGCAGGTTGAACCGGTTAAACCTGACTTCGCACAACAGACCGGTACTTTGAGTCCAGTATTTTTGGCCGGTTTGCCAGAACATTGTACTGGCGGTTTTTGTCTAAAATACCGGGTTTTACTGGCAAACCGGTTTTATGTCTGAGAATTTTTTTATATTTACGGCCCATATAAATTCAATATTACATTTAACCCAACAATTAACATTCAAACGTGTAAACTTTAGAACTATTTTTTTTAAAATTGAGTACTTTTGCATTGTTTTTTTTAATATGGATTAACTTTTGGATTATTTTTTGTTATGGAATCATTTACTTTTGGGTTATTTTTGGATTGAAGTATCATTTATAGGAAAATATAAGGTAAATTATTCAACCAGTTGAACCTTCCGGTATAACCCTGTTCAACCGGTTGTACCATTTTTTAGCCCAATCCGATACAAGTAAAATACTGGTTTTTAAAACATTAAGTATAATACAAGCTAATGAATTAAATTGATTTTTGAAGCATCTTATGAGGATAAATAATACATAAAATGAAAATTGGATGAACCATATGTAAATAATAAGTTTTTATGTCATACTTGGTAAGTGATATACCTTGGAACCTTTTTCAAAAAGTAAATAAACAATAACAAGAAAGTAAATCTTGAGGTAAAAAGAAAGGCACAGCCAACTCACTACCCAATAATATACAACCTACTAACCACTTTCTATGTGACCTTTCATAAAAGTGCGCAAAGAGTAAACAATATACATCACCTCAAACCTAGGGCGGTCAATTGAGTACATATTTAAGACAAGATAAGACTTTTTAAATATAAAAAAATGTGATAAGTGATTTTTTTATTTTTTTTAATAATTAAAATTAGTAAACTAGAGTCCATTATATTCCCTTATTGGTATATGAAACTTAAAATTGTCATATAGTCATGACATATAACGTAGTAAAATGAGTCGTATTTTTGTTTGATACTTGAGTTAAGCGCCCCGAATCTAACCTATTAAGACACGAATTGTCAACCATACCTCAAACGGTTTAGATCTTGTTTTTCTTTTTAATTATATGATACCTTAAATCTTACTATATTATTAAAGCAATACAAGATATTCATATGACCTTCAACCAGCATGTTCACATAGATTTCCAAGTCATCTGGTTTTCATTTATAAAATTACCACGTAATTCACTAATTAATGTTTTCAATAATCATAACATCACTAATTAATTTTTATCTATAATTCATAACCAACTATTTCCTTTCAAATGATTTAAAACCTGATTTTGACCACAATACTCTTTTTGTGTTCCCTTTATTAATATGACTATTATTTTAGCAATTCAATGATTTGTATATTTATACATTTTCTCATTCTACTATTTGTATATATTTTTCATTTTTCTACATCTTATGGTTTTGCAAAAAACAAGGTAAATAATTTTTATGATATCTACATATATATGACGTTTAAAATATTTTTCATCCGTGTATAATACGGACCAGTATCCTAGTAAATTATAAGCTAGATCAACTCGAGGAGGGAGTTATCAATTTGGACGGCATTAAGACCACGCGTAATTATTAAACTTTGTGAATGATTTTGACACATTACTCCAAGTACAATGTCATAGAATTTTACATGAGAAAAATTGCAAAAATAAAATTTTAAGAAAAGGTTGACTGGAATTTGTATTTTCTGAAATCACAAGAATAGGTTGAAGTGCTTTGAAGAACAATTCCACAAAGATGATTTTTTTATATTAAAAGACTATAATATTATAACAAGTATACAATATTATATATCTATAATATATATAAACGAAAACATAAAAATCCTACGTGTCGTGATGTGGTCGCTCCCCCTTTTTTTGGAGTCACCAGATTTGCTTGATTTTTAAATGGGGGCTTCTCATGCATTTGACCCGAATTCATGAGTATGGACCAAACCCAGATATTCCTTAAACGGGTTATAACATCTCATTGAATTAAAAATTATTCTCACCAAATTATTGATGTAAAAATCCTATAAAATAGGATATACTAAAAATTAATATCTTATTTATTTTAAAAAAGATATATATATATATTATTTAAATTTAAAAACCAATTTTATAGTAAAAAAAAATAAACGGGTATTGGGTCTCATCAAACCATAAGTATATTATTAACTTTCATAAATATTATTTATAATTATAAAAAACATTTTTTTAGTAAAAAAAAATAAACGGGTCTTGTGTCTCATCAAAACCATATAGCTTTTAAACCGGGTTAGACTATAAGGTGTACATGCCATTTTACCTATTATTTTATTGTGCCACATCAGCGCCACATCATACGTCACTCTATTCCACTATTTTCAACAATATAACGGAAATGGTTACCATTTCACCACTTCCCTCTATTTTTAAATAAAATAATAATATTAATATAAGTAAAGTTAATTTAATATAACTTAAATAAAAATATTAAATTTAGTGTACAAACATTAAATAAAAAAAAATAATTTTCGAGTACTCATCGTTGTCTAAGCTTGCCGGTTTAAACACGTGTCAAATTCGTTTACGAGACAAAAAAAGTTTTTTTTAGAAAAAAAATCCATTTTCGTTAAAATTTATACTGGGATGTTCAAAAAAAAATTTTATGCAAACCTATGTATTTAGTTTTTTTTAAGAAAATTAATAAAAACAAATTATTAACTAAACCCTATTTAACCAACTTAAATAAATATAAAGTTTTTTTTTTCTTAAATTCTAATTAAAATATTAAATTACGTTAGAAAAGTCCACTTCTTCTCCTTCACGATTCCACGGCTCCATCCATGAGACATATGTAACTACTCAACTTATTCTCACCACCATCCTCAATTTGGATCACTTTCAACATCTGATTCAAAAAATCAACACCTATTTAAAAAAGAGATGATGTTTAAGTTGGGCGGCACTTTAATCGGCGAAATTTCCACAACACCTTTACCGATTTGTAAAGTTGGGCGGCGCCGACAACACCGGGGCGGTGTTTGCCGACGGCACCTCCCGCCACCTCAGCAATCTAGCAACAAAACGGTAGCCACACCGTATAGCCTTATAACATCTCATTTATTTGTGAAACAATTTATCCTCAAACCATAAGTATCTTATTAACTTTCATACAATAAAAAAATATAAATTCAAAAAATAAATATTAGAACAAACAATATAAAACAACCCCCGTAATACTAGCAGAAGATGCTTTGAGAAAAGTTGAAGGAAAGAGACAAACAATTGAGGCAAATCTAGCTCTACGACGGGCTAGGACACGAGTAACTTGGATTATGAAATTGCGAAACAAAATGAGAAAATTGGATCAATATGTCCAATTGAATGAGTATGAATAAAGAATCCATGGATGAAGATAGACAGGTAGATTTCTAATTTCTAATCGTAACTAAATCTTCAATTTTTGTTTTGATTTGTAGCGAATAAATTGAAGCAATATATATATATATATACCTAAATTTTTATTTTTTTTAAGTAAAAATATAAGTTTTTAATTGATTTGAGTCAAAACTACGTAGTTTTGAATGGTTTCACATCTAACCTTACATGCTTAACAATTGAAAACTTATAAGGTTAGATGTTTTGTGATTTTTTGTGATAAAAAAAATGATGTTTTGTGATTTTTTAATGACAAGGTTGCAGAATTAGGTAGCGGATGAGGTTTTATGAGAGATGACACGTCTTTTAATATATATATATATATATATATATATATGGGGAAAGTGAATATGAGGCTGTTAAGCATGTAAGGTTAGATGTGAAACCATTCAAAACTACGTAGTTTTGAATCAAATCAATTAAAAACTTATATTTTTCCTTAAAAAAATAAAAATAACCTAAATCTTCTAACTTGGGAAACTAATATCAACCTCCAAAAATTCCTCAAATTGTTTCTTCGTTCTTCTCTAAGGTATAAACCTGCAACTAATATTGATTTATTTTAATCAATCCAATCTCCAAAATCAATTTGTTCGTAACTCATTTCAAACTCAATAATTTTGATTTCCCAAGACCATTCATTTGAGGAATGAAATCCATTTAGTTGAAATGGCTTACAGCAAAAAGGAAGAAAAAGTATATATATATATATCTAGAAACTTCAAATTTCAAACAGGAAACCAAGGAATTAAAAAAACATATATTAACGTATGTATGAATTTTTTTTAAACCAAACTCGGTGATTGAAACACCAATAAATTAACAAAACGATTAATAAATACGTAATTTTTCAAGTGTTTTGGGATGGTAACAATGTGTTCTATTTCCTGGTGTTGAGTTTCTAGCAATAATTATTTATTTATTCAATAAGTTTGATCACAAAATAGATTTTTCAGCATCAAATTTGTTAATGTTATTGTGATTAGCAGTATTGAAAGTGAGGAATTAATGGTGATCGTGACTTTTAGTAAGTTTTTAATTGATTTGAGTCAAAACTACGTAGTTTTGAATGGTTTCACATCTAACCTTACATACTTAACAGCCTCATATTCACTTTCCATATATATATATATATTAAAAGACGTGTCATCTCTCATAAAACCTCATCCGCTACCTAATTCTGCAACCTTGTCATTAAAAAATCACAAAACATCATTTTTTTTATGTCACACATTCATATGTTTTAATTTTATGCAACTTTGTATAAAAAATGAATATTGAAATCCTTGACTTGTTAAATAAGCTTTTTAACAAGTTCTTGCTAGGTGATTACTATCACACTAATGATCCTCCCAGACAGAGATCATCGACGAAATCCAGTAAATATATTTATCATAATTCAACGTTTCCTCAAACACGATCTTATGTTTCTTAAATGTTTCATTTCAACACTCTCTTTTCGTTACTCTAAAAACATAAAGTGAGTTTCAGAAATTAGGAAGTTAAAAGATTGCGAGACTGCGTGTCAAAGGGTATTTTAGTCATTTGAAAATTACACAAAACTGAAACCTTACCAGTATCATAGGTTCAAAAGCTTCTTAAATTGCTTAGCCTGCAAGAATATTTTTTCTTTAATATCATAGTTAATAACATTTCTAACCTGTTCGACATCCAACTAACGTGTCATCGCATCATAACCACATTTCATAAAACTAGTAAACGATATATGTTAAATAAAAGTTATAGCAACTATATTTTTCTTAAGCAATGCATTTTTAACGGGTAAAACAAAAATAAATATATATATTTATATATATTATCTGTAGCTCAGAATTAGTTTTTCTAATAATTTCGAGCGGATTTGTACGGTAACTATTTGCATATTTTATTTTAAAATAATAATAACAAACCAAACCAATCATGGACCTCTTTGGTATATTTTTCAGACAATTTGATTGTTTTGAGATTTGTTTAGTAGCTTTTGTTTGATGCTATTTCAATTCTATGCTAAACCAAACCCGAATTTTCAAGGAAGTCAAAGTAATTATGTCCCTCGCCAATAATATAATAACCAAGGTAATTATCATGGCAGGAATAATCAAGGATTTCAAGGTCAAGGGGGGTGGCGGTCAAAGCGGGTCAACAGGTCAAAGTTCATCGAGTGGTAATGAGGTTATGGACATGTTGAAGTTAATGCAACAAGACATGCAACGAAGAAATCAACTGGATGAGTCGCGAATGCAAAATGATGAAGTAAGAGATAAGGCCATCCAATCTTTGACCACACAAATGGGTCAACTCGCAACTGAAGTGTTCGAGTTGAAGAAGAATAAAGGTCAATTGCTAAGCGACACAAAGGTAAATCATTCTCATAACTCTTCTCGTAATGTTCCTATTAACCACGTTAGTGTTTTAAGAAGTGGTAAAGAATATAAAAAAGATTTATCACCGGGTGTGGTTGATGGGGAAGTTGAGGATATTACGGGTAATGAAAGCGATGATAAAATTGTAACAAATAAACCCACTAAACATGTCACTTTTGAAAAATCGTTACAAACTCCGGGTCAAACTTCAAATCTAAACGATAAAAATAAGAAAGTGGAACCAAATGCGGTTCCATTTCCCTCGGCTTTACTTGACCCGGGTAAGAAAAACATCATTTCTAGAAGGGTCCTCAAAAAGAAGAGATGTGGGAAGTTTTTAAGCAAGTAAAGGTAAATTTACATTTACTTGAGGCAATAAAGCAAGTGCCCGCGTATGCTAAGTTTTTAAAAGATCTATGCACTCAAAAGAGGCAACTAAAAGTGCCTAAACGAGTGGATTTAACTGAGCGGGTAAGTGCGGTTTTAAAAGGAGATCTTCCTCCTAAGCTTCAAGATTCGGGAACGCCCTTAATTAATATTCAAGTAGGCGATTTTCAAATGTCTAGGGCGTTACTAGATCTTGGGGCCGGAGTAAGCATTCTCCCGGGGGGTTTATATGACCAATATGACTTTGGTCCTTTAAAATGTGTTGAGACCACGGTTGTATTGGCGGATTTGTCTCATAAACTTCCGCGTGGAATAGTGCGAGATGTTATTGTGAAAGTGGAGGATTTTTACTATCCTGTGGACTTTTTGGTGTTAGACTATTTTGCGGGTGACCCAAGTCAACAACAAAATGTTATCTTAGGTCGACCATTTTTGAACACTGCTCATGCAATCATTGATTGCAGATTTGGTACCGTTGACATGGCGTTTGGTAATCGTAAAATGCGTCTTAATGTTTTTACTAACGTTTCTAATTCTTTGAGTGGTGAAGAATGTTTTATGGCAGATTTGGTGGACCATTGTGTTCCTCATTAATATGATGAAGATTGTGAAGAAGCTTGTATTTGTGATGATTCTGAACAGGTACATGTCTGTGCTTTGAGTATGGAAGAACAAAAACATGATGTCTTAGCTATGCAAGAGGGAAGGCCACCATGGACACATCAATTTGAGAATTTGCCAACGGAGATCAATTCAGACACAAAGCCGTCTTTGGAGTGTCCACCAAAGGTTGAATTGAAGGAACTCCCAAGTCACTTGAAGTATGTATTTTTAGGGGAGAATGAAACTCTGCCGGTTATCATTGCTTCTAACTTGGAGGAAGAACAAGAGAGGGCGTTGGTAAAAGTGTTGGGAGCACATAAGGCTGCTATTGGATGGGCGTTGGCGGATTTAAAGGGTATTAGTCCTTCCATTGTTATGCATAAAATAATTACTAATGAGGAGGCTAAACCACAAGGGAGACTCAAAGACGGTTGAACCCGAATTTGCGAGAAGTGGTGAAAAAGGAGGTTATCAAATGGTTGGATACGGGGATCATTTATCCCATTTCAGACAGTGCATGGGTGAGCCCGACACAGGTAGTGCCCAAGAAAGTAAGCATCCAGGTAATAAAAGGTGATAATGGTGAACAAATCGCCACCCGACCGGTAACCGGGTGGCGAGTGTGCATCGATTATAGAAAATTAAATAATACAACCTCAAAAGACCATTTTCCACTACCATTCATTGACCAAATAGTTGAAAAACTTTCGGGTCAAAAATATTATTGTTTTTTGGATGGGTATTCGGGTTACAATCAAATTGCAATTCATCCCGATGACCAACATAAGAGCACCTTCACATGTCCATATGGTACTTTTGCTTTTAGGCGAATGCCATTTGGATTTTGTAATGCCCCGGCTACTTTTCAAAGATGCATGATGAGAATTTTTTCTGACATAGTCGGGGAATCACTTGAAGTTTTATGGACGATTTTTCTATTTTTGGCTCAACATTCGAGTCGTGTCTCGTTGATTTAGAAAAAGTTTTAAAACGATGTGTTAAGACAAACTTGGTGTTGAGTTGGGAAAAAGTCATTTCATGGTGCAAGAGGGCATTGTGTTAGGTCATGTGGTTTCAAGTAGGGGAATGGAAGTTGACCAAGCTAAAATAAAAGTAATTTCATCTTTACCGCCCCCGAAAAATGTTAAAGGGGTGAGATCGTTTTTGGGACATGCCGGATTTTATAAGAGATTCATTAAAGGTTTTAGTGCAATTTCAAAACCTTTATGTAATCTCTTATTGAAGGATGTCCCTTTTGAGTTTACTGATGAATGTTTGCAAGATTTTGACAGTTTGAAGGAGAAGTTGGTACAAGCACCCATTCTACAATCACCGGATTGGTCAAGCCCGTTTGAGATCATGTGTGATGCTAGTGATAGCACAGTTGGAGCGGTATTGGGTCAACGAGTAGAGAAGAAGCCGGTGGTAATATACTATGCAAGCAAAACTTTATCCGAGGCGCAACTAAATTACACCACTACCGAAAAAGAGTTACTTGCGGTGGTGTACGCCTTGGATAAATTTCGGTCATATATTTTGGGAAGTAAAGTTGTGGTGTACTCGGATCATGTGCGGTCAGGTATTTGATGGAAAAGAAAGACGCGAAACCGCGTTTGATTCGATAGGTGTTATTGTTGCAAGAATTCGATCTTGAAATCCGGGACAAGAAAGGTTGTGAGAATGTGGTGGCGGATCACTTGTCTCGGATTCCAGTTGAATGTGTCGACGACCCGATGGAGATTAACGAACGGTTTCCCGACGAACAATTGTTAGCCGTGTCAACCGCCCCGTGGTATGCCCACTTTGTGAATTATTTAGCAACGGGGTCTATTCCTAGTTATTGGGTGAATAAAAGAAGACAACGGTTCATGGTCCAAGTGAAACAATATATTTGGGACGAAACAGACTTGTTCAAAATTGGTTCGGATCAAATGATAAGGAGGTGTATTCCCGATTCTGAGGTACGGGAGATTTTGACTCATGCACATGCATCGGCGTGTGGAGGTCATTTTAGCGGTCAAAAGACGGGTTACCGGGTGCTTCAATATGGGTTTTATTGGCCCACAATTTTTAAAGATGCAAGTGAATATGCCCGACATTGTTTGAATTGCCAAAAGTTGGGTAGTATCTCGAAACGGGATGAAATGCCAATGCAACCAATTTTGGTGTTAGAGATTTTCGATGTATGGGGAATTGACTTTATGGGCCCATTTCCTAACTCGAATGGATTTATATATATATTGGTTGCGGTTGACTATGTGTCCAAGTGGGTAGAAGCGGTAGCAATAAGAACAAATGATCATTCGGTAGTTTGTAAATTCGTCCAATCAAACATTTTTGCTCGGTTTGGTATCCCGCGGGTTATTATTAGTGATGGTGGATCACATTTCAAGAATTTCAACTTCGAGAAGCTTCTAAAAAGGTACAATGTGAATCACCGAATTGCTACTCCTTATCATCCACAAACAAGTGGACAAGTTGAAGTGTCCAATCGTCAAATCAAAGAAATCTTAATGAAGACGGTGCGGGTCGATAGGAAGGATTGGTCTTCTAAGCTGAATGATGCATTGTGGGCGTATCGGACCGGCTACAAAACTCCTATTGGCACAACTCCTTATCGGTTAGTTTATGGAAAAGGGTGTCACTTACCAATGGAGTTGGCACATAGGGCGTTTTGGGCGATTAAGAACGTGAATGCGGATTATAAGGAAGCGGGTGAATTAAGAAAGTTGAAATTGAATGAGATCGAGGAAATCCGGGATGAAGCGTATGAATGTGCTTCGGCGTACAAAGACAAACTAAAGAAAGTCCATGATGCAAAGTTGAGAAAACGGACTTTTGAAGTGGGTCAAAAGGTGTGGTTGTATAATTCAAGGCTAAAGTTATTTCCGGGTAAGTTAAAGAGCAAGTGGATGGGCCCATATGTCATTACAAAAGTGGGTCAGTTTGGTGATGTGGATATAGAAGATGTCCAAGAGCAAACAAAACAAGTGGTGAACGGTCAAAGACTTAAACCTTACATGGAAGGAAAGGACATCAACATGCTCGATGTGGACCGGGTGAGTTATTTGTTACGCTCACCGGATGAGGAAACGAATTAAAAAGGCCAAGGTATGTCGTATATTTTAGTTTAAGTTAATTTAGTTTTTATTTAAAATTGGTTCTAAAAATTATCTTCCTCGTTTTTCTTTACCGTGTTGGGGACAACTCCGGTTTTTCATGGGGGGTAGGGTAATTTTGATTTTTAATTTTTAGTAGATAAGTTTTTATTTAATTTGTTTTTTTTAGTTCCTTTTTATAGTTTAATCTAAAAAAAATTAACAGTGAACCGTAGACCACGGTTGGAACCGTGGCCCATGGTGGGAAACGTGAGACACGGTGGTAGCCCGGGACACGGTACGGTGCGCTCTGTTCGTTTTTGACATAACTCAACAGTGACCCACGGTCCAAACCGTGAGCCATGGTCCACTTCGAACCTGCGATCAGCATTAGTCTCACCGTGACCCACGGTTGGAACCATGGGCCACGGTTCGGTCGTGACTGCACACAGGAACCGGTTTTGGGTTTAATAAACAATAAAAAATCAGATTTTAAACCCATTATACACCACACAAATCACCTACTTTCATTATTTACTTCAACATCCATCTTCATCTTCCTCAAAACCCCTCTTCACAAACCCTAACATTCATACTTCAAGGTCCATAACTTCTTCATAACTTCACCAAATCAACCGATTTTTGAGTCTGTTTTGACTAAAATTTCACAAGGATTTCGATTATACCATTGAAATTGAAAGAATCCTTTGTTTTGTTGGTCGATTTTGGACATAGAGAGTCCGAAAATTTCCGAAATTTTTGGGAGTTTTGGTTTACTTTGAAGTTTTCTTCATCTTCATCTCTTACAACATCAAGGTATGGAATTTATTTTCGTTATTGATGATATATTGTATTGAAGTTGTAAGTTGGTTATGATTGTTTATATGTACCCACTTGCTTGTTTGAGTAATGAGTATGATGATTATATGGTATGGTTGTGGATAGTAGATAATTGTTGCAAACATATGTTTGTTATATTGATTAATTGGAAAATTATTTGTTGAAGCAAGTGTCGAAATTTTTGGTCAATTGATTAACAAGTGATTATCCACAACCATAGTAACAAGCATGTGTTGGGAAGTTTATGTTGACTTAAACTTGGTTTGTTTGGTTTGTTTGTTGTGTGTAGATGGGTAGGACTGCGGATAAGGGTAAGTCAAAGGCATCATCTTCAAGTGGGCGAGCAGCCCAATTAAAGAGACAGAGGATGCAGGAAGAGCAAGCATACATGCAAGTACAAACGGTAAAACCTACGTGGAAAGGAGGGGGATTGTCAAAGTACCCATTGGAATGGCAAGCAGAGCTATTTGTTGACAAAATGGCTACGTTGAATAAATGAATTGATGGATATATGTGTGAGAAGGAGGTAAACGATCCCGGATTCGAGGTGTTTGGGATAGTTGACAAGTTTGAAGCTTTGGGTTGGGAAGCAGTGTTAAAGTGTTATGATAACGAAACTAACACTTTGTACGACCGAGAGATTGAAGAATGGGTGTCCACATTGAGATGTCCTCCCTATAAGAAGGGGCACGATATGAGGTTAATTGGGACGGTAGGAGGTCAAGAAGTGGTGATGTCATTTGACTCATTCAATCAGATCGCACTTTTCGACACTAAGCCAAGTAATTCATATGTATATCCCTCTGCCAAAGACTTATTTGATTGCCCCGAAAAGCACCCTCAATGGTACACTATGTTAGAAAAGGTGATTAAAGCAAGAGAATGTTTTAGTGATCAGATTTTGAGAAAAAAATTGAAGATCGAGGCAAAATTACTGATGTCTATCTGCTTGCACAACGTGATGCCTCGTCGGGGGGATATTTCGGTAGTGAGGAACAGTGATGTTCCTATTTTGTATGCATTGATGTGTGGAAAACCCCTTATTTCTTACCGATATCTCATCATGCAAAATATTTGGATCAGCCGAGAAAGCAATAAGCGGAAGTTAATTCCGCATTGTCGACTGATCACAACATTGTTAAAGAATCACGGTGTGATAACTGGCGAGACGATGGGAATGACCAAAGTGTTGAAAGAGTTTACGTTGTCGGATTTGCCGGGTTTTGAGTACACGCAAACTGATAGGCACCATGTTCTTGTGTGTGACAAGGTGAGATGGAGAGTAGTAAGAGAGGATGTTGAGGAGGAGGAGAATGAGGAGAGAGAACAGGTGGAAGAGATAGGTGAGCCCGATTACATGGATGTGGGCGGTGGTAGTAGTTCCCAACAAGGGGGTTGGGATTATTCGGAAGGGTATAATTCTTATGGTAGCAATTGGGCCCATGAGGGGTCCATGAATGAGGTGGTGGAGAGGCATAGGCCATCCACGTATGAGAATTGGTCTGATGAGTCACGTTCACTATTCGATCATCAGACTTTTATGGGGGCCTACGCTGAACGGGCCGCAAAAGAGAGGCACAACCGGTTGGAAATGTGGAACCGTGCCGATGCATATGGGCGGGAACATGATATGAACATGAGGTATTGGATGATCTTAATCGGAGGATGCATGATCAGTGGCACGCAGGTGAACCGGTCGTGTTGGATCCACAAATGGTAGATTACACGACTCTACCCCCGTATGATGGTTCAGTACGATATCCCGAACCACCACTTCATCACTCCATGTGGATCAACCCGATGCAATCAATGGCACCACCACCACCACCAGAAGAAGAAGGAAGCAGCGACGGCGATGGGGCGTTTAACTTCGGCCAGTTCTCGGAGTTTATGACATCTATCTTCGGGCCGGCCCACCCGCCTTACAACTGATCGAGCCGCTTGATGCCAGGTGAACACCGTTCTGTATATTATTGTATAGTTGTTATTTTGTTTGTGTGTCTTTTTGTGTTTTTGGGTGGATGGGTGGCCGATAAAATACTTTTGATTAAGTATTATGAGAATATGTTGGAATGAAGGTGGTGTTTAGCAAGTGGGTTGTTTTATTTTTCTTAAAACCGTACATTGGGGACAATGTATCCCAAGTGTGGGGATGAGAAAAAATTTTTTTGTTTGTTTTGTTTGTTTTGAAACAAATTAAAAAAATCAGAAAAATAAACAAAAAATTTAAAAATGTTTTAATGAAACCGGGAAGCGGTAAGATGGCGGGGTGAAGTTTTGGGTCCCCTTTCATGGTCACAATTCCTTAAGTTACATGTGCCTAGTTGTTTAAAAAAAGGGAAAATTAAAATGGACCGTTTAGATGGGGATAACGAGTCATGGGGACAGGTACACATGTTTCATATCGGCAGCCTAATTCCTCCGGTACGTGTGTGAGATTTGCTTTATATATAATACACATATAATATATATTATATACACATGTCATATGAGTGCCATTATAGAGAGTAACCGGTATGCACATGATATCTAGAACTTGGTTGTCTCATGCATTTCGAGATCTTAATACCACCACCTGTATGGAGAAATAGAACTTTAGAAAACCCATTTTATATTGGCCTTAAAAAAAAATTACTCCCTACCCTACATTATCCTTAGGAGCCAATTGTTGCCTATCCCATTTTTCTTTGTTCTTTTTAACCTACATTACAAGCCATGTTAGCCTTGACCTTTTGTTTTAACCCTGTCGATGAAACTCGGTATGTTAAGAGTTGTATATAAGTTGTTTGTCGAGCATAGTACACAATGTACGTATGTCTTGGGTCAGTTGTTTATATATATTGATGTTAGTATTTGATCATAAAAAAAAGTTGGAAAATCAAAGAAAAGCTCAAAAAGAGTCGATGTTTGAGTTAGTGTCGTTTGTAAATAATTGTGAGTGAGTGGTCTGTTTGTGAATAAATCGGGTTTCATCCACCATAAGTCACTAAATAAATCCACTTCCACACCCTAACCTAAGCCACAACAAAACCCTTAGTTCTATACTCTATGCAACCGGTGGGTAATGGGTGAAGATATGACTTGCTTCCAAGCTTATTACATTGTGTTCATACTTGGTATTGAAGGTAGAGAGATACTAGCACATTTTATGTTGGTCCAAATATTAAACCGAGAGGAGAGATGTTATATTATGAGGGGTGTGATCATGTGTGCCCTAACCGGAAACAAAGTACACTCGTTTGGGCGGTTCCATAGTTTTAAATTGTAACATCAAATAATTTAGTGGGTTAGCAAGTGAACTAGTGCACACGATAAAAATAAGGGAATATGGTATGACTTGGGACCTTAACTGAACCGGTTTTGTGGTAAGATTGGTGAATACCAGTTGAATGGAATAGAAAGTTTTTGTTTGAGATGTTGCTTGGGGGCAAGCAACGATTAAGTGTGGGAGTGTGACGGTTGGTCCATGGGACAACCCTTAATTGATTTAAAACCGTAATAATCATGATTTGAATTTGTTTATTTTGTGGAATTAGATAACTACGGTATGATTGGTGAATTGTAGGCTCAAAGGAGGTTCTGGGGCTATTATGGAGTATACCGAGGCAACCGAATGAGTCGAAGACGCGAGAGAGGCCAAATGAAGTGAAAACGGGAAGGCAAGGTCAAAGTCAATCGTGGCCCACGGTCACCACCGTGAGCCACGGTCCAATATTGAAGAAACGACAGAGGCCACCGTACCGTGGCACTCTGTCTCACCGTGACCCACGGTTCAACCGTGGGCCACGGTCCAGCTGAAGATGAAATACACCGTGACTCACAGTGTGAACCGTGGGCCACGGTTCATGTCGTAACTGCCATTTTATTTTCTTATTTCAATCGGTTTTTGGCGAGACTTTTCATTATCTTTTCATTCTAAACAAGCAAGAGACGAATTTTGGAGATTGAGAACAAGACTTTGGTGATTATAATCAATCATTTAGGTTTATTATTTATTCGATTTCTTAATGGATGTGATGTTTAATCAAACTATGAGTTGCTAATCATCTTTATGTTCTCTCCCGAATTGTAAGAGTTTCAATTGATTACTTGTTATTCGTTTATGTTATTTGTTGGATAGTGTTTTGATTCTATGATTAAATTACTATGGTGATTATGATTTTGATTAGTAATTGTTAATATAGTGTAAATCCGTGTTCTTGATTATCCGTTCTCGGTGCCATAGGCAATCGTGATTTAGTATAAGAGAATTAGGGTTATTTATATAAAACTGATTATTGAGTGACAACCTTGCGTTTTCATAATTCAAGTACTTAGTCCTCTTTTATAACTGTCAAACGCATTTTCACGAACTATGTTTATGTAGTTCATCCCTCAAGTAAACGTAACTGTATCACTATTGAAAACCTGAAATCGGGAGAGAGCATTCTTTCTTATATTGTTTAAAGCTCGTTTATTGTTTTAGTTATTGTCGTTAATCAAAACCAAACAACCAACTCATTGAAGTTAATTTTTGCATTTAGTTTAATATAGTTTAATTATAAAACTACTTAGTAATATACTTTCCACAAACTCCCTGTGTTCGATACTCGCTTACCGCTATCTAACTAGTTGTATTCGGTTTATTTTTGAGTGAGTCTTCGACCTCACGTCAACTAAACAGGTAGACACAAAATTACGTGTAAATTTTCATGTCTAAACAGGTAAAATACATGTTTACATGTTAAGTAAATGTTAAGTACCTGGTCAGATTTTTATAATTAAATATATATATATATATATATATATATATATATATATATATATATATTTATATTTATATAATTATAAGTTATCTAAAAGTTAAATTCATAAAACATTCTTACTCTATGTTTCTTAGTCGTCACCACTCACCACTCATGAACATTCCCTCTCCGGCTTTTGTTTCACTAAACAGGTTGTCAAATATGTGTTTCTAAAGAGCTCTTATCGTGTATAATCATATTTTATCGTGTATACCAGGTAGTAACAGGTTCGTTTTCGTATTTGGGATACTAGTACACGATAAGTTTTCGTGTATTTCGTGTACGTGTCTTATCGTGTACGGTATACACGATATACCAGCCCTACATAAGTTGCATATCGACATGTTCAGACTTGCAGGACAATAGTCCAATACAGTGTTTTATCTGTTTTATTATTTTCTTTTTGAAATAAGATTTGTTATACACTTATGTACTATAAATATATAAACAGTTTAACACTCTTCATGTTTAGCAGACTTTCATGTTCAAACAATAGTCGTTAGCATCGGCTCGTTACATAATACAGACAATAACAAAAGCGAGGAACACGTTTCTTATTGAACAAATATCTTCTCGTGTTAATAGTTAAAACCAGAATACATCCACCAAACGAAAATTACAACCAAAAACCATCGAACCAAAACCGTTCTAGAAAGAATTTGAATCTTGGAAACATCCAGCAATTAAATACCAAAGAATCTAAATCGTTTTAGTTTTTATAGGCCGCTTCTTCATTAACTTCCTTGGAAGCACGGACTTCATTCCAATGAAATATAGAAGTGCACCGAGAAGTGCCAGACACTGTAACAAATGTGGGTCCCGTTAAACTTTGTGCGTTACGTATGCAGTTTGCTATAAACCATCTAACAATATATTAACGGTAAATTACATTTTTTGTACTTTATTTATGGGGTAACTTGCAGATCGTGTCATTGAACTCCAATAAGTACAAAACACGCTCTTGAAGTTCATATGCTAGATTTTTAAAAATGACCATTTTACCCTTACAACCGAAGAAAAAAAACGGTATTGTGAAAATTACACAATTGCCCTTTAGTTGTAAGGGCAAAAAGAGCATTTTTATAACGCTAACAGGGTTAACACAGTTAGGCTGAGTGTAGTGGGCGATAATCAAGGAGCGATTTTTGCGCAAACCCCCCCCCCCCCCCCCGCCGCCCGGCGCGAAAAACGAGGCGATGGGGGGGGGGATGAGTTTTCGACGCCCAAACATCCTTTGGTTTTAATAATATTATATTCAAATGTGTGTTGATATATATATATACATATATATAGGGGCTACAACATCACTTCACCCCTAAAACAAAAACCAACATTTTGCTTACTACGCGCCACATGGCACAAAACGCCCCATTTTGTAACTACACATAGCCTTAGCAGAAAGGACAAAAAGGTGTCACGACATATGAACTTCAAGAACGTTTTTTATACTTGTTGAAGTTAAAGAACACGATCTGCAAATTACCCCATACATAAATGACGAAACCTGTAATTTACAGATATAAATTAAGATAAAAAATAAAAAAAAACCTCCACGAATTCCGAGAGACGAGTGTGGAATTTTGGATCATCCATTTCATAGTGATAGAAGTCATGTAACAACGGAGTCATAAGCAGCAAGTTATACACCTGTAGAATAAACATTTTTCCGCTATTAGCTAAACTAACATTATAACTAACTTAAAAAACATGTACATGAAACTGTTACCAGTAAATGGGCACCGGTGGTGCTGCCAAAAATAAATAAAATTCCGCCAACACCTTTAAGAACCATTGAACCCAAAACAACATGCTTAACCTGTATTGACATATATATAAAATATGAAGAAGAAAACTTTGCGACCTGCTTGCGGTGCACGCATATAATGTATATATGTGTGAACCCTCGGGTGGGCAAAAGTGAAATTACATCAGGTAGGATGGTGTAGATGGAAAGCAGCCACAGGTATATTATGCGACAAGAGTTTCCCGACTAATCTGAAGGGAAAATTCTATAGGGTGGCAGTTAGACCTGCAATGCTATATGGAACAGATTGTTGGGCCATCAAGAAGGCACAAGTGCGGAAGATGGAGGTAGCAGAAATGAGAATGCTACGTTGGATGTGTGGGCACACAAGGCTAGACAGAATAAGAAACGTTGTGCTTCGCGAGAGATTAGGGGTGGCGAACATAGCAGACAAGATAAGAGAGTGGAGATTGAGATGGTTTGGACATGTAAAGAGAAGACAGACGACGAATCCTGTTAGATCCGTAGAAAACATTACTATAGAGGGGAGGAGGGGTAGAGGACGACCGAAATTGACTTGGGATGAGAGGATTAGGCATGATTTGATAGACCTAAACCTCTCTGAGGACATGGTTGAGGATAGGAATTCGTGGAGAAGTAGAATTAAAGTTAAGGATTTTTAGAGAGAATTGAATACCTTAGGGCTTAGACTTAACTTATTTAGGTCACATACCATAATGGTATTTCCCTTACATACTTTATTATTATTATTATTAGCTTTTATATTGCGGTTAAACTGTGACCTTTTTATTAATATTATTATAATTAGTAGTAGTTTTTTATATAACTGTTAAACTTTGATTTCCTTTTTTGCTTCATACACATGTTCTTAGAGCCGAGGGTCTCTCTGGAAGCCACCTCTTTATTCCTTTGGATAGAGGTACGGTGTGCCTACATCCCACCCTCCCCAGACCCTACCTATAGCTCTGCTGTCGGTGGGATTTTACTGGGTATGATTGATTGATTGATTTTGACGTTATTTTACTAATCTCGTGAAAATAAGGTTAAAAGTGGCGGAAGGTTAATCAGGCATCATGTGGTGGTGTGATAGCCGAAAGACAAGGGTACATGCACCAATCGGTCGGTGTCCCGATGGTTGAGTGTTATGTGTCTTATGTCCAAGGCTTGATGCAAAACTACTATCGAGCCGGGGGTCTCACCGGAAGCAGCCTCTCTATCCCTATGGGGTAGAGGTAAGGTTGTCTACATTTTACCCTCCTCAGACCCTACCATAGCTTTGCTATTGGTGGGATATACTGAGTACGATGATGATGATGATGATGATGAAGAAGAAGAAGAAAACTTTATAATATGAAACATTACACTAGACTTATTGTTGCAGACAAAGCAAACTTTGTTAAATAAAAACACAACTTTTTTTTTGTTAGGTTACTGTCTACGGGCGCAGCTTGTTGCCAGTTTGCCTTGTTTTTTATTCTAATTTTAAAATTAAAATAGACTCTTACATTTTATAAAAAAAAACTGTTATTCAAAAAAAAACGCAATTAGTCAAAATTTACCATTTTTACTTGGTGTAATGTTATTTTTGCAATTTTTTTGTTAAATTAGAGCGTTACGTCGATTTTAGGCATTTTGTCACCGATCATGGAGGCGAGAAATCTTTGAACAAACACGATTTTAGGAGCTAGTTCCTTTGCTGCAGGGCCACCATCAGTTCCAAAATCATTGAACCTGATTAATATATAGAAAAAGATTATTAAGCGCCTTCGAACATTAGAATAAATAATACGCGTTCAAGTAGCTCTTATATCTATATCATGTTGCCAAATGAATGTGTTTAATTGTTACAAAAGGTATCTAATAAGAGTTTAGTTTAAAATCTATCAACCTTTTGTAACAATCATTTACGGGCTTATTTGAAATATCCATCAAATCGTTAAGTTCTTTAACCAACATAGCAGCATATAACTTGTTTGAAATAAAAAACCTGCTACACCAATAAACTCTTTCTCAAATTTGAGGGGCGGAGCTAGAACTGTAATCGAACTGAACGTTCAGTGAACAATTCATGAACAGTTTGGCGGGAAGTTCGTTTATGTTCGTTCATTTAACAAATGAACGAACATGAACACATGTTTAGTTCATTCATTTATGTTAGTTTTTGGATGAATCATCTACCTAATATTTTATATTTGTTCGTTTGTGTTCACATATGTTTGTGAACCGTTTGTTTAGCTTTTAAATGAACGAAACATAATGGACACAAACATGTTCATTTATTAAATGAATAGACATGAACACAAATATTTGTCCGATTAAGTGTTCGTGTTCAGTTCATTTAAAGGCCTAGGCAAAGTTATACATGATGATTTTTATTATTCAAACAACAATCAATCTCACTTTCATAAATAAATCTATACGCTCAAAAAAACATATTACAAAACTGAAGAATAAAATAAAAAAAACATCCAAATGCAGGTCGAAATCATGCATTTCAAGATCAATTAAAAACCAGAACCAAACATTAATAACAAATTCTATAAAAACAATAGCACTTATAAAAACAAATTGGATAAAAACGAAATGCGGATCTGGTTTTTTTAAAATAATAATAATAATAATCATAATGACGTACATTTGCCAGGCGGAGAGGATGAAGAGAGATGCAAAGAGGAGCCGTCCGAGGAAGGAGACGAATCCCATTTGACAATGTTTGTGTTTGTGTTTTATGTTTTGTCGGAAGTCAATGAAACAGAAGAAAGAAAGAAACCAAAGTGGTTTGGTTTGGTTGTTTTCGAGGTTATTTATTTATTTATGACACACTGCTTGGTTTGTTGGTTGGCTGGTTTGATTATTACATGAAACTGGGAACGAACCGCTATATGTGGTTTTATTTACTTAAGTTACACATTTGGGACCACCAACTAGTCGAGCCGAAAAAATACGTCCCTTAACCTTTAGACCCTTCACTATGGGCGCATTGGGGCGCCGAACACCACAGTAGGGCTCGGAAGGAGGGGCAACTTCACAACGATAGGCGCGGAAGGGTGCTGAGTGGTGGGCCATCCTCATCTCTCTCTCTCTCTCCCTCTCCCTCTCATACACACATATACATATATGATATATGTGTGTGTGCGCGCGTGTGTGTATATATATATATTGGGGCGCCCAAAAGGCTTTATACCACAGCGGGGCGTTATAGAAAAGGGTTTCGATGCCCCCCCAGTGCTCACGTGGCGCTAACGTGGCATAATGGAGGGGCTTCGATGCCCCCACCATAGAGAACAGTCTTAACGTACTAAATAATGTAAACAATGTATTTTAATAATGATTAAAGTTGCCATTTTCAATTTGGTGTAGTGGTATGGAGTTTGGGTTTCTCAATGGAGACCCAAGTTCAATTTTCACTTACAACACTTTGGGGGGATATGGATGGCTCAATGAAGGTAAACTGTGATATTTGTGATCTCCAGTTCGAACATTAGGGTATTCGAGTTTTACCATCAGTGGGCCTTTGGGCGGGTGAGTTTCCCCGGAACTTGAGATAACTTGGATCGATTAAGGGCTCTGTACGTTTGGGTTGGGCCAGCTAGCGGACTGGCGGTGGCCTTTAGCCATTGGGTCACCCCATACGGAGTACCTAGGCACTCTAAGCATTCTATGTTTGAAAATCGTTAAAACAATGATGATTAAAGTTATGACAATAAACATAACAATTAGTAAAATCATGATATTAGAATGAGTTTATGACATACTAAACAGGTTAATAGCTAACCGAGGATTTGTGAACCTCTCCTAATATTCTTGATAGCAATTTGGCATTTTAACTCTTAGCATGTTATGTTTTGTAATATTCTGTTCTTGATAGCTATCGTCAGCAACTCGCTAAGTCTTTCTTGAGGCATTATGGATCGTAAATAAGATTTCAATAACCACAATTTAAAAGAACTCTTTTCTTGCATATGCTATCGTGACTACCGGTGTTTGAAGTTGACGCTATTGTTATCCCGTCTATTCGTTTCATTTCTTTATTCATTTAAATTTTATTGATTAATTTAAATAATGGACAATTTTTTAAATTTTTAATGGAACTATAAGTCTTTTGTCAATTTATAAAAAGTGGGTATAAAAGGTATTTGGGTATTATAAAAATAGTGAGATTATAAGCATTCGAGTATTTTATACATACAATATCGGGAAATATTTTTTAAAAATTGTGCCCTCGAAAAAATGTGCCACAGTCGGGCGGTCACATGGCAGCCCTAAGAGTTGGCCATGTTTGAGACGGTATAGGGCCATGTAATTATGTATGGACCGGGTATGGAATTACTTTCGAAATTATTCACGGGTATGGGATTTGGTGAAGTATTTGTTTACCTGACACGATTACCTGATAATACATACTCATTTACCTGATTATATACCCGACTTATGTTTATACTATTTTTATCTATTTTAAGTGTGTGTAGTATGAATTTAAATATATTGTATATAATAATGTACTTGATATCCGATAGATACTCGACAAGTTTTGGGTCGAATATGAGACTGAAGAAACACTAAGTGACCCGGAACAGATTATAGATAATCTGGGGGTTAAGTAATGTTTCCCACGAGAATGAGGTCCAACAGAGACAGTTGTTCTTCAGGGGACCTGCAAAACAAACACCGTAAGCTCGTCACTGAGAAGGGGGGAGGGTTCCTCCTTGTGACCACCCTCCGGCGTGAGAATCAGACTAGATTGCTCTGAATATAAGTGTATATTAAGAGATTGCTAGATAACAGGATAGCAGATGATCTTACCATTCCAAGATGTTGGAGTATTTATAGCCTAAGGTAGGTTTCCTAGAAGGTACAGCCAGCTGAATAGTATTCCTGTTCTACCAACAGTGGATTATGCACAAGCCATACTAGTTGGTGGATAGGTTACGGCCAACAGTAACAAAGTCGGCTGCACTATTCCACCAACTGTAGATTATGCACGTCCCACCTACTGTGGATTATACGCAGGCCATGCTGGTTGGTAAGTAGGTTACGGCCAACAGTAACACTATTCTACCAACTGTAGGCTACGCACGCTCCTCAGTAAGAGTTGGTGAGTAGGCAGCGGCTAATAGTGACAAACAGTACTAGAGGGTGCTCCTCCTCGTACTGTTGTCGGTGAGCTGTCACCCTGTGATTGGCTCATGGGTTGTTCTGGTCAGATCGTCTGTCCTACCCATACCTTGGTAGGTATAGTACAAAAGATCTTTCAGAATCATACGGACTGGCTCATTTTGGCGGGATTGTTCCCGCCTTGCTCATTCCTTCATGTGACTACTGAAGTAGCTATTGCCTTGTGCGTGTAGCCCTGCTGTCTGCGGGTAGCCTTCCCTGATGGCTTGTATCCGCAACTGCGGGAACAGGCGGGGTACTTCACCATTGGGAGGCTTTCCCTGCGTGTACAGCTTGCGTACTGCGCGTAAGATTCTATGAGCATGGTGGGTCCTGCGGGAGCAGATGGCCTTTGCGCAGACGTCCCTGTTCAAGGTGAGTCTTGCGGGACCAACTTGTCTCTGCTGGGACCTACCTCTTCAAGTCCCCCCCAGTCCAATGTTCTTCTCATGAATGTTTAATGAAGTGAGGTGAACTTTTGGACTTTAAGCAAGGGGTTTTGAAAAGGGTTTTTAGTTTTAAGGTTCTCCTTGGGGATTCTTCCCGCGGGTTTCCTAATGTCACTTGCAAAAATTCCCGATTTTTTTGCTTGATCTTTGGGTATGATGCGGGTAGGTATGTAACCTTCTCGCAAGTCAGGAGCGTTGAGTCTCACTTGTGTGGATTCTCCTTGAGGTTTTAGTGGTTTTGAACATAGTGATCAATTATGTTTAAACCACCAATTTCATCCTGGAGCCTCAAACGATGTAGTTCTCGACGTTCCCGCTATGCGGGGATGTTATTTCCGTTTCCGCTTTCCGCAAGCATTGCCCAGAAGATCCTTCTTGGTTTCAATTCCCTGCGGAGCGCTAGGTATGTGAAGGGTTTTGCCTTAACACTGTACCCGCGCTCGTCTTACGGTTACTTTACTTTCAAGGTACCCCTGGCGTCAATTCCCTGCGGGTGCTAGGTATGTGAAGGGTTTTGCCTTAACACTGTACCCGCACCCGTCTTATAGTTACTTTGTTGCCGGGGTATTCTTGGCTTCAATTCCCTGCGGGTGCTAGGTATGTGAAGGGTTTTGCCTTAACACTGTACCCGCATCCGTCTTATGGTTACCTGGTTGCCAAGGTAAGGGGTATTTTCCCGCTTACTTTTGAATCTTTTTGAATTTTGAATTTTGAAATTCGAAAGGTTGGTAAGGATAAGGACAGTCCAAACATCTGAAACGTCGTGCGACGGTTTCTTCTGACTGTGTCAGGACGTGCAAGAAGTTATGGTGACGTGACAGTACATGGTCATTCTAGACGCTTTTTCAGGCGCGTGGGCGCGATTTTTCGGGCGCGTGGCCGCGAAATTACTGGCACGCGTCCTTTTGACAGCTGTTGCCAGGTTGCTTTTTGCCACGCGTCATAGTTTCATTGCACCCTCGATTTCTCTCTCCTCCGCATTAAATTCACCGCATTAATTGCGATTAGTATATAAAGGGGGAGAGGGTCCTTTGTAATTCACACCTTCACCCTTCTCTTCTTCTTTTTAGCGATTTCCGGCAAATACTCACCTTTTCAGGCAAGCATTTTCCCGAAATCGCTCTTTCTGCAAGATGTCTTCACATGATCTCGAGTCTACCACCGATGACAGGAGTACTGCTGGCGAGTGCCAGTGTGCTCTGCCCGGCGATCAGTACCGGTATGTTGTTAGGAAGTTCATGCTCGATCCTCTCGAGCCTGAGTTTCCTGAACCCCATCAGACCGTGTACGATGCCCCCAGAGGTAAGATCGGGGTTTATGCAGCATTCTTTGTCTATGGGAATCTTAGGTTCCCATTGACAAAGTTTGTTTACCGTGTCCTTGAGAGGCACGGTGTTCATTTGACCGAGCTGCACCCTATGGCGGTCGCCAAGATTCGCCACTTCGAGTGGGTTTGCCGGATTTTGGGCATCGAGCCCCATGTGGACCGCCTAATGACCTTCTATACTTGGAGGTGCATCCAGGGGTGGTACACCCTGATAACCCGTATTAAGGGTTTAAAGATTTGCGCGACCGAGCGCAGTCTCCGATCGTGGAAGCAGGAGTTCTTCTACATATCCGCCCGCGCCGTCCCCCTTGCCATGAAGTTTAAAAATGGCCAAGCAATTCCGAGCCTTCACGCCCCCAACTACCAGGAGGCGGAATGGTTCTCGAAGATATCCCTGGCCCAATCTCCGGTTTACCGGTTTGCGGAGTCCGGGATGGTGATGTTGGGGATGAGCCGGGTGTGGAAGGAGGCGTCTCAGGTTTCCATCCTTCTCGAATACGGTTTGAACTCTATTCCTTATGGTATGTCTTGTCTTTTTTACTGATATGAGTTTGTCTTCTAACTGTTTCTTTTCTTTCAGAGGGGAATAATTTGGAGTCGCTCCTGTACCCGCCGGAAGCTCACGGTCCCGCGCGGATGGGTACTCGTGCTCTAGACGAGGGCGAGTTGCCCATCCTGGAACAAACGGCGGATCGGTTTGTGGAGGTCTATCCGCTGGGCCACGAGATCCTGAGCCACCAACGGCCAGGTAAGGCGATATTCTACCCTCAATCCCTCAATGCTGTACCCGCTGCCAGAATTCATGACATCTCTTCTTCTGAGGAATCCGCAGATGGTCCTTCGCTGGTGCGGAAGAGGAAAGGTGCCGGCGGAAAGGGGAAGGAGAAGGTGACCTCCACAGCCGATCCAGTGCTTCTATCTGACACTGAGTCAGATAGTGAAGAGGTGGCGGGGAAACCCGGTGGTGAGAAGACCACTGTTCCGGAGGCTACGACTGTTACCTCCGGAGAACCAATGACGACGACGGTGACCGGCATCAAGAGACCGGCTCCATCGGGTTCGTCCCCGCCCGTCCGTACGTTCAAGCTCAAGAAGACCCGTAAGTACAACTCTTAGCTTTTATCTTCGTAGTTTAATCTTCAAGTCTTTTTAACACTTTTCTTCTTTACGCAGGTGTGGATGTTGGCGCATTCCAGGGTGAGGGGCCGAGTACTACCTCTCCGCCAATGACGGTAGGCTTGGTCAGCCTACTTGAAGCGTCGACCCAGGCGCCTGCGCCTGCTTCCGCTGGGTCAGTTGCTCATTCTGAGCCGACTGTTCCAGCCGAGATGACGTCACCGCCGGCTGTGAGTGCAATTTTTACAGCATCCTTCACAGAGCCGGCGGTTACTTTTGCCGCGGATTCTGCGGCAGCGACCGCGGCGGCGACCACGGCGGCTGCTACCATGCCCCCGGCGACGACGGCCGGACCCTCAGGTACGCGTGGGGCTTCTCGCATCTTTCCGCCACCTTCCCATCTGCCTGACCTCTTGGATGGATTTCCATTGGGTTCAGGTGATGGGTTCGGCGGCTATCGGCCTGTAATTGACCCTACAGGTGCGTAGGGTTCCTTTGGCCCTTTTTCACTTATATATTTTATCATCTTTTCCTAACTGCTTTTTGTTTTCTGCAGTTTCGGATTCCAATGAAGTGTATGTTCCGCGATGGAACATACGCCGAGGAACAACCCTTCGTACCCCTGTGGAGTGCGTGGAATGGGCTCGCCACGCTGCTCCCCATGGTGCGTTGGGGGAAGCCATGGCTAGCTACCGGGAGGGTAGGCTAACCAACGAGCTTCGAGTTCTCCAAGCCCGGATGCAGCCGCGCGTCGAGCTGCTTTGTCGTGAAAATGACAAGTTGAAAGCAGCTCGCGCCAAGGAAGTATCCCAAGCGCGGGCTCTTCGGGAGGAGAACCAAAAGCTGTCCGCAGCTGCTGCGGAGAAGGAGAAGGCCTTCAAGGCCCTCGAGGTTGAGGTTCAAGCGCGACTCGAGGCCCGCTCCAAGGCTGCCCAAGCTGTTAACGAACAGCTTCGGCTAGCTAAGGAGACTGCGAGGAACGCGACCGAGAGGGCCACCAAGGCTGAAGCCGTTGCTGAGCCTTTACGCGTGGAGAACGAGGAGCTCAAGGCCAAATTAGAGGCTCTCCAACGCGCTCATGATGCCTTGGCGATGGAAGATGCCAAGAAGCTCCAGGAGATCTTGGACCAGAGGGGCGTGCTTGACCATACCGAGCGGAAGCTTAAGGGCGTCGAAGAGGCTGCCGCAAAGGAAGTGCTACTTGCCAACCTTAACAAAAGCGAAGCCGAACGCGCCTGCACCCAAGCTCAAGCCGCCCTTAAAGAAGCTCTGGTTGCCAAGGAATGGCTTCTTCGAGAAGCGTTGTCTCAGGTAAGTCTATCTTCATGTCTTCACGCTTTTCTTTGTAGATAGGGTGCTGACACTTGTATATTTTCTTATGTAGGTTGTGCATCGGGTCTATTCAGAGACATCCTACGACGATGCAATGAGCGCAGCCCTCAACGCTTCTCACGAGGATGGGGAACGGGTCGGCTTCCTGCTTGGTCTAGGGTTTGTTGAGAAAGGCATCCCGCCATCCAACTTCCCTTTGTACAATGTAGATACCGAAGCCATATATGACCAAGCAGTAAATCAATACGCCGCCTTCCCGCATCCGGTGGTGGAGAAGGTGAATGAAATTGCTGCTGCTGATGACGGGCTACCTATCCTTAAGGCTTACCTTGAACAGCCACGCTCTAGTGACGGCGCTGGTCCAAGTGGAAGTGGCCCTGAAGCCTGATCCTGAAGATCCCTTCCCGCTGCTAGGATAGATTTAGTTTGTATAGATTTACTTTCTTGTAGGCGGGTAGTCACCCAGCCATTGTAACGAATATTTATGAAATGTAAATCTATGTGCGGCTAAGACCGCTTGATTCATTGGATTCCTTGCTTTATAAACTTTATATGACTTGCATTCTTTAGTTTAAATTAGCAATTTTCCAAGTGTTTAGGATAAGTTAACCTTTGAACGTGGTAGATAGGTGTGAAGTTTTGCTTCCTCCTTCGTGATTGTGCGGGTATGACCGTCACTTGCACTTGGTAGGATGGCTAAACTTTACCCATATCTGACCTGCGTGTAGGTTTTCCTCATCTTTGAGGATAAGTTAACCTTTGAACGTGGTCGGTAATCGGTGTGAAGTTTTGCTTCCTCCTTCGTGATTGTGCGGGTATGACCGTCACTTGCACTTAGTAGGATGGCTAAACTTTACCCATATCTGACCTGCGTGTAGGTTTTCCTTATCTTTTTTTTTTTTTTTTTTTTTTTTTTAGGATAACCTTTGAACGTGGTAGATGATCGGTTGAAGTTTTGCTTCCTTGTTTGTGATTGTGCGGGTAAGACCGTCACTTGCACTTACAAGGATGGCTAAACTTTACTTACATCATACCTGCGTGTAGGTTTCCCTTATTTTTAACGTTGTGTTTATGCGGGTTTTGCCGCCTTACACACGTAACGACTTACTTCTCCCCGTTTATGCGGTAAATACCGGCACCAGTGGGAAGTTCATAAGGATAAAGGTAAACACATTATGAAAGGAGAATCATTTCCATTAGAAGTGGCTCTAGGCCTTTTCTTTACAAGTTTTGGAATTGATCTACATATAACATTTGCGTAATTGAGCTCCATTCCATGTTCTTGGGATGGGAGTGCCATCGAGCCTTTCGAGCCGGTATGCGCCCTTTCCCAGGACTTCTTTGATAATGTATGGCCCTTCCCAAACCGGGGCCAGCTTTCCCGGGCGCTCTTGGTTTGAAGCCTCGTTGTTACGCAGTATGTAGTCTCCTATCTTGAAGTTGCAGAGTTTTACCCGCGTGTTGTAGTACTTTTCCATTTGTCGTTTGTAGTTCTCTTCACGCACTGCGGCTAAGTCTCTGCGTTCCTCGGTTAGCATAAGATCCAACCGTCTTTCCGCATCATTGTCTTCTGGCTGAATCAAGACCCTTGGCGAGGGTAGACCAATTTCGACCGGGACCATGGCTTCAGTGCCATAAGTGAGGCTGAATGGGGTTTCTCCCGTACTGGCCTTCTTCAGCGTTCTGTTTGCCCAAAGGACGTGCGGAAGCTCGTCCACCCAGCCGGATCTGTGTTCCAAGAGTCTTTTCTTTATGCCATCGACGATGCTCTTGTTTGCTCTTTCCACCTCACCATTACCTTGCGGGTGTGCCACTGAGGTAAAGGTGTGGGTGATTTGAAGTTCTTTTAGCCACTGTTGTAGCTTCTTGTCAGCAAAGTTGGTGCCGTTATCGCTCACCAAATTCTGTGGAAGTCCAAAACGACAAATAATAAATCCCCAAATAAATTTTTTGATAAGCTTCGCGGTTGTTTGGGCTAAAGGTTTTGCTTCTATCCACTTGGTGAAGTAGTCGATGGCTACCACTAGGAACTGAACATTTCCTGCTGCTGTAGGAAATGGGCCTGTCACATCGATGGCCCATTTCTGAAATGGCCATGAAGAAGTGACTGGAACAAGTTCATTCTTCGGGCGGTGCGTGTTGGGTGCGTAAAGCTGGCAAGACCTGCATTTTCTGATGTATGCCAGTGCATCCGTATGCATCCCCGGCCAAAAGTATCCCGCGTTGTTTAGCTTGGCTACAACAGCGCGGGGACCTGCGTGTACCCCACAGATGCCTTCGTGTACTTCCCTTAGGAGGTAGTCAGCATCTTGGTTGTCCACGCATCTTAAGAGTGGGCCAAGAAAGTTACGTCTGTAAAGGATGTCATTGACAAGTTGATAATTCAGTGCTTTACAGCGCAGTTTTCTTGCCTGTGTTTTTGACTCTGGTAGTGTTCCTGCTGCAAGGTAATTTATTATTGGTGTCATCCACGTTTCTGTACCGGTTTGGATGACACAAATTTCCTTGTGCGGGACTGATGGTGCTTCGAGGAGTTCAATGCGGATGTCCTTTCCCAAATGGGTGAAGGCTAGTGACGCCAGCTTGCTTAACGCATCCGCAGATTTGTTTTCGCTGCGCTTGACGTGTATGACTTTACAATCATTAAAATCACGCATGAAGGTTTTTGCCTGGGCGAGGTACAGGGCCATTGTGTCGTTCACAGCCGTGTACGTCCCATTTATTTGGTTGGCCACCAGCATGGAATCCACGTGGGCTTCCAAGTTTTTCACTCCCATTTTACGCGCAATTCTCAAACCGGCTAAGAATGCTTCGTATTCGGCTTCGTTATTCGTACTTGGAAAATCCAACCGAATAGCGTAAGTATATTCTTGGCCTGCTGGGTTGGTTAATTTTAACCCTGCGCCTGAACCCTCGTTACTGGCTGCTCCATCAGTGTAGAGTCGCCAGACATCATTGATGTCATGTGCTGGGGAGGGTTGAGCCTCCTCCTGGCACTCTTTCTCCCGCGAAGCGGGGACTTCTGCAATAAAATCGGCCAGGACCTGGCCTTTTATGGCTGGTCTTGGCTTGTACTTAATTGCATATTCTCCCAATTCAATTGCCCATTTGGCTAGACGTCCCGATAATTCGGGTTTGCCTAGAACGTTTGAGATTTTGAAGTTGGTGAGAATGGTGATTGGGTGGCCCTGGAAATATCGTCTTAACCTGCGTGAAGCGTGTATAAGTGCTAAGACTAATTTTTCGAGTGTAGAGTACCGGGTTTCTACGTCTGTTAGTACACGGCTAACATAATAGATTGGCATCTGGATGCCTTTTCGTTCTATTAGCAGGACTGCCCCGGTTGCTCTATCTGTTGCGGAAAGGTATAGGATTAACTCCTCTCCCGCTTGTGGTGCTGTAAGTGTTGGGAGTTCGATCAGGCGTGACCGAATCTCCTGAAAAGCTGCTTCCGCTTCTGGTGTCCAGCGGAAGTGCGTTTTCTTTAAGCAGTTTCTCAATGTTGACACGAAAGGAAACGACTTATCCGCATAGTTTGCCAGAAAGCGATTAAGTGCGACTAGTCGTCCATTCAGTGTCTGAGCCTGTTTGATGGTGGTAGGTGATTCCATTTTAACAATGGCTTCGACCTTTTCAGGGTTCGCTCTGAAGCCATCTTTAGTAACAATGACTCCCAAGAACTTCCCTTCTTCCATCCCAAATGAACACTTGCTCGGGTTGAGCTTCATGTTTATCTTTCTGAGCGTGTTGAAAGTTTCTTCAATGTCTTTCAACATCGCTTCTGGCTCAGGGCTTTTGATGACCAAATCATCCATATAGACTTCCAAGTTTCTCCCGATTTGGGCATGAAACTCTTTGTCCATCAGTCGTTGGTACGTGGACCCTGCATTCTTAAGTCCGAATGGCATCATTTTATAACAAAATGTACCATCGGGCGTCCGAAATGTGGTTTTGTCCTGATCATCTACGGCCATGTGGATTTGATGGTACCCCTTATACGCATCCAAGAAGCATTTAAGGCGAAATGGTACCAACGAATCCACCTTAAGATCAATTTCTGGTAACGGATAACAATCTTTGGGGCATGCTTTGTTCAAATCTTTGAAATCTATGCACATGCGCCATTGTTTGTCATTCTTCGGTACCATTACGGGATTTGCAACCCATGTTTGATATCTGCTAACGCGTACGATGCCTGCGTCAAGGAGTTCCTTGACTTGGGTTCTACACGCGTTAGTTTGTTCAGGCCCCATTACTCTGCGCTTTTGTACGACTGGCGTAACAGCCGGATCGCACTTGAGCTTATGCTCCGCCTTACTTCGGGGTACACCAGTCATGTCAGCTGGTGTCCACGCAAAGATGTCAGCGTTTTTCTGCAGTAAGCGTTTGAGTAGGGTGCGGGTGGGATCAACGATTGTTGGTCCAATGGTAACGGCCTGGTCGGGGTATTTGCCATTGAAGGCCCATTTTTCCGGTTCAGTGATGGTTGGTTTAGCCTTTTTCGGTTTGGGTTTAGATGAGACAGATGCGATGCATACCTGGGGAATGCCAGAGATCATCGCTACGCCCTCAGCTGTTGGCCATCCCATCATGCCGTGGACTGAAGATACCACGGCGTTGAATCTTGCCATCCCGTCTCTTCCGAATAGGATGTCGTACGTGTGGTGTGGCTTTTTCATCACGACAAAATCCACGTCTTCTGTGCGTGAATGATTCCCATCAGTAAGAGTAACGGGGAAAGATAGGATACCCAGGGGGGTTTCTGTACTGCCGTCAAACCCTTCCATTGAAGCGTAGACCGTTTCCAAGCGTTCTTTGTCTTCATCATCCAGCTTATCAAAGAACTGCCTGTACATCACTGTCGACGAAGCGCCGTTGTCAGCAAGAGTGCGGGAAGTGATGTAATGCCCCAGCTGGCTTCTGATGACGATGGGGCCTTCTTTGCTGGGGCCTCCTGGCACTCGCGGGAAGCGCACCTCAGCTTCCTTCCACGCGCATGGTTCTGTCACCCGTCTTTTTCTTCCTCTGACCTTGCCATGAACCATGTTGATGCTGATGTCGACGGGCTTTCGTCCGTTACCTCTGTACCGGTTGTCATTCCTTCCTCCCTTCCTGATCGATGCCACGAGATGTGCAAGTCTTCCATCCTTGACAAATGTCTCAATAATATCCTTCAAGGATGTGCACTCTTCAGTACCATGACCCTTTGTCCCGTGGAAATCACAGGATTTGCTTTGATCCGCATTAGGTTTCTGCCGGATCAATGGGGCTTTAGGCCATGGCAATTTTTCCGTGGCAAATATCTCCGTGACGCTCTTCGTGAGTGGCGTCCACCGGTGTTTTCGGTTTGAAGGGTGTGTGTTGTCCCTTCCGCCAACAAGAGGGCGAGAGCTGGATGAGGTGTCAAAGTTTACCCTTGACTGCCAAATACCTAGCCTCCTCTTTTTGTTCTGCCGGGCGATCCGGACATTGTTCTCTCTTGTCCTCTGCGTATAGAGGTGTGTACTCTGGGGAAGATCCCTTCCCAGTTGCTTTTCCGTCTCGGCAAAGCGCTTTGCCGCCGTCATGATGGCATCCCAAGTTGATGGCATGCCATCCTTACCCGTCAATGTGCGGATAAGTTCTGGGTATTCGGCGCCTTGGATGAAGGCGGCGCGAACCAGATCCTCACTTATGTTGCCGAGACTTAGCTTTTTGGAGTTGAAGCGAGTGATGAAGTCTAGTAAAGATTCATCCTCCTCTCTCACGCAGTTGAGGATCGTCCACTGCTCTTCAGTGTACTTCCTCTGTTGGCTGAAGTGCTGGCTGAACTTGTTCTGAAAGTCCGCCCAGTCATATATGTGGTGGATCGGTAAACGATCGAACCATGCCCTGGCCGCTCCGACCAGAGTCATCTGGAACATGTAGCACCACGTGGGTTCCGTCCAGTTGCTGACGGTAGCCCCCGCAATGAACCTGTTCAAATGGTCGTCTGGGTCGGATAGACCATCATAAGTGCCAATGTTGGACATTTGTTTGGCACTTCTCGGGGCGATTGCTTCCGCAATGTCCCTTGCGAATTTTGACTTTCCTGCATTTGTAGCAGTTGGTCTAAAGGTTTTGGAGAAGTCACGCGGGTTTCTCTCCGCGATTGGTTTAAAAGCTTCCCCAAAATTCCTTTTTGGTTGGACGTCCGTTTCCTTACGCTTCCCTTTCGCCTTATGGCGAGGGTTTGCGTCGGTATCGGACTCCAACTCGTCGTCTGAGTACTCGCAGTCACTGCTCATATTGAGGTGTTGGCGAGTACTGGCGAATTCATCAGCCTGTTGAGCTGAA
This sequence comes from Bidens hawaiensis, assembly GCF_021521415.1. Classification (NCBI taxonomy): domain Eukaryota; kingdom Viridiplantae; phylum Streptophyta; class Magnoliopsida; order Asterales; family Asteraceae; genus Bidens; species Bidens hawaiensis. The sequence goes on from NW_027492052.1 coordinate 360,001, forward strand.
CGCAAGCGTTCATCCAATTCGGCTTGGAATTCTCTTTGCCGTGCTTCGGCCCACGCCTTCACTTGATCTAGTGTTTGGCGAGGGACCCTCGTTCGTTTTTCCAGCTGGGTATCGGTGAACCCCAGTGGAATATTTACTGCACTTGCCCCGGCTTGGGTAGTCGGGGTAGTGTTCGTAAGGATTGTATAACCGCCGGTGTTCCCCCCAGTTGCTGGGGTTGTTACCGGGGTTTCCTGGTCGGTTACTGGCCTTTGGACCGGAGTAACGTTAACCATTTCTTCAGAAATTGTGAAAAAACTAAAATAGTTCTAGCTTTTATGCACGGATGGCGCCAATGAAGAAACACTAAGTGACCCGGAACAGATTATAGATAATCTGGGGGTTAAGTAATGTTTCCCACGAGAATGAGGTCCAACAGAGACAGTTGTTCTTCAGGGGACCTGCAAAACAAACACCGTAAGCTCGTCACTGAGAAGGGGGGGTTCCTCCTTGTGACCACCCTCCGGCGTGAGAATCAGACTAGATTGCTCTGAATATAAGTGTATATTAAGAGATTGCTAGATAACAGGATAGCAGATGATCTTACCATTCCAAGATGTTGGAGTATTTATAGCCGAAGGTAGGTTTCCTAGAAGGTACAGCCAGCTGAATAGTATTCCTGTTCTACCAACAGTGGATTATGCACAAGCCATACTAGTTGGTGGATAGGTTACGGCCAACAGTAACAAAGTCGGCTGCACTATTCCACCAACTGTAGATTATGCACGTCCCACCTACTGTGGATTATACGCAGGCCATGCTGGTTGGTGAGTAGGTTACGGCCAACAGTAACACTATTCTACCAACTGTAGGCTACGCACGCTCCTCAGTAAGAGTTGGTGAGTAGGCAGCGGCTAATAGTGACAAACAGTACTAGAGGGTGCTCCTCCTCGTACTGTTGTCGGTGAGCTGTCACCCTGTGATTGGCTCATGGGTTGTTCTGGTCAGATCGTCTGTCCTACCCATACCTTGGTAGGTATAGTACAAAAGATCTTTCAGAATCATACGGACTGGCTCATTTTGGCGGGATTGTTCCCGCCTTGCTCATTCCTTCATGTGACTACTGAAGTAGCTATTGCCTTGTGCGTGTAGCCCTGCTGTCTGCGGGTTGCCTTCCCTGATGGCTTGTATCCGCAACTGCGGGAACAGGCGGGGTACTTCACCATTGGGAGGCTTTCCCTGCGTGTACAGCTTGCGTACTGCGCGTAAGATTCTATGAGCATGGTGGGTCCTGCGGGAGCAGATGGCCTTTGCGCAGACGTCCCTGTTCAAGGTGAGTCTTGCGGGACCAACTGGTCTCTGCTGGGACCTACCTCTTCAGAGACAAGCTTTTATAATTGAGTATGGGGTTGGGTTTAACAAATTCGTCTTAAACCCGATTTATTGTCATCCTATATTTATTGTGATAGGATATATAAATAAATATGGTCATCTTTAGATTTCTTTTTATTTTATTGAACTTTATACTATTTTTTTAAAGGCAAAATGTGAGAACAAATGTACAATTGAGTGTGTTTATTTCTAGTAAGTCACACAAAGGAAGGTCAAAGGTGTACATGTATCCACTTGTGTTATTGGAAATGTTATATTTGCCAACCTAGCAAAGCGTCACAACGTCCTTCACCATCGAAATACATCGGATAAGGGTGGCAGCAGACGCAAGAGGCGTATACATACGCGATATGTCTTTGCTACAAAACTACCTTAACATGACCAAAATAAGGGAGGACGTGTCATGAATCATGCATAAAGATTAAGCACACAATCTTCTCCTTAAATTAGCAATGTATATCCCAAGAATTCCTCTGAGATCTGCATACATGTCCAACAATTGGTTCGGCCTCTTTTTTGCTTTACTTTTGGTACAAAAATTGACTTCTTGAATCTTGAACATGATCGATTATGGTTAAAATATGTGAATAACGACTGGATTTAAAATGAGATTTATATAGCGTGAGAGACAAGTTATTATTGTCACCATCAAGCACAACCAATGTGTTACATACAAAATGCTAGAAATTAAAATGTGTAATTAATTTATACTTCTAACAATCTACTTCTATTAGTTTCGAGTAGCCTTTTTTTCTAAATAAATGTAATGTTCCTAAATCATATAGGCTTTTCAGTTTAAATATCTTTAAGTTATCTGACGACTGAATGAATGTTCACTCTTCAAACTCAGTTGTCGGTCTTGACTAGAATTATTGGTGGAACCATTGGATACGTTGTTGGAAAAGTAAGGACCATTAAGTTGAACTTAACGAATCGGTTAAATTAACTTGTTCATATTATAACTAAAAAGCTGTATACATAATATAAGTGTTTGATTAATATACACGATAAATAATTTTATATATTATTTATATTTTAATTCTATACAAATTAAATTAAACTAATTTTTTTATAAGCATCTCAACCGGTTATAAACTATAACCCATTTTTCAAACAATAAACTGAACCGTATAACTTCTAACGAGGCCGTTTCTCCCGTTGATTAGCCTAGTTTCACCATTTTTTATATATTTTCAAACAAATGAATAAGCGAATAACTTTAAATGGAATGAATGGGAAAAATAGCTAGTTTGTGAAAGGACTAATCCATTAATTTGTTTCTCCCGTTGAAATAAATACTCAAAATAAACAAGTAAATGGTAAATTTTATAAGGGGTCGTTCAACCCGCTCGTCGTTCTTTTGGAAAATGCTCGCTCGATTGTAAACAAGCCGCTCTACTCGGTTCAGTTTGTAAACGAGCAAGCGACGAGCAAAGGTCTGCTTGGTTCGGTTCGGCTCGAATATTTTTAAATTATTTTATATATAATTAATTATGCATGAACAAATGTATAAATATATAGACACCATACACACTGGCGGATTCAGAAAATTTTGTTAGTGGGTGCAAAAAACGGTCAACATAGAACGGTTCAAATCAAACTAAAATGGGTCAGGTCAAATGAAATTACATTAAAGAAACCACGTATAGAAATGTAAGCAATAAATTTCCCCAAAATACAATACAAAATACAAATTACAGTTGATAAAGACTGTTGTATAATTGTTATGGCAGAAAATGCTCTTATGTACAAATAAAAAACTTTAATGTTAAATGGTGGAGAACTGTAAAAAAGATGATACTCTGAATACTATCATATTTTGGTCTAATTATTATAATAGTCCGATTAAACTAATAAAATATATCACTCTATTAATAACTAATTGATGAAGTGGTTAGACAATTAAATAACTTAAGCTTAACTATTATTTTGTGAAAGAAAAACTACACTTACGTTTGAAAAGTTCGCTCGGAAAGTTGAGTTTGGGGCACTAAAAAAACGCGGATGGGGACTTGGGTTCTTGAACCTAATATAGTAGAAGTTTATAGAAGAAAATATGAATTTGAGGGGGTGCATACGCTCTCCCTGACTCAATACTGAATCCGCCCCTGAGTCCATACATAAAATATTAGTATACAGTTTTTAAACCCATTTAAATTTTTTCTATTCGATCAGCTTTATAGTATTATTTGTTAGATTCAAGTTTTTAAAATTACAAATGTTAGTTAAATGTTCATTATATGTCACTTTAAACTTTATTCTCATAAAAAATTAAAGTTATTACACGTTTATCTAAAAACTATTAATTTGTTTACAAAAAATATTTTTAACAACCTTCAAACTTTGAGACTTTTAGAGTGAAAATGAAATAAATAATGCTCGAAAATAGCTCAATATTCTATGACGATCGATAAATGCTCGATTCGATTTTCGCTCGGTTCGGATTTCAAACATTTGGTTCGGTTGTAAACGAGCCAAGCAACGAGCAAGCATTCTCTCGATTCGGCTCGGCTTGTGAACAACTCTAATATAAGATAAGTAGTCTCTAAAGTGTACATGTGAAACCTCTCTCCTTCTATATCATTTAACCTGTTAAATTATATTGATATCAAGAACTAGACCCAACAATTTGGTCTACCGTTCACTCTTATCATATTTTGATGTATATGACTATTACACAGGCTTTCAAATTTGGTATGGATATAGACCCAACAATAGCATGTGATTGTTATAATAATTAACTTAGGCTTATTCTGTTAAGTGTTTAATCCATTCGATCATTTGTCCAAACGTCTTTATGGGATTATTTGTCTAACTGTCTACCAAAGACAAATAAACCGATGAATAATAGAAAAAAAATTAACATTAGTTTAGTTTTGATATCTTATGGTCTCAATGGATGCATTTCCAAAGACAGAAAATAATGGCATTAAACATTACAGCTAATACAATTTGTTGATTACCTCTTTAACCACGATGATAAAAGAATATTCTAAGATATAAATCATTTTTAATAGCCTTCAACGCAGCCTGACCCACAACAAAGCCACGGTCTATATATCCAACAAGAGGAGACACTCCTGTAATATCCACACATACGTGATTCCCCCCTGCCCACCCGAATACAAGAATATCAGTCGGTCGTAAAGTAGACATCCCTTCAAGAGGATCCATGAGAAAATTAACAGGAGCTTTCTCTTGTTAAACACGAGAAAAGTTGTTTAGAGAATCAACATGTCTTTCTCCATTTGCTTTTGATACATTTGGCTTTCTGGCCCCGGAGGCTGTGAACTTTTTGAGTAGGGTTCAGCGTGTCATATGCGGAATCTCTTCGGCTCCTAGGTCCCAAAGTTTTGTTTTTAGTAGGATTGTCATTGTTATTCAAAAGGGGGTTGCGGCACAACTTGTTGCCCGTTTTCCCGCCACTTTAATGTAATCGTTTTGTACTTATTATTTAACTAGTTATCCGGTATTTTTAATATAAAAGAATAAATAATACGATGTGAAAATTTATAAAAACATAATTCAAATATCAATTTAGTCCGGTTTGATAAAGGAGCTTGGGTATGTTCCATACTCGAGAGTGTGGTTTTGGTTGGAACAATTAGGTGCAAAAGAAGGTTGACATTCTCGCGTGGCGGGTAGAAATGTAGAGGATTCTGTCGCTACTATCGTTGGCGAAGAGGATGTGGCGGTTTCCACGTTTATCAAGGAATATAACAATAACTCAATTAGTTAGGATGGAGCAAATCAAGCCAAAACAACTAACTCAATTAATCAAGATAGAGCAAATGAAGCTGAAGAGGTATGTACCCGCCTCAACACCGAGCGAGGCGGGTCAACCCACAAGATATAGACAAGAGGCTTGAAATCAAGACATTATGAAGGCACAAAGCCAAAACCTATGCGCACGGCGCATATCACATATGCTCATGCATCACATATGCTCAGGCATCACATATGCTCACGCATCACATATGCTCACGCGTATCACATGCTCACGCATATCACATCTGCGCGTGGCGCATCCGCGCGTGGCGCATATCACATGCTTGTGCATATCACATCTGCGCATGAAACATCTGCGGGTGAGAATAAAGAGAAGACCTCGCGCATCCTCAGGATAGGCGCATATCACACATGCACATAATCAATCTCGTCCTTATCCAAATTAGGGTAAGGACAACCTTGATTGTGCACGTCAGACAACCTTCCAGAAGGTATCTTTTTAAGGAATAAGAATATGCTGATGTTGACAGCTGCTAATGAAAGGTGGACAACTCAGCAAAACCCATGTGCAACTAACCAATGAAAAAGCACCAGGTGTCCCAAGGACACGTGGCGCGAAGCTATAGGAGGAGGCCAAAAAGGCCATAATTGGATCTGAGCCCAATCATTGGAAACCCTAGCACTATAAATACCACATCAACTCCACAAGGAGAGACACACCTTATTACACAGTATTCAGCTATATTAAGCAATACACTCCAATTTCCTTACTCTCATATTATTATCTTCTCTTACAAACTCTTATTCTCACACCGGAGGGTTACCCCAAAGAGGACCCCTCTGTCCCTTTCTGAGGGGTAAGTTTACGGTGCTGTTCATTTTGTAGGTGGAAGAATCCAGATCCCAGAGAACCATCGGTGAAATAGCATAATCACACCCGAGGAAAGTTGATCGTCTACCAGTGAGTCGATCCACGTTTCTTCATTGGCGCCATCCGTGGGACGACGGCAACGAAATCTTATCAGTTCTCTAAAAAAAAATTTTCACCATGGTTTCTGGTGTTCGTAACGTCGATCAAGTTCTGGAGGATATTGAGCGTGAGGATGTTAATGGGGGACAGCAGTTTCTGAGGGTGCCGCGTGATTCTACGCGCACCACCAGTAACCATCCCTTCATCACAACTCCTCATAGCCAGACTGAAACTCCTCCAGACGATCTCACGTTCCAAAATCTTGCCGGCGCGAAACAAAAAGGACCAATGGGTCCAGAAGATGAAGCCAATGACCCTAAAGAATGGCTCATAAACAAGCAACGACGTCTAATGGACAAGTACAATGAGATGGTCAAACACAAAAAGTTAGCCGACTTAACACAAAGGCTAGCGTTTGACAAGCAAACCGCTCATGGAACAAAAAGGGCGCGCGCGCCGGAAGAGGGTCACTCTGTTCACACTGAACACGCTGAGTTTAGTGATGAAGAAGTGCACAGCATGAGGAAGACGCGAGATACTCATGCAGGAGGCTCACAGCTCCGCGCGCACATGAACGTGACGCCTGGAGCCAAAGCCGACATGGATCTGTACACACCGTATAGCCCACCAGTGAGAGGGCAAGTGGACGTAACCACACCGTACAGGCCAGCCATCTTAGTGAAACATTCAAAATTCACTGAGCGCATCGCGAAGGCTCCTATTCAGCACAAAACCAAGATGCCAAGTGGTTTGGGCAAATACGACGGCACAACAGATCCAGACGATTTCTTACAAGGTTTTTACAACACTGGAAACCTAGAAAGCTGGACGATGCCAACATGGTGTCACATGTTTGCTCGTTGCCTCACGGGCGCGGCGCGTGTCTGGTTCGAGAGCTTGCCGACTGGGCAGATCGATGGGTTCGAGGAACTATTGGAAAAGTTCCAAGCCCACTTCGTACAGCAGCGCAGACACACGCGCGACCCTGATGACATCATGCACTGCGTGCGCAGGAATGATGAAACGATTGAAGACTACATAACTCGTTTCAATCAGGAGTCTCTGGCAATCGGAGGTATCACTGAGCAACTCTTGCGCGTGGCCTTTATACAAGGCGCGCGCAGTGATCAACTCCGCCGAGCTCTCGTAAGCAGAGACGGCATGCCAACCACTTGGGCCAAGCTAATGGAAGCATCGCGAGTTTTCGCGAGAAATGAAAAACAAATTGCCCAAGATAGAGCGAGAGAAAGAGGGCATCAAGCTGAGACACCGCGCAGCAACGAAAGAAGGGGCAAACAGAACTCTGTATGGTCCAGGTTGCAACCAACCAGTTTTTCTTCCGCAGAAAAGCAGGCGCAACCAAGCTCACCCCAGCCCCAAAAAGACGTTCGTAATCGCGAGGAGGGTGACAAGAGGGAAGGCGGCAGAGATCCTAACAGACCTCTGCCAAGAATATGGACTCCCCTCACTAAAACGCCTTCACAAGTGTTAAGCACTGAGAATGTCCAGTTCAAAAGCCCCAAGCCACTACACTACAAGGGACCATCAAACAGTGGCAAGTACTGTGAGTTTCACAAGTCCACAGGACACAACACTGATGCATGCCACCACTTGAAGGATGCAATTGAAAAAGATGTGAAATCAGGCAAGCTGGCTCACCTGGTGAAAAACTCAAGACCAGAAAATGAACAATCAGAAGGAGCCTCAGCCAGCAAAAAGTACAAAAGAATCTGTGTAGCTGAGGGAGGAAGGCAAGGGCAAATATCAAGAAAGAGAAGCGCGCAAATCCAAGGAGATTGGCGCGAGCAACAAGTAATATTCCCAAGAATCAGGGGAGGCCCTTCTATCAGCAGTCCTCTTGTCATCACTACACACATTGCTCATTATGAAGTGTCAAAAGTCCTGGTGGACACTGGCAGCGAATCAGACATCATGTATGAGCAATGTTTCAGGAAACTGGATCCGGCAGACCAAGCAAGGCTTGAAATTGTGAATGCACCAATCTCTGGTGTTTCAAATGAAATCATTCATCCCCTAGGTCAAATACAATTTGAGCTAACTATGGGGGATGAGAAACACAAGCGAGCCGAAGTTGTCAACTTCTTGGTCTTGCCCACCACTTCTTGCCACAATATGATCTTGGGTAGAGGAACGATTGCCCAATTCAACGCCATACCGTCCATGGGTGTGTGTGAGGACTTCAAGGACCTCAACAAAGCATGCCCAAAAGATTGTTACCCCCCTCCCAAACATCGACGCAAAGGTGGACTCCGTGGCGCCATTCAAGCTCAAATGTTTCCTGGATGCCTACAAGGGCTATCACCAGATTCAAATGGCACCACAAGACGAGGACAAGACCGCCTTCAGAACCGACAAGGGTGTTTTTTGTTACACAAAAATGCCCTTTTGTTTGAAAAATGCGGGAGCCACCTACCAAAGACTTATGGATGCCGTTTTCAGCGAGCAAATTGGAAGAAACCTAGAAGTCTACGTGGATGATTTGGTGATCAAAAGCAGGGAGGAAAAACAAATGCTCAAAGACATCGAAGAAACCCTTGGGCGCCTAAAGGAAGTTAACATGAAGCTCAATCCGAGCAAATGCACTTTCGGCGTACAAGAGGGAAAATTTCTAGGTGTAATGGTCACCAAGGATGGTTTCAAGGATGGTTTCTAGGTGTTGATTGAAACCAATCTACCATTTAGCTTCTGGACTTCTTTCATGGTGGATGGCGAGGGCATGTCAAGGATGGCCTCCACCTTTTCTGGGTTCACCTTGAAACCATCCTTGGTGACCATTACACCTAGAAATTTTCCCTCTTGTACGCCGAAAGTGCATTTGCTCGGATTGAGCTTCATGTTAACTTCCTTTAGGCGCCCAAGGGTTTCTTCGATGTCTTTGAGCATTTGTTTTTCCTTCCTGCTTTTGATCACCAAATCATCCACGTAGACTTCTAGGTTTCTTCCAATTTGCTCGCTGAAAACGGCATCCATAAGTCTTTGGTAGGTGGCTCCAGCATTTTTCAAACCAAAAGGCATTTTTGTGTAACAAAAAACACCCTTGTCGGTTCTGAAGGCGGTCTTGTCCTCGTCTTGTGGTGCCATTTGAATCTGGTGATAGCCCTTGTAGGCATCCAGGAAACATTTGAGCTTGAATGGCGCCACGGAGTCCACCTTTGCGTCGATGTTTGGGAGGGGGTAACAATCTTTTGGGCATGCTTTGTTGAGGTCCTTGAAGTCCTCACACACACCCATGGACTGAAATGAGCTGTCTTCAGTAATATTCCATCTCGGGCGGTAAATGTGATCGGCTTCCTGCAAACACAAAGTAATGATCTAAGTCATCAAAACACTAATATGGAAGTCCGCGCAGCGGAGCAAAAACAAGCCTATACCTGCGGGGATGAAGCAGAAAAGTCAGCGCCAGCCCCACGAGAAGACTGCGCCGCGAAATCTCGTGGCGCTGCAGGGCTGGCGCGGCCGCTGTCGGAGCCTTCAACTTGGACCTCCTCATCCTCTGAAACAGGCCTTTCTCCTGCGACCTAGAAGAAACAAAATCAGTCTCGCGAGGAGGGCTGCGCGCAGGAGGAGGTGAGGGAGGTCTCGACGCCGCAAGATCGGCGCGTAAAACGGCCTCCTGCTCCTTAGTAATCCCGATGAGGGGAGATTCAGCGCTTGCAGGAGCAGGAGCAGAACCAACGGCGCTGGCACCGGCGCCAGCAGTGCCGCCAGCAGCTTGAACGCCAGCTATGACTCCTATGAAAAATCAACAAAAACAAATGGTTCATGACTTGATCTAAAAGAAAAAAGTCAGAAAATAAAAGCGCAATACATACCTTGGCGCAACGCCGTTCGCGAGTCAAACATCGCCATGAAGTCCATTCTCACCTTTTTTGAGGGTAAAACAGGGGACTTCGAAGCGACCTCCGGCGCGGCCTCGGCACCTTGTGGCGCCTGAGGTTGATCCACCAACGTCGCTGGCTCTACAAACATTTGAGTGAGCAAAGATTCATTAGTAATTCTTTCAGAATCGCGCTCATAGAACCATAAAGGATAAGCAAAGTATACCTGTCGAAGAGGAAACGGCAGGCGCAACGCCGCTCCCCTTTTCCGCCGCGCCAACGGAGGAGGTAGCGGCACCATACCTCGTGTGGACAGGAGGTCTGCCCACTTTTTGAGGCAGGGAAGACAAGGAAAACGTGGAGGTAAACTCCTGGGTTTTCTCAAGTCCCCTCGCCTGAGTAGGAGGATCCTGAGCAACAGGGGCAACATCTTTCTTCTGTTTCTTACTGGCCCCTGCGCCAGTTTTCCCCTTAGCTTTACGCTTTAGTTGGGGCAACTCAGCCTCCTCCTCCTCCTCTTCCGCGAGCTCCAGCTCGTAGTTCTCAAGCGCGTCTACAATACGTGCAACAGAAATGTTAGCCAAATTTGGTATTATAAAGGCATAAGCATAAGTACAAAGGCTTACCAGGCGCATCGCTGTCAAAGAGAAATCCCAGATCAACAGGGATGAACATGTCATCGAAGCGATCGGGGAAGCCAACCTCCCCAGCGCCCAGCGCTACGGAGCCACCCTCCATATGCTCATCATAGGCGGCGTGGACATACTCCTTGCTGACTGCACAAAACAAGTCAAATGATATCAGCAAAACGAATTATATTCGCGCAGAAGTAATGCAATGAGTTAACTTACACAAGCCGTCAACTTGGATAACGGGCTCAGTCGCGCTGTCGGCCCACCTCCTGCTCATACCAACCCCCACCAGCGCCTCCTCACAAATGTTCTTGGCGGGGGATGGTTCGGCAGTCAACTTTTTAACCCAGGCGCCAGTTGGGTTCTTGAAGACACCCACATCCGCAGGCGCAGAAGAGATCGCGCGCATGGTCATGCGGATGGGGATCACACCAGCCTTAATGTAAAAAAATCTCTCAGACCAGTCATGAAGGCTCTTGAAGGAAACAGTGCAACACTTGACCTTCTGACTGCGAGGAATGAAGGAGAACCAAGAATCTTGGATCTTTGGCTTGTAAAAAAATTGAAAGCGACGAGGGGTGGGGTCCTCGCGCTGAGATTTGCACATGAACTCAAAGTGAGTCATGCGCACGAGTCCAAACGGATGGACTTGGGATATATGAATCCCATAAAACTTAAGCAGCGCATCCACAAACCTTGTCATCGGGAGACGAAGGTTGCAGTGGGTGAAAAAATGGCAATACAGGGATATATAGCCGGTGGGCGGGTCCGCCGCCGTTTGCCCGGCCGCCGGCAGCATGCAGCCATACTCAGGGAGAAAACCCTGAGAGGCGATAAGGCTGTCAAAATCGGACTGCCTCAGATAACAGGGGATCTCATCCCACTTCTTCACTGCCTTGGTTTTCCCTACCTCCTCCGATGAGGCCTCAGCAGCCCTCTTCCCCTTGCCGGTCTTCTTCAACGTAGACATTACTAACGATTTCACACGGCGATGGCTGGGGGAGATTGTGTTGTCTGAGCTATCAGACATACAACTATAAAATCGGACAAGGGATGCTTCTGAAGAACAGAGATCTGGAAGCAGAAGACAGGCAATCGGAATAGAATGAAAGGAAAAAGCTCGGAATAAACAACAAAGAAGATGAAGGATAAAAAACTCAAAAGGGCTTGCTTTTATAGGCCCAGGAGAGAGAAAAATTGGTACTGATCGGACTTCACGCGCCCCCACTCGCAGGTGTAAGCCAACGCGAGCGCGACACGTGTCCCTGACACTGTGTGAGGGGACACGAAAAGAAACTATACAGGTGCTGCCAGAGTTCACGCGCCACCACTCGCAGGTACGGACCAACGCGAGCGCGACACGTGTTCCTGACACTATGTGAGGGGACATGAAAGGCAACTGTAGCACCTCGAGCACACGAAAGGTCTGACACGTCTCCATCACTGACGCATGTCAGCAACAACCAACCACGTACAGGGATGATTCGTTTCAACCAAAAGGATAGAATTTCGCGCAACGATGAGTAATAAGAAGAAAAAGACAAAACCCTACTAAAAGAGCAAACTATTAAGTCTAATATCTATCTTACCTCGCTCGCGCGAGACAAGACACACATTAGACTGGGGGGGCTTGAAGAGGTATGTACCCTCCTCAACACCGAGCGAGGCGGGTCAACCCACAAGATATAGACAAGAGGCTTGAAATCAAGACATTATGAAGGCACAAAGCCAAAACCTATGCGCATGGTGCATATCACATATGCTCATGCATCACATATGCTCAGGCATCACATATGCTCAGGCATCACATATGCTCACGCATCACATATGCTCATGCGTATCACATGCTCACGCATATCACATCTGCGCGTGGCGCATCCGCGCGTGGCGCATATCACATGCTTGTGCATATCACATCTGCGCATGAAACATCTGCGCGTGAGAATAAAGAGAAGACCTCGCGCATCCTCAGGATAGGCGCATATCACACATGCACATAATCAATCTCGTCCTTATCCAAATTAGGGTAAGGACAACCTTGATTGTGCACGTCAGACAACCTTCCAGAAGGTATCTTTTTAAGGAATAAGAATATGCTGATGTTGACAGCTGCCAATGAAAGGTGGACAACTCAGCAAAACCCATGTGCAACTAACCAATGAAAAAGCACCAGGTGTCCCAAGGACACGTGGCGCGAAGCTATAGGAGGAGGCCAAAAAGGCCATAATTGGGTCTGAGCCCAATCATTGGAAACCCTAGCACTATAAATACCACATCAACTCCACAAGGAGAGACACACCCTATTACACAGTATTCAGCTATATTAAGCAATACACTCCAATTTCCTTACTCTCATATTATTATCTTCTCTTACAAACTCTTATTCTCACACCGGAGGGTTACCCCAAAGAGGACCCCTCTGTCCCTTTCTGAGGGGTAAGTTTACGGTGCTGTTCATTTTGTAGGTGGAAGAATCCAGATCCCAGAGAACCATCGGTGAAATAGCATAATCACACCCGAGGAAAGTTGATCGTCTACCAGTGAGTCGATCCACGTTTCTTCAGAAGCCAAATCAAATAATTAGTTCATTATTCGATTTCTCTTCACAAGCTTAGCCTTAGACATATTTTATAATTAATTTTATCCCAATAGTCTGGCTCCTTTGTTATTTAGAGTATTCTCTAAATTGTATATATATATATATGAAAGTTGTAAATGATAAAAATATGTTTTCATTATATCTCATATTCTTCTCCTAGATGTGGTGAACAATATGAATTAGCGTAAAACACCTCTTCGTGGCGTGCGGTTTTGCCAAGCAAAGTCGCAAGAAATTTCCCAATGGTGTAAGACTCCTTTCTATTCTTTTATACGAGAGATATGTAGGAAATGTATATAAGTTTTTAATGTATCCAAAACGAAAGGCAAAAGCGTTCCTTACAGTCTATATGGTCACGATTTGAAGTTTAAGGAAATATCAAGATATGTGGTTTTAATATGTAAAGAAGAGTTTCATGTTTCGTTGTTTTCAATGGTTTTTATTTGTTGTGGCAAGCATCTTGCTTGGACGGTTTGGTTTTCTCTATGACACTTTGTAAACCCTATCAAACCACCATATTCATATTTTGATCAAACAACAATATGTGCACTTTAGAAAAATGTGGCAAAATCTTTTACCTAACGCTAACCGGCGATGGTGCCGATGAACACCGTCTCAATCCGACTCTCCTTGCCTCCATTCGCTCATCTCTTTCCAAAGTCAAATCTCAGTCAACGCCTTGTTCGGTGCTCATAACCCTAGCCGAAGGTAACAAGTTCTTCTCCAACGGATTAGATCTCGCGCAGGTGAAATCAGTGTCCAATTCTCGTTCCGAAGCGATTGATTTCTTAGGTCATATGGTAACATTGCTTAAAGAGGTAATTGCTGACTTATTTGAGCTTCCAATGCCGACGATCGCTGCAGTTACTGGTCACGCTGCGGCGGCGGGATTTTTGCTAGCGGTTAGTCATGATTTTGTCGTGATGAGACGGGATCGAGGTGTTTTGTATATGAGTGAGGTGGATATGGCGATGTCGTTGCCGGATTATTTCACAACGGTGATTAGGTAGTTCAAAAAATCGAATTTCAGTGAAACTAAATTCGAATTCAAAATAGCTTATTCAATTCGAGTTTAAACTTAGAAATCGAATCGAAAAATGATATTCTAATTCTAATTTTAAAACCTTTGCAAACCTAGTTTTTAACAAAAAAACAAAATCACAAGTTTATAAAAATAAATAAACATTCAAAGTTAAAACATTTAAAATATATTAGTTATTTTAAGTGGTAACGTTCAATTATATGTTCATCGTAGCTAACAAAATTACTATTATATTATTTTTATGAATAATCAATATGTTGAACTTTCAATTTCTAGTATATAAAAATTAAAGGACTTCAAAAATTTATTGTTTTTATAAATATATCATCATCATCGTACACAGTATATCTCATCAATAGCAAAGTTATGGTAGAGTCTGAGTAGGGTAAGATGTAGGCAGTCTTACCTCTGCCCTATAGGAATAGAGAGGCTGCTTTCGGTGAGACCTCAGGCTCGTTAATAGTTTTGCATCAAGCCTTGGACATAAGGCACATAACACTCAACCATCGTCCCCGCCGTGTAGCTCAGTTGGTCAAGGGGGCGTAAGACTTGGAACAATAACCTAGAGGTCGTGGGTTCGAAACCGATCCTAAGCGCCAATCGCCTTGCCGCTGAGTGAGGCTGATTTACCTCTCACGTGATGGGTCTGGGACGGTCTGTCGTGAGCCGGTTTGCGTGTCCAGAACAACACGTTTTGGAACAACAACACGCAACCATCAGGACACCGCTGATTGGTGCATGTACCCTTGTCTTTCGGCTATCAACTCCACCGCATGATGACTGATTAACCTTCCGTCACTTTTAACGTTATTTTCACGAGATTAGTAAAATAACGTCAAAAGTAGTGCAAACTCATTTTATATATACATTATATGTGCGCACCGCAAGCTGGGCGATCATAAATTTGAATTTGAAAATAAAATGTATTTGAAAATAAAATGTATTATATATAATAAAAATAGTTTTGCGTTATATATACACATATATATTTGAATTTGAATTCAAAACGAGCTAAATATAAATCATAAATTCATATTCCTATTAGTATTTGGTTACTACTCGAATTGAATTCGAATGATATGTGAACAATAAATATCAAATTTGAATGAATTTCGAGTTCTTTGAATCTAATTCATATACTGAACACCTAATGATTAGGTGTAAAGCGACGAAGGCGGACGTCCGACGAGACGTATTGTTGCGTGGGATGAAGATTAAGGCGGATGAGGCGTTGGTTAAGGGTTTGATTGATTCGGCGCATGAAAATGTAGAATAAAGGTTGAGGCTGCTATGCGTTAGGTGAAGAAACACTAAGTGACCCGGGGCAGATTACGGATAATCTGGGGGTTAAGTAATGTTTCCCACGAGGATGAGGTCCAGCAGAGAAGGTTGTTCTTCAGGTGACCTGCAAAACAAACACCGTAAGCTCGTCACTGAGAAGGGGGGGGTTCCTCCTTGTGACCACCCACCGGCGTGAGAATCAGACTAGATTGCTCTGAATATAAGTGTATATTGAGAGATTGCTAGATAAGATAAGATAACGAGATATCAGATGATGTCCTTACCATTCCAAGGTGTTGGAGTATTTATAGCCGAAGGTAGGTTTCCTAGAAGGTACAGCCGGCTGAATAGTATTCCTGTTCTACCAACAGTGGACTACGCACAGGCCATGCTGGTTGGTGGATAGACTACGGCCGACAGTAACAAGGTCGGCTGTATACTGTTCCTTTACTGTCGGCTATGCACTGTTCCACCAACTGTAAGCTGCGCACGTCCCATAGTAAGGGTTGGTGAGTAGGCAGTGGCTAATAGTGAAACAGTACTAGAGGGTGCTCCTCCTCGTACTGTTGTCGGTGAGCTGTCACCCTGTGATTGGTTCATGGGCTGTTCTGGTCAGATCGTCTGTTCTGCCCATACCTTAGTAGGTATAGTACAAAAGATCTTCCAGAAGCATATGGACTGGCTCATTTAGGCGGGATTATTCCCGCCTTGCTCATTCCTTCATGTGACTACTGAAGTAGCTAGTGCCTTGTGCGTGTAGCCTTGCTGCCAGTGCGGGTAGCCTTCCCTGATGGCTTGTATCCGCAACTGCGGGAACAAGCGGGGTACTTCACCATTGGGAGGCTTTCCCTGCGTGTACAGCTGGCGTACTGCGCGTAAGGTTTTCTCTGAGCATGGTGGGTCCTGCGGGAGCAGTTGGTCGTTGCGCAGACGTCCCTGTTCAAGGTGAGTCTTGCGGGTCCAACTGGGCTCTGCTGGGACCTACCTCTTCAAGTCCCCCCAGTCCAATGTTCTTCTCATGAATTAATAATAAGTGAGGTGAACTTTTGGACTAGTAAGGGGTTTTGAAAAGGGTTTTTAGTTTTTAGGTTTTCCGTGGGGATTCTTCCCGCGATTTTCCTGATGTCACGCAGAAATTCCCGACTTTTCTGCTTGATCTTTGGGTATGAAGCGGGTAGGTTTGTAACCTCCTCGCAAGTCAGGAGCGTTGAGTCCCACTTGTGGATTCTCCATGGGGTTTTGGTAGTTTTCAACATAGTGATCAATTATGCTAAAACCACCAATTCCATCTTGGAGTTTCAAACAATATAGTTCTCGACGTTCCCGTCATGCGGGGATGTTATTCCCGTTTCTGCAAGCATGGCCCAGAAGATCCTTCTTGGTTTGAATTCCCTGCAGAGTGCTAAGTATGTGAAGGGTTTTGCCTTGACACTGTACCCGCACTCGTCTTACAGTTACTTTACTTCCAAGGTATTCCGGGCGTCAATTCCCTGCGGGTGCTAAGTATGTGAAGGGTTTTGCCTCACACTGTACTCGCACCAGTCTTATAGTTGCTTGGTTGCCGAGGTATTCATGGCTTCAATTCCCTGCAGGTGCTAAGTATGTGAAGGGTTTTGCCTTAACACTGTACCCGCACCTGTCTTACAGTTACTTGGTTGCCAAGGTAAGGGGTATTTTCCCGCCTACTTTTGAATCTTTTTTGAATTTTTTGAAATTCGAAGAGTTGGTGAAAGAATAAGAACAGTCCAAACCTCTGAAACGTCGTGCGACGGTTTCTTCTGACTGTGTCAGGACGTGCAGGAAGTTATGGTGACGTGACAGTACATGGTCATTCCAGACGCTTTTTCAGGCGCGTGGGCGCGATTTTTCGGGCGCGTGGCCGCGAAATTAATGGTACGCATCCTTTCAACAGCTGTTGCCAGCTTGCTTTTTGCCACGTGTCATAGTTTCATTGCACCTTCGATTTCTCTCTCTTCCGCATTAATTTCATCGCATTAATTGCGATTAGTATATAAAGGGGGAGAGAGTTCTTTGTAATCCACACTTTCACTTTTCTCTTCATCTTCAAAGCGATTTCCGGCGAATACTCAACTTTTCAGTCGAGCATTCTCTCGAAATCGTTTTCTTCTTTCATCTGCAAGATGTCTTCTCACGATCTCGAAGCTACAGCCCAGGAGGCTGGGGTGTTCACCGATGACAAGAGTACTGCTGGCGAGTGCCAGTGTGCTCTGCCTGTCGATCTGTACCAGTACATCGTCAGGAAGTTCATGCTCGAGTCTCTCGAGCCTGAGTTTCTTGAACCCCATCAGACGGTGTATGATGCCCCCAGAGGCAAGATCGGGGTATATGCTGCATTCTTTGTTTATGGGAATCTTAGGTTCCCATTGACAAAGTTTGTGTACCGTGTCCTGGAGAGGCACGGTGTGCACCTTACCGAGGTGCACCCGATGGCGATCGCGAAGATTCGCCACTTCGAGTGGGTGTGCCGGATTCTGGGCATTGAGCCCTTCGTCGACCGCCTGATGACCTTCTACTCTTGGAGGTGCATCCAGGGGTGGTATACGCTGATAACCCGAATCAAGGGTTTGAAGATTTGCGCAACCGAGCGCAGCCTTCGTTCGTGGAAGAGGGAGTTCTTCTACCTCTCTGCTCGCGCCATCCCCCTTGCCATGAAATTTAAGAATGGGCAAGCTCTCCCAAGCCTTCACGCCTCCAACTACCAGGAGGCGGAATGGTTCTCGAAGATATCCCGGGTCCAATCTCCGGTTTACCGGTTTGCGGAGTCCGGGATGGTGATGCTCGGGATAAGCCGGGTGTGGAAGGATGCGGATGCGCGAAAGATCCCGATCGTCCTCGAATACGGTTTGAACTCTGTTCCTTACGGTATGCTCTGTTTCTTTTTGTTGATTTAGAATCTCTTCTAACTTCTTTCCTGTTTATTTCAGAGGGGAACGACTTGCAGTCGCTCCTGTATCCGCGGGAGGCTGACGGTCCCGCTCGGATGGGTACTCGTGCTCTAGATGAGAACGAGTTGCCCATCCTAGAACAAACGGCGGATCGGTTCGTGGAGGTCTACCCGCTAGGCCACGAGATCCTGAGCGCCAGGCGGCCAGGTAAGGCGCTATTCAACCCTCGACCCCTCAATGTTGAAACCTCTGCTGGAATTCCTCTAATCTTATGTTCTGATGAGGAATCCGCAGATGGTCCTCCGTTGGTGCGGAAGAAGAAGGCCGCCGGCGGGAAGGGGAAGGAGAAGGTGGCCTCCACTGCCGATCCGGTACCTCGGTCTGACTCAGAGGCCGAGAGCGAGGAGGTGGCGGGGAACCCCGGTGGTGAGAAGACCACTGCTCCGGAGGCTGTGACGACTGTCACCTCCGGAGAGCCCCGGATGACAACGGTGAGCGGCGCAAAGAGGCCGGCTCCATCGGGTTCATCCCCGCCTGTCCGCACTTTCAGGCTCAAGAAAACCCGTAAGTACAAACTTTATTTTTAACTTCATAGTTTTCCATCTTTAATACTTTTCTTTGTGCAGGCGTGGATGTTGACGCATTCCAGGGTGGAGCAGGGAAGAGTACCCCTCCGCCCATGACGGTAGGCTTGGACAGCCTTCCTGAGGCGACGACCCAGGCGGCTGCGCCTGCTTCCGCTGGTTCAGTTGCTCAATCCATTGAGCCAACTGTTCCAGCTGTGATGACATCACCGCCGGCTGTCAGTGCCATTTTTACCACATTTTTCACTGAGCCGGTGGTTACTTTTGCTGCGGATTCCGCAGCGGCGACCGCGGCGGCCGCGGCGGCCTTTACCATGCCTCCTCCGTCATCGGCAACGACGGCCGATCCTTCAGGTATGCATGGGGCTTCTCGCCAACCTCTGCCTCCTTCCCATCTACCTGACCTCTTGGACGGATTTCCCTTGGGTTCAGGTGATAGGTTTGGCGGCTATCGGCCTGTTATTGACCCTACAGGTGCGTAGGGTTCTTTTGGCCTATTTGTTTTTTTTTTTTATCATCTTTTCCTAACTGCTTTTTGTTTTTTGCAGTGTCGGATTCCAATGAAGTGTATGTTCCACGATGGAACTTCCGCCGAGGAACAACCCTTCGCACACCTGTGGAGTGCGTGGAGTGGGCTCGTCACGCAGCTCCCAGTGGTGCGTTGGGGGAAGCCATGGCTAGCTACCAGGAGGGTAGGCTAACCAATGAGCTTCGGGTTCTCCTGGCCCGGATGCAGCCGCGCGTCGAGCTGCTTTGTCGTGAAAACAACAAGTTAAAAGCAGCTCGCATACAAGAAGTAGCTCAGGCGCGGGCTGTCCGGGAGGAGAATAGGAGGCTCTCCGCCGCGGCTGCGGAGAAGGCGTTCAAGGCCCTTGAAGTTGAGGTTCAGGCCCGTTCCAAGGCTGCCCAAGCTGTTAACGAACAGCTTCGGCTAGCTAAGGAAACTGCTAGGAACGCGACTGAAAGGGCCACCAAAGCTGAAGCTGTTGCTGAGCCTCTACGCCTCGAGAATGAGGAACTTAAAGCTAAATTAGAGGCGCTTCAACAGGCTCATGATGCCTTGGCGATGGAGGACGCGAAGAAGCTCCAAGAGATCCTGGACCAGAGGGGCGTGCTTGACCACACTGAGCGGAAGCTAAAGGGCGTCGAAGAGGCTGCTGCAAAGGAAGTGTTGCTTGCCAACCTCAATAAAAGTGAAGCCGAACGCGCCTGTAATCAAGCTCAAGCCGCCCTCCAAGAAGCTCTGGTTGCCAAGGAATGGCTTCTTCGAGAAGCGTTGTCTCAGGTAAGCTTTTCATGTCTTTACGCTTTTCTTTGTAAATAGAAAAGGTTTTGATACTTGTATTTTTCTTTTTGTAGGTTGTGCATCGGGTCTTCACGGAGACGTCTTATGACGATGCTATGAGCACAGCCCTCAACGCTTCTTACGAGGATGGGGAAAAGGCCGGCTTCCTGCTTGGTCTAGGGTTTGTTGAGAAAGGCATCCCGTCTTCCAACTTCCCTTTGTATAATGTGGATACTGAAACTGTTTATGACCAAGCAGTGAATCAGTATGCCGCCTTCCCGCATCCGGTGGTGGAGAAGGTAAACGAAGTCGCTGCTGCTGATGATGGGCTAGCTATTCTTAAAGCTTTCCTTGAACCGCCACGCTCTACTGATGGTGCGGGTCCAAGTGGAAGTGGTCCTGAAGCATGATCCTGAAGATCCCTCTCCACCATTAGCGTAGATTTTTGTTTTTGTATAGCTTCTTTTGTATGCGGGTATGTACCCAGCAATCTTTGTAATATTTGAATTTGATGGAATAAAGATTATGTTAATCCCTTGCCTTGTTTATTTTACGCATGTTTTGATTTAACTTAGCAATTTCTTTAGTACTTAGATAAGTTAACTTTTTAACGTGGCCAATTATAAGTTTGTTTCGCTTCCTCTTTCATGATTGTGCGGGTATGAACGTCACTTACACTTAGTAGGATGGCTTAACTTTACTTATATCTGTCCTGCGTGGAAGTTTTCCTCATCTTTTCCTTTGAAATTTTCTAAGTGTTCAGAATAAGTTAACCTTTGGACGTGGTAGATAATAGGTTGAAGTTTTGCCTCCTTGTTCGTGATTGTGCGGGTAAGACCGTCACTTGCACTTACAAGGATAGTTAAACTTTACTTACATCTGACCTGCGTGGAGGTTTTCCTTAAAACTTGAAATTTTTACCGTTGTGTTTATGCGGGTTTTGCCGCCTTCCACACGTAACGACTTACTTCTTCCCCTATTTATGCGGTGAATACCGGCACATCAGTGTGGGAAGTTCATAAGTATAAAGGTAAGGCTATCAACACATTGTGAAAGGAGAATCATTTCCATTAGAAGTGGCTCTAGGCCTTTTCTTTACAAGTTTGGAATTGATCTACATATAACATTTGCGTAATTGAGCTCCATTCCATGTTCTTGGGATGGGAGTGCCATCGAGCCTTTCGAGCCGGTATGCGCCCTTTCCCAGAACTTCTTTGATAATGTATGGCCCTTCCCAGACCGGGGCCAGCTTTCCTGGGCGTTCTTGGTTCGAAGCCTCGTTGTTACGCAGTATGTAGTCTCCTACATTGAAGTTGCAGAGTTTTACCCGTGTGTTGTAGTACTTTTGCATTTGTCGCTTGTAGTTCTCTTCACGCACTGCGGCTAAGTCTCTGCGTTCCTCGGTTAGCATAAGGTCTAACCGTCTTTCCGCATCATTGTCTTCTGGCTGAATCAAGACCCTTGGTGAGGGTAAACCAATTTCGACCGGGACCATGGCTTCAGTGCCATAAGTGAGACTGAACGGGGTTTCTCCCGTACTGGCCTTCTTCAGTGTTCTGTTTGCCCAAAGGACGTGCGGAAGCTCGTCCACCCAGCCGGATCTGTGTTCCAAGAGTCTTTTCTTTATGCCTTCGACGATGCTTTTATTTGCTCTTTCCACCTCACCATTACCTTGCGGGTGTGCCACTGAGGTAAAGGTGTGGGTGATTTGAAGTTCTTTCAGCCACTGTTGTAGCTTTTTGTCAGCAAAGTTGGTGCCGTTATCGCTCACCAAATTCTGTGGAAGTCCAAAACGACAAATAATAAATTCCCAAATAAATTTTTTGATATGTTTCGCGGTTGTTTGGGCTAAGGGTTTTGCTGTTATCCACTTGGTGAAGTAGTCGATGGCTACCACTAGGAACTGAACATTTCCTGCTGCTGTAGGAAATGGGCCTGTCACATCGATGGCCCACTTCTGAAATGGCCATGAAGAGGTGACTGGGACAAGTTCATTCTTCGGGCGGTGCGTGTTGGGTGCGTAGAGCTGGCAAGACCTGCATTTTCTGATGTATGCCAGCGCATCCGTATGCCTCCCCGGCCAAAAGTATCCCGCGTTGTTTAGCTTAGTTACAACAGCGCGTGGACCTGCATGTACTCCACAGATGCCTTCGTGTACTTCCCTTATGAGGTAGTCAGCATCTTGGTTGTCCACGCATCTTAAGAGTGGGCCAAGAAAGTTACGTCTGTAAAGGATGTCATCGATGAGTTGATAATTCAGTGCTTTACAGCGTAGTTTTCTTGCCTGTGTTTTTGACTCTGGTAGTGTACCTACCGCAAGGTATTTTATTATTGGTGTCATCCACGTTTCTGTGCCGGTTTGGATGACACAAATTTCCTTGTGCGGGACCGAAGGTGCCTCAAGGAGTTCAATGCGGATGTCCTTTCCTAAGTGGGTGAAGGCTAATGATGCAAGCTTGCTTAACGCATCCGCAGATTTGTTTTCACTACGCTTGACGTGTATGAATTTGCAGTCGTTGAAATCGCGCATAAGGGTTTTCGCTTGTGCGAGGTACAGGGCCATTGTGTCGTTCACGGCCGTGTACGTCCCGTTGATTTGATTGGCTACTAACATGGAATCCACGTGGGCTTCCAAGTATTTCACTCCCATCTTACGCGCAATTCTCAGCCCAGCCAAGAATGCTTCATACTCGGCTTCGTTATTCGTACTTGGAAAATCCAGTCGAATAGCGTAAGTGTATTCTTGGCCTGCTGGGTTGGTTAGTTTTAGCCCTGCGCCTGAACCCTCGTTACTGGCTGCTTCATCAGTGTAGAGTCGCCAGACATCATTGATGTCTTATGCTGGAGAGGGTTGAGCCTCTTCCTGGCACTCTTATTCCCGTGATGCAGGCACTTCCGCAATAAAGTCGGCCAAAACCTGGCCTTTTATGGCTGGTCTTGGCTTATACTTTATCGCGTACTCCCCCAACTCAATTGCCCATTTGGCTAGGCGTCCCGATAACTCGGGTTTGCCTAGAACGTTTGCAAGTTTGAAGTTGGAGAGGACGGTGATTGGGTGACCCTGGAAATATCGTCTTAACCTGCGTGAAGCGTGTATAAGTGCTAAGACTAATTTTTCGAGGGTAGAGTACCGGGTTTCTACGTCTGTTAGGATACGGCTGACATAATAGATTGGCATCTGGATGCCTTTTCGCTCTACTTGCAGGACTGCCCCGGTTGCTCTATCTGTTGCGGAAAGGTATAGGATTAACCCCTCCCCCGCTTCTGGTGCCGTGAGCGTTGGGAGTTCGATCAAGCGTGACCGAATCTCCTGAAAAGCTGTTTCCGCTTCTGGTGTCCAGCGGAAGTGCGTTTTCTTTAAACAGTTTCTCAACGTTGACACGAAAGGAAACGACTTATCCGCGTGGTTTGCCAAAAAGCGATTGAGTGCGACTAGTCGTCCATTCAGTGTCTGAGCCTGTTTGATGGTAGTAGGTGATTCCATTTTGATAATGGCTTCGACCTTTTCAGGGTTCGCTCTGAAGCCATCTTTAGTGATGATGACCCCTAAGAACTTCCCTTTTTCCATTCCAAAGTCACACTTGCTCGGGTTGAGCTTCATGTTTATCTTCCTGAGCGTGTTGAAAGTTTCTTCGATGTCTTTCAACATCGCTTCTGCGTCGGGGCTTTTGATGACCAAGTCATCCATGTAGACTTCCAAGTTCCTCCCAATTTGGGCATGAAACTGGTTGCCCATCAGGTGTTGGTATGTGGACCCGGCATTCTTAAGTCCGAATGGCATCATTTGGTAACAAAATGTGCCATCGGGCGTCCGAAAAGCGGTTTTGTCCTGATCATCAACGGCCATGTGGATTTGATGGTACCCCTTATACGCGTCCAGGAAGCATTTAAGGCGAAACGGTGCTAACGAATCCACCTTAAGATCAATTTCGGGTAACGGATAACAATCTTTGGGGCATGCTTTGTTCAAGTCTTTGAAATCTATGCACATGCGCCATTGTTTGTTATTCTGCGGTACCATAACGGGATTTGCAACCCATGTTTGATATCTACTAACGCGTACGATGCCTGCGTCAAGGAGTTCCTTGACTTGGGTTCTACACGCGTTAGTTTGTTCTGGCCCCATTACTCTGCGCTTTTGTACGACTGGCGTAACAGCCGGATCGCATTTGAGCTTATGCTCTGCCTTACTTCGGGGTACACCAATCATGTCAGCTGGTGTCCACGCGAAGATGTCAGCGTTTTTCTGTAATAAGCGCTTGAGTAAGGTGCGTGTGGGATCAACAACTGTTAGGCCAATGGAAACGGCCTGGTCAGGGTATTTGCCATTGAAGGCCCATCTTTCTGGTTCGGTGATGGTTGGTTTAGCCATCTTTGGTTTGGGTTTAGATGAGACAGATGCGATGCATACCTGGGGAATGCCGGTGATCATCGCTACACCCTCAGCTGTTGGCCATCCCATCATGCCGTGGACTGAGGATACCACGGCGTTGAATCTTGCCATCCCGTCTCTTCCGAAGAGAATGTCGTATGTGTGGTGTGGCTTCCTCATTACGACAAAATCCACGTCTTCTGTGCGTGAGTGATTCCCGTCCGTAAGAGTGACGGGGAAAGATAGGATACCCAGGGGGGTGTTTGTGCTGCCATCGAACCCTTCCATTGAGGCGCAGACCGTTTCCAGGCGCTCCTTGTCTTCGTCATCTAGCTTGTCGAAGAACTGCCTGTACATCACCGTTGACGAGGCGCCGTTGTCAGCAAGAGTGCGAGAAGTGATGTAGTGCCCCAGCTGGCTTTTGATGACGATAGGGCCCTCTTTGCTGGGTCCTCCTGGCACTCGCGGGAAGCGCACCTCAGCTTCCTTCCACGCGCATGGTTCTGTCGTTCGCCTTTTTCTTCCTCTAATCTTACCATGAACCATGTTGATGCTGATGTCAACGGGCTTTCGTCCGTTGCCTCGGTACCGGTTATCGTTCCTTCCTCCCTTCTTGATTGATGCCACCAGGTGTGCAAGTCTTCCATCCTTGACGAATGCTTCAACAATATCCTTCAAGGATGTACACTCTTCCGTACTATGACCTTTTGTCCCGTGGAAGTCACAGGATTTGCTCTGATCCGCATTGGGTCGCTGCCGGATCATTGGAGCTTTTGGCCATGGTAGTTTTTCAGTGGCAAATATCTCCGTGACGCTTTTGGTGAGTGGCGTCCACCGGTGTTTTTGGCTTGAAGGGTGTGTGTTATTTCTTCCGCCAACAAGAGGGTGAGAGCTGGATGAGGTGTCAAAGTTTACCCTTGACTGCCAAATACCTAGCTTCCTCTTTTTGTTCTGCCGGGCGATCCGAACATTGTTTTCTCTAGTCCTCTGCGTGTAGAGGTGTGTACTCTGGGGAAGATCCCTTCCCAGTTGCTTCTCCGTCTCGGCAAAGCGATTGGCCGCCGTCATGATGGCATCCCATGTGGATGGCATGCCGTCCTTACCCGTCAATGTGCGGATAAGCTCTGGGTATTCGGCGCCCTGGATGAAAGCGGCGCGAACAAGATCTTCACTTATGTTGCCGAGACTTAGCTTTTTGGAGTTGAAGCGAGTGATGAAGTCTAGTAAAGATTCATCCTCCTCTCTAACGCAGTTGAGGATCGTCCACTGTTCTTCAGTATATTTCCTTTGCTGGCTGAAGTGCTGGCTGAACTTGTTCTGAAAGTCCGCCCAATCATAAATGTGGTGGACCGGTAAACGATCGAACCATGCCCTGGCCGCTCCAACCAGAGTCATCTGGAACATATAACACCACGTGGGTTCCGTCCAGTTACTGACGGTTGCCCCCGCAATGAATCTGTTCAAGTGGTCGTCTGGGTCGGATAGACCATCATAAGTGCCGATGTTGGACATGTGTTTGGCACTTCTCGGGGCGATTGCTTCCGCAATGTCCCTTGCGAACTTAGACTTTCCTGCATTTGCAGCAGTTGGTCTAAAGGTTTTGGAGAAGTCACGCGGGTTTCTCTCCGCATTTGTTGGTTTAAAGGCTTCCCCAAAATTCCTTGTCGGTTGAAAGTCTGTTTCCTTACGCTTCCCTTTTGCCTTATGGCGAGGGTTTGCGTCGGTATCGGATTCTTCCCGCTCATCGTCTGAGTACTCGCACTCACTGTTCATATTGAGATGTTGGCGAGTACTGCGGAATTCGTCAGCCTGTTGAACTGAACGCAAGCGTTCATCCAACTCGGCTTGGAACTCTTTCTGACGTGCTTCGGCCAACGCCTTAACTTGATCTAGTGTTTGGCGAGGGACCCTCGTTCGTTTCTCCAACTGGGCATCAGTGAACCCCAGTGGAATATTTACTGCACTTGCCCCGGCTTGGGTAACCGGGGTAGTGTTCGTAAGATTTATATAACCGCCGGTGTTCCCCCCAGTTGCTGGGGTTGTGGTTACCGGGGTTTCTTGGTCGCTTACTGGCCTTGGGACCGGAGTAACGTTAACCATTTCTTCAGAAATTTTTGAAAAAACTAAGAATTAGTTCTAGCTTTTGTCCCACGGATGGCGCCAATGAAGAAACACTAAGTGACCCGGGGCAGATTACGGATAATCTGGGGGTTAAGTAATGTTTCCCACGAGGATGAGGTCCAGCAGAGAAGGTTGTTCTTCAGGTGACCTGCAAAACAGACACCGTAAGCTCGTCACTGAGAAGGGGGGGTTCCTCCTTGTGACCACCCTCCGGCGTGAGAATCAGACTAGATTGCTCTGAATATAAGTGTATATTGAGAGATTGCTAGATAAGATAAGATAACGAGATATCAGATGATGTCCTTACCATTCCAAGGTGTTGGAGTATTTATAGCCGAAGGTAGGTTTCCTAGAAGGTACAGCCGGCTGAATAGTATTCCTGTTCTACCAACAGTGGACTACGCACAGGCCATGCTGGTTGGTGGATAGACTACGGCCGACAGTAACAAGGTCGGCTGTATACTGTTCCTTTACTGTCGGCTATGCACTGTTCCACCAACTGTAAGCTGCGCACGTCCCATAGTAAGGGTTGGTGAGTAGGCAGCGGCTAATAGTGAAACAGTACTAGAGGGTGCTCCTCCTCGTACTGTTGTCGGTGAGCTGTCACCCTGTGATTGGTTCATGGGCTGTTCTGGTCAGATCGTCTGTTCTGCCCATACCTTAGTAGGTATAGTACAAAAGATCTTCCAGAAGCATATGGACTGGCTCATTTAGGCGGGATTATTCCCGCCTTGCTCATTCCTTCATGTGACTACTGAAGTAGCTAGTGCCTTGTGCGTGTAGCCTTGCTGCCAGTGCGGGTAGCCTTCCCTGATGGCTTGTATCCGCAACTGCGGGAACAAGCGGGGTACTTCACCATTGGGAGGCTTTCCCTGCGGGTACAGCTGGCGTACTGCGCGTAAGGTTTTCTCTGAGCATGGTGGGTCCTGCGGGAGCAGTTGGTCGTTGCGCAGACGTCCCTGTTCAAGGTGAGTCTTGCGGGTCCAACTGGGCTCTGCTGGGACCTACCTCTTCATTAGGGGAAGAGTTAAGTAAACGGAATTGGGACGGTGAGGTGTATGTTGAGATACGGAAGTCGTTATATCCGGAGTTAGTTCGTGTGTTAGGGTTGATGACAAAAATGGTTGTGAAAGGTCGTCTATAGTTGAAGGGGTGAGATTGTTTTATTTTCATCTTTTAATAATGAACACCGTGAGAGTTGTGAACGATCTAAAAGACAGTAGTATCTAAATCGTTTTATCAAAAAGAAGCTGACTCAATGAATAATTAAAATGTATATTTTAACTAAACCAAACACACAAAAACTACCTAATAATTAGTGTTTTGGACTGTGTATCAATATACTCCATATTAACTTAACATCTTTTAGCTACCAAATACATATTCCAAAATCTTCTTCCTAACATTAACCGGACGTACCGATACCGACACCGATGAACACCGTTTGAATCCAACTCTCATTACCTCCATTCGCTCATTACTCTCCGAAGTCAAATATCAGCCAACGCCTGGTTCCGTACTAATAACCCTAGTTGAAGGCAACAAGTTCTTCTCAAACGGATTTGATCTCGCGTTAGCCAAGTCCACAACTAAATCTTGTTCCGAAGCGATTAATTTCTTACGTCATATGTTAACATTGTTTAAAGATTTAGTTGCTGACTTATTCGAGCTTTCCAATGCCGACGATCGTAAATTCAAAAAAAAATATTATAAATAAGGATATTATAAATATATATACACTATTAAAATTCAAAAAAAATTATATTATAAATATTTACAATATTAATACTAAAAAAATTAATAGTAATACTTGATAATTTTTAATTTGATATATGTAGTGAAGATTAACAAATGAAAAAAAAATTGTATGGACTAATATATACATAAATAATGTTAAGAGCTAATAGTAATTAATGTAATAAGTTTAAAGGGGAGTGTATATTTAGTAAAAATGGTGTCAATGGAGGTACGT
Organism: Bidens hawaiensis; assembly: GCF_021521415.1. NCBI lineage: Eukaryota > Viridiplantae > Streptophyta > Magnoliopsida > Asterales > Asteraceae > Bidens > Bidens hawaiensis. Next base: position 388,704 of record NW_027492052.1, read on the forward strand.
TTAACAGCACCCTACAATTAATACGTTCATTGAATAATAGTTTTTTAAATAATTTTGTATAAATAATACACATTTATTTTAGATTTTTAACGTATGATTGACAAGTGGCAAATTGAATTGAATTTAAAATCATAAATTAGCATTCTATTCATAATTTGGTCCTAATCACTAAATAATAATAATAATAATAATTATTATTATTATTATTATTATTATAATAATAAAGATTATAGTGTTTTGGTCCTTTTGGACTGTATATCGATATAATTGAGCCTTTTATTATTAGCAGCACCATATCCAGATTCCAATCACCACCACCACCAAACATGTGCACTCTACAAAAACGCGGCAAAATCTTCTTCCTTACATTAACCGGCACCGGCGACGACGCCGGTCAACACCGCCTCAGTCCGTCGCTCATCACCTCCATCCGCTCATCACTCTCCGAAGTCAAATCTCAGTCAACGCCTGGTTCCGTACTCATAACCCTTGCCGAAGGTAACAAATTCTTCTGTAACGGATTCGATCTCATCTTACGTAATAATAATAATAATAATAATAATAATAATAATAATAATAATAATAATAATAATAATAATAATAATAATAATAAATCCGTATATAAATCACGTTCCGAAGCGGTTAATTACTTAAGCGATAATAATAATAATAATAATAATAATAATAAATCACGTTCTGAAGCGATTAATTACTTACGTGATAATAATAATAATAATAATAATAATAATAAATCACGTTCCGAAGTGGTTAATTACTTACGTGATATGGTAAGACTGTTAAAAGATTTAATTGCGGATTTAATTTCACTACCAATGCCAACGATCGCTGCGGTTACGGGTCACGCTGCAGCTGCGGGGTTTGTGTTCGTGATGAGTCATGATTACGTCGTGATGCGGCGTGATCGAGGCGTGTTGTACATGAGTGAGTTGGATATTTCGATCACGGTGCCCGAGTATTTCGCAGCGGTGTTTAGGTCGAAAGTGACGTGGGCGGAGGTTCGAAGAGACGTGTTGTTGCGTGGGGTGAAGGTTAGGGCGGATGAGGCGGTGGTTAAGGGTTTGATTGATTCGGCGCACGAGAATGGTGAGAAGACGGTTGAGGCCGCGGTTAAGTTAGGGGAGGAGTTAAGTAAGCGGAATTGGGACGGTGAGGTGTATGGTGAGATACGGAAGTCGTTGTATCCGGAGTTGCGTGGCGTGTTGGGGTTAACTATGAGGTCGGTTAATAAAGGTCGGCTTTAAATGATGGGATTGATCTTTATACATCATTTATGTATGACTGATGATATAAAAAACAAGTTTTGTCAGTTATATGGTCTGTATAGTCTTATACAAGCCATATAAGTCTTCAATAAAACAGGCCTTATATGGCTCGTAAAGTGAAAAGTGACCGTGTGGAGATCCATATGTAAGGTTAATTTTGTTGGTGTGGAATTGTATGTTTGTAACTTTTTTTTTTCTTGTTTTTATATTTTTAATAATGTGTAAGGTTAAACTCAATACAAATTCACCAACACTCCAAAAAAGGAGCTAGCAAAATCTTTTTCCTAACACTAACCGGCATTGATGTCGATGAACACCGTCTTAATCCGACTCTCATACACTTGTTTATATATTTGTAACCGATGGATAATTCTTCTATGGATTTCATTATTATCCCAAGTCACTAGTTTATCCTTATCTATATGATAGCAACTCTCTCTCCAAAGTCAAATCTCAATCAACACTTGGTTCCGTTCTAATAACCCTAGCCGACGGTAATAAGTTGTTCTCAAAAGGATTAGATCTCGCATTAGCGAAATTGGCGTCTAAATCGCCTTCCGAAGCGATTGACTTCTTACGTCATATGTGTAACACCCCGACCGATGGCGGATTATACATCGGGGCGCCACGTATTGTTTCATTACTCGTGACACTATTTGGGTGTCAATATTTAATAAATACATTTTCATTGCGCACGCGCAGAACACGAATCGTAAAGTAACATAAATCATATCATAACTTAAAATATTCAAATAACATAATTTGTCTTGTTACATTTTTAATCTAGGTCCAAAGAAAAAGAAAACATCCTACGTGTCCTTGAGTTTCCCAAAAGCAGCTACAGCAAACCTGAACATGTGTTAAAATAAAACGTCAACACTTGCGTGTCGGTGAGAAATCAAGTTTAACAGATATAAATAGATAATACAAACACTGCGCGCAACATGTGCTTAACTGGGGTTTAACATAGGGTGTAATCAGATTGTGATCAAGCCTTAGATCATAGCTCATAGTTCAATCCGTGCTCCCAATTGAGCACAAAAACAAGAAATCATACGTGCATGTGTAACAAAACAAGAAAACCGTAAACGATAGGTCTCCCGTGTTCATCTAATGGATCCATGAAAACTTCGGAATAGGCCGTCAAAGCGGTTAATGAGTCACACATACAAATAAACAGCCAAGTAAACGTCCATTACACATGGGGTTTTGCGCACATAAATTTCATAAACAAGTTTAAGACTCAAGTTGTACGAACACATGAACATCCCAAAACGTTAAAAAATAAAAGGGGATTAAGTACGAGATTACTCACCTGAAAAAGGTGTGTTGAAAGATAATGCAAGAACCAACTTTTAAACAAGCACAAGTTATCCTATAAATAAGAGGTTATTGGTTTAACGATTGGTTTTTATATGTCTTGAATAAATGCAGTAAGTATCGATTTTTGTTAGTTAGACAAATTAAAATATATATATTTATATTTACCGAGATTCTGGGCAGAACAGAAGAGAAGACGGAGGCAAAGAGAGGCGCTGAGGATCTTCGGCAGAGAGCAAAGGGAGAAAGATTTGGAGAGTTTAAGTGTAGTGTGTGTAGTGTTACAAGAAAATAGTTTAATTTATAGGAAAACCCTAGGGAACACGATCCCTTAAAAGGAGGAAAAGATCTTATCAAAAGATATTAAAAAGCACAAGAAAACAAAAGCAAAAGATATCCAAAGATATGCCGGCAGCTGCAGGGGATGGGGAAAAGCTGACGGTTACAGGTCAAAGCATGGGAGGTGTCAGATAAAACACTGTTCAAGACATGCAAAAGAAGATTTCAAAAGATTATGTCAGTCACTTTTTCTGCCAACCAATAGGATTGGTGCGCATGCTGCGCCGAAAGTGGCTTTTCGGACAGATGTCGGAACTGACCTAAAGAGCTCAAACAAAAGATAAGATATTTCAAAAGAATACAGGCTGATCTAAACAGAAGAAAAGACTTAAGGTCTAGCGCGAGAAAACTCGAGCGCACGTGCGAGGGCGAAGGCAGACAGAGAACAATTCTTAGCGCGCCGCGGGAAGAACTATAATCCTTAGCGCGCCGCGGGAAGAACTACCATTCTTAGCGCGCTGCGAGAAGAACTACAATTCTTAGCGCGCTGCAGGAACAGTTCGCCTCGCGTATCGCAGGAACAACTGGTCTTCACGCAGGCTTCCTTGTAAGGAGTCTGGCGCGTGGGGCTGCGCAGACATCCTTAGGCGGGAAGAACCAAAGGACAAGCAAAGAGTTGAGAGGAAAAGGGGTTTCAGGGTTAAGGGTTAGGCAGAGGGGCGGGACGGCGACAAGAGAGAAAAAGGGCGAGATGGCGACAAGAGAGAGAAAGAGGCGGGACGGCGACAAGAGAGAAAAGAGGCGGGACGGCGACAAGAGAGAGAAAAAGGAAGGCGGACGGCGGAGAGAAGGAAGAAAGGGACGGGTCGGCGGAAAAGAAATTATTATTATTAGTAAGTAATATAAAAATATATATATAATTTATTTAATGTTAAATTTACAAAGATTAATAATCAAATTTTAAATCATAAAAAGAATCGGATACGAAAACGGGTACCTGGGTCGGGTCGGATTTGGGCAGTTGCCACAATATGAAGATCAAGGCGGATGAAGCGTTGGTTAATGGTTTGATTGATTCAGTGCATGATAACGGTTAGAAGACGGTTGAGGTTGCTGTGAGCTTAGGGGAGGAGTTAAGTAAACGGAATTGGAACGGTGAGGTGTATGCTGAGATACGGAAGTCGGTATATCCGGACAGTGGTGTAGCTTAGTTGGGGCCATGGGTGGCCCGGCCCCCTCCGTTTTTCGCTCAGTGGTGTAAGTTTATCAATTTTCGGCCGAAAATCCTTATACATAGTGTAAATTTACCCGGTCCCGACCAAAATTTTGAGCCCGGCCCTCTCCGTTTTTCGCGCTCGGTGGTGTAAATTTATCCTCTTTTGGTAGAAAATTTTTATTCATAGTGAAATTTTGAGCTAGCCCCCTCTGGTTATGAATTTTTTATACATATTAAGTCCGCCCCCCTCGACGAGTATGTCCAAGCTTCGCTACTGTATCCGGAGTTAGTTGGTGTCGTGGGGTTAACTATGAAGTCAGGTTTGAAAGGTCGGCTATAGTTGCAGGGGTGAAATTGTTATATTCATATATGTAAGGTTATTGTTGTTGTTTGGGAATTGTGTTTGTTTGTTTGTTTTCGGTATTTTAATAATGTTAACCAAATTCGAAATATGAGATGCTATATTCGACGGTATTTTCTAGGTGTGAATATGTCGCCATTAGATAAATGAATTTTGTATAGAAGTTGTTTTTTTTTTAATTGTGATTTTAAATGAGCAAGTTATTTGAGGTCGAATTGATACGAAGTTTAGAAGGAACCGAGCTTTTTCGAGCTCAAGCTTAACTCAGGTTTTTGAAATAGAACTCGAAGCCAGGTGGCGAGCTCTCGTAAGTCCAAACAAACTGAGCTCGAGCCTAATTGAGTTGGAGCTAGGCTTATTTAGACCCCTAGGTTTCTTAATTAACAAGTTTTAAATTGTGGAAACGTTATATTTACGCATTTAATGAACTTATAAAATATAGTTTTTTTTCAAAGTTTGGTTAAATGGCCGTATATGCCTAAAGGTTGTGACTATGACGGTGATATACTGGCATGTCATGCATTCGGCTTTTGTTCGATTTTCCTACTATAATTGCAATTGCCACATAAACAAGATTGCAAAATGATAGAGTGCTGTCAACTGATGAGGGATATAGTTAGTTAAGACTGGTCTTGGATACATTTACCATCCTCTAATGTGAAGGTCCAGCAACTGAATGAGTGTCACCAAATGTTGCTTCAAGTGAACATATCACAAGACTGGGATAAATGGGTTTGGGTTGCAAAGTAAATAGTATCTTTTAGTTGGATCCATCTAAATAAGAATTGAAACCCACAATCGAACCAACACGAATCACCAAAGGTATGTTTGAAATAAGTGTATTCCGATAAAAGTTAACATTTATGTTAGAGACTTCAACTGGGGGAGAATCCCCACACTGATCAATTTAGCTAGACGACGCATCCATCTTGATTCGGTATCATACCCAAGGAACAATAGACTTTTTACTGGTGCCACTAACCTTCAAGCAAAATCGTCGAAAAAACAAAAGCGCTTGGCTTCATTTGGATAAAGGCTTGATCAGAGATTAGCTCCCTAAGTTGGTTAGAGGGGCGTAACTTTGATACACTCCCTTGTAATATCTTTTGTGTACCTTCTTTATTGGGTTGTCTAGTATTTTGCAAGTGCTTTCGGTTTCTCTAATATTGCCCGTCTTTCTCGTCAAGCTTTCGTCACTTGAAATAATCACTACGAACGTAAAACTAGATTAGATATGGTGGGATCAGGAAGAAGCTATTAGTGATTACGATAAACAATATTATTATTTGTCTTTGCTTTAAAGTTAAATCCATTTTATCGTACATGGTAGAATGTGGTTAGACTATGTGTTATGAAGCTTCAGTCACGTCACTCGTGAACATCATAACATATTCTAGCGATCAAGGGCTTCATCCCACTCGCGGCCGCTAAGGGAGGTTGGAGGGGAAAGTTTGGTTTTTATCATGAACAAGGGTTTTATCCACAACAGAATCAACTGAGTGAGCAGAGGCTTTACCCGAAGTCTAGTCAACGTCTAATTAACAAGATATAATACAATATTAAAGGATGAATTTAAAGCTAACAAAACCACACAACATTTATTCTTATGAAATTGAAGGATAATTTTTTTTAATATAAGATTAAGGATGGGCAGAAACCACGTGTGTGAAGCATCACATACCTCATGAAACAAACGGTAACATGAGAGCCAATATCTAATTGGTGCCACGTGGCTGGTGTATGATGTATAAACTACAATAACCATAGATTGATGATATGGTCAAAGATCTAGAGAATATATTTACTAAGTATGGATCTTATCCTGGACTCGCATATGCCATTGCTTTGCTTATAAACATATACTAATAATAATTGGGAAAATTATTAAAATAAACAAGTTTGATCAAGAATTTACTAAAATAGACATGTTTATTTTAGCCTACATCTCTCCAATTATTAGTTTTTTGACCAATAAATAACTGACACCTCACCGAAGCCGGCTAAGACGGCTAAGCCTTAGCCTCCACTTTATGGGCACGGAATTTTATGAAAAGTACCTTCAGCCAATAGAAATTCGACACGTGTAAAAGTCGGCTAAACTTAGCCTACATCTATGGTTATTTAGCCGGCATCTTTGACTCTTAGCCGGCTTCGGGATACGTGTCCATTTAGTTAGCCGGCTCCAAATATTCCTTCTTAGCCGGCTCCAACTACGCTTGTAGGCCAAGGCTTCACTTAGCCGCCTTCTTTTTTTCATTTAGCCGTCTAATTTTAGCCGCCAAAATTGAATATTTTACCAAACTTACCAACTCTATTAAATCTTTAGCCGACTTCACTTAGCCTTCATCTTAGCCGGTGTAAATTTAGCCCCCAAAATTAAATATTTTTACCTACTCAATTAACTATTTAGCCGGCTTCGCTTAGCCGTCAATTTTTTTTCTCCTAGCATGCATGTTTTAGCTATTAGAAATAAATACATTTATCTACCCAAATTAATTTTTCACCAAACATTTTTATAAAACTATACAACCATATTCACTACATCTTATAAAAACAATCTTCACCATCTCAAAGTTTTTTACTTTCTTATCACAAGATTCTCATATTTTTAAAAAAATGTTTGTTAACGTCGTCGTTTACTCATATCAGATTATAGGCTTTACTTAGCCGGGTTTTTTTATGAATGAATTAACTTGGTTTATTTTTATTAAGGTTAAATTTTTTCTGCTTAAATATCGGAGGTTTATGGCTAAGTAAGCCTACAATTTGATCTGAGGAAACGGCGACGTTAACAAACATTTTTTTTTTAAATATGAGGATCTTTTGATAAGAAAGTAAAAAACTTTGAGATAGTGAAGATGATTTTATAAGATGTAGTGAATATGGTTATATAGTTTTATAAAAATGGTTGGTGAAAAATTAAATTTGGGTAGGTAAATGTATTTATTTCTGATGGCTAAAACATGTCGGCTAGTAGAAAAAAAATTGACGGCTAAGCGAAGTCGGATAAATAATTAATTGAGTAGGTAAAAATATTTAATTTTGGAGGCTAAATTTACACCGGCTAAGAAGAAAGCTAAGTGAAGTCGGCTAAATATTTAATAGAGTTGGTAAGTTTAGTAAAATATTCAATTTTGACGGCTAAAATTAGACGGCTAAATGAAAAAGAAAGAAGGCGGCTAAGTGAAGCCTTAGCCTACAAGCCGAGTTGGAGCCGGCTAAGAATGAATATTTGGAGTCGGCTAACTAAATAGACACGTATCCCGAAACCGGCTAAGAGTCAAAGATGCCGGCTAAATAACCATAGATGTAGGCTAAGTTTAGCCGACTTTGACGCGTGTCGAATTTCTTTTGGCTGAAGGTACTTTTCATTAAATTCCGTGCCCATAAAGTGGCGGCTAAGGCTTAGCCGGCTTCGGTGATGTGTCAGTTGTTTATTGGTAAAAAAAACAATGATTGGAGAGATGTAGACTAAAATAGACATGTCTATTTTGATAAATTCTTGGTCAAACATGTTTATTTTGGTAATTTTCCCATAATAATTTGGGATCTTATCTTCCACTCAACTCATTCGGCTTGGCTTGGTCTGGCTACGCTTGGTTTGGTTTGGGCTTTATTTAAAGAATATAAAGACCTTTTGGGACCAGGCTTTTAAGATTGGTTTGGAGCAGGGCCCATCTTGTTTTTATGGTATCTAATGCAATTTCAGTCTTCAAACTTCAAAGGTAATATACTTATATTCCTATTTTTTAAAGGCAGTATTCATTCAAACTTTTATCACAAGAAAATTAATTTGGGGGTATTCTTAAAACTAAATAAAAAAATTAGTGGTTGGATTTTGCCTTAATAAAAATCGAAATGAGTCGAACCGAACAACCGACTGTATAGATTTTCATTTTTTATTATAACTAATTTATAAGAAATTTAATAAATATTCAACTCAAATGTTTTAGCCTAAGTGTATCTTGCTTTTAAATAACAAAATGATTTAGGCTCAAGTTCAGTAAGGTTAAATTCTTAAAGCTCAAATAGCAAAACTGGAAAACCCAAAACCGAACCAAACCCAAACTGAAAAAACAAAACAAAACCGAACCGAACGGTGTTTAAATATTCAAAACCGAAGTTTGGGTTTTTGGTTCGGTTTTAGTCTAAAATCGAACCAAACCGAACTGTGCGCATCCCTAATTAAAAGTATCTAACTCATTATCTAAACAAGTTAAATATGTTAAAAAATTGTAATCAAGCAGTGAGATGGTTAAACAAGTTGACATGTTGTAATAAACGGGCTAAACAGGACAATGGATTGACCTTAGCTGATAAACAGGACAATGGACAAGAAACCTCAACAAACCTTGGCGAGTGCTCTTTATGGTAAACACGTACATGATTTGGAGGAGCAATTCGATATGACCCCGAGACAAAAGGCAGTTTTAGCTTGTCTCAATGGGGCTCATGCCCAGGATTTTTTGACTGTTGTGCCCATTAAAGGTCTTGGGCAACGGATGTCGGCAGTTGAATACAGAGCCATCCTTAAATACCGGCTTATGATTCCCCTTTTCCCTCCAGATGAATTATGTCCCATTTGTAAAAAAGCTTGTTTGGATAGATTCGGTGAGCATGCCCTCCACTGTAAGGAATTGCCGGGATTCAAGTATTGTCATGACTGGGTTAGAGATGTGTTATGGGATGTGCTTAGACGTGCCGGGATCTCAGCCAAGAAAGAGGCACCTGTTAACTTTTTGACTGATCCGCGTGAGGGAATATCTACCCTGCGTCCTGCGGATGTTCTTGTGTTTGGCTGGGCAGGGGGTAAGCATGCGTGTGTTGACCTCACTGGGGTGTCCCCGTTGGTGGGGCTGAGAGACAGTGGCTTCGTACCGGGACAGGCGGTTTTGAGAGCGGAGTCTAGGAAGGTTGCTAAGCATGAGACATCGTGTTTGGAGAATCAGCACGTGTTCATTCCATTTGCCTTCGACACTTTTGGATCCCTAGTTCCCGAGGCGGTTCGCTTCTTGGAGCGGGTGCAGAAGGTGGTCCACAGTGACTCGCAGAGCCCGAGGAACCAAGGATTTATATTTAATAGAATAGGCTTTGCGATTCAAAAGGGGATAGCGGCGCAGCTTGTTGCTCGCTTACCCATTATCCAGATGTAGTTCGGTTTGTGTTATATATAAAAGGATCGGTTTGTTTGGTTGAATATGTTAAACTAGTCAATCCAAACATGAATCATTTTAACCCGTAACTTAAACTGAAACGAATGACAGTTTATGTTGAAACCCGTAACTTAATCTATATTACAGACTGAATTGTACATACAACACCTAATTAAGGTATAATGAAATATTCAAAACTGAATGGTTCTTAGTGACTCACATAATCTATCCGTATATTTCTAAATGCCAAATACTCAAAATCAAAACCACTACACAACGACATCTCATTCCGTATTGTTAGAAAAACAATGGTTTAAACTTTAATCAATCTTAATGTTTTAAAATGACTAAATTAAGATAATATGATATAAAATAGTATTAGTACATCATTGATGTCATATGTCACACACATGTCCCTTAACACTTGATTGATCATCATTAGTCGCAATCAAGCAACACAAGACTTAATCAAGACTATACACACTAGAGATCAATATTAAGGAAATTATCATGATGGAATCAAGATCTATACACCAACATGAAGTTGAAGAAATCATAAGACAAATCCATTGAAGAAATCATTAATAATATAGTCAAGTTAGGTTGTTAGTTTTTAGGCTCTGTGTAGTGGAGGGGCTACAAAATGAGACGTTTTGTGCCATCTGGCGCCCAATTAGCAAATGTGAGTTTTTGTTTTAAGGGTGTAGTGGTGTTGTAGCTCAATATATACATATATACACACACACCACCAACACAATATAATAATAATAATAATAATAATAATAATAATAATAATTCAAAGAGATCCGGCGACAAAAAACACTCGCTCCCCCCTATGGCCTCATTTAGCGCATGGGGGCGGTGCTCACCCACTAAATCACCTAATTTGTGGGCATTTGTCGCCCCACTACGGTTGCCCTTATAAACTTTAGATAAGTTTATAAAAATATATTTTAACTATTTACCAATTTATGTTTGATTTTGTAAATTGTGAAAAGATTTTAATAAAATCACATCTCATTAAAATTAGATTAAAATTAAGAAAAACAATTCATCTCCTTTTAGTTTTCTACACATACCACCAAAGAAATTAGGCCAAAGAGATAATACATATTCAACCTATTCCAACTCCACTAAACAAAATTTGCATAGTGGTGATTGAATATTAATCCCTTGTGAATAAGATTCGAGACAAGAGGAATATAATTTCACAATAAAACGTCACATGAAAAACGATACCTTTTGACCACCTTGTTCTTTCTATGTGATTACAATTATGTTTCTTCCTCTATTTTAATTGGTTTTGTTATAGTAAAGCTCGGTACGAGCTCGACTATGCAGTCTAAATTTAATACATGATAGTCCAAATTATGTAAAGCTTAAAAATATAAAAAAAGACTTATTAAGAATCGACGAGCCTAAATGAGCTATCCATACAAGGCTTGATAACTAAACGAGCTTTATTAGAAGCTCGGGTTCAGATCAATCTTAAAAAAGTTTGGCTTGTTTCAAGCTTTTATCAGTCCGAGCTCAAGTAGCTTACGAACATAGCTTGGCTTGTTTGCTTCCATACGTGTGTTGCCCAACTCTGGTCAGGCTATGTTGTCTTAACCAGGTTCACTCTAGCTTCAGAGTTTGGCTTGGGTGTCTCCCCCCCCCCCACCCTCAAGAAACCATACCGCCAACTATCACTTGACAGTCGTTGTGCCACCACAAAAACATAACTTTCTAGCGTAACACACCGTGGGATTAAAACTCGGGTGGACTCAGGATTTGAACTAACACCCTAACAAGGCTTCATTGTCATTAGGGTCGTCTTTGAGAATTTAAATACCTCGACCGAGCCAAAATATAAAGGCTCGTAGGTCTTAACGAAAATTTTTTTATTCGCTAATGTACATGGATAAAACTTTTATCGACCGATTTATTATAAGCAGAAACCATTCTGAGTATGTAATTATCTCATAAACCATTGCAAATAACCTTATTTTTAACACCAAAAAACATATATATGTAATCTCTATAAAAAAGTTTATGTGTCCCGACCGATGGTGCAGTTCTCACACCATCCAAGCCTCCCCTGATTGTCATAATTCACGGGAAATGACATTAGTGGATATTAGAGATGGTCAAAAAAACCGGTCCGGGAACCGGTTTGCCGGTTTAAACCGGAAACCGGTTTTTAAGAAAACAGGTTTTTTAAAAACCGGTTTGACCGGTTTACAAACCGCCGGTTCGTATTTCGGTTACACGTTTTAGAGCCAAAACCGGTTAACGAACCGGTTATTAAAAAAACTGGTTTTTTTTTATAACCTGTTATGGAAAAACCGGTTAACCGGTTTATAAAAAAACCGGTTTTTGACCGTTGTGGAAAAACCGGTTAACCGGTTTCTCCATAACCGGTTAACCGGTTAAAAACCGGTTTTTGAACGTTGTAACGGCTATATGCCCGTTTTTTTTTTTTGACCGTTTTTTTTTTTTTTTTTTACCATTTTACCCCCACAAACATCTATATATAGTTTAGGTTGGGTATTGGTTAGATCACACTCGATTATACAACTCCAAACGCTCTAAACGTTTATTTCATACGCGATTATTTTGTTATCTCACGCTCAATTATACCACATTACCACTCCATACGCTCTTATTTCGTAGTCGATTATCATGGCCTCCCAAAGTGCTGCTTCATCCGTCAACATGGGTGCCTCGAACACGGGAGAAACGGTCGTTCGGGTCATCCCCACGAAACGAAACCAAGATGTTTGGCAACATTTCGACCTATGCGAAATGTCTAACGGTAGCCAAAAAGCTCGATGCAAACATTGTTTGAAGTTTTATGGCAAAGATGCAAACTCCACTTTAAAAGCGCATGTACAAAGGCCCTTTTGCAAGGCCTTGAAGGACGAATCGGGAAGTAGTTCGCAGCCGGAGATGACGAATCAAGGAACGGTGTTTACGTACGACCTTGAAGCGGTACGTCAAAAGTTTTCAAACTTTGTGATTCAACAAACACTTCCTTTCAACCACTTCGACAACCCTCAATTCACGGAGATGATGCAAAAGTATGTTCAACCACACTACCAACACGTAAGTCGTTCGACCCTTAGAAGAGATTGTCTTAAAGCATGGAAAAACGCTAAATCCGAACTAATTTCATACTTTTCAAACTTACAAACTGGTGTAAACTTAACAACGGATGTGTGGTCGGTACCTAATGGTTCGCCCGACTCATACATTTGTGTGACGGCTCATTGGGTTGACCCCGAGTCGTGGCAAATGATGAAACGAACCGTTGCGTTTCAATTGTTTGATTACCCGCACACGGGTAGAAATATTTTTAAACTCTTGGATAAAGTCATTCGACAATACAAGATTGAACATAAAATCTTTTCAATTTCGTTTGATAACGCGTCCAACAATACGGCCGCGGTTGGCCATTTAAAATTAAAGTATAAACCTATTTGTGACGGAGCGTTTTTTCATAGCCGATGCATTGCACATATTATCAACTTAGCCGTGCAAGATGGGTTAAACGTGATCGAAACGCAAAGAAACAATTTTAAAAGAATGTTACGAGATGTTTTTAGCAACAATAAAACATTTTCAAGATACAAAAAATTTTGTGTAGAAGCTAATTGTCAATGGTTGGGGCCAAATTGGGATTGTCCAACAAGATGGAACTCGACTTGTGATATGTTTGAGAAAGCCATCCAACAAAAAGAATCATTAATTGCGTTTCATCAAATTTTGTCAAGTAGGGGTAAATGTGCATCGTACGATCCTAGAAACTGGTTATTGATTGAGATCGTTACGGAGGTCCTTCAAATTTTTAAATCTTGCACAACTAGTTTATCCGGGGTTTACTATCCAACAAGCCCCATTGCTTTACCAAAAATTGCTGTCATGTGCACAAAGTTGAGTGAACTTCATTGTAGGGGTGCACCTTATTTTGATATGGGTGTAAAAATGAAAGAAAAATTTAGAAAATATTTTCAAGAACTACCCGCTGTTTTGACATGTGCTGCTGCGTTAAACCCTTGCATCAATGTTGGTGGTGTTGAAGCTTTAATAGAAAAAATTTGTGATGAGCTAGAGTTAAACGACGATCAAAACCCCTATTATAGCCAAACTTTAAAGAATGCTTTCAACACCACCTTGTCAAACATGTATGATGTTTACCTTACAAAATACGGGTCGTCTTCCCAAATTCATGACTCGTTAAGAGCTGTTGCCCAATCCCAATCCCAAACCGACCTTGAAATGGGGATGTACTACATGATTTGGGAAGACGCCGGTAAACGTCAAAAGGTAAACACCCCAAGCAGTGAACTTGGAAGGTATGGTGGTACCAACTTTGTGAAACACATGACTCCGGATGAATTTAGAAGTCTTGATTTGCTGGCTTGATGGAGAGGTAAGGAGGATGAGTTTCCGATCCTCGCCGCCATGGCCAAAGATTTACTAACGGTCCAAGCTTCCACGGTAGCTTCGGAGTCTGCTTTATCTGTTTCTGGCAGGGTTATATCGATTAGGAGGACTCGACTCACTCCACCAGCTATAGAGATGACGATTTGCTACAAGGATTACTTGGACTCTTTAGATAGGGCACAACATCAACGCTCACTCGAGGGGGAAATGGAGTATGAGGCGGGCTTGTATGAAGACGAGGTCAATCAAGGACATACTCAACCAATGACCGATGAAGAAGCCGCGTACGACGATTACCTAAGGAATAGCTCGGGATCGGGTAGCGAAGAAAATTAGTTAAAGAAACAGCAAACATTGAGGCAAATAATGAGTAAGAAACAGTAAGTTATTCATGTAATCGTGTCTAAGCATTCTTTAATGTTTGTATTTTTGAGTTACGAATATGCGATAACGATTTAATGTTTGTATTTTTAATGTAAAACTATAAATGAAAGTTATGTGTTTTTAATCTTCCAAGCAAAGAACCCTAACAACGAAAGCAAAGAATGGCTTCGGTCAGTCCGTTTTGCCTTGTAGTTACCGGTTTGCCTTGTAATTACCGGTTTGTTTATACTGTGAAAAAATAATGGTTATTTAAAAAAAAAAAAAAAAAAAACCGGTTAACCTAAAAACCGGTTATTAAAAAACCGGTTAATAAAAAAACCGGTTTATTAACCGGTTCTAACCGGTTAGACCGGTTAGGGTTTTGACATACAAAAACCGGTTATTAACCGGTCCGGTTATTAACCGAACCGGTTTTTTTTCAAAGCCAAAAAAAAACCGGTCCGGTTAATAACCGAACCGGTTTTTTAAAAAAAACCGATTTGTGCACCTCTAGTGGATATCTAACTTGAGTTTTTATTAAGAGGAAAGTATAAGAAACAATGCGAATCAAACATAATACTTTTTTATCGAAGTGGGCTGACAAGTTTCCATTTTGGTTACCCACAAAACCTGGAGTGCCTTTTTCTTTTTAAGAAGGTGAGGTTCTCTGTGCTCCTTTTTTACTTTTTCTTTCTTCTCTTGATTTTTCTTTTCTAAATGCGATATACAAAAATAGAAGAAAATGAATATGAAAACCAACTACATATGAATATGAATATATTTTTGTTCGTTTATATAATTTAGTTAATACTATAAACGAACGGTTTACGAACGTAAATAAATGAGATAACCGAACATAGATTAATGAGGACCATTGAAAATGACTGATCAAGTATCAACAAAAGTGAAATTCAATTGGTTGGGAATAATAACTAATGAAACTAGACGGGATTGTAATAAGTAGTGTTTTAATTTTGTAAAACTAGATTAAATTGTGATAGACTCTAAAAATATTTTTCTTTTAAAAATATGAAAACTCCCGAACATAAATGAACTTAAACAATAAACATAAATAAATGTTCACAAATATAAATAAAAGAATGAGATATATATTCAGGTTACTTCTTCTAACTAAATGAAAGTATGAAAAGAGCTTACAAAACTAATTTACCTAAAATAAAAATGGGACAAACTATGTAACTATGTAAAATATACGTTACTCTAGTTCTAAGTCACAATATATAAACCCTTAACCCATGGTAGACATGATGCTTGACTTTTGGTGGATTATGATGGTGAAGAACTGTATTTAAGTCTTGCGAGATTGTCAGTTTAAATCCCGAGCTCACACGAGTTTTCGTCCCACCGTATGATTTATAGGGGAAACGCCAAGCCAAACTCTAAAGTCAGCATGAGCTCAGTTAAAACTTCATAGCCTGACAAGAGTAGGACAACATGACTTAGAGGTGTGCAAGAAACCGAAAAAACCAATCCGAAACAGAAAGAAAACGAAAACTCCAAACCGAAAATACCGAACCAAATAAAAACTGACGGTTTGGTTTTGGTTTTGGTTTCGCATGTAATAAAAACAAAAAAAACCGAACCGAATTTCTAAATTTTTGTTTTTTAACACTTTATATTAAATAATTTATAAGATTTAGTAAATACACAACTCAAATATATTTGGTAAAATATACAAAAGTCTGTTATTTTACAATAAACAAAATAATTTATACCTAAATTTATTATTTTTTGCCAACTTTATTTTCGGCCTATATTTTTCAAGATCAAATGTCAAAAACCGAAACCAAAATGAAAACCGGAAAACCGAAACCGAAAAAACCGAAACCAAGCGATTTCAAATACTACAAAAACCAAAGTTTTAGTTTTTGATTCGGTTTTACCCAAAAACCACACCGAACTGCACCACGCATCCTAACATGACTCATGATATATAAAATATTAAAGTTGTAGCACCATAAGAATTAGTAGCCAATAATTGCAAGAAACGCCGTACGTGATTGGTGGACTAGTCCACATCTAATTCCAACTGGCAGTCAAAGCACGAAACCTTTTACGTGTACCAAATATTATAATTATGTTATATATCATCGGCTCTTTTCCAAGACAAGCCGAGCCGAGCCGAGCCGAGCCGAGCCGAGCCATAAAGAAACTCTACTTTTATAAACTTTTGACCACTTATTATCGGCTCAGCGTGCTCACCACACGCATCTTTTAAGTTACTATTATGGCCCTTTTTATTTCTCTTATTTAACCCGTTTAGCCCAAAAGCTAATCCGTTAATATTTCGATGCATACTAATTTGAATTTTCTAACCATGTTAGACTCGATACTAACCTTGTTAATTTTTCTTGTAAAGTGAGTCTATGATTTTACACGCACATACTATTTATGTAAATTATTAACATGATTTAATACTTTGAAGGCCATGTGTCGCGTTTATATAAAAGAATATAAAAAGAATATAACACAGAGTACTTTGTTTAGGTGTATGGGTATTTGTAATAAACATAAATGTATTGTCTTAAAAACGATGATACATCTTAAAAACATGTTTGCAGAAGTCGATATCCGCTACTAAATCGGTCAATTGAGAAGTTACGATTACTAAGGGATTACTCGGCGCCTAGTTGTGATTTTTACAACCATACTTAAAAATACACTACATTTTATAACTAATTGTATCATATCAAATTCAAAAAGATTATTTGTTTTATAATTTTTATATTATATTAAGTAGTGTTGTAAAACTTCAATATTGGTCAATTACTTGATACTTGGCACCATTACAAGACGATTTTCTCCAACTCTGCCTACATTACTTGAACTCGGATCTAGGCAGTCACTCATGAACTACTTGATGATTACCTGGATCTAGTCGGTAGTTACCTCGGAGCTACTCGGTAATTACCCTTAGCTAATAAGCCATAAATACTTTATGAATGAATATCAATTTTCAAAAACTTATCTATTTGAAATATTTAAAGGAAACAATTAATTGAGTTAGTATCGTAGGCTACAATGGTTATAAAATTCAAACGCAGAGGCTTGAAGTAGAGGTGGACAAATAAACCGGTTAACCGAACTGACCAAAAAATCAAACCGATTTTGAAATCTATTATGTAGAAACCGGATTGAAACCGTAGGTTCAGAACTGGTCTGTAATTTTTTTTTCCAAAAAAACCGGTTAACTGAACCGAAACCGATCGTAACCTAGTCAAGCAGCCGGGATCAACCCAAACCGGTTTCAACACTTGTTAACCAAAACGAACTGGTTTCAACCCAAATCCGTTTTGAGTTTCAAACCGATTTGTGCAAGACTGTTCAAAACACTCATGGCTCGCTCGATATAATCTCAAATTACGCAAGTTAGAAAAAAAAACTTGATTTGAAAGTTTGAAACAACCTTATCCGCGTTGGCTCATTTTTGTAACCGAACCGAACTCAACCCAAACTCGGCTCGATCATAGACTCGTTTGCTTCAAAATCGAGCTCGACCCTAACCGAGTTGTCTCGTTTAATTCTGAACTCCAGCTCGAACCCACTGTAGCTCGACTCATGAACAACCGTTTCTAGCTTGAAACGCCATTATTTTCCGAACCGAAAAATCTCAAATCAACCAAACCACAGGGACCAAACTAGTAACATCCTCTTGTATCTACACATCTATATGTATTATTACATACCACCCAGATATCTTATATATTAGATAAAAATCACTCAATTGTTTGTCAAAAACCAACATAGTTACTTTTCTATTAGACTAAGATTGCATTAAGGCCTCGTTTATTTTTTTAGAGATTTAAATCTGAATCTGAATACCACATCTGAATGTTAAGAGGTGGTTCAAATGTCTGAAATCTGAATCATTAAGAGGTGGAGACTAGAGACGAACCTCTAGTCATCGGAGATGGAGCCTAGTCTCCGGGTTAGAAGTTAATGGAGGCTGGAGACAAACGTATGTTTTTTTTTTGGGTTAAGAGGTTTTCAGACCCACTAAAAGCTTTTACTGGTTCAGATGCTATTAAGACGCTGAACCTCTTAATGCCAGAAAAAAAAAAATAGCCCCACATCTGATTACGTCTGACGGAATCAGACGTTTTCCTCTATTCAGAGAAAAGAGGCAAAAACAAACAGGGCCTAAGAATAAAAGTAAAATGTTCGAATGTGATAGATCACAAGACCGGTAAGGGGTGAAGACGAGCCGAGTCGGAGGTCGAATAGGCTCAAGTTCAGCTCGTTGTAATTTATGTGAGCTTAAGCTCAAACTTGGCTCGTTTTAAACTCTTTTTTTTTTCTGAAGCTTGAGCTTGGCTTGAGCTTAGGTTGAACCTATGTAGCATCTTAAACGAGTTAAAGCTCGGCTTGAGCTTTAACTATATAGTGTGAAATTATTAAACAGAAGTCTAAAGGATGGAAAAATATAAAATACACAAGTCTTGTTAAAGCTCGTACTAATTAAGCTACTGGTACAAAGTTTAAGCCTAGGCTAAACGAGTTTTATTTCTTAGGCTTGCGAGTGGCTTGACTCGTTTGCCATCCTAATTGCCGCTCTGGTTATTATTAAGTAATAAGTTATAGTTTAAGTTACTAACATACGATCTGTATATGCGAAATTATAATAAAAACTTTATTTATTTATCCTTTTTGCTAATTTAGTTTCAACTTTTTTTTGGGTATAAATAATAGTAATATTGTAGAGAAAGAGACCAGTGGTGCAGTTGATTAAGATTTGTCTTCATTCAAACTGTCATTGCCCCTCTCTTCAAATATGATCCTCCCTCCATCTTATTATTATTATTACTATTCACTCTTCATTAATTCTTTCAATTATCTTAAAACACAATCCGCTTAATTTTAACCGATTTCGGCTCTGTTTCAACTGATTGTATAGATCAGTTTCAACCGATTACCGCTCAGTTTTAACATTAACAGATTTCTGCTCAATTTCAACTAATTTCGGTTCAATTTGAACAAATCTATCAGGTTTCTGCTCAACTCTCAACTGTTTTCTGTTAAGCTTTCAACAGATTACTGTTCAGGTACAACAGATTTCTGTTCGGTTTCAACCGATTTCGGCTCCATTTCAACTGATTATATAAGTCAGTTTCAACCGATTTCTTCCCAAGTCTAACAAATTTCAACACATTTCCGCTCAATTTCAACCGATTTCGCTTAAGTTTCAACACATTACTCGTAACATATTACTGCTCACTTTCAACAAATTCCTAAAGATTACAACATTTCATGCGATTCACTTGCAGTAACTCCAACCAGATCCACAATGGTATCCCATCATCATTGGCTACTCCAATTAAAATCTCAAATAACCACCACCACCCACCAGATACCACCATTGGCATCCTCTCATTCGAACTCGCCACCATCCTCTCCAAAACCATCCACCTCCACAACTCCATTACCAACTCCAACATCTCCATATTAATAACCCAAACCTTATATTCAACCGGAATCAATACACTAATTTCCTCAAATGAAATATATCTCCTCCACCTAGCCGCAACCGAGTACCTCTCCGACCTCCACTGCATCGCTGCAGCCACCGCCAACCTTTGCCAGAAGTCCACAGTCCCACACTGAAGAAACACTAAGTGACCCCGGCAGATTACGGATAATCTGGGGGTTAAGTAGATGTTTCCCACGAGGGTTCGGTCCGGCAAAGATGGTTATTCTTCTGATGACCTGCAAAACAGACACCGTGAGCTCATCACTGAGAAGGGGGGGGGTACCTCCTTGTGACCACCCTCCGGCGTGAGAATCAGACTAGATTGCTCTGAATATGTGTATATTAAGAGAAATAGCTAGAGCAGATATATGATGGTATAAGATATGATATAAGATATAAGATGATCATACCGTTCCAAGGTGTTGGAGTATTTATAGCCGAAGGTAGGTTTCCAAGCAGGTACAGCCAGCTGTATAATATTCCTTTTCTACCAACTGTGGGCTACGCACGTGCCATGCTGGTGGTTGGTGGGTAGGCAGCGGCTGATAGTGACATGGCCGGCCGTGTACTATTCCTTTTCCACCAACTGCAGGCTATGTACGTGCCACGACAAGGGTTGGTGAGTAGGCAGCGGCTGATAGTGACATTAAGTACTAGAGCGTGCTCCTCGTCGTACTGTTGTCAGTGAGCTGTCGCTGCTTTGGTCAGATCTTGTCTATTTTGTCCATACCTTGGCAGGTATAGTACAAAAGATCCTCCAGAAGCGTACGGACTGGCTCATTTGGGCGGGAGTATTCCCGGCTTGCTCATTCCTTCTTCAGGTGACATTACTGAATTATTGAGAGTTAGTGCCTTGTGCGTGTAGCCTTGCTATTAGTGCGGGTAGCCTCCGCTGATGGCTTGTATCCGCAGCTGCGGGAACAGGCGGGGTACTTCACCATTGGGAGTCTTTTCCTGCGGGAACAGCTGGCGTATGCGCGTAAGGTCTTCATCTCTGAGCATGGTGGGTCCTGCGGAACCAGTTGGTCTTTGCGCAGACGTCCCTCTTCAAGGTGAGTCTTGCGGGTCCAACTGGGCTCTCCTGGGACCTACCTCTTCAAGTCCCCCCAGTCCAATGTTCTTCTCATGAATTGTTAATAAGTGAGGTAAACTTTTGGACTTAAGCAAGGGGTTTTGAAAAGGGTTTTTAGTTTTAAGGTTGTCCGTGGGGATTCTTCCCGCGGTTTCCCTAATGTCACGTGCAGAAATTCCCGACTTTTCTGCTTGATCTTTGGGTATGATGCGGGTAGGTGTGTAACCTCCTCGCAAGTCAGGAGCGTTGAGTTTCACTTGTGTAGATTCTCCACGAGGTTTTGGTAGTTTTAGACATAGTGATCAATTATGTTAAACAACCAATTCCATCTTGGAGCTTCAAACAATCTAGTTCTCAACGTTCCCGCTATGCGAGGATGTTATTTCCCTTTCCACAAGCATGGCCCAGAAGATCCTTCTTGGTTTTAATTCCCTGCGAGTACTAAGTATGTGAAGGGTTTCGCCTTGACACTGTACCCGCACTCGTCTTATAGTTACTTGACTCCCAAGGTATTCTTGGCTTCAATTCCCTGCAGGTGCTAAGTATGTGAAGGGTTTCGCCTTGACACTGTACCCGCACTTGTCTTACGGTTTCTTGGTTACCAAGGTAAGGGGGTGTAGTCCCTCTTATTTTTGAATCTTTTTGAATCTTTTTGAAATTCGAAGAGTTGGTGAAAGGATAAGAACAGTCCAAACTGTTGAAGGGACGTTAGCGTCGTCCGACGGTTTATTCTGACAGTTTCAGGACGTGCAGGTAGTTATAGCGACGTGACAGTATATGGTCATTCCAGACTCTTTTTCAGGCGCGTGGGCGCGAGTTTTTGGGTGCGTGGGCGCGAATTTTACGGCACGCGTCCTGTCGACAGCTGTTGCCAGCTTGCTTTCCACGTGTCGTTGTCTCATTGTGCCTGCGCTTTTCCCTCTCCTCCGCATTAAATTCTTCGCATTCATTGCGATGGGTATATAAAGGGGGAAGAGGATGCATCTCAACTTACACCTTCACCTCCTTCTTCTTCTTCTAAGCGATTTCCGGCGAATACTCTAACTTTTCCGTCGAGCATTCTCCTGAAATCGTTCTCTTTCATACCTCCAAAATGTCTTCTACTCATGATCCTGAGGTTACTGCCGAAGAGTCCGACTTATACCCTGAGAATCTGATGTCCGCGTCTGACAAGGACGATAAGAGTACTGCTGGCGAGTGCCAGTGTGCTCTTTCCGTCGACCTTTATCAGTACATCGTCAAGAAGTTCATGCTCGAGCTTTTCGAGCCTGAGTTTCCTGAGCCTCACCAGACGGTGTACGATGCCCCCAAGGGCAAGATATGGGTGTATGCTGCATTCTTCATCTATGGGAATCTCAGGTTCCCATTGATGAAGTTTGTGTACCATGTTTTGGAGAAACACGGTGTACACTTAACGGAGGTGCACCCGATGGCGATCGCAAAGGTTCGCCACTTTGAATGGGTGTGCCACATTCTGGGCGTTGAGCCCCGCGTCGACCGCCTGATGACCTTCTATTCCTGGAGGTGCATCCAGGGCTGGTATACCTTGGTCACTCGGATCAAGGGTTTGAAGATCTGTGCTACCGAGCGCAGTCTTCGGTCTTGGAAGCGGGAGTTTTTCTATATCTCCGCTCGCGTCGTCCCCATAGCGATGACGTTCAAGAACGGGAGAGCACTCCCCAACCTTCACGCCTCAAACTACCAGGAGACTGAATGGTTTACCAAGATCTCCCGGATCCAGACTCCGGTTTACCGCTTTGCGGAGTCTGGGATGGTGATGCTCGGGATGAGCCGGGTATGGAAGGATGCCGGTTCTGGGACGCCGCAAGTACCTATCATCCTTGAATACGGTTCGAATTCTATTCCCTATGGTATGCTCCATCTCTTTTTGCTGATTTAGGGTTTTTCTAACTGTTTCTGTTTATTTTCAGAGGGAAACAACTTGCAATCTCTTCTGCAACCGCGTGAGAGCGGTGGTCCCGCTCGGCTGGGTACTCGTGCTCTTGATGAGAACGAGTTGCCCATCCTGGAGCAAACGGCGGATAGGTTCGTGGAGGTCTACCCGCCGGGCCACGAGATTTTGAGCGCCATGTGGCCAGGTAAGGGATTCTTTAACCCTCGCCCTCTTCATGCTCAAACCTCTGCTGGAGTTTCCCTAATTTTATCATCTTCTGATGAGGGATCCGCAGATGGGCCTTTCTTCGTGAGGAAGAAGAAAGCTGCCGGCGTGAAGGGCAAGGCGAAGGTCGCCTCCACCGTCGATCAGGGAAATCGGTCCGACTCGGAGACCGAAAGCGAGGAGGCAGTGGGGAACCCTGGTGATGGTGAGACCACTGTTCCGGAGGTTGAGACAGCTGTCACCTCCGGGCAGCCCAGTACGACGACGGTGACCGGCGTGAAGAGGCCGGCTCCATCGGGTTCGTCCCCGCCTGTCAGAATCTTCAAGCTCAAGAAAACTCGTAAGTATAAATTAATCTTACCCGCAATTCTTTCCGCCATTAATATTTTGTCTTCGTGCAGGCGTGGATGCAACCGCATTCCAGAGTGGAGCGGGAAGGAGCACCTCTGGACCCATGACGGTAGGTTTGGTCAATCTACCCGAGGCGATGACCCAGGCGGCTGCGCCTGTGTGCAGTGTTGGTTCAGTTGCTCATCCCGTTGAGGCAACTGTTCCAATTGTGACGTCATCTCCGCCGGCTGTCAGTGCCATCTTTACTGCATCCTTCACTGAGCCGGCGGTGATTTTTTCTGCGGGCTCCTCCGTAGCGGTGGCCTCGGTTGTGAGTTCACCTCCAGTGAGTTCACCTCCGATTGTCTCTACCGCGACGGCTTCAACCGTGCCTCCGGCACCGGCGACTACCTCGTCCCCGGCCGGTTCATCAGGTATGTTCAGGGTTGGGGCTTCTAGCCAATTTCTGCCTCCTTCCTATCTGCCTGACCTCTTGGATGGATATCCCTTAGGTTCGGGTGATGGGTTTGGCGGCTACCGGCCTGTTGTCGACCCTACAGGTGCGTAGGGTTATTTTGGCCTAATATCTTTATTTTATATCATCTTTTCCTAACCGCTTTTTGTTTTTGCAGTTTCGGATTCCAATGAGGTGTATGTTCCACGGTGGAACATCCGCCGGGGAACAACCCTTCGAACGGCTGTGGACTGCGTCGAGTGGGCGCGTCACGCAGCCCCAAGTGGTGCGTTGGGGGAAGCCATGTCTAGCTACCAGGAGGGTAGGCTGACGAATGAGCTTCGGATTATCCTTGCCCGGATGCAGCCGCGCGTCGAGTTACTTTGTCGTGAAAATGACAAGTTAAAGGCGGCGCGTAGCGAGGAAGTGGCTCAGGCGCGGGCTATCCGGGAGGAGAACAGGAGACTTGCCGCCATTGCTGCGGAGAAGGAAAAGGCCTTCAAGGCCCTCGAGGTTGAAGTTTAGACCCGGCTCGAGGCTCGTTCCAAGGCTACCCAAGCTGTTAACGAACAGCTTAGGTTGGCTAAGGAAACTGCGCGGAACGCGACCGAGAGGGCCACAAGAGCTGAAGCCATTGCTGAGCCTTTGCACGCTGAGAATGAGGAGCTTAAAGCCAAACTAGAGAGGCCTCAGCAGGCTCATGATGCTTTGGCTTTAGAAGATGCCAAAAAGCTCCAAGAGATCTTGGACCAGAGGTGTATGCTTGATCACACTGAGCGTAAGCTGAAGGGCGTTGAAGAGGCTGCTGCTAAGGAAGTGTTGCTTGCCAACCTTAACAAAAATGAAGCCGAACGCGCTCGTAACCAAGCTCAAGCTGCCCTCCAGGAAGCTCAGATCACCAAGGAATGGCTTCTACGAGAGGCGTTGTCGCAGGTATGCGTAGCTTCATAATATCTTTACGCTTTTCTTTATACTTAGAAAAGTTTTTGATACATATATTTTTTTTTTGTAGGTTGTGCATCGGATCTTCACGAACACATGTTATGACGATGCCATGAGCGCAGCCCTCGACGCTTCCCATGAGGATGGGGAAAAGGCTGGTTTCTTGCTTGGTCTGGGGTTTGTTGAGAAGGGCATCCCGCCTTCCAACTTCCCTCTTTATGATGTGGACACTGAAGCTACTTACGACCAAGCAGTGAACCAGTATGCTGCCTTCCCGCATCCGGTGGTGGAGAAGGTGAACGAAATTGCTGCTGCTGATGATGGGTTAACTATTCTCAAGGCTTTCCTTGAACCGCCACAGCCAACTGATGGTGCGAGTTCGAGTGGGTTTGGAGGGAGTAGTCCTGAAGTTTGAACCTTGAGATCCCTTCCCACCGTTAGGATAGATTTACATTTCTGTAGGCGGGTAGATACCTGGCCATTCTTGTAATGTTTGAAATGTTTGTGCGGGTATGACCGTCACTTTCACTTAAATGACTTGCTTTATAAACGTTATATGACTTGCTCATGCATATTATAGTTTAATTTGGCACTTGTTTTGCCTCAAAACAATATATGATTTGCTCGTGCATACTTTAGTTTAACTTAGCAATTTTCCAAGTGTTTTGAATAAGTTAACCTTTCAACGCGTAGTTGTCAATAGGTTAGTGTTCAGTTTCCTCTATCATGATTGTGCGGGTAGGACCGTCACTTTCATTTAGTGGGATGACCAAACTTCACCTATAACTGACCTGCGTGAAGGTTTTCCTCATGTTTTCCGTAGAAATTTTTGTCGTTTCTTGTGTTTATGCGGGTTTTGCCGCCGTCCACACGCAATGACTTCCCCACTTATTTATGCGGTGAATACCGGCATCAGTGTTTTGAATAACCTTTCGACGCGCGGTTGTCAATAGGTTAATGTTCAGTTTCCTCTCATGATTGTGCGGGTAGGACCGTCACTTTCATTTAGTGGGATGACCAAACTTTACCTATAACTGACCTGCGTGAAGGTTTTCCTCATCTTTTCCTTAGAAATTTCTGCAGTTTTTTGTGTTTATGTGGGTTTTGCCGCCGTCCACACGCAACGACTTCCTTCCCCACTTATTTATGCGGTGAATACCGGCATATCAGTGTGGTCAGATCATAAGTATAAATGTAAGACCATCAGCGTCAATGTGATAAGGAGAATCATTTCCATTAGAAGTGGCTCTAGGCCTTTTCTTTACAAGTTTGGAATTGATCTACATGCAGCCTGTGTAATTGAGCTCCCTTCCATGTTCTTGGGATGGGGGTGTCATCGAGCCTTTCGAGCCGATATGCACCTGGTTCGGAATCTCGTTGTTTACGCAGTATGTAGTCTCCAACATTGAAGCTGCAGTTTCATTCGTGCTTTCCCCAACTGGGGTTCTACACGCATTAGCCTGCTTAGCGTTCATTACGCCACGAGGTGTGTGAGTTTCCCATCTCTGACAAATGCTTCGACGACGTCCTTCAAGGCTACGCATTCCTCCGTGGTATGTGTAACACCCCGACCAAAGGCGGATTATACATTGGGGCGCCACATATTGCTTCATTACTCGCGACACTATTGGTGTCAATATTTATTAATACACATTTTATCGCGCACGCGCAGCAGGGAAAATAAAGAACATAAATCAAACATAAATCAATATATTATAAATTATAACATTCAAACAACATTAACTTGTCTTGATACATTTTAATTCTAGGTCCAAAAGTAAAAGCGTCCTACGTGTCCACAAGCTCCAAAACAGCTACTGCAAACCTGAACATGTGTTAAAATAAACGTCAAACACTTGCGTGTTGGTGAGAAATCAAGTTTAATAGATAATCATAGATAATCATAGTAAATCTGCGCGCAACACGTGTATGTCTAGAGTTTAACAAGGGTGTAATCAGATTGTGATCAAGCCTAAGATAGTTCATAGATCATAGTTCAATCCATGCTCCCAATTGAGCATAAAAACGAGAAAACATCTGTGCAAGTGTAAACCAAGAAAACCGTAAACGATAGGTCTCCCGTGTTCAACTAATGGTACCAACGGAACTGCGGAATAGGCCGAACAAAGCGGTTAATGATACACACATACAAATAAACAGCCAAGTAAACGTCCTCAACACATGGGATACTGCGCGACTAAAGTTCATAAACAAGTTTAAGACTCAAGTTTTGTATGAACACATGAACATCCCAAAGCATTTAAAATAAAAAGGGATTAGATACGAGATAACTCACATGATAAACGATGCGGTGATAGATAAGCAAGAATCAACTCTTAAACAAGCAAAGTTAACCTATAATTAAAGATTATTGTTTTAACGATTGGTTTTAAGTCTTGATTATAAGTTAGCATAATTAAATAAGTAAATTATTATATATAATATATATTACCGGAAAAGCAGGGCAGAACAGGAAGGACGACGGAGGCAGAGAGGAAGACGGCAGAGAGCAAGGAGCAAGAGAACAGGAGAGATTAAGTGTTTGTGTGTGATGTGTTATGAAAAATAATACTATTATTTATAGAGAAACCCTAGGGAACACAATCCCTAGAAAAAGGGGAAAAGATCTCAAAAAGTAAAAGATTCCAAAAGCAAAAGATATCAAAAGATATGGCAGCTGCAGGGGGCAAGATAAAGCTGTCAGGGAACAGTAACAGGCATGGGCGGTTCAGATAAAGGTACTGGTCAAGCATGGCAAAAGCAGATCTCAAAAGATAATGTCAGTCACTTTTTCTACCAACCAATGGGGGTTGGTACGCATGCTGCGCCGAAAGTAACTATTCAGACATTAGATAGGTTAGGTCAACAGCACAGAAGATAAGACAACACAAAAGCAAACGGCTAGATTTAAACAGAAGATACAAGGGTTAAGCGCGGGAAGGCTGAGTGCGCGAGCGCGAAGGCTGGCACAACAATCCTTAGCGCACTGCGGGAAGAATCACATCCTTAGCGTGCTGCGTGAAGAACTAGAATTCTAAGCGCATCGCGGGAAGAACATACATTCTTAGCGCATTGCGGGAAGAACATACATTCTTAGCGCATTGCGGGAAGAACATGCATTCTTAGCGCGCTGCGAGAAGAGTTCTCTTCACGCATCGCAGGAACAAGATGTCTTCACGCAGGCTTCCATGTAAGGAGTCTGGCGCGTGGAGCTGCGCAGACAACCTTAGGCGGGAAGGAACAAAGGACAAGCAAAGAGTTAGAAGAAAGAGGGAAACAAGGCGGAAAGAGAGAAGGAGAGGGAGGGGACGGCGGAAAGAAAGAGAGAGAAAAAGGCGGGAAGGAAATATATATTATTATTATTAAAAGTAAAATATAAGTATAAATAAATATTAAATCATAAAAGAGAGATCGGGTCAGAGAACGGGTACCTGGGTCGGGTCGGATCGGGGCAGATGTCACAGTCTCCCCTACTTTAAGAAATTTCGTCCCGAAATTTATCTCGAAGTAGGTTGCGCAGAGAACAGGTGCGGGTACTTGATCTTCATTTGATCTTCCCTTTCCCATGTAAACTCGGCTCCGCGCTTGGACTCCCAGCGAACTTTCACGATAGGGATACGACTGCGCTTGGTTTGCTTAACCTCGCGATCCATAATCTCAACAGGCTTCTCAATGAAATGCATGGATTCATCAACTTGAACTTCATCAAGTGGAATGTGAAGGTTCTCGTCAGCTAAACACTTCTTGAGATTGGAAACATGGAACGTTGGATGCACATTACTGAGCGCGAGCGGCAGGTCAAGTCTGTAGGCAACTTTTCCCACACGCGCGAGAATCTTGAATGGACCAACATAACGAGGAGCAAGCTTACCCTTCTTCCCAAAGCGGACAACACCTTTCCAAGGCGACACTTTGAGGAGAACAAGATCACCAACTTGAAATTCGAGAGGCTTTCGCCTACGATCTGCGTAACTCTTCTGTCGGCTTCTAGCAGTCAGCAGATGATCACGGATCTTGGCGATTTTATCGGTTGTCTCTTGAACAAGTTCGGGTCCTGTGATTTGAGTTTCACCCACTTCGCTCCAACAAATCGGGGAGCGGCATTTACGACCGTAAAGTGCTTCAAATGGGGCCATACCGATACTGGAATGATAGCTGTTGTTATAAGAAAACTCGATCAAAGGCAGGTGTGAATCCCAATTACCTCCAAAATCAAGAACACAAGATCGGAGCATATCCTCAAGAGTTTGAATAGTTCGCTCAGACTGACCGTCAGTCTGAGGATGATATGCCGTACTCATGTCCAAGCGAGTTCCTAGCGCAGATTGGAGAGATTTCCAAAAGCGAGATATAAAACGGCCATCGCGATCGGATATGATGCTCAAAGGAGTACCATGGCGGCAGACGATTTCCTTGACATAAAGCTGCGCGAGATGCTCAACACGGTAGTTTTCACGAATGGGCAGAAAGTGAGCAGATTTAGTCAATCGATCCACTATTACCCAAATGCTATCATGTTTGCTTGCTGTCAAAGGTAACTTGGTAATAAAGTCCATCGCTATACCTTCCCATTTCCACGTAGGAATTTCTGGTTGTTCGAGCAAACCAGATGGGCGTTGGTGTTCAGCTTTTACTTTAGAACAAGTCAGGCATCTAGCTACGAACACAGCAATATCCTTCTTCATACCGGGCCACCAATAAGTAATGCGCAAATCCTTGTACATCTTATCAGCGCCAGGATGAATAGAATATCGAGATTTGTGCGCTTCACTCAGGATATCAGCGCGAAGATTCTCATCACAAGGGATCCAGATGCGATTGAGATAGCAGAGAATTCCACTCAGATTAGGGACAAAATGCGCTTCCGCGCCACACGCTAACTCGGCGCGAAGGTTACCGTTACTGATGGATGCGCGCTGCGCGTCACGAATACGCGATTCAAGGTTGCTTTGAATCGGCGCGAAGTGAAGCTGGGTGCGCGGCAAGATACAGTTAAGCTGGCAGGGTTTTCGGCTGAGCGCATCGGCTACCACATTAGCCTTACCAGGATGATACCGGATCTCACAATCGTAATCGCTGATGAGTTCGTTCCATCGGCGTTGCCTCATGTTAAGTTCCTTTTGATCAAAGATATGCTGAAGGCTTTTATGGTCAGTGTAGAGGATACACTTAGTACCATAAAGGTAGTGTCTCCAGATCTTCAAGGCAAAAACAACTGCACCAAGCTCGAGGTCGTGAGTTGTATAATTCTTTTCATGAACCTTAAGTTGCCTTGATGCGTAAGCGATAACCTTGCCTCGTTGCATAAGAACACAACCGAGACCTTGGTTGGATGCATCGCAATACACGACAAAATCATCATTACCCTCAGGTAGCGCAAGAACAGGAGCTTCACACAACAAACGCTTGAGCGTCAGAAAGGCTTCTTCTTGCTTCGAGCCCCAAATATACGGTTTACCTTTGTGCGTCAGAGCTGTTAAAGGCAAAGCGATCTTCGAGAAGTTCGAAATGAAGCGCCGGTAATAACCAGCTAAGCCCAGAAAGGAACGGATCTCAGAAGGAGAGGATGGCGTAATCCAGTTCTTGATTGCTTCAATCTTGGATGGGTCGACATGAATACCCATCTTGTTTACAACATGACCAAGAAACTGTACTTCATCAGACCAAAATTCACACTTGGAAAGCTTAGCATAGAGTTGCTCGGCTCTAAGCTTTTGCAATACCAATCGGAGATGTTGCTCATGCTCGGCCTTGGTCTTAGAATACACCAGAACATCATCGATAAACACGATCACGAATTTATCCAAGAAAGGCCTACACACCCGATTCATAAGATCCATGAAAACGGCGGGTGCGTTGGTTAAACCGAAGGACATGACCAAGAATTCAAAATGGCCATAACGAGTACGAAAAACAGTCTTCGGAACATCTTCATCGCGGATGCGCAACTGGTGATAACCAGAGCGGAGATCAATCTTCGAGAAACAGGAGGCACCTTGGAGTTGATCAAAGAGGTCGTCAATACGCGGTAAGGGGTACCGGTTTTTAATGGTGAGTTTGTTCAACTCGCGGTAATCAATACACATGCGAAACGATCCATCTTTCTTTTTAACGAACAACACCGGAGCACCCCAGGGCGAAGAGCTAGGGCGAATGAATCCTTTAGCAGTCAACTCTTGAAGTTGGCTGGCCAATTCTTGCATCTCAGCGGGTGCAAGACGGTAAGGAGATTTAGCAACGGGGGAAGCACCAGGGACAAGATCAATACGGAACTCGACTTCACGAGCGGGAGGGATACCAGGAAGATCATCAGGAAAAACTTCAGGGAAATCACGCACAACAGGGATATCGCGAAGCTTCTTCTCTTCAGCAGGTTTAACCACATGGGCTAAGAATGCAACACACTTCTTCCGCATGAGTCTTTGGGCTTCGGCGCAAGACATAAGTTTAAGACCACTGGAGGGTTTTTCGCCGTAGATATGAAGATCACCATTTTCTCGAGGAATGCGAATCATCTTCTTGGCGCAAATAACTTCGGCGCGATTCTTCGAGAGCCAGTCCATACCAATGATAACATCAAAGCTTCCAAGAGGCATAGGGATGAGGTCGATCAGAAAATCATTTTCGTTAAGGTTAAGCGTGCAATCTTTAATTACCGAGTTTATTAAAACAGTTTCGCCATTAGCCAATTCAACTGAAAAATCTTCTTTTAAGTTATCGCGCGGTCGCGCAAGCTTCCGCTCAAAGGCGCGAGAGATAAAACTTCTATCGGCGCCAGTATCAAAAAGCATAGATGCATAAAATCCATTAAGCAAAAATGTACCATTAACTACGTCGTTATTCGCTTGCGCTTGGTGCGCGGTTATGTTAAAAGCTCGGCCACGCGTCACTTGGTTCGAAATTTGGTTCACCGGATTCGCTTGTGTGATTTGCACTTGTAGTCTCGGGCACGCGTTCCGGAAATGACTGGGATCACCGCAGTTAAAGCACGATCTAGGTCGTGGGTTTTGGTAATTTGGCTGTGGGTTCTGCGGGTAGGCTGGTGGTGTTGGCGCAATCGGATTGGAGGGAGGGGTTCTACAGTACTCAACGGAGTGACCTACGCGGCCACATCGGTTACATTGTCGACACGGAACTTGAGGTGGGTGATGAAGTCTACAGGTTGGGCAAAAGGGTTGGTTTCCTGTGTAAGGTTTCTTAGTTGGCGGGGCAGGAAGTGCTGGATTGGTTAAGGCATAGTTGTGGACTACAGGAGGTGCTGGGTAGGTTGACAGTGGGTTAGGCGTGTTAACTGGAGGTTGATAAATTGGTTGCTGGACAATGGGCGGGTTGGTAAGCGCATAGGCTTGTCTGCGCCTACGTTTCTGGTTATGGTTTGAGGGTTCTGGTTTGGTTTCTGTTGGTTCAGGGACAGACTTGGTGGGTTTGGTCTTCTCAGTTCCCCGCAGGAACAGGGTTCCTGCTCTGACATGGTTGTCGCTGAGCACAGCGGCCAATTCGATGGCGTCAGAGAGGGTAACTGGGTTTCTGGCCCATACAGAATCTTGAATTTCCATGGGGAGACCCCCAAGAAATTTCTCGATTGCTCGGCGGGAAGGGGTAACAAGGTGAGGGACCAGTAAGCTTAGCTCGTGGAAGCGCGTCGCGTACTCGCGCGCTTCACCGCTGTATTGCTTCAAGTTCCAGAATTCTTCCTCCAGGCGCTTAACTTCGTTGGGAGGGCAGAATTCTCGCGTAAGAATTTCCTTGAATTCCTCCCATGTCATGCTAGAAGCAGCCTCTGCGCCACGCGCATGAGCTACTCCATTCCACCATGTAAGCGCTCTGGATTCCAGGACACTGGAAGCATATAGGGTTCGTCTTTCTGAGGGGCATTGGGTATGGAGGAAAGTGTTTTCAATCTTCTCAAGCCATTGGAGCATCACGGTGGCTCCTTCAAGACCTGTGAACTTCGGAGGGTTACCCGCATTAAAGGACTTAATGTTATAACTGGAGGTATTAGCATTGTTTTGGCTCAAAGCTTGGGCTATTG
Source organism: Bidens hawaiensis (assembly GCF_021521415.1). Lineage (NCBI taxonomy): Eukaryota > Viridiplantae > Streptophyta > Magnoliopsida > Asterales > Asteraceae > Bidens > Bidens hawaiensis. Next base: position 421,544 of record NW_027492052.1, read on the forward strand.
CGGCGGCCATTTCCTGGGAACGTTGCTGTCTACGCATGCGCGAGGCTTCTCTTCTCTGAAATCGGCGAGATAGCGGAGGCATTCTATAAAAGTTTTAAATTTTAGTTAATATCTTGGTTTTAGCGCAAAGTTTTAATCTTATAAAGCTTGGTTTCGCAGAGTTAGATACTATCAAAAGTTAAAGTAAAATAAATGACTTTAAATGCAGACTTAATAAGGGTAACAAATTCGAATCAAGAACCGACAATTCACGTATCACCGTGACTTTCCGAGTTCTCAATTTAAAATAGCTAGTAAACGAGTATTGGAGATTGACGATTCATGTATCACCATGACTTTCCAATCTTCGATATAAAATATACAAGAAAATGAGTATTGGAGGTTGACAATTCATGTATCACCATGACTTTTCAAGTCTCCAACCTCAGAACATAATCGTAAATGGAAATTGAAAATCAACTATTCATGTATCACCATGACTTTTCGGATTTTCAAATTCAACAAACGAATATGTAAGTAAAATCAATAAAAATCGAAATTCAACAAAAATCGAAATATCGCGAAATAAAACATAAAATCATATACTGCGCAAGTGCGAGCATATTCATAAATAACGAGTAATTAACAATAAGCGTGCAAACATGAGATTTCTCTCATGCGCGAGAAGGGACTCTTAGGTATTCTAGGCCGTTACGTCTAACCACCTATCCTAAAGTCAACGCGCTCTGATACCAATCTGTAACACCCCGACCAAAGGCGGATTATACATCGGGGCGCCACATATTGCTTCATTACTCGCGACACTATTGGTGTCAATATTTATTAATACACATTTTATCGCGCACGCGCAGCAGGGAAAATAAAGAACATAAATCAAACATAAATCAATATATTATAAATTATAACATTCAAACAACATTAACTTGTCTTGATACATTTTAATTCTAGGTCCAAAAGTAAAAGCGTCCTACGTGTCCACAAGCTCCAAAACAGCTACTGCAAACCTGAACATGTGTTAAAATAAACGTCAAACACTTGCGTGTTGGTGAGAAATCAAGTTTAATAGATAATCATAGATAATCATAGTAAATCTGCGCGCAACACGTGTATGTCTAGAGTTTAACAAGGGTGTAATCAGATTGTGATCAAGCCTAAGATAGTTCATAGATCATAGTTCAATCCATGCTCCCAATTGAGCATAAAAACGAGAAAACATCTGTGCAAGTGTAAACCAAGAAAACCGTAAACGATAGGTCTCCCGTGTTCAACTAATGGTACCAACGGAACTGCGGAATAGGCCGAACAAAGCGGTTAATGATACACACATACAAATAAACAGCCAAGTAAACGTCCTCAACACATGGGATACTGCGCGACTAAAGTTCATAAACAAGTTTAAGACTCAAGTTTTGTATGAACACATGAACATCCCAAAGCATTTAAAATAAAAAGGGATTAGATACGAGATAACTCACATGATAAACGATGCGGTGATAGATAAGCAAGAATCAACTCTTAAACAAGCAAAGTTAACCTATAATTAAAGATTATTGTTTTAACGATTGGTTTTAAGTCTTGATTATAAGTTAGCATAATTAAATAAGTAAATTATTATATATAATATATATTACCGGAAAAGCAGGGCAGAACAGGAAGGACGACGGAGGCAGAGAGGAAGACGGCAGAGAGCAAGGAGCAAGAGAACAGGAGAGATTAAGTGTTTGTGTGTGATGTGTTATGAAAAATAATACTATTATTTATAGAGAAACCCTAGGGAACACAATCCCTAGAAAAAGGGGAAAAGATCTCAAAAAGTAAAAGATTCCAAAAGCAAAAGATATCAAAAGATATGGCAGCTGCAGGGGGCAAGATAAAGCTGTCAGGGAACAGTAACAGGCATGGGCGGTTCAGATAAAGGTACTGGTCAAGCATGGCAAAAGCAGATCTCAAAAGATAATGTCAGTCACTTTTTCTACCAACCAATGGGGGTTGGTACGCATGCTGCGCCGAAAGTAACTATTCAGACATTAGATAGGTTAGGTCAACAGCACAGAAGATAAGACAACACAAAAGCAAACGGCTAGATTTAAACAGAAGATACAAGGGTTAAGCGCGGGAAGGCTGAGTGCGCGAGCGCGAAGGCTGGCACAACAATCCTTAGCGCACTGCGGGAAGAATCACATCCTTAGCGTGCTGCGTGAAGAACTAGAATTCTAAGCGCATCGCGGGAAGAACATACATTCTTAGCGCATTGCGGGAAGAACATACATTCTTAGCGCATTGCGGGAAGAACATGCATTCTTAGCGCGCTGCGAGAAGAGTTCTCTTCACGCATCGCAGGAACAAGATGTCTTCACGCAGGCTTCCATGTAAGGAGTCTGGCGCGTGGAGCTGCGCAGACAACCTTAGGCGGGAAGGAACAAAGGACAAGCAAAGAGTTAGAAGAAAGAGGGAAACAAGGCGGAAAGAGAGAAGGAGAGGGAGGGGACGGCGGAAAGAAAGAGAGAGAAAAAGGCGGGAAGGAAATATATATTATTATTATTAAAAGTAAAATATAAGTATAAATAAATATTAAATCATAAAAGAGAGATCGGGTCAGAGAACGGGTACCTGGGTCGGGTCGGATCGGGGCAGATGTCACAGTATGGCCTTTTGTCCTGTGGAGGTCACAGGATTTGCTTTGATCAGCGTTTGGACGCTGTCGGATTATTGGAGCCTCTGGCCATGGGAGCCTCTTGGTGGCGAATATCTCGGTGACGCTTTTGGTGAGTGGCGTCCATCTGGAGTTCCGGTTCGACAACTGCATGTTATCCTTTCCGCCTAACCGCTGGTGCGAGCCGGATGAGGTGCCAAAGTTTACCCTTTGCCAAATACCAAGCTTCCTCTTTTTGTTTTGTCGGGCGGTAAGGACGTTGTTTTCTCTTGTTTTTTGAGTGTAGAGGTTTGTGCTCTGGGGAAGATCTCTACCCAGTTTCTTTTCCGTTTCCGCGAAGCGTTTAGCTGCTGTCATGATGGCATCCCATGTGGATGGCATGCCGTCTTTACCCGTCAATGTGCGGATAAGCTCTGGGTATTCGGCACCTTGGATGAAAGCTGCGCGAACAAGATCCTCGCTTATGGTACCCAGACTCAGCTTCTTTGAGTTGAAGCGAGTGATGAAGTCTAGTAAAGACTCATCTTCCTCTCGGATGCAGTTGAGGATCGTCCATTGCTCTTCGGTATACTTTCTTTGTTGACTGAAGTGTTGGCTGAACTTCTGTTGGAAGTCTGCCCAATCGTAGATGTGGTGGACCGGTAGACGGTCAAACCACGCTCTGGCTGCCCCAACAAGCGTCATTTGGAACATGTAACACCACGTGGGTTCCGTCCAATTGCTGACGGTTGCCCCCGCTATGAATCTGTTCAAATGATCGTCTGGGTCAGATATACCATCATATGTGCCTATGTTGGACATTTGTTTGGCACTTTTCGGGGCAATTGCTTCCGCAATGTCCCTTGCAAATTTGGACGTTCCCGTATTTGCAACAGTTGGTCTAAAGGTTTTGGAGAAGTCCCGTGGGTTTCCCCACGCGTTCCTTGGTTTGAAGGTTTCTCCAAAATTCCTTCTTGGTTGGAAGTCTGCTTGTTTATGCTTCCCTTTCGCCCTATGGCGCGGGTTTGCGTCACTGTTAGATTCTTCCCAATCTTTATCATACTCGCACTCATTACTCATGTTGAGCTGTTGAGTGCTTCCGAATTCGTCAGCCTGTTGGAGTGAACGTAAGCGTTCATCCAACTCAGCTTGGAATTCCTTCTGACGTGCTTCCGCCCACGCTTTAACTTGATCAAGTGTTTGGCGGGGGAGCCTCGTCTGTTGTCTCTCCAACTGGGTATCGGTGAATCCCAGGGGAGGATTATTTACTGCACTTGCCCCGGCTTGGGTAACCGGGGTAGTGTTCGTAAATATTGTGTACTCGCCGGTGTTCCCCCCAGTAGCTGGGGTTGTGGTTACCGGAGTTTCTTGGTCACTCGCTGGCATTGGCACCGGAGTAACCTTAACCATCTTTCCAGAGGTTTTGAAAAAACTGAGAAAATTAGTTCTAGCTTTTATGCACGGATGGCGCCAATGAAGAAACACTAAGTGACCCCGGCAGATTACGGATAATCTGAGGGTTAAGTAGATGTTTCCCACGAGGGTTAGGTCCGGCAAAGATGGTTATTCTTCTGATGACCTGCAAAACAGACATCGTGAGCTCATCACTGAGAAGGGGGGGGGTACCTCCTTGTGACCACCCTCCGGCGTGAGAATCAGACTAGATTGCTCTGAATATGTGTATATTAAGAGAAATAGCTAGAGCAGATATATGATGGTATAAGATATGATATAAGATATAAGATGATCATACCGTTCCAAGGTGTTGGAGTATTTATAGCCGAAGGTAGGTTTCCAAGCAGGTACAGCCAGCTGTATAATATTCCTTTTCTACCAACTGTGGGCTACGCACGTGCCATGCTGGTGGTTGGTGGGTAGGCAGCGGCTGATAGTGACATGGCCGGCCGTGTACTATTCCTTTTCCACCAACTGCAGGCTATGTACGTGCCACGACAAGGGTTGGTGAGTAGGCAGCGGCTGATAGTGACATTAAGTACTAGAGCGTGCTCCTCGTCGTACTGTTGTCAGTGAGCTGTCGCTGCTTTGGTCAGATCTTGTCTATTTTGTCCATACCTTGGCAGGTATAGTACAAAAGATCCTCCAGAAGCATACGGACTGGCTCATTTGGGCGGGAGTATTCCCGGCTTGCTCATTCCTTCTTCAGGTGACATTACTGAATTATTGAGAGTTAGTGCCTTGTGCGTGTAGCCTTGCTATTAGTGCGGGTAGCCTCCGCTGATGGCTTGTATCCGCAGCTGCGGGAACAGGCGGGGTACTTCACCATTGGGAGGCTTTTCCTGCGGGAATAGCTGGCGTATGCGCGTAAGGTCTTCATCTCTGAGCATGGTGGGTCCTGCGGAACCAGTTGGTCTTTGCGCAGACGTCCCTCTTCAAAGTGAGTCTTGCGGGTCCAACTGGGCTCTGCTGGGACCTACCTCTTCACACACCTAGTGTACTTCAAACATGTTTATAATGATATCGTATCCGGTACGGTTAATGTTAATAGTTTAGGCTTTTTAGTTAAGGATATGGATGCAATGGTTAAGCGGTTCGAGAGATATGTTAACACAACAGCTAAGTTGTATAATGAGTTAGAGGTGTTGAATCAGTTGGAAAATGGTAAGAATAAGTTTAAGATGCATCAACACGAAGAAAGCCGAAAAGCGTTTGAACAGAAAGTGGTTTGGCAGATTCAGGAAGTCAGGCGGTTGAAGGACGCGTCGTTGTGGAATCGGACTTTTGATAAAGTCATGGAGATGGTTGCCAGGACGGTCTGCACGCTTTACTCGCGCATATGCGCTGTTTTCGGTGATACGTTTGCGAGACTAGACGTGTTTGTTAGTGACTCGGGTCGTGGTAGTGGGATGGGGCCCGGGAGGTTGTTAACGGAGTGTTCGAACCGAGCGAGTTCGGTTTCGGGTTCAAAGTTTGATGCTTTTAATGACGGGTTTGGTAATGATTCGGTTAGGACAGATTCGGTTCGTGTTGATGGGTTTAATAAGTTTAGGGATCATGAAGATTATAGCTTTTTTAACTCGGGTTGCAGTATGGGACCGGGGAGGTTGTTAATGGAATGTTTGAACCGGACTGGTTCAGTTTCGGGTTCAAAGTTTGATGCTTTTGATGACGGGTCTGTTAAAAAATGCGATGATGATCAAAGCAGCAAGGTTTCGGGTACTTTTAGTGTGTCGAGTAACGTAAGAAAAGATATCAAGAATTTGAAAACTTGGTTTAAAAGTGACACGAAGAATAAGTTACTGCTGCAGGCTTCGGAAGCTACTGTTGGAGGGTCTGCATTAGCGCAGCATTATGCTAATGTGATTATTGTGATTGAGAAGTTACTGAAATACCCTCATTTAGTCGGTGAGGAAGCTAGGGATGATTTGTACCAAATGCTACCAACGAGCTTACGGTTAGCGTTAAAAACAAGTTTAAAGTCGTATGTGAAAGATTTATCGATATATGACGCGCCTATCGCGCATGATTGGAAAGATAGGCTTGATGGGATTCTTGGTTGGCTTGGACCGATGGCGCATAACATGATTAGGTGGCAAAACGAGAGAAACTTTGAGCAGCAACAGATTGTTTCGAGAACTAATGTTCTTCTGCTGCAAACATTGTATTTTGCAGATAGAACGAAGACGGAAGCAGCCATTTGTGAGCTGCTTGTCGGGTTGAATTACATATGTCGGTATGAGCATCAACAGAACGCGTTGTTGGATTGTGCGAGTAGTTTTGACTTTGAAGAATGTGTGGAATGGCAAACTGAATATTAAGATTCATGATGTGAATATTAATGTATGAGTTGTTTTATGTACTTTATTACAAGGCGTAAGATATCGTGTCGAATGTCGCCTTTGAAGTACCTATATTAACTTGTTAACTTTATGTTTGTGTTACACTATACTGATGTGTTAAAACTTATTATGTTAAGTTAGCTAAAAACATGTAATAATGGAATGTTATGCACTATATCATCATGCTGATAGTAAAACTCTATAAGACTATGTCTAGTTAAGAACATGAAATAATGTGAACATGCTAAGCCAACATCATTGAATTTGATTGTACGGTACAACGCGGCGATGCATACACCGGCGTGTGGGGTCCGCCTGCAAAATGTATCTAACTTAACTTTTAGTTGCTGGTAATGGTGTGGCTGGTGGTGGTTTGGTTGAAAAGAAAAGGATTAAAAGTTAAAAACATCAAAGCTGTTTGAACCTTTTTTTAACCATCATGTTCTTATCCAACACTGTTAAGTGGGTCCCAGTCACGGAATGCTATGAGGGTTGGCGCCTGGTCGGGACACGTGTCTTTCAAGGGCACGGAAACTTAAAAAAATTTCTAAATATATAATTTGAATACCCGAACTTTTATAAGCTCATTATTTTATAATACCCAAAGTCCCAAACACTTTATAGTCTATTGGTATGTCATAAACTCATTCTAATATCATCATCATCATCATCGTCGTCGTACTCAGAATATCCCACCAATAGCAAAGCTATGGTAGGATCTGAGGAGGGTAAGATGTAGACAACCTTACCTCTACCCTTTAGGAATAGAGAGGCTGTTTCCGGTGAGACTCACGGCTCGATAGTAGTTTTGCAACAAGCCTTGGACATAAGGCACATAACACTCAACCATCAGGACACCGCCGATTGGTGTATGTACCCTTGTCTTTCGGCTATCAACGCGACCACATAATGCCTGACTAACCTTCCGCCACTTTTAACGTTATTTTCACGAGATTAGTAAAATAGCGTCAAAATTAGTGCAATTTCACTTTTGACCACCCGAGGGTTCACACATATATACATTATATGCGCGCACCGCAAGCAGGGCGAACTCATTCTAATATCATGATTTTGCTAATTGTTAGGTTTCTTACTATAACTTTAATCGTCGTTTAAAAAAATAGTTTACATTATTTAGTTCGTTAAGGTTTAAAGGGCATATTTTTCTGGCTCAACCCGGGTACACGAATTCTTAGGGCTAGCCCTGGTCCCAGTTATGTGGTACTAGAAGAAGTGAAATGAAATGAAGTTGTAGTTGTGAATACTGAAGGTGGACCAAAAGACCGAAACTATGAACATGGTCCCATTTAGGGTGTGTTTGGGATTCCTTATTTTCCCCTCCTTATGACTTATGAATGTTTAATAAGTCCTTTTTATGTTTATAAAGTGTTTGGGAACACATAAGGACTTTTACTTTTCTCCTTATCAACAAGGCTAAAAAAGAGGGTTTCAATAAGTTGAGATTTGGTAATTTATCAACTTATAGGTTTGGAATTTCCATTCCACCCATCCCACCCATCTCTCTTTAACCATTACACCCTTACATCAATAAGCTAAACCAAACACTTTAAAAAAAACAACTTATTAACTTATTGGCTTTTAAGTTAATCCAAACACTTTTTTGGAAACTCCTTCTTAGAAAGTCATAAGTCCTTTTCAACTTATCACAAAAAGGCCTTTTCAACTTAAATAAGGAATCCTAAACACACCTTTAATGGAGTTTGAAACCATCATCATCATTATATTCTTCATGCCTGTTGCATGCCTCAAATTCATGAGAATGTTGTATACCTTTTTTTCTATATCATTGTATGATCTCCTCGGCGCGAAACGTGCATTGCTTTTTATGGAATAGGAGCCCGGTAAACAAGTAGGATTCGGGTAAAAGAACCCGAACTTAAATAATTTGGGATGTATATTTAGTTTAAAAAAAAGAGAAAAAAAACAATCCCAGGTCTGGGACGGGTATGATAATAGGTGAAACCAACACAGTTACCTAGACCCGTTTTTCTGCATAAAAATTTATTATATAATCTTAAAAATGTATATAAATAGTATATTAAAGTTGTTCGAAACTTAAAATTATTACAAACGTAGCTGGTGTTTGATATTTCTAGTCTTTTTTTAAGTGGGTTCAGATCAAATTTCGGGTAACGTGCTTCCCAATGAATAATTTATGACTACATAAGGTCATGGACACGTTTTTTATATTAAAAAAAAAAAGACAAATAGTATTAGTATGTTAAAGTTAAAACTTAAAATCATTATCAGCGTGGTTAGGTATTTGATATTTCAAGTCAGCTTTTATGCAAATTTAGGTCCAGACTCGCTTGTATGCGATTAATCCGGCCTTAAATTATCATTGCCTTCGCTTTTCAACTAGAGAGGTTTGAATCAAACTTATATGTAGCTGGCTTTCGGTTCATTATAGGATTCATGTTTTTCTTATTTTCATACCTAGGTAAGGAAATAAAAACATAACTTTTAAGAAAAGGCAACTTTCAAACTATAGCACCATCATGTGAAATCTATAGGTTTTGACTTTTAATTGTCACATGTTTGTTAAATTGTTTAGGTAATGTTTTTATATTATGTAATGACGATTACCTTATATTGAGTTTCAAGACTCTAAAAAATATAATTCTTCTAATTTTATTAATCATCGGTTGTATATTAAAAACGATAGCAAAACGCTAAAAGAAACCATAGTAATTACATGATATAAAGATGAAACCTGACTATCTTTTAAAAACTTCTCTCATCAAATCATATATATATTCTTTTAAAAACTTCTCACATCAAATTCTATATATTCTTTATTCAATTTAATAATACTTCTTGTACTTTATTTTATAATTATTTTTCATTTTCGGGGCAATTTCATAGAATAGTAACCAAGTTTCAAAAGTGTTTCAATTATGTCACTCAACTTTAAAAAGTGTTCCAATTAAGTCACTCAATTTTCATATTTTATTAAATTAAAGGTTTTAACATGTTTTTTTAACGCTTTTAATTTTTTGTTTCACATAGAAAATCTTTTTATCTTTTTTTTATGTTGACGTTGAGTGGCGGCGTGGATTTTATTTTTTATTTTTGAATTTTAATATAATTAACGTTTTTAAATTTTTTAAAAATATAACTACTTATATTGCAAATTCCGACCCCCACATCTTATCCTCCATTTCTTTCTTAACAAACCAAAAATCGGTGAGACTCGATTTGAAGATTTAGTAAGCCGATTTGAGAAAAATATGCATGAGTGACCTAATTGGAACACTTTTGAAAGTTGGTTACTATTCTATGAGATATTTTCTTCTTTTTCTTCCACTCACTACTCACAAAAAGATACGAAAAATATACGTATCGAGAATGATAGTAAATCTCTATACTTAGAGAATCACCATAGATTTTCTATAATTATTCTGTAATTTAAGATTTCTGATTTGATGTAATGATAATTTACTAAGTTTTGTAAATATTTCTTTAAAATTTAAAGATATAATGAACCTGATGTGAATGCTCTTAGCATTCAAGAATAGCTTAGAAATTTGTCTAAAAATATTCATTTATATACGAATTTTCATATAATTTTCTCTTAGTTATTTGTTTGAGAAGCCATATTTGGACTATGGAGCAATCAATCAGGCTGGTGTTAAAAGTAGATCCATTGCTATAGGGCCTGATCATCCACATTTTGGGCTATAAGCATACAACTAATGAAATCAAATTTGGAGACTGGGCTTAGGCTACAAGTACTAACATCTTTTCAAAACTCCTCATAGTCCATTTATTCATAATCCATTTATTAATTATTACTTCCTCCGTCCCATTATAAGTATCCTGGTTTGACTTTTCAAGTCTTTGTTTTGCAACCTTGACCATAAATATTTTTGTTCGTGTCATATAATACTTGATGAAAATTATATCAATGTAAAATACATTTAAAACCCAATCCATTCATATATTTTACACCAATTATTATATAACACAAACAAAAATATTGTTGGTCAAAGTTAAACAAAAAAGACTTGAAAAATCAAACTAGGACACTTATAATGGGACGGAGGGAGTAAAAACTAATATTCATTTATTTTACATTCTATATTAATAAAATATAATAAAGTAATGTTTAGATTTGTAACTCTTAATTTTCAAAAAGTAAACTAAAGTAGTTAGGTTTAGGTGAAGTATTATATAACTGTTTTGTGATAAATTGAATTGAAAAAAAAAAAGCATTTATGTAAATCATGAGCATATGGATTGATTTAAACAATATAAAAGTTGTATAGTTTCTTTTAATTATACAATTTTAGTTATGTATGATGAGAAGAAGATTTTTTTTTTCTTTTGATTTGCCTAATTTTATCTAAATAAGAATTATATTTTTATGTCTTGTTAATAGATATTAGTTGATCTTATGACTAATAATGAAAACGCTATTCGATTAGTTTTGATTTGGATTCCGATAACGTAAATACTTGTTTGCTCGAAATAATTAAGATGCCCTTTTAATTTAATTATATCCAAAGAAAAGAATGTGTGGAGTTGAAATGTCACTCAAAACTTTCTCAAAGATTATGTTATACGATTAGGTCGAATAAATCATTCTAAAAATAATAATGAATATATTTTCCTAGTCATGTCTAATCTTCGAATATTATTATGGACTTGCATCTTCTTCAACACCAATCAATTATGTTATTGGATTACAAAACATTTTTTTTTATGTCCAATCAAAAATACTTGTATTGACATCATGTCAATTTGACTTAGGCTATGCGTAGTGAAAGGGCTACAAATTAGAGCGTTTTGTGCCGTGTGGCGCCCAGTTAGCAAGATGTGAGAATCTGTTTTTTAGGGTGTAATGGTGTAGGGGCTACAATAGTAATATAATATATATATATACATATATATATCTCTTACACAAATATATATGATAATAATAAAAACAACACAACAAACATGCAGGGCGAGAAATAGTTACCGCCCCCACCCCTTTTCGCCCCAATATCGCCCGGGGGGGGGGGGGGTGTTCCTCCAATTTGTCGCACCTTTTCGCCCAAATTACCGCCCCACTACACTCAGCCATATCATGACACCATATTCTTTCTTGTATTATTACGTTTCAGAAATCATTTCATATCATAAAATTTTTATACGCGTGATTTACAATATGTGTATTTTTCCCTCTTTATAATCATTTTGTGCAAGCTTCAAAAAAAAAAAAAAAAAAAAAAAAAAACTTGATGGAATCTACAAACCTCTACTCAGGCCCGGCTCCAAAAATGTGAAATTTTTTTTGGGTCAAAGGCGAAAATTTTTTTAGGCCTTTAATAAAAGGAACATTTTTTGGGTTTAAATAATTTAATTCCAAATGAGCTTACTTTATTATGATTTGAGTTGTGTAAAAAATTTTTGTATAAAAATAATCTTAAGTCTCAAATAAGATTAGAACCCCCAACATTTTGGTTAGATGATATACCCATTACCACTAGACCAAGTTACTGGTCATGTAATTATTTTGAAACATTGAATATACATATATTTTTTCATAAAAGTAAATATAATTTAAAAAATAAAAATAAAAAATTCGGGCCTAGCGGGGTGTCGGATCTGTGGCCGTCGACTACCCCGCCATACCCCATAGCCGGCTCTGCCTCTACTATTATCATTTTTCATACATTTTTTTTACAAAAGTGTAATATGGAGTTTTTTTTTATTAATTTGAGCGACTGAATCTCTGACCGGTCGAGAGGTTATCAAAAATTCTATTTTATATCGACTACTACTGAGCGGGTCTACTAACTTTTTAAAAAGAAAAAATATATATTTTATACAAAAATATTGACAAATTGTGGCGACTGGACTGAATGATCAACAGACCGCATTAACCTCACGCTTTCGTCGTTATGATTAATAACCGTCTGTTTATGTTATTAAAAAATGAAATAAAAGTTTTGTAAATTTGTTTTATTGTATTTACAATTTTAAAACCTTTTCATCTTATGTCTTGAAGCATAACTTCTTGTCATATGTATTTTGATTTTGACATTTTGTTACAAACATTAGTGTGAATTAATTACATTAAAAAATATATATATATAGTAAACAAATTAGGAAAGTACGTGGTAAACAAGACCTTTTAGAGTTGGAAGACTATTGACATTTTGTTACAAACATTAGTGTGAATAATTAATTACATTATAATAATTCAATGTTTCACCAAATAAATAAATTATTATGGTATAGAAGATGCAAGTTTCTTAATGGTATAGACTAATTTATTTGAAACAGTCTAATGTGAAATTATATAAGGTTTCACAAAAAAAAATACAAATTTATTACAGATGTGAAATTAAAATTAATCAATGTTTCACCTAATTAATTACATATTACATTAATTTATTATTAAACTAATTCAATGTTTCACCAAATAAATAAACTATTATGTAATTAAGAGGCTAATGTGAAACTAAAAATATTCAATGCTTCACCTAGTTAATTACAAATTACATTAATTTATTATTGATATACTAAAAAAAACCTTATATAATTTCACATTAGACTGTTTCAAATAAATTAGTTTATTTAAAATAAATAGAAGATTTACTTGACTAATCTTTTATTTAAATAAACCATTTTGTAATTTGTATAAGATAACATATAGACTTTGTAAACAAAATCTACTTTAACAAAAAAAATATATATAAAATCATTCTTTATTTCTCCCTTTTTTTATTCTTGTCCCCAAACTCCTAGAATAAAATATAATTTCTATAACACTATAATCACGTTGATTTTAATTACAAATAATTGTATGATGAAATACGGAGTCATGATGTAAAATCCATTTATACATTGAACATCCATTGAAAATGACGAGAGATAAGAATTTTATAAATAATATTAAAATAAACCTTACATCAAGAAAAAGACCCATGAGGAATGTGGGTCCCATATGCCCTCTAACATTGAAACACATGGAAACTTATCATCATCTATTTACTTGACCAAATTCATGCATGCTTTGACAGTAAGATATTATTGTCAAACATGACATGTTGATATTGGGCTCCTTAAGTACAAACACTATTATATGACACACATGTGCATCTCACGTGTCACGTGTCATCTTTTGAGACTAAATAATAAATTTTGTTAAGGTTTGAACCTGTCATTTCATTAAATTTTCTTTTCTAACGGTTAAATACAGAGAAAAGATAAAATATAATAATTGATTAACTTACATTAAGGATAAAAGTACTTACACTTTAAGAAATCGATTCAAGAAATTACATCACAAGATCTTAAAATTGTCAATACATATCCAGTTAATCATTATTTCACCGAAATAAACAGTTTTAAATCGTTAATCGATTAATTTTTTACCTTTTTTCACGAAAACCGTTTTTTAGCGTTTTAGTTTTTTGCTGAATGTTTTAGTATTTTTGCCTTTGACGTTTTTGTTTTTGCCTTTGAGTGTGTCGCGTACCTATCGTACATTAAACAATTATTGTACAGTAACGTCACCATATATTTTCAGTATTTATTTTTGGGTTAGAAAATGGTAAGATATGATTTTTGATAGAAAAAACAAAATGACTTGTTTTTTGGGATTTTTAGACTTTATTTAGTGAAAAAATATTGGTCTTTTATGCGTAAGAATTTAATATTAATTTCTAATATTTTCGATTCAAATTCATCACCTTCATCTACAATCATTTATTCAAACAAAACCATGCATAACTTATAATGCAAGTAACAAAATCTTAATCTTTATACACTATATATATATATATTAATCTTTTTTCAGTTAGACATGTTAGTTTATTAACCAACCATTACCCATAAATCCAATTATTCGACTTCACGACATGTTCTTCGATTGATTCACGACTCGTTTAAGTTCATCCGCAATACCCGTCAAAAGAACCGGTTTTTGAATAATTCCATTAATCCCAATTTGTATGCATCTTTCCCACAAATCTTCATCCACGCTAGTGGTTAAACCGATAATCAAAGGCCAGTTTCGGCTTCTAAACTTTCTTATACGCGATGCAACTTCGAACCCGTCTAGATCGGGCATATGTAAATCCAAAATCAAGATTTGATAAACGGATGTGGGTTGAGTGAGAACGGTAAGACAGTCGTAGCCCGAAGTCACGGTTTTGACTACGCAGCCCAGTTTCTCGAGGAGCTTACGGGTTACGGCCCGGTTTGTATCGTCCTCGTCTGCGAAAAGAACTTGAAGGCCTGTAAAGGTTGAGTTTGAGTTTGAGTTTGAATGTGGTTTGTGATCTGATGATGATTCGCCCGTTTCGGATAACCCGAGCATGATTGAAGGTCTGAGTTGAAATTGAAGAACTAGTGACATGCTTTGGTCAAACCCAAGTGGATTTGGGACTACTTTAATGTTCCCTTGCATCATCTGCAGGAAAATTAATATTTATTTCATATTAAAATATTCAATAATGCTAATAAAGCAATTTCCGACACGAAAATAAATCAGGTTTTGGGTTGGCGTATCTAAACAGGTCGTGTTCAGGTTGACCTGTTTAACTCTATTTAGCTAAACAGGTCGACCCGCCAGCCCGTTTTAAACAGCTCGACCCACTAACCCGTTTGTGACTCATTTAACCCCTTATTTTACTACCCACCAATCCGATTAACACGTTTACATCTTGACGAACTTTTTATCATCTAAAAGTAATTAGCTTGTCAAATGTGATTACAAATTGTATAAATACAGTAAAAATTTAATTACTTGAACGAAATGAGTTATGAGGATTTATACATTATCATGAGCTTTAGACGACTTCCGAGTTTCAACGCACTTCATTTTTGGCTATTACTCTTTACCCGTTTAACCGATCACATATATAATAAAACTACAAAGATTATGCAACAACTTTCTTGATATATATTCAGAAAAAAAGACTTGAATACTAACCTGAACCAACTTTTTGCACATATTAAAGCTCAAGCTTTCCTCAACCGCAGCTCTAGGGTTTCTTTGATCACTTGAAGACTGTTCCAACCTTGAAAAGACATCATTTAACCCGATTTCAAACTTAACAGAAACATACCCATCATCTAAATTTGATCTCCAAGAACGCCATTGTTGATCATTTCTCCCATAGCTTTCACTCTCTTTAAAAACCCTTAACGTTAAGCATCCGCCACCATTACCCCGACTCAAAAGATTCCCAACCATATGCAAGATCACTTGTAACACCCTTCTTTCATCTCCCATTACATTATCTGGTAAAAATTTATCAACTTTAACGTCAAAGTCGCAACCTTTATGAACACACAGACACTTTGCAAGACACGCGACTTCTTTGATCATATTATGAAGCCGAAAAGATTGCACTTCAAATGGAAACTTGCCATTATCTTTAGGATAATCATCCATTATATCGTTAATTAGCACGGAAATAACGTTGCTTGTTTTGACCATCGTGTCGACAAGAACACGTTGTTGACCGTTTGACTTCTCGTCTTGTAGGATTGAAAGCAAACCCATAATGGAATGCATTGGTTTTCTTAACCCGTTGCTCATAACCGCTTGAAACGAGGTTCTCGCTTGACTCGCCCTCAATGCATCATGTTTAGCTTGTTGTAAAGCTTGGTTTTGAACCACTAATTTGTCTCTCATGAGTCTTGACTCTTCTAAAACCGCAGCGTGTGAGAGTGCAACGGCTACTTGGTCAGCAATCACTTTGACTAATTCAAGCTCAGAATGTGTCCAGGACCGAACACTTCCGTTTGGAAGAACTAAAACGAGTATTGCATAGCACGTTTGAATCATTTCAGGAGTCCCGCCTTTGAAATTAGCAACTCGAAGCATCGGCATACGTATAGCCGCCACAGCTCCCGGTTTACTCGACTCGCCACTGCTTAACTCAGCTAATCTTGACTCGGGTTCTAATAACTTCACCACTTCACTTCTTTTAATTTCTTGAACATCAGAATCATTAATCGGGATTTGAAACCGATCAACGGCTGAAGATTCTCCACCTTTTAACTGATGAGTCAGATTCATTACCGTTTTGGCCTCATCCGGCATCCAAATCGCACAGTTTTGCAAATCCAGGGTTTCAGATAACTTATCAAGAGTGGTGTAAAGAATCGTGTGGCGATCAAGAGACTTTCTTATTTCTTGCGTGAGCATACGAACGTGCCAACCGGCTTCCTTCTGTTTTTTGATCAATCCCATTTCTCGACCGAGATCCCAAAACTTCTTTCGTAACATAAACTCTCTAACTTTGACTTTTAGAAGCAACGGAATGAGGGTTATTAGAGTAATGGCGGTTGCAACCGAGACTAATGCGGTAAGAAACTTGAAAATGGTGAGTGCGAGCATTATATGAAACAGGTGCACGTCGTATGTCCAACCGTGGAGTAAATGTGTCATTCCGCATAACACAATGAAAAGAATGAACTCAACAAGTACCCATTTGAAAGGCACATCTGAGCAGCTGATAAAATAAAGAAGCTCAATGGGGATTGAGAAATAAGCGATTGCTATTAAGAAATCACTAACTCTTTGTGTCTGCATTATGTTACTGTACCCAAAGAAGCCTTCAGCTTCACAGTTACAACTAGAGAATCCGTTATCAGACCCCGAGACACAGATTAATAGCATATAAACGATCGCTAAAGACAGTAACGCTTTCGACATTCTGTTTATTTATTTATTTAAAAATTGATTCTTCAATCCTTTTGTTGCATTATTTGATCAAATTATAGAGTCACCATCCTGTCAATTCAACATCTTGAATTAAAAACACAAAAAAATGAAATATAAAAAAGTTTAATTAACTAGAGATTAAACTGGCAAAAACCCTTTCAGTTAGGCGTGAGCAATAACCAAACCGAAATAGCCGAAAACCAACTAACTAAAATTCGGTTATCGTTTTTTTTTTGGTACTCTCGGTTAACCTGATTAGCAGAACCGAACCATTCATATTTTCATACATTTTCTAGTTTCTATACCTCCATTTCATGAATTCATAAGCAAAAATTTAGCCCGAGCTTGGTTTTGGTTATTAACGAACCAAACCGAAAACCCACAAGCTAGCCGAATAAACCAAAAAGGTTAACCGAAAACCAATTGGTTAATTAAATAGATTAACCGACGACTTCGGTTTCGATTTAGGCTAATAACCGAACCAAACCAAACCAAACCAAACCAAACTGCGCGCACCCCTACTTTCAGACATTTAATCAAACAGTTGGTGTGTATAATTTCACATCAAATGTTAATTCCAGATTCCCACAATTTCAATCCGAAATCCAATCTAACACAATAAAGATTCAAACTTTAACAAGAATTTATAAAACCCTTCAATCAATTGATCCAAATTGAAGCAAAAAAAAAACAATAATGTAGGTAAAACTCTTTCAGACATTTAATCAAACAGTTGGCGTGCATAATTAAACATCACTTAATAACCCCTGATTCCATCGTACAAAACAGTTAATTCCCACAATTGCAACCCAAAATCCAATCCAACACAATCAATCATTACCCAGAACTTAAATTGACAAAAACTCTTTCAGACATTTAATCAAACAGTTGGTGTGCATAATTAAACATCACTTAATAACCCCTGATTCCATCGTATAAAACAGTTCCAAATGGCTTAATCCACACAATTCCAACACAAAATCCAATTTAACACAATAAAGATTCAAACTTTAACAAGAAATTTAAAAACCCTTTAATCAATTGATCCAAATTGAAGCAAAAAAAAAAAAACAAGAATGTGGGTAAAAAGTGAAGCGTAGCTTACAAGAATTAGACGCAGTCAGCGGTGGTGATCCAATTGAGAGATAAAAGTGAATAATATAAATGTGTTTAAATGAATATAAATGTAATGTAGAGATGCATGCACTTGCACCTGCACTTTCTTACAAAACTGGAATTTTAGACAGAGAATGAGCGCCGTTGTTTTGGTTTTAGTGGAAAGGGAAACTATTATTATTATTATTATTATTATTATTATTATTATTATATCTTTTAAAACGGCGAATTTCTTGTGTGTTAAGTCACGACAATCTTTAAATTTGGACATTTTTGCTATCACAAGAGCAGAACTTGATGGTCACAGTTATTGATAACATTTTTTTTGGAACGACGACTTTTATTGTGTGTTAGGCCTCCGTAGTCCCTAAATTTGAAGAGTCTCGTTGCCCAACTCTGGCGAGACTATGTTGTATAAACTAGGGGCACGCTGACTTTAAGGATCGTGTTTCCCTGAAAAATCATATCGTCGGCTGCCACAGTTATTAGTAATAATTCATCATCATCATCATCATCATCGTACTCAGTATATCCCACCAATAGCAAAGCTATAGTAGGGTCTGAGGAGGGTAAGATGTAGACAGCCTTACCTCTACCCCATAAGGATAGAGAGGCTGCTTCCGGTGAGACCCCCGGCTCGATATTAGTAATAATTGAGATTAATAATTTGTTTTTATTTATTAAAAGAAAACGAATGCAATCTGTATTGTAAAAGAGCATATGTATTAGTAGAGGTGCATAAAAAACCTGTTCTGGACCTGATCCGGTGGTTTTCACCCGGACTCAAACCCGACCGTACCCTATCCACGGGTAAGGAACGAGCTTTGGGTTTCTCCTAGAACTGTACTCGGAACCGGAATCGATCTGAACCCTGAGAAACCAGAAATACCCGGTCAAAATCCGACCCTACCCTACCTGAAACCCGAAACCAATTTTTTCTTAGAATACATAGTGGAGGTAACAAGGAAAAAAAGTTGTCTCCAAAGCATCTCCACATAGCCGACAAGTGTCGGTTTGCAATTCATCTTCACCTCCATCCAAAGATATTACATTTGCAATGGATCCAACTGCTCCACTCCATAACAAAAAGATTACTCATGTTCTCTAGGGCAATAAATCTTTTAACCAAGCCAACCGAGAAACTACCCAAGCTATCTCCCATACACTACCTCTATTCGATACTAATATGTGGTTACACTCAACAATACGATTGCCTCACTCCATTAACAAAACTATAAAATTTATTTGGTATATATTTTAAAAATTAATATTATGTTATTTTTGCAAGAAACATAACAATATATGTTAATAAAGATCAATATGGATGTAGCAATGGATGTTAATTGTTAAATATACAATCTACTACTAATAGTATTTAAATATAAAACTATGTAACAATAACACTTGCATTTAAAAAAAAATTGGTGTGTGATAATTAAAAGAGGGCCACCAATGTAACAAATATTGAAGTGTTTAGTGTAAATTCAAAATTACAATTAAAAAAATCTTCCAAGATTTTTGCCATCATGGTACATAAAAGTAGGATTACCTAATGTGTGATTTTTTATTAAAAGATCAACAAACTTTTAAAAGCTTGTTTCTTGTTTTAATATAAGTATATCAAGTATTTAATGGTCCTCATTAATCTTATAAATTTTAAATATTTTTTTCTTTGTATACTTTAATGATCTAACAAATGTTGGATTATTATACTATCAAAGTACCAAATTACCCTAAAATAGTTGGTCAGTCTTTCTAAATGGACAAGGACCAATGCTAATGGAATCACCTTAAAGACATAAAGTCCACATTTGGAAACTTAGAATATATCATCTGGCCACCAATAGATCTGTTAACTCACTTTAATATTATAATAATAAATGTTTATAATTTATAATTATGTTAGCTGTCCTGACTAGTCAGCTAAAGCTAAAAAGATCCAAACTAATACTAGGTGCTTAGGTGGGGGTTTTCCTAAAATAGAATATATTATTGTATTATTAAATTGCTTTTGATTTTAATATCTTTGAAACTATATATGCTTATTTGTTCTTTTAACAATAATTTTTAGATTTTATAAGATAGACATATTGTACTAATTTTGGGTGTGCGGTGCCCTGCTTGCGGTGCGCGCATATAATGTATATATGTGTGAATCCTCGGGTGAGCAAAAGTAAAATTGCACTAATTTTGACGTTATTTTACTAATTTTGTGAAAATAACGTTAAAAGTGATGGAAGGTTAATCAGGCATCATGTGGTGGCGTTGATAGCCGAAAGATAAGGGTACATGCACCAATCAGCCGGCGTCCCGATGATTGAGTGCTATGTGCCTTATGTAATATGTCCAAGGCTTAATGCAAAACTACTATCGAGCCGGGGGTCTCACCGGAAGCAGCCTCTCTATCCCCATAGGGTAGAGGTAAGGCTGTCTACATCTTACCCTCCTCAGACCCTACCATAGCTTTGCTATTGGTGGGATATACTGAGTACGATGATGATGATGATGATGACATATTGTAATTTGTAGATTGCATGATTTAGACCCCCAATTTGTTAATTGTGGAACGCATTGCATGAATTAAACCCCTATTCTAGCGTGTGATACCGCTAGTAATCTTATAATTGTGGAACTCATTGCAAGGATTAAACCCCTGTTCTAGCTTGCGATGCCGATGGTTTTAGTATTTACTTTAGAATTCTTATATCCATCCATATAATTCAACGAAAAAACACATTTTATTCATAAAATGTGTTTATTTTTATAAAATTTTCCACATTCAATTCCTGATATTTTTCTCTATTTAATTTAATAATACTCCAAAGAATATATTAAATGAATATATGAAGTGAATAGTGATTTACGTATACTTTTTTTCCTTTCCCTCATAAAGAATATATAAACGAATATATGAAGTGAGTAGTAATTTATGTATATATATCTAAATCATATTTAGTTTCGAGACTCCTGATAAAATGTAAAATTGGATAAAAATCATAACTTTTTTTTCTTAATATATCTGGTTGGAGTACCGGAGATGATATAAGACCACTTGTAGTGGGGCATCCCCAACCATGGCGCCCCACAACGCTGGGAACACCGGGCGCCATAGAGGAGGGGCTTCACACACAGCGCCTGAAGGTGGAGGAGAAGAAGAATCTGATTGGTTGCTTCGTTAATCTTTTTAATATAAAAAATAATTAATAAAATAATAATGATGGAAGATTTGAAAGAGCTTCATCCATTACACCCTTTTAGCCATAAAGTCCCTATGATTACATGACATCACATGGCGGATAACGCTTTTGTAGAGGCTCAATTCACTACACTTGGTCTAAGGACTTCAATAAAAATACTTTTAAATGATTTTTATAAGAAATATTATCTTAATGGAATTCTTGAAAATATCTTACTATTAACAAATACGTAATGACTAATGAAAAACTTTACTGTAATTATTGGAAAATAGATTGATATGATAATTTAGTTTGAATTTATGTAAGTTATTTAAATATAAGAAAAATAACACATGTGATGTTGTCTGGTTGTTTTAAAGAGAAAAAAAAGGTTTTTAAATTCTATATATTAATTTCATTATTCTGTATACTTTCACACCACCATATTTTTAAATATTACCGAAATGTTTAATTTTTTTACTAATGCTTCTCTTGTCTTATCATTTTCAACACCGATCGAATTTATAATTTTAAATGCACAATCTACTAACTATTTCTTAGACCGTTCTTAGTGGTGGTTTTATAACGTTTTGATGTCATAATGCCTGAAAACACCGCCCCTTTAAGCATTATAGATGATAAATCAGTGAGGAATTTTGTGGAGAAAACGTCGGAGAGGGGGGTTAAGGAACTTTATCTGTTCATTTTATTTTTATTTTTTTAATTTATATGTTTATTTATGTTAAATAGTTAAAAAAGCAATAATTCCGTAATGATTGCAGGAGAGTTTTGACTACGCCCATTTGTTGCAAAATACTGAAATGCTGACCGGGCGCCATACGACGTAAAATGTCTGGGGAAACTTAGTTTTGACTACGCTACAAATATTTTGTTTACATAAAAAGAATATCGCTTATGTCCGTGCCCAAGAACCATGATATTTTGAATATGAGAATAAATTGTGGAGATCCATAAATAAACACTAATACTGTTCAACTTACTCTGGAAAACGTAATTTACCATCTCATATTGGATGTAAGAATGGTTGGTGGAAGGCACGTTCAATGGTGGCGTATCCCATTTGTAAATACGAGAATCAAGTGCCATTTGTTTAACGGGAATGCTCCTCACTTCCTCACAAGTTAGCACTTGGACTCGATTGACTGAAAGTGTCATATGTTTTTTCTGTCGTGATATCATACAAGAAATTTTAGTTATGTGTGACAATTTATTTATTTTCTAATAAATACATGTTTCTTGGTGTGCTGTATGAAGAATTCCTACTTTTAAATAATTCGATCAACCATTTAGTTCATGTAAACATTTTTTTTACCACCAATATTCTAAATCATAGTTGAAGAGGTAGGTCCCAGCAGAGTCCAGTTGGACCCGCAAGACTCACCTTGAAGAGGAACGTCTGCGCAGAAACCAACTGGATACGCAGGACCAACCATGCTCAGAGACGTTACGTCCTTACGCGCAGTACGCAAGCTGGTCCCGCAGGAAATGCCTCCCAATGGTGAAGGACTCCGCCTGTCCCCGCAGCCTCGGATACAAGCCATCAGGGAAGGCCACCCGCGCAGCAAGGCTACACGCACAAGGCACTTAGCTCTCAATCACTCAGTGTCACCTGAGGGAATGAGCAAAGCCGGGAACAATCCCGCACAAGGGCGGGAGGGGGAATACTTCCGCCCAAATAAGCCAGTCCGTACGATACGGGAAGATCTTCTGTACTGTACCTGACGAGGTATGGGAAAAAGATCTGACTAAAGATACGACAGCTTATTGACAACAGTATGGCGAGCAGCATGCTCCTGTACTGTGTCACTATTAGCCGCTGCCTACTCACCAACTACTGCCATACCACGTGCGTAGCCGGCAGTTGGTGGAAAAGGAATAGTAAACAACAGGCATGGTCACTATCAGCCGCTGCCTACCCACCAACTACCAGCAGGGCACGTGCGTAGGCCACTGTTGGTGGAACAGGAACACTGTTGCAGCCGGCCACACCTCCTTGGAAACCTACCTTCGGCTATAAATACCACAAATGGTATGACCATCTCATCTTATCTTATATCATCATATATACCTGATATCTGCTCTAGCAATCTCTTAATATACACTTATATTTAAAGAGCAATCTAGTCTGATTCTCACGCCGGAGGGTGGTCACAAGGAGGAACCCCCCCCCCCCCTTCTCAGTGACAAGCTCACGGTGTCTGTTTTGCAGGTTATCAGAAGAACCATCTTCTCAGGGTCTAACCCCTCGTGGGAAACATCTATCTAACCCCCAGGTTACCAGTAATCTGCCCGGGGTCCGGTCAGTGTTTCTTCATTGGCGCCATCCGTGCATAAAGCTAGAACATTTTTCTCCAGTTTTTTTTTCAAACTTCCAAGATGGTTAAAGAAACTCCGGTAACCACAACCCCAGCTACTGGGGGGAATACCGGCAACACAGTTTTTACAAACACTACCCCGGCTACCCAAGCCGGGGCAAGTGAAGTAAATTTTACGAACACTACCCCAGCTACCCAAGCTGGGGCAAGTGCAGTAAATAATCGCTCACTGGGATTCACCGACGCCCAGTTAGAGAAACGAACAAGACTCCCCCGCCAAACACTCGATGAAGTTAAGGCATGGGCGGAGGCACGTCAGAGGGAATTCCAAGCCGAGTTGGACGAACGCTTGCGCTCCGTCCAACAGGCTGACGAATTCAAAGATTACTTGGATGACTCGGAGGAATCCGACTCCGACGCGAACCCTCGCCATAGGGCAAAAGGGAAGCGTAAGGAAACGGATTCCCAACCGAGAAGGCATTTTGGACAAGCCTTCAAACCAAAAAGCACAGGTGGAAGTCCACGAGACTTCTCCAAAACATTCAGACCAAACGTTGCAAATGCGGGAACGTCCAAATTTGCAAGGGACATTGCGGAAGCAATCGCCCCAAAAAGTGCCAAACAAATGTCCAGCATAGGCACATATGATGGTATATCTGATCCAGACGATCATTTGAACAGGTTTATAGCGGGGGCAACCGTCAGTAGTTGGACGGAACCTACATGGTGTTACATGTTCCAAATGACACTGGTGGGGGCTGCTAGAGCGTGGTTCGATCGTCTACCGGTCAACCACATCTACGACTGGGCTGACTTCCAACAGAAGTTTAGCCAACACTTCAGCCAGCAAAGAAAGTATACCGAGGAGCAATGGACAATCCTCAAATGCATTCGAGAGAAAGATGAATCTTTGCTGGATTTCATCACTCGCTTCAACTCAAAGAAGCTAAGTCTGGGTAACATTAGCGAAGATCTTGTTCGCGCTGCCTTTATCCAGGGCACGAACGACCCAGAGCTCATCCGCACCTTAACGGGTAAAGATGGCATGCCATCCACATGGGATGCCATCATGACAGCAGCTAAACGCTTTGCGGAAACGGAAAAGCAACTGGGTAGAGATCTCCCACAGAGCACAAACCTCTACACCCAGAAAACAAGGGAAGAGAACGTCCTTACCGCCCGATTAAACAAAAAGCGGAAGCTAGGCATTTGGCAGTCAAGGGTAAACTTTGACACCTCATCCGGCTTGCAGCATCGGTTGGGCGGAAGGGATAACGTACAATCAAACAGGAACAGATGGACGCCGCTCACCAAAAGCGTCACCGAGATATTCGCCACCGAGGAGCTCCCATGGCCAAAGCCTCAAATAATCCGACATCGCCACAATGCTGATCGGAGCAAATACTGTGACTTTCACAGGACAAAAGGCCACAACACTGACGAATGCATAGACGTTAAGGACATGGTCGAAGCATTCGTCAGAGATGGAACGCTCGCGCACCTCGTGGCGCAATGAACGCTGAGCAGGCTGATGCGTGTAGAACCCCAGCTGGGGAAAACACGAATAAAATTCCAGCTTCAATGTGAAGACTACATGCTGCGTAAAGAACGAGATCCCGATCCAGGTGCGTATCGGCTCGATGGCACTCCCATCCCAACAACATGGAAGGGAGCTCATTTACACAGTTTGCATGTAAATCAATTCCAAATTTGTAAAGAAAAGGCCAAGAGCCACTTCTAATGGAAATGATTCTCCTTAAAACATTGACGTTGACGATTTTACATTCATACTTTTATGAACTATCAACACTAATATGCCGGTTTTTACCGCATAATTACGTGGAAAGTCGTTGCATGGGGAAGGCGGCAAAACCCGCATAAACCCAAAAAACGACAAACCTTCACGCAGGTCAGTCGAAGGGGAAAAGTTCAGTCCTCCCATTAAATGAAAGTGCCGGTCTATCCGCATGAATCATGAAAAAGGGAACTGAACACTAACCTATTGACAACCGCGCGTCGAACGGTTAATTTATTCAACACGAATATGCCGGTTTTCACCGCATAAATACGTGGAAAGTCGTTGCGTGGGGAAGGCTGCAAAACCCGCATAAACCCAATAAACGACGAACCTTGACGCAGGTCAGTTGAAGGGGAAAAGTTCAGTCCCATTAAATGAAAGTGCCGGTCTATCCGCATGAATCATGAAAAAGGGAACTGAACACTAACCTATTGACAACCGCGCGTCGAACGGTTAAAAAGAGGATTTCTAACAAAAGGATGAGGAAAACCTACACGCAGGTCAGATGGTAAAGTTTAGCCATCCTACTACGTGCAAGTGACGGTCCTACCCGCACAATCACGGAAGAGGAAGCAAAACTTCACACCTATCTACCACGTTCAAAGGTTAACTTATCCTCAAAAGGAAAACCGACACGCAGGTCAGATGGTAAAGTTTAGCCATCCTACTACGTGCAAGTGACGGTCCTACCCGCACAATCACGGAAGAGGAAGCAAAACTTCACACCTATCTACCACGTTCAAAGGTTAACTTATCCTCAAAAGATGAGGAAAACCTACACGCAGGTCAGATGGTAAAGTTTAGCCATCCTACTACGTGCAAGTGACGGTCCTACCCGCACAATCACGGAAGAGGAAGCAAAACTTCAACCTATTATCTACCACGTTCAAAGGTTAACTTATTCTAAAACACTTGGAAAATTGCTAATTTAAACTGAAGTATGCAAGTCATACGTTTACAAAGCAAGGAACCCAACGAAAGTAGCGGTCTTACCCGCAAAAAGATTTATATTTCATAATGGTTGATTACAAGAATGGCCGGGTAACTACCCGCCTACAAGAAAATAAAACTATACAAGCTAAATCTATCCTAGCAGCGGGAAGGGATCTTCAGGATCAGGCTTCAGGGCCACTTCCACTTGGACCAGCCCCATCAGTAGAGCGTGGCAGTTCAAGGAAAGCTTTGAGGATAGCTAGCCCATCATCAGCAGCAGCAACTTCGTTTACCTTCTCCACCACCGGATGCGGGAAGGCGGCGTATTGATTTACTGCTTGGTCATATATGGCTTCAGTATCTACATCGAATAAAGGGAAGTTGGAAGGCGGGATGCCTTTCTCAACGAACCCTAGACCAAGCAGGAAGCCGGCCTTTTCCCCATCCTCGTGAGAAGCGTTGAGGGCTGCGCTCATAGCATCGTCGTAAGATGTCTCTGAGAAGACCCGATGCACAACCTACAAAGAAAAATACAAGTGTCAGAACCTTTTCTATTTATAAGGAAAAGCGTGAAGACATGAAGTTAGACTTACCTGAGACAACGCTTCTCGAAGAAGCCATTCCTTGGCAACCAGAGCCTCTTGGAGGGCAGCTTGAGCTTCGTTACGGGCGCGTTCGGCTTCACTCTTGTTGAGGTTGGCAAGCAACACTTCTTTAGCCGCAGCCTCTTCGACGCCCTTTAGCTTACGCTCGGTATGGTCAAGCACCCCCCTCTGGTCCAAGATTTCTTGAAGCTTCTTAGCATCCTCCATCGCCAAGGCATCATGAGCCTGCTGGAGAGCCTCTAATTTGGCTTTAAGCTCTTCATTCTCCACGCGTAGAGGCTCGGCAACAGCTTCAGCCTTGGTGGCCCTCTCGGTTGCGTTCCTCGCAGTTTCCTTGGCCAGCCGAAGCTGTTCATTAACAGCTTGGGCAGCCTTGGAACGGGCCTCGAGTCGTGCCTGAACTTCAACCTCAAAGGCCTTGAAGGCCTTCTCCTTTTCCGCAGCTACAGCGGAAAGCCTTTGGTTCTCCTCCCGGATGGCCCGCGCCTGAGCAACTTCTTTAAGGCGAGCTGCTTTTAACTTGTCGTTTTCACGACAAAGCAGCTCGACGCGCGGCTGCATCCGAGCTAGGAGAACCCGAAGCTCATTGGTTAGCCTACCCTCCTGGTAGCTAGCCATGGCTTCCCCCAACGCACCACTAGGAGCAGCGTGACGAGCCCATTCCACGCACTCCACAGGGGTACGAAGGGTTGTTCCTCGGCGAATGTTCCAGCGTGGAACATACACTTCATTGGAATCCGACACTGCAAAAAACACAAAGCAGTTAGGAAAAGATGATAAAAAATATATGTAAAAAAATGGGCCAAAAGAACCCTACGCACCTGTAGGGTCAATAACAGGCCGATAGCCGCCGAACCCATCACCTGAACCCAAAGGAAATCCATCCAAGAGGTCAGGCAGATGGGAAGGTGGCAAAGATTGGCGAGAAGCCCCATGCGTACCTGATGGACCGGCCGTCGTTGTCGGTGGCGGGGGCATGGTGGCAGCCGCCGCGGTCGCCGCCGCGGAATCCGCAGCAATAGTAACCGCCTGCTCGGTGAAGGATGCTGTAAAAATCGCACTCACAGCCGGCGGTGACGTCATCTCGGCCGGAACAGTCGGCTCAAAGGAGTGAGCAACTGAACCAGCGGTAGCAGGCGCAGGCGCCTGGGTCGACGCCTCAGGTAGGCTGACCAAGCCTACCGTCATTGGCGTGGAGGTACCACTCTGCGCTCCACCCTGGAATGCGTCAACATCCACGCCTGCGTAAAGAAGATAAGTGTTAACGATAAAGCTATGAAGATAAAAGCAAAAGAAAATTGTACTTACGGGTTTTCTTGAGCCTGAAGGTACGGAGAGGCGGGGACGAACCCGATGGAGCCGGCCTCTTTGCGCCGGTTACCGTCGTCTTCTTGGGCTCTCCGGAGGTGACAGTCACAGCCTCCGGAGCAGTGGTCTTATCACCACCGGGATTCCCCGCCACCTCTTCGCTCTCGGTCTCCGAATCAGACCGAGGCGCTGGATCGGCAGTGGAGGCCTTCTCCTTCCCCTTCCCGCCGGCAGCCTTCTTCTTCCGCACCAACGGAGGACCATCTGCGGATTCCTCATCAGAACATACGATTAGAGGAATTCCAGCAGAGGTTTCAACATTGAGGGGTCGAGGGTTGAAGAGCGCCTTACCTGGCCGACGGGCGCTAAGGATCTCATGGCTTAGCGGATAGACCTCCACGAACCGATCCGCCGTTTGTTTTAGGATGGGCAACTCGTTCTCATCTAGAGCGCGAGTACCCTTCCGTGCGGGACCGTCAGCCTCCCGCGGGTTTAGGAGCGACTGCAGGTCGTTCCCCTCTGAAATAAACAGGAAAGAAGTTAGAAGAAATCCAAAATCAACAAAAGGGAAAAAGGCATACCGTAAGGAACAGAGTTCGAACCGTATTCGAGGACGATCGGAATCTTGCGCGCATCAGCCTCCTTCCACACCCGGCTCATCCCCAGCATCACCATCCCGGACTCCGCAAACCGGTAAACCGGAGATTGGACCCGAGATATCTTCGCAAACCATTCCGCCTCCTGGTAGCTGGAGGCGTGAAGGCTGGGGAGAGCTTGCCCATTCTTAAACTTCATGGGAATGGGGATAGCGCGAGCGGATATGAAGAAGAACTCCCTCTTCCACGAGCGAAGGCTGCGCTCGGTCGCGCAAATCTTCAAACCCTTAATCCGGGTTGTCAACGTGTACCACCCCTGGATGCACCTCCAAGTGTAGAAGGTCATCAGGCGGTCAACGTAGGGCTCAACACCCAGTATCCGGCACACCCACTCAAAGTGGCGAATCTTAGCGATTGCCATGGGGTGCAACTCGGTCAAATGAACACCGTGCCTCTCAAGGACACGGTAAACAAACTTTGTCAATGGGAACCTAAGATTCCCATAGACAAAGAATGCAGCATAAACACCGATCTTGCCTCTGGGGGCATCGTATACCGTCTGGTGGGGTTCAGGAAACTCAGGCTCGAGAGACTCGAGCATGAACTTCCTGACGACGTAACGATATAGATCGCCAGGCAGAGCACACTGGCACTCACCAGGAGTACTCTTGTCATCAGCTGAAGAATCGATATCACGAGACATCTTGTAAAAGAAGAAGAAAACGATTTCGGGAGAATGCTTGCCTGAAAAGGATGAGTATTCGCCGGAAATCGCTTAAAAGATGAAGAGAAGATTGAAAGTGTGGATTACAAAGAACCCTCTCCCCCTTTATATACTAATCGCAATTAATGCGATGAAATTAATGCGGAGGAGAGAGAAATCGAAGGTGCAATGAAACTATGACACGTGGCAAAAAGCAAGCTGGCAACAGCTGTTGACAGGACGCATACCATTAATTTCGCGGCCACGCGCCCGAAAAATCGCGCCCACGCGCCTGAAAAAGCGTCTGGAATGACCATGTACTGTCACGTCACCATAACTTCCTGCACGTCCTGACACAGTCAGAAGAAACCGTCGCGCGACGTTTCAGATGTTTGGACTGTTCTTATCCTTCCACCAACTCTTCGAATTTCAAAATTCAAAATTCAAAAAGATCAAAAAGTAGGCGGGAAAATACCCCTTACCTTGGCAAACAAGTAACCGTAAGACGGCTGCGGGTACAGTGTTAAGGCAAAACCCTTCACATACCTAGCACCCGCAGGGAATTGAAGCCAAGAAAACCTTGGCGAACAAGTAACCGTAAGACGGATGCGGGCACAGTGTTAAGGCAAAACCCTTCACATACCTAGCACCCGCAGGGAATTGAAGCCAAGAAAACCTTGGCGAACAAGTAACCGTAAGACGGATGCGGGTACAGTGTTAAGGCAAAACCCTTCACATACCTAGCACCCGCAGGGAATTGAAGCCAAGTACCTCGGCAACTAAGTAACTATAAGACGGGTGCGGGTACAGTGTTAAGGCAAAACCCTTCACATACCTAGCACCCGCAGGGAATTGACGCCAGGAATACCTTGGAAGTAAAGTAACCGTAAGACGAGCGCAGGTACAGTGTTAAGGCAAAACCCTTCACATACCTAGCGCTCCGCTGGGAATTGAAACCAAGAAGGATCTTCTGGGCAATGCTTGCGGAAACGGAAATAACATCCCCGCATAGCGGGAACGTTGAGAACTACGTTGTTTGAAGCTCCAGGATGGAATTGGTGGTCTTAACATAATTGATCACTATGTTCAAAACTACCAAAACCTCATGGAGAATCCACACAAGTGGGACTCAACGCTCCTGACTTGCGAGGAGGTTACAGCCTACCCGCATCATACCCAAAGACCAAGCAGGAAACTCGGGCATTTCTGCAAGTGACAAGGACTTCCGCGGGAGGAATCCCCATGGAAAACCTTAAAAAACCCATTTCAAAACCCTTTGCTCAAGTCCAAAAGTTCACCTCACTTTATTAAACACTCATGAGAAGAACATTGGACTGGGGGGACTTGAAGAGGTAGGTCCCAGCAGAGTCCAGTTGGACCCGCAAGACTCACCTTGAAGAGGAACGTCTGCGCAGAAACCAACTGGATACGCAGGACCAACCATGCTCAGAGACGTGACGTCCTTACGCGCAGTACGCAAGCTGGTCCCGCAGGAAATGCCTCCCAATGGTGAAGGACTCCGCCTGTCCCCGCAGCCTCGGATACAAGCCATCAGGGAAGGCCACCCGCGCAGCAAGGCTACACGCACAAGGCACTTAGCTCTCAATCACTCAGTGTCACCTGAGGGAATGAGCAAAGCCGGGAACAATCCCGCACAAGGGCGGGAGGGGGAATACTTTCGCCCAAATAAGCCAGTCCGTACGATACGGGAAGATCTTCTGTACTGTACCTGACGAGGTATGGGAAAAAGATCTGACTAAAGATACGACAGCTTATTGACAACAGTATGGCGAGCAGCATGCTCCTGTACTGTGTCACTATTAGCCGCTGCCTACTCACCAACTACTGCCATACCACGTGCGTAGCCGGCAGTTGGTGGAAAAGGAATAGTAAACAACAGGCATGGTCACTATCAGCCGCTGCCTACCCACCAACTACCAGCAGGGCACGTGCGTAGGCAACTGTTGGTGGAACAGGAACACTGTTGCAGCCGGCCACACCTCCTTGGAAACCTACCTTCGGCTATAAATACCACAAATGGTATGACCATCTCATCTTATCTTATATCATCATATATACCTGATATCTGCTCTAGCAATCTCTTAATATACACTTATATTTAAAGAGCAATCTAGTCTGATTCTCATGCCGGAGGGTGGTCACAAGGAGGAACCCCCCCTTCTCAGTGACAAGCTCACGGTGTCTGTTTTGCAGGTTATCAGAAGAACCATCTTCTCAGGGTCTAACCCCTCGTGGGAAACATCTATCTAACCCCCAGGTTACCAGTAATCTGCCCGGGGTCCGGTCAGTGTTTCTTCAATAGTTTTTGAAGGTAGAGGTAAATTATCGTGTTCTTAATAACGTTATAACTATAATAAAGAACATCTCTTGCCGAAACAAAAATAATACAATAAAATCATATGAGTTTTTAATGTTACTACTTACTTCCATAATCCTTTCATCCTTTGTATCAAAGATAGTTGCTCCAACCTCTAGGAAGACATAAAACCCTAATAACATGTTGGGTTGGATTCATTACATAGTTTTCTCTCAAACTAGGAAGTAAAAAAAAAGTATCAAACGGACTTCGATCGAACTCAAACTAGCAGCATTGGAACGTCTCGTCAAACTCTACGATATTAGATTTTAGGTTTTCACTTTTCGATTTTTAGCTTGTATTTGTTCATATGATCGTGTCTTTTTATTTATCATTGTGTCTTTTGTTTATTTTTTATCGTTGTGTTTGTTTTCTTCGACATATATTACTTAGCATTATGTAATATTTTGTTCGGCATTATGTTATATTATAAAATTGATTGTGCGTTAGTACCTTTTCTAAATTTAAAAGAGTATGTAGGATAACTTAACCCTCACATGTTTTACCTACAATCATCTTCACAAATTATAACAAGCATTAAAATTCTAATGAATATATGAAAGGACACTAAAAATGGAATGATATTAACATAAGGGCCCATATTAGGTCCAATGATGCAAAAGCAAAGTAAAAGAAGATGGGCCGAGTTCTTTATATTTTTTTGACTTTAGGACACCTATTGCAAACAAAGTCAAGATTATTGTGTTCATTGTCTCTTCAGTCACATGTATTTTCAAATAATGGTATCAATAAGCAATTAAGCATGGTTGGACATAACTTTAGGTCACTTTGAAAACCAATGGTTTATATTCTTGGAAACACTAAGAAAGATTATAGGACTTGCAGTTTGTATGTTTCATAGTATTTTAAGAACGTGGATTTATTTTTGTTTTGCTGTGTAAACATGTTCAGTTGATTGTACTCTCAGAATATTAATCGAATGATTAAAAAAGAATAAGGAACTAGTATATAATTTATAGTTATGAAATCCATGTACAAATTACATGCCAAATACGTGTTTTTTAATTAATAATTAAGAAACTATCACAAAGTTTTCTTGAAACAACACAATGATTCATAAAAAGAGTGTGTCAGTTGTCGATTAAATTATGTTGTTTCTACCAACCACGTATATCCAAAGCAAGTTTCAGTGTCTTTCAATTACTATAATTGATTTTTCGTTTGTTGAGTGTCTCTCGTTAAATCCCCACCACAGGATTATCCCTTTGGACCTCGCTTGTGGGCTTCCCCTTGAACCTTCGGTTTGTCAGTGCCGGAAGTCAGAATGGTCTCGACCGAGTGTGTATACCACACGTTTAACTCATAAACGATGTTTAGGTAAATTCCAATTAACTAAAATGATTTGCTGAAAATACAATCATCATCACATTTTACAAGGTATATTCCAAATGCTCTTCATTTGTAAAAATTAATAAAAAACTTATGATTTGAAACCTCATCATAGACTCATGGTATATATTTTATTAATATAATTTAACAGATAAATAAATAAATAAGTCATCTAGTATAATATACGGATCTTCATGTACATTCATGTACATGGATTTCATAGAATAGGATAGTTTTTCTAATTGTCATAAATGTATATGATTTAAGTTGTGGGTGCCTGGGTGGATGGCAATATGACATAATTGTTTGTGATCTAAGTTGTAGGTTTAATATGACATAAGAATTCAACTTGTTAAACTTTGTTCATTTAGAAAATTTTTCATGAATAGTGTTTTTGTAAAAGTTGTTTCAAAAATGACATGTTTTAGATATATATTACAAAAATGGTGTAAAATGGTGTAACCGTGGTTTGAAACTACGGTTTGGGTATTTTTCTATGAATGTGTCAGACATGAATTTCATAAAATAATACTTTTGATTAAAATAAGGCAAGCCGTGGTTTCAAACCACGGATTGTACAAAAGTGGTAATCTAATACCGCTTTTCGTGTTAGTGTGGTGGTTTTGTAAGTCAAGCCGTGGTTTGAAACCACGGTTTGATCTTTTAAATTAATTTTTTAAATGCTGAGAAATGTAAGCAACATTCAAACTTTTTTTACAGTACGTGGTGCATGACGTTCTCTTATATAGGTTTACGTCTAATGCATTCCGAGAATATCTGATCGTCACACCGAACTATTAGGGGTTCTTGACTAAAATTGTTATTATGGAACAAATGGTAGGCTCGATAATTTTCACCTAAAAATAACAAATCAGAATTACTTGACCAAGAACTACTCATGGATTCATTTTGTAATTAACAACACTGGTATATACGAAGCTCCAAAGAATTACTTTAGCAAATGATAGGATGGTAATTTCTATGAAGGGTTTGATGAATATACCAAGCTCAACATTATCACACACACACACATATATGACTATATTGCATGTATAGTATGCAAAATATGAGAGTGTAATACAAGTGACTGAAGCGGTTTGAAATACAAGTGACTAATAGTAATTGTCATCTTAAAGAAGAAAAACAAAATAAGCTTGAACATTCTAAATAAATTGAAGAAGAAAAGAAAACCAAACCAAACCTAGGTTGAAATTACTGGTTGACTAAAAAAACAAAATTATATATACATATCTAAATGAAATAAAAAGTAAAAGATCAAACCGTGTGATATACGTCTATTTATACATCTCGAATCCCGTGTAAAGTTGTGTTTCCGTAATGTTTTAAGTTCGTTTAAGTTCGAGTTTTGTTTATCTTTTATTAATTTAGGTTTTGAGTCAAGTTTTATATATTTATCGTGTTTTAACTCTTTTGGTGTCTTGCATGTTTTACTTAATTCTTTCTATCTTTTCATGCGAAGTTTAAGTACGTTTTGCTCGTTAATGATTACATGATTGTTCCACTTAGCGTTTCGATTTGTTTTCATGTAGATGGTGATTTGAAAGAAAAGAAGGCCTAGAAGGTTCTAAACGTTACTTGGAGTTCAAGAAATGGATCTAACATGATTAAATAATAAATAAAAAGCAAAAAACGAAAATTCCCTAAAAAGGGCGTCGCGCCGCGCCTAGGCAAATGCCTAGGATGCCTAGGCCGGGCGCCTAGGCCTTTTGGTCAGCCAAAAATTGCAAGCCCAAGCCCATTCTCGCTTATATAAACATCTTCATTCCCTAGCCGATCCGAAGCTTTTTGGCAGCCGATTTCAAGAGTTTTTCCAAGGTTTTGAAGGTGATTTGAAGCTAGGAACTAAGGAGGATCGAGAGGGCTTTCATCCGGGTGTTCGAGGATCAATCGCAAAGGGTTTTATCGCTCTAACTTTCGTTCCTTGTTCATTATTCTTGATGTTTTTCCTCTTTGTTTTTAAGACTTGTTTAGGATTGTTTTTAATAATGATTCTAGGCTAGACTTCATGTCTACCTAGGTTTTATGAACATGTTTGAGACTTGATTCTTGCTTTGGACTTATGCTTTGATTATGGTTTGTTGATTTAATAGTAAAAGACTTGATTTTGCTTTCATGATGCATATGAATGTTTATTATCTTAATTGATTGTTAATTATAGCTTCACATAGATCTTTTATCTTTTGATTGTGTTCTTTAGATTTAGGGTTTATGTTTAAATCATTACTTGGTGTTTTGATTATTGTGATTAAATGGGCCCATTAGATCATAGAAGCTTGTTGATAGTTGGTTAAGAATTTAAATGTTTTGCTAAATTCCAATAGCTGTAAGGTGAGGAGTTGTTCATGTGTCTTGGTCAATTGCATGCTAGGATAGTAGTGACAATATTCTTGCTTATTGTATTGATCCATGTTCATGATGTCATGTTAGTTTATCAAGTTATCTAGGGTTTAGTGTTTCGTAAGATTGCTTGCTTTAGATACTATTAATTAACCCTAATTGATGACTTTGCGGAAATCAATTCAACTGATTGCTTAATAATCTAATAATTGTTCTTTGGGATTTCATTTGATTCAGTCAAAGGTCCTTAGGGTTTGTTAGATGAACACGTTTAGAAATCAGTTTCCACAATCATGTTATTTGTCCATTGCTTGATGATTGTTGATGCATGGGATTCTTACCTAGGTAGATTCCTTCTCTGATTGGTTTCGATCTTGTGTTTAATTGCTTGGTTCTCGTTAACTTGTTTATTTACTTTCTTAGTTTAATCTTAGTTTAATATTAGTTTAAAAATCCCCCTTTAAACATTAATAATAAATAGTCGTGTCGTAAGTCGAGTCTAATTAGTTAATTAACGTAATTTATAGAGTCCTGTGGGTTCGATATTCCGGACTTACTTAGTTTTAGTACAGTTGACCGGTTCACTTGCCGGTATTTTTTGTAGTTGAGTCTTAAGTCTAGTTTTTATTACTTGTTAATTTAGTTAATATTTAATTGACTGTTTTAAGCACATCACCGTGGTTTCAAACCACAGCTTGATAGCAAAACCACCACAAAACTAGAAGTGGTATTAGGCTTTATTTTTTTATGCAATCTGTGGTTTAAAACCACAACTTGCCTTATTTTAATCAAAATTATTATTTCTTTAAATTCTCAACTGACACATTCATATAAAAATACACAAACCGTGGTTTCAAATCACGGTTACACCATTTTTGTAACTATCTATCAAAGTCATACCATTTTTGAAACTGTTATTATTATAAAAGAAGCCATTTTTGAAAAATTTTCGTTCATTTATGGAGACTTGGAGAGAATTCGTGGACATGGGTATTCTAAAAGTGGGCCTATATATGGCCCAGAGGCCTAGACTGACAGACTCAATGGTCTCTCTATTGGGACCCATTGCTAACAAGTAACAACCCATTAACAAAACTTTTTTTTCCAGCCCATCAAACTCAATAACAACCCTGTCTAAGAATACCTCTAGGCTCTATGAATGAAGTAATAGTGTCTGTTCACTTGCTAAGTTGCTAGTTGTTAGGTTCGGTTTTCGGGTTATTCGATTTTAACAATTTTGAAACTGCATATGAATTTGAACCGATTTGAATACGGAATCCGAAAAATTGACCGCATTCGGAAAATTCAAATAACCCGAATTTCGAGTGTATAAATGTAAAAACAGAATATACATGTCTCTTTATTATAATTGGATGCTTTTACTTGAAATGAAAACTTTTGCTAATGAAAAAAAAAATTGATAAACAGGTCGGTTCAGTTTGAAGTTCATAGAGTCAAAATAGGTTTAAAACTGAAGAGAAATTATGTTCAAATAATGAAACCCGTCTGGATGTTTGAAACCGGAGTTCAAATTCGTTATTTGAATCCCGTTCGAAATGAATTTTGAATTTTTCATATTTGATTAGAATAATGAACACCATTAGCTGGAAGGATACTAGGCATAAAGAATTGGGCTTGAAAGAATGCATGATTTATGAAAAAAAAAATTAAGATGTAAGGACCTTAAATGAAACTCGAGAACACAACGTTAGTTATATATTATGGACTAGTTTCGGTTACAAACATTTTGGTTACATAGTTCAATTAATTTTCCTTACAAAAAAACAACATTAGAAATTGTGGTTTATGGCTTGTTTAATTTAGTAGTGTTTTTTTTAAAGACATGACTTTTATGTTACTTTAGTAATCCTAAGCCTTTGTTTTTATTTTTTAAAAGAAAAAAGAAGTATGCGGTCTAACTGGTTTAACCAGAAGGCAGAAACTGCACCTGTCTGGTTACGCACACATGGACCAGACATGTTTAAGCCGGCCAGTTATTTAAAAATCAACAAAACTTCTTAGAGACATAGAAAACTACTTAGAACATAACAATTTAAATAAAACCAACAAGAAATTATACAGCACACCATTGGGAACATGAGCATGGGGTCATGGTTGTTGTTCTTTCTAGGTGAGTAGGGCACCATTTTATAGGACCTCCCTTTGTTTAGTACTAGAAAGAAACATGCATGATTTATATAATTTTTAGATATTTATGATCTTAATATATTATATATATTCTTAATCTCTATTAATGTCATAGTTACTAAGTTATTTCCTAAATTAAAGATGAAAATTAGATTTATATATATATATATATATATATATATATATATATATATATTGTATCTCACATATAACTTTTAAAGTTACATTGATTATAATGTAATCCGGTTTTAAAACCAATCCAATTAGTGAACCAATAGAGCGACATGTCTGATGTCCGATACGATTTTAAAAATATTGATTTAGCCTTTTAGGTGTTTGTATCTTCATGTCAGAGGTCTTCACTCGGATGAAATAAACCACACCTTAGACAAAGAAACACACACCTAAAATTTTCATGAAAGAAGCATTAATTCACCCAAAAGTTAAATGGAAAGCTGTTTGGATCGAGTTATTCATGATATCATAGTTATTATACGAGTTAAATACACGTTTATTCGGTTTTTAGGGGCTGGGGACAATTTAAAACGTAACATTTAAACCAATTTGTTTAATTCGGTTTCACCGATAACCAAAAGTGAAATTATATATATTACTAACCCGAAAGAGTGTAACCGCTTTTTGGGTCGATTATAGCCTTCTGATCATCTCAAGATTAAATACTAACCATGTTAATTGGGTAGTCATACTTAAAATGGTGGTGACACAAGGTAGTTTTTGGGCAACATTAATATGGCACTAACTGAAAGTTAAGTAAAAGTATGCACAAAAAAATGTGTTAATGTTCCTAAATTAAAATGTGAACATTCTAATAGAGACCATGATCAAAGCAACTTATCAACATGCCAAGGTACCATCTTTTATTAAATGTTTTACTGATCTTCTTTATCAGTTTGATGCATTCGGGTTTATCATCATTTATTATATTTTGAATTGGTATACTCTTTATTATTTCATATCATTTTATGGTTATGTTAGTGTAGGTCCTATACATTCTATTTTGAGTTTTCTTAGTGTATCTTCATTTAATGTTCATGTGTGTTCGTTAAGATACAAAAAAGGGTTTATAAATTATTATATTAAACTATCCCGTCCATCGGACAGGTATAAATACCAAATAACTCGAATAAACAACAAATGGACCACATTGGTTATTCGGTTAAACCGCATAGCGAGCATTCCTACTTCTAGAGTTAATTACTATGATCATTGTAGGATCATGTATTTTAATAGGTGCAATTGCATGTGCAAGTTTACAAAATTTACATATTTTTCATGGGAAAATTAATTAGGTTGATAATTAAGAAAGTAAGTTGATTAAAGATCCACATGACAGAAGATGAGAAGGTGAAGATGACAATTGGATAATTTGGGAGTTAAACACTAGGCTTGAATAATTAGCACCTAATAATACCAATTAGTTGGTAAACATAAGATCAGTACG
Source organism: Bidens hawaiensis (assembly GCF_021521415.1). Classification (NCBI taxonomy): domain Eukaryota; kingdom Viridiplantae; phylum Streptophyta; class Magnoliopsida; order Asterales; family Asteraceae; genus Bidens; species Bidens hawaiensis. The sequence goes on from NW_027492052.1 coordinate 460,932, forward strand.
TGCATAGTTTTATACAATTTAGAAAAGTTAATAATTTAGACAGGCCAAAATACAAAACAACAAGAAAATTACAACTAATTATACCTTCCAAGGTGACCAAAGCTGTGACCAACATCAAAGACAACAAATCATGTTGACTGAAGAAATTATGATCCATTATGTAGCTAGAACAGTAGAAAGTATTAAGAGGTATATCACGCGTCGGAAAAGTTAACGATAATTAGAATTGTAATAAAGCCTTGTAAGTGAACATAAACTAGCTAGTTGCCTTCTTAGAACATATATATCAAATATGCCAAGGTCTTAAGAAATTGTGATCCATATATGTTGAATATAAAGAAAGCATTGTTGCCACATATATTATTAACTTATCAAGAGGGAGAACGCGCATCCGAAAAGTTTTAACGATTAATTAGAATTGTAATAAAGCAGTGTAAGTAAACATAAACTATGACTATACTAGTTGCCTTCTTAGAACAAATCAAGTATGCAAAAGTGTTATATGGAACCATTTTTTTTTTTAAATTCTATGGCTTTAAGATATCACTACCAAATTCTTCTTGTCCGAAGAATAATTAGGTGTCGGTTTTTGGCGGTTTAAGGACCAAAACAAACTATAGTAGCATGAATCTTCTAAATGTGAGGGAAAGCAGAAGAAAATGTAGAATTTAATAATTTCAAATACTTTAGTTCAAATTAGTATATTGCATGAGTTGAACATATAGAGTACAATAGTACATGATTAATAAGCCATACAAATAAACAAGGTTTGTAGTATATATATACCAAGGTACAAAATATATATAGAATGAAATTAAGAAGTACTTCACCCAATATCAGCCAATTCTTGTTTCCATTTTGAACATGTGTTTCCTTCTTGTCATAAGCAAAAAAGATAGATCAATCTAAGGATATTGACCTAGACGTAGCTCCAAATCGACATCGTTTTGGATCCAATCTTCATGCCTTACTTTCGCACGCTCTATATTACCACTTCCCATTTCGGAACTCCCAATTCCAAGATTCAAATTCACTCTCAAATGCTCCTCATGAAGAGCACTAAAATTAGGGTTTGATGGCATAAACTGATAACCATGATTGTGTGTCGAGAACCCGAATAAAGAACCATGATTTTGAGCCTCTTCATTAGGAATAAGATAATTAAAAGATTTCGAAGAAACCGTCGAATGATGATCTTTCTTGGGCTTGGTTGAAGCATTGTTGTGTTTTTTTGCTTTTGCTTTGTCTTTTCTATGAATATTCATGTGACCACCTAATGCTTGAGCATTTGTGAACCCTCTTTTGCAAAAGGTACACTCGTAAGAGCGACCCAAACCCTCTTTCGAGCTATTAGGAGACAACGAGCGATCAGTTTCTTGATCGCTCGAAGTCTCTGAATTGTTCCCATGCTTCTCAGAACCCATAACTTTAAGATCAAGAAACTGCGTTGTCTAGAGAATAAAGGATGATAAAATTAGGGTTTGATGCAGTTTAAGAGTTGAAGAGGCAAGAGGGAGGTTATATTGACCAAAAGGTACGTTGGGTTACAGGAGAATTGACAAAAAAAGTAATGGATTAATATCTTGCTGCTTGTTTCTGTCAGCTGCCGGCTTTGAGACTTACCTTTCTGCTTAAGTTAATAAGAATACATACAAAAATGATGTAATTGGTATTTTATTACCGACTACACAAAATGCTAAAAAAAACAAAAAAAATCCTGTATAAGTACATACATGTATATAGGCATACAGACAAAAGATACAATACAATAATCCTTAACGTATCTTAATGTATAAGAATATTTATATTCACGAAATTGATCTATAAAGCACATCTCAACATCTCAGAATCATCAATACATACCCAATTAATCATTTATTCACCGAAAAAACAGATTTTGGATAGTTTATCGATCAATTTTTTTTTTCACAAAACCCGTTTTTAATAGTTTTTGGCTGAGCGTTTTAGGTTTTCGGCTGAGCGTTTTAGAATTTTTGCCTTTGTTTTTTTGCTTTTGAGCGTCTCGCGTACCTATCGTACGTTAAGAAATTATTGTACAGTATCTCGACCCTACGCATATATATTTATTTTATGGACATACTTCTAGGCAAAGACAAACCTATTGTACATACATATTACCTTGAAAGTCTATAAACTAATAGATGCATGGCAAGTCATATATTTGAAAAGTAGCAATTACATAGAAACCGAAGACAATTAAGCGGACAACAAGCTGCATCGCTATCTCATTTTGAATTTATAAATATATTCATAATATGATGATACATATATACAATATAGACAGAATTACAAATTTTGTCCTTTAAAAAAAGCCAAATTACGGTTCGTGTCCTTTTTTTAGTTTCTTTGCAGGCGGTGTACTTTAAACATTTTTTTCTTACACGTTATGTCCTTTACGCTAACTGGGTTAGAAAAATTCAGTTAAATACCCTCACGTGAGGCGCATGTGAGGGCATTTTTGTCTTTTCATCTATACCTGCAACTTCTTCTTCTTCTTCTTCATTTTTGCAGATCTCAATTAATAAGATATAACTTAACCTACACCTCAGCCCTTTCTCTTCCCATACAACCCACCACCAACATCACCCACACTCACACGCCACCACCATCACCAACCGCCCCACACCACCACTTGCCATCATTAACACTTTAAAAAGAAGCCATCACTACCGTCCCCCTATCTTCTACTTCACCGGAATCAAACCCTCTCTGTCACAATCGATTTTCCGGCCAACAGTACCTGGGTCAGACCTGGGGAGTCGAAACGAGTTAGGTCGGGCCGATGAATCAATCTCCGTCACAATCTGTTTTCCGACGACTTAATTCCGTTTTAGAGCTTTCAAAACTTGCGGATCTAGCATAATTTTGGCTTTAATTAGTCAAAGACCATTTCTTTTTCTTGATTTCGATTCCACTTCACTTTTTTTGTATATCAATAGCCTATTAGTAAGAATGATTCCATTAAGGTATGAGATGGCCAGAGCTCAGAATCTGAAGGTTGGGTGGTTCCGGTGACTTGGTAGGGAAGGTGGTGGGTGATGAGCGATGGTGGTGGAGGGTGACGGAGGTTTCAAACAGTGGTGGTTCTGGAGAGTGAATGGTGGCTGCTGGAGGTCAAACGGAGTTGATTGAGATCTACAAAAATGAAGAAGAAGAAGATGAAGAAGAAGAAGAAGTTGCAGGTAGAGACGAAAAGACAAAAATGCCCTCACATGCGCCTCACGTGAGGGTATTTAACTGAGTTTTTCTAACCCAGTTAGCGTAAAGGACATAACGTGTAGGAAAAAAATGTTTAAAGTACACCGCCTGCAAAGAAACTAAAAAAAGGACACGAACCGTAATTTGATTTTTTTTAAAGGACAAAATTTGTAATTCTGTCTACAATATATCCTAATCTCAAACCTCTTTTAAATATGTCACAACTAGTTAACAGTAAACTTAACTATGACTTGCTCATATATACGAATGCCATCACCAATATGAAACCTTGTTTATTTAAACAACATTAATTTTCATTATTCTCTCAACCCATAGAGAGGACAACCTGATGAATGTTGATGATCTTTGTCACATAAGCGATTGTAAGTATGTGTAACATACATGGCATAATACTTATGAGGTATATCTCAGTTATCAGACATGCATGTGGATATTGAGTATATTCGTTAACTAGTTTGTTAAAAAGGATCCATTATGATTTTCAAGTACATTTTCCTTTTGAACCATTTTAAATTGTATATAACTTTATATTTTTTACAACTACAACAAATTAAAATGTAATATATTGCATACATATTATGATCATTATCATGCATAAAATGTTTGAAGCGTATAAAATACGTAAATATCATATTTTTTAAATCTTAAAAGATAAGTCTATAAATGATCTTTAATTTAGTTTAAGATCGTGGTTCTGGTACTAGGAATGTCGATACCATTTGGAAATCCACGAACTCGACAATAGCGAATTCCAAAAAGTAGGGATCCTCCTCCATAGATTTGCCTTTGTCTATTAAAGAATATATAACTGACGACAAATATGGGACATTCATCTTGGATTGGAACCACGACTACCAAAAGTAGTCTGGTATCCAACAATTATGTAATTTTTTACATATACAAACAAACAAATGCGACAGTAAAATCTCACTTATCATATTTATTGATAGAGTATATATGAATGATGAAATAAGGAAAACGTACATGTCCTCTATCACAATCAAATATAGAGATCGAGTAGTCTAAAGTGAGACCCAATGCTCAAATGCATCTATCAAATCACCCAACTTATCTCCATAAGTATCCCAAAATGGCTTAAATCACAATCACACAACTCTTATACATGATCTCTTATACATGATCTTGTGCAATTTAGACATGAAAAAGACTACATACAGTTGATTTTACACGCGTTTACCTAATATACTTAGATCGAGAGGATTCTCCTAATTTAAGATAACTTGAAGATCCACATTAAATGTATCAATACAAATACATATTGAGAGATTTATAGACGACTTATTAGTGAGTTTGTGCGATTGTACGTCGATCATATGTTACACAACTGTGTATATGCATGATATTTGTAATCATAAGTTTGTTCGTGCGACTTCCACCCAATCGAATCCCACAAATAAAGATTAATGATAACTTCCCGCTAACATTGTGAATCAAGGGACGTTATGGTCTTATGGAACATAAAAAAGGCGCAAACAGGACGAGAATAATTTGGTGTCTTCTTCCTTCTTAGGTTGGAGGTTTGGTTCTTTGGTTTAAAACTTTAGATTATCTTCAGATGATTAATTGTTTGGACAGCTTCCTTCATCTCGTCTTCTGGTGGTTTGTCTTGGTCTTTAATGTTTGTATCTTTTTATTTTTAGTGGAAGTCTTTAGATGACATTCATCCCCGTATTTCCCTTTTCGTCCTTTTCTATACCTTTCCTTTGTTTTCTTTTGATTGTACACCATATATATGGTTTTAATTTGTTCTTTTTATTTTATTTGAGTTATCTTTTATCTTAAAAGCGATGCTAGTGATTTTAATTAATATGTGATTTCTAGGGTTAAATAAACGTACATATGTTACAGATATCTCAGGCAGTATGAACAATATTCTTCAAAATTAATGTTATTCAGTTTTTATTAAATGATTTTAGTTGAAGTTTTTCCACCTTCTATTTCCATTTCTTTTTCTATTGAGTTTCCACTAAGATTCAACAAAACACCAAAAACTAAGCCCTCGTGCGGTAACACACGGGTAAGAAACCTAGTTTTATTAATTAATGACTACAAATATTATGTTTATACAAGTGCATTGATTATATTAACAAACCTTTTTTTTGTATACTAACTATATTCTAAAATTATTGGAGGTCTTGGGGTTTAAGTACGTTTCACCTGTGACAAAAAGTATGAGGTTTTAGGTTTGCTGAGAGGATTTTCTTACCTACGCTGGTTTTCTTCTTAAGGATTAAGTAAAGATGATCGGGTGGGTCATTGGTCCGTCATTAATCCAAATAGGCGTTTCAAAAATAAATAAAATAAAAAGAATTTTGAAATAAAATAAAACAAATTGGCTTTTTTTTCTTTTGTAAATTATGTTTTTTGGACTAGGCCTTGTTAAAATTCATAAAAATGTATCAGGAAATTAATACAGCTAGCATATGCTGCTCTGGAAATTTGAAGCTAGCTCTTCGAAGGACAAACACACAAGTGGAAGTAGATCAAGTAACCAATGACTTATGTAGTTATTTACAATTATAATTATCACAATATATATGACAAACACTTTGATATGTGATTTGTCGTTTGAATATATATTGTGTTTTAATGTTTATATATATATTAATTGTCTGTATGAAAACATTTTTATAAGAAAGATAACAGCTAGCTATACACTCCAGCTAGCATTAATTAATTAGTATAAATTAAAAATAAACGTATATACTGTCTCCAGTTCATGCTAAATAGTTGACGAATTAATGCATTGCATTGCATTGCATTGCATGTACGTACGTAGACTCGTAGAGTCCAACAACATATTTGAAACTTGACTCTTTATATTCGTTGATGTACTTTTGTCTTATTTGCCATTATAATCGTAAGTCACGTTAGAAGAAAATGAAATATAGGAATATTCAAATATTACTATGACTTTTATATATTTACCTTGTTTTAATATCATGAGCTGGTTAGTTTACGGGTTAGGCCTAGCATTATACCTTAACACCTAGGACGTTAAGGCCGATTACGAGTGGAACACCACTTCCTTCATGGATTAAGAGGCATTAATGACAAGACGAGTTAAAGTTTTATTGGGTTTTAAAATCCTCGATACACACAATAATTTAAGAATTATTTCAAATTGATGGGGTTAAGGAGGTTAATTAAACCATTTCCTTAGGGGGGACGGGGCACCGCGTGATGTGTTTTTAAACACCGCCGCCACTCCCTTATCAAGCTTGATGGAGGTGTTTTGGGTGTTGGCCATCACGCTTTAAGTGGGTTTGAGTGATGGAACTCTCTCTCTATATATACATATATACACACCCCAAATACAATCCTCTCACTCACACAAAAACCTATATGTATATATACCAAAACCTATCACACCACATCACCCCTACCAAATTCCATCAAAATGTGATGGATTTGGGGTTGGTGACGTGGCATAATTTGATTGGGTGGGGTGTGTGATGAGTGATGCCATCACCTCCCCCCCCCCCCCTTATGGTGAGTCGAAGTGAATGAGATAAAGTGGGAGATGTAACGTCTATGCGAAGTTAAGAGGCTTGGATGTAAACCATATGAACTTAGTAGTGTGTATCCACTAAAAATTGACCAATAAAGAGCAATTTGACCTACTAATTGAATAAAAAATATATGATTCTGTACTAAATGAATGTAACTTTTATGCTAGTATTTTTGAATTTGGGGCAGTGGATGATAAATTATTGTGGTCATGATTTCTGAATTTATGATTGGGTGAAAATGAAATAGAATAGCCCAAGTAGTGAGCCCAAAGTTGAGTAGGCCCAAACTGCTTAGATGAATAAGATGGATGTTTTTAATTTTCTCACAACGATATCCCAAATGAATTAGAAAAGGTTGGCAGGCAGAGAGTATAAGCAAAGCTTATGATAACTAAATATCAGGGTAAAGTTAAAATACTAAGGACAACAAAAATAAGAAGGGAGAGAAGGAATCCAGTCAATTGATTTTAGATTTGAATGGCTGAGATTAATTTAATAAATAAAACTTGATGAAAATGGCATTAAGGTAATAACTCATCTTTGTTGACTTTCTCTCTCCACATGCAAGGCACATGTCAATTTCCCCATCATTTTAAAATGTCAACAACTTTTTCATACGACATTATTTTTTTTAAAAAATTCACCATAATAATAAGCGTTTTTTATCTATAATATGAGTATCATATTTGTCACACCCTGCCAATAGGGGGCTGGGAGTTTCAAGGACAAATTGGTACCATATGTAAGCAGCGGAATATTATTGATAAAGATAAGTTACAATATTTGTACTAAATATTTATGACAAGGTGTAACTACACAACTATCTCTTCCCTTCTCTGACACTGCTGCAATCCGTGTTGGGTTCTATTAATCTCATTGGCATCTAATCTTCTTTGTTCTTGCTCAACTTACGCCTCTATCATTAGTCATGCTCATTACAATGCTAATCCAAATCACTATCCACCAGGTACCTGAATACATGCTAAAAAGTGTCAACTAAAAAGTTGGTGAGTTCGTGACTTTAGCTCACATACACATAAAACAGTTCATATATAAAAGCGAGCAAGTTTGTGTGTATGTAAGTATAAAGCATGGTGCGCATCAATCAAGTCCACAATCAAACCTGCAACTAGCATAAGTATCCCCAACTCATACTAGAAGTTAAACCGTCCCGGACTATCACCCTGTTAAAAGCAATAATCAAACACGTAGGTTATATGCCGCAACAATCCGTAGATCTCAGTGTGGTTTACCCAACATAGGGTCACTGTGCGTGGGGGTCTCCCAAATAGTACTACCCATACAAGCCTCCAGCCCATTCCCTCGGGCTAATGATTGTGTAAAAGTTGGGACAAAATTTAGCAGTAAAACACATCTTGATGAACATCACACCATAAGTAAACCCAGCATGTATCCAGCCCAAAAAGTTTAAGTAAAAAGGGCAGCATGAAACTCACCTCAGTCCGCATGCAATATGTATATGAAAAATAATCAATGAACTTGCACTATGCTAGAAATCACCAAGTACGCCTAGTACATATATTAATCAACAATAAGTTATCGAAGAACAATGTAAAATTCGTTATTGGTATTGTTTACTAGTTAATTTTAAGTGTTTTCCAACGCATTTGGTTCTTGATGAGTAAAGTTTCCCTTTATGAGAAGTTTGTACTTAAATAATTAACAAGATTATTGTTTTGTGTTTACGTATATAATTCAGCTTCCGAGAGTTTTAGTTACCTTGGTTCATGTGTCGTTTTGATAAAGTTTCTATTTTTGGAAAGTTCGGTTTTCAGTTAGGTTTTGGGTTACCATATAACCATAGAATTTATATACATTTCATTGATATCAAAAGTCTAATGATACATATTTAAACAACCATGTCCTGTGTTTACAAACATTGACAATACCGGTTATCAACGGTGTTGTCGGTTTTTAACGAAATGTCTTGAAAGAATAGTTTAAATAAACGAATACTTTTGTAACTGAAACTTGTCATTTCCAGAATTATATATATCATAAAAAATGAGTTATTTTCAGGTCTGATATCTCAGAAATTTTTGGGCCGTACGGTTTTAGTCCTTGTTCCTTCGTTTAACGTTTATTTTGGCAATAACCGAGTTAAAGGCTTAGATAGTTTTTGTATAATAAGTAACACTAAAATCATGGTTTTATTAACTTATACTTACTGTTAAAATTCAGAAAAATGAAAAATTTATATTTTTCAAATGCTCATTCGGGTTACGTCGTTTTTACCATAACTCGTGTTTAAACGCTATTTCTTAGCAAAAATGGGTGTTGTGAATATTGAAAATGGTTTATAAAATTATAGTAAATCATTTTAATTATATAAATTCTGGAAAAAAATATCCATTTTATATTTCTCTAGTCTTTCAGTCTTTAAAAGCCGGCTCGTTGTCGTTTCAAACGAAACAATGAGTTTAAGCATGCAAACGGGCCCATTTTGTAAATACATTGTCCCTTTAAACATTTATAGCTTTTATCTAGCCATTTGAACTCATAAGCCTTTGTTTGAAAAACACAATCTTATACTTTCAGTTTTTGAGAAATAACCGGTTTCCAAAAATGCCCTTTCGTTATATTTTTAACAAAAACTCACTTTTCGTCACCTAACGAGTTAGGACCTGTTATAATAAATAAAAATAAATTGTTTTGACATCTCGTGGGTTTTAAAAGATTGTCCGTAGCTGCAGTTTCGCTAACGGAGCCGGTTTTGGCCCGTTTGGGTTCTAGTTCGGTTTTAAAGCGATGTTTCCCTTAAAATAGTTTCAGGTCAGATTGTAAACCATTAAAATATTATTTTTATGGATGCAAAAAGATATCATATTATTACTCGGGTTGTACGGCTTATTTCTTATCAAAAGGGTCACCAAAATGTCGGTTCAGATGGTTTTTCTTACTCGGTTAGATATTAACTTTTGAGGCTGGTCTTGACCAGGTTTGAGGTCTTAAACATGCATGTGTAACTGCTGGAACTTTTGTTAAATGTCCAGAAGTTAGTATGGTCACCTATCGGGTTTGTTTTCAACTAGTTTTCATGTAAACGAGTTTCCGAATGGCCTTGAATTAGCCATAGTTTTCGGGGCTGCATATTACATGATTTTTAAAGTTCCAAACCGGTAATAATTTCTGCATATCTTGGATATACTTGCAAAGCTTATTGGTTTGGTTCACGCTCCGCTAGTTTGGTTTTAAAATCTGAGTTTTCGGTTTAATAGTTAATGGTTTTAACTTCACGGTTATGATAAACCCGATTTTAACATGTTTTCCATTATAGTTTTAGGTTACATATTAATATGTTTTCTTTTAGTTTACTGGTTGAGTTTCCCACAGGTTTAACACGGTTTCAAAGCTTGAAATCAACTCGAAAATACAACAAATACGAGCTGCAATACCTCGAACTCTTTAGGGTTTCACGAGTAGGATAGATTCTTGAACTCAATCCATGAGCAAAAACAGAAGCTTCGGGGCTGTGGTTGGTTACCGGTTTATTATAATATCAGAGTAATAAGATAAGAATAAGTTGAACATTATTACATTAGTGATTACCCGGTTTTCCTTGTGATTTAGGTTGGTTCGGTCCCTCCTAGATAGGGAGCAGAGAGTGAGTTTGAGTGTATACATTGAAGAGTAATATTGATTAAGTGGAGATGACGAGCATGAGCACACAAATGCTTCTGGTTCTGAGGGTAATTAGACAGCAAGGGAGGAGTTTCAGGTTGGGATTTTTATAAAATCCGAACCAGTCAGATGATTATAACAGAATGAACTATGGATTGTACATTATGATAACAAACTACCAGGTTTCTTGTTGTTTGTCTGCTGGATCGGTTTTTCAAGCGGGGAAAGCACCACAAAGAGTTTGAGTGATGCTTATAATTGTAAAGATTGATAATATTAAGGTGAGGGAGATGATATCTTTGAAGCAGGGAATCAATTTTGCATGAAGAGTGATTGGAGAAGAAGATTGATTGGTGGCAGGGCTGTAGATGGCTTCGATAGGGGCAGAGAGAAAGAGATTTCCATTGGGAGGCAAGGATTTTGAAGATATTATAATATCTTCCATTATATTGGTTGATTTGTTATTATTATTACATAATTATTTATAGTTTTACTAAGACCGGTTTATGTATTTACATATAAACATGGGCGTAGGTGATTTATATAACGTGTCACAAATCTTGTTTATCGGTTTCGTCTCATTTTGTTTTGTGAAGCGGATGGTAATATAAGGAACTAATTGATGTTTGGTTTAACTATTTTGTATAACCGGTATGATTCACATAATTGTGGAATGACTCATGTTATTTTTTTTTGGAGTTATTGAGTTAGGGTTCGTTTGAGTTATGTGAGTCTCTATTTCGTTTGAGTAATTTGGGCCGAGCCCATGTTTTATATTATGGTATTATTCTTGAGCTTATCCATATTCTATCGAGTTCTACAAAATTATCGGGCCGAGCCGATTAGCAACAATCTTGGCGACTCGGGCCAAGCCCATCGACGTACAGTTCGCTTCGACTGTTCGATCAACATTCCACTCGGTATCTAACGATAAGTTTTCTTAAAAAAAAATTCTAGCCCTATTTTTAGGGTTGTTACAATATTGTTATATAAAAATAAAAAAAATTAATGGGTTTTTTTAATTGTGTTTTGTTGTTGTTTATTGTGTCATTGTGTAATATGTTGATTCCATTGTGTTTTACGTTTCAAGTCATTGTGTTATACATATTCACCATTGTGTCTTACGTTTTAGGTCATTGTGTTATACGTATTCACCATTGTGTCTTACGTTTTAGGTCATTGTGTTATACGTATTCACCATTGTGTTTTACGTTTCAAGTTATTGTATAACATGTATTGAGCATTGTGTTTTATGTATTAGATAAAAAGACACAATGGTGTGCGAAAAGACACAATGACGAAAAAAGATACAATGATAAGCGAAAATACACAATTACGAAAAAAGACACAATGGTGTGCGAAAAGACACAATGACGAAAAAAGACACAATGATAAGCAAAAGACACAATGGTGTGCGAAAGGACACAATGACGTGATTTTTGTTTTAAATTTTATATAACAAAAATCATACTCATATTAAAGATAAAAAAACGCTTTTATTATGATGATATTTTTTTAAAAAAAAATATCAGACGAAAAAGTTATAAACGTTCTAAAATGTTGGGGGTATTAACATGTGCATTGCATGTGGAGGAAAATGTGTACAATTATCCATATACCCTTTTTCTTTTGGTCCCTACTTGACACATGTCAATTATTTATGACTTCTCACACTTCTCATTTTTGTCACCCTTTGTAGAATAACTTGACCCTAAATATCAATACTTATGAATTATTAATATGGACGGCATTTATCTATAAGAAAGATAAAAAAATATATATATTAGGTATTTATTAGTAAAAATAAATATTTATTTTTAATAGATGTATTCATGGATACAATATTAATTAACAATGAACTATGTTGTTAATTAATTGTAACATGAACACCAGAATCATCAATTGGATAACTTAGCAAAATTTATAACTAAGTGGCTAAGAAAAAGTTTCTTACAAATACTTAACCGTCAAACAAACAAACATATCCAGTATAATCTCACATATAACAAAAACTATTAGAATGATCTGAAGATGGTGACATGAGAGCAAACATTTTCTCAATCTCAAGGCCAGATAATGTAGTGGTTACACTTAGTTGCTAACATTCCAACTCTAAAAAAACTTAGTAAAACTAACCAGAAGCAAAAGAAGCTAGTAAGTATAACATAACATGTGGCAATCTAAATAACATAAAATGTTGCTAAGTGAAACCAGATCATTAACTAAATCATATCTTTCACGTGAAAACCTCATCGGTGGTGCCCTACTTGATGAAATCGGACCTCAAAACACCAAAATTCAGATGAACATGAACTTGTTTCATTTATATTTGAAAAGACAAGTACAAAAACAAACTGCTTATAAGATCTTCATGATTGCATCTCATCTACGACAAACGCTCGCATCCAACAATGCAAAAGCATGACAAAGATGAGAAAAGCGAATAAAGGCCACCAACAATTGGTTTTGACGATGAAATATATATATGTTTGTTGATGAAGACACGGGTTAGGGTGGGTTACGTGGTTAATTAAACGAAAAAGAGATAACTAAACCAATTAACTAAGGTCCTTTGTGTAATTAATTAACTCAACTAAATATTTTAAACTAGGGGTGAACAGAAAAAGAAAAAGAAAAAAAAACAATAACAGAAATAATCGAACCAATTGAACAAACGATGGTTCGGTTATGACTTTCGTGATAACCGATTTTGAATATTTTGAATAATGATTTAATTACAAGTTATATCAACATTTTTTTACTTTCAACAAGGAAGCCAATTGAGTAGCTAGGAATATTAATTTAACATGTATAGTAGATCCCTGATCCTATTCTACAAAATGTAATAATTATTAATTGATGTAATAAGGTAAGGAGTGTAAAGAGACAGAAAGATGCACATGCTAGTTACAAAATATGTTACTTCACAGTAAACGTCAGAGGATGTTTTATGTTGTGGAAATTAATAATAATTAAAAACACAACTAGGTTTTAGGGTTTTCACCAATCATAAAAAATAACGTGAAGTAGCATCATAATATATACCACCACCGTCACCAGATACATATATATATATAACATCCCTATGATAATCACAGTCTACCATCACTTTTTAGTCTTAATTTCATATTTCCCAAGAATTGTGTACTGTTTCATTAATATTAGCAAACATGAACTAATTAACATTGCATATGCAAAACGTACAATTTCATCCCTATAGACGATTAATAAACTTAATTGATGTTATTTCAGACTGTTCGGGTTGAAGAGAAGCATGAAACATATTTTTGGTTGATTTGGAAAGCTCGGAAATCATTACTCTTTAGAATATATATTCGCTCACATTTAAAAATATGAAAACAGACAATTGATGGAACTAAATATATAAATAAACACGTAAATTAGAGAAATCGGTTATGTAGTGATTTATGCATTTTATAATAAATTATGAGAGATTTAAAAATAGCTAAAATTGGAGCAAAATACTTGGATCCGACGACTAGACCAAACTGTACATGATGTTAATTGTTACGTATCCAAGTTATTTCATTTTTACGGTGTGGCCATTTCTGTCTCGTTTTCCTCGGTCATTCGACTAATTCTTAGATCACTTAACACAAGAAAAATCTAGGTGAAACACCACTAAGTAGATGTGGCCTCACGACATCGAACCCTCCAAAGAGCTTTCTATAGGTTTAGCTAGTCTTCATCGTCATTCAAAAGAATAAAGATGCAAACCACGTGTCCACAAGACTTAAACCATCACCCAAACTAACGGAACAAAGTAAAACTTTACAAATATGTCAATCACACACAAAAATAATCTTAGAAAGGTTATTCTAAGAGTAAATAAATATAGTGCTCATATTACCAAGACATATGTTTTGAACTTTTGATTTCCATAGAACTAATATTTAATTTAATAGCAATATACACAAGTAATGAAAAAATTGCATAGGGAATAGAAATAAGTTTTTTTAAGGAGAGGACTGAAACACCATCTGGATAGATCTGTGGTAGATATGAGCAAAAGGTACCTTAGTCAGGACAAGAATTTCTATTTATAGCAAGTAGTCACCAACTTTAGGGAACTAAATATCTTTACCCCTTCCTCCCTTCCATTTAAACTTCCATATCCTTCATCATATTTCATCACCCTCATCTCACTTTTCCAATATTATTTTCTTACTGTTTTCTTCTTCCCAAAGAGCTAAAATGGAGGAATATGCAAGTTTGAGTACTAAAAGTAACAGGCTGAAAGACTACAACAATGTACTAAAACCAACAAATAAAGAAAGTTTTGGTGAGTTTTCATGGCCTCCAAAGTCTTACACTTGTAGTTTTTGTAAGAGAGAGTTTAGATCTGCTCAAGCACTTGGTGGTCACATGAATGTTCATAGAAGAGAAAAAGCTAAGCTTAGACAAATAAATCCTCAAAGATATCTCTCTTTTTCATCCACAATCTCAATTTCTTGATCAAAACCCTAAACCTAATTTCACAACATGTTTATCTTCAAACACTTCATCATTTCCAACAATGTTCCAACCCTTCACATATTCATGTTGTCTTCCACATGTTTTATGTCTTTCGAAACCCGAAGCAAGAACTCGAAAACCCGATCTAATGGAAGATTCTTCTCATGGAAAGGAGGGCATGATTAATGTCAAGAAGTTGGACATTGGGATGCTTGTGGAGACTAAGTTTGATGATTTGGATTTGGAACTTCGACTTGGGTGCTCTTAGGTTACATTAATTTATGTTGAACAACTTTAAATCCTCAAAGTTCATATGATCTTGTTTAATCTAGAATTTGGTCACTAGCTATATAATCAGTGTTTTGTTGCTTAATCTAGAATATGTTTTGTTATTTGGAGTTCTCACTACAACTTGTAATATTGTCTTTGACATTTGGGTATTGATTGTGATCATGATTAAGGCTTAATATTCAAATTGCTTATTTTTACTGTTTCGATCATAACCTTAATTTCTTGATTTAATCTTGTTGAGTAGTAATGTAATAGTAGGTCTTGTAAGTTTTCTGGTAACATGTTCTTAAGATTTATTTTAACTCTCATCGATTTGTATATTGTAAAACGTATAAGTTTAATGAGAAATCTCAAAGAAACTTTAACAAAACTAGGCCCAACTCAATTTATTCAACCGTTTAGCATATAATCTATTGATTAATTGCATGTTCACGCCGTTAAAAATTTATATTCATAAGCAAATCAATTTATTTATCTATTTACTAACGATTGTTATATGCCGTCGATGACATTTGTTTTTGGTCAATAAGATTTTCAATTGCACCTAGCTTGTAGACTACACAGAATGATATTTAACTAATTTCATTCAAATAAGATTGATTAAAATTTATACAATGAATTTATATCATCCGGGAAACTTGAAATCGATGAGTTGGTGGTTCATTGGCAAATACAAAGCTTTTAAAATCACCAAGAAAGCTTTTAAAATCACCAAGAGGTTGATTAGGAGATATTGAGTTTAGGTCTTCTAAATAATAGAGACTCTTCGTTCAAAAAAAAAAAATTCAAGAGATTTGAACCCAAGACTTTCCAATGCAAGTCTTAACCCTTTGGTTATATTTAAGGTTTTATCTTTGTCAATAAACCAGAAAACTAGTAATTAATTAGATTCAACTAAATAGATAGTGTAAAACAAATTTATATGTTTCTGGTTGCAATAAATGTAAAAAAACAAAATATTATAAATTTTTAGTTACCAAAATAATGAAAAGCCATTACTCCATACCACCTTTAGGTGGAGATGAAAACTAGAAAGAATATGGCAATATGAAATTATGATCGACAAGGAAAGGATTGATAATTGTCGGAATTTAATACTCATATATTCAACACAATAATACTAGCTAGAAAATATTGCCAAAAGCAATAAGTTTACTATAATCTTATGTTTCAAAAATAAAAATAAAAATAAATTAATGACACCTTTCATTTCAGTGCAAACTAAAATTAGTTATTTAAAAAAAATGAAAAAAAAATAACCATATCAATGTTTTTGAAAACAAGCATTTAAAACATCATACGAAAAATCACTTCTTAATAGTTCTTTTTTCTTTTGAGTTTTGAGTGTGTAAAAGGGAATGTTTGCCAATATTGGACTGAGTCATTAACAAGTTTGACTGATTAAGATGTAGAATCTAAATCGACCAGCATTTAAAACTTACTCGCAATTCAGAGACTTTATAAACCATTAAAATGTGTCTTTTAAAACAAATAAAACCATGCATCCACTGACACTTTTTTTTTATTGGATATTTTTATAGTTTGAGCATGAAATTAGTCTTTGAATGTGACCATCAAAATTTGAAAATGATTCTTTGTCAAAACAAATAAAAGCACATATCAATTCTCTTGAAAAAGTGAGTGAATGACTTTGAATGATTTGCAACCTGAAGACATAATATTTTGCATGCTTCCCAACAATGTGCTGGTGGCTGGGTGTCAAAAGATGATGATGAGCTTTAATTACCTTAAACAGTTTTGGGATGCAGAGCTTCAAGTCTTTCAACTCACATTCTTTCCTTTCCTGGAAAACTCACACACTAACCATTTTGACTCTTCTGAATATGCCCTTCTCTCTAATCATTTCTTTCCTTTTTAACCAGACCAATTTACCCTATACAAATCTATGTTAATCACATCACTTTAACCAAAGTGTTTTACTCTATATCTTCATTTATTTATTTACATAAAATGTAACTTGTGTTTAGAAAATATAATCTTCAAAAAAATTGATTTATATCATTATATGCATATAGGCGTGTAAACAAACTGAATATTCGGTGAACCATTCGGTGAGAAGTACGCTTATTTAATAAACGAACGTACATACACACAAGCTTATGTTCATTTAGTTAAACGATTGAACACATGTCCCGTTTGTGTGTTTATGTTTGCTAATGTTCGTTCATTTAAGTTCATTTATGTTTGCTCGTTACATTCATTTATATATGTTCACTAGTTTGTGCTTGTTTAAGTTTGTTCGTGAACATATTCATTTAATCTTTTTAGGCACATCACAACTTAGTCTAATGTCAATAAATTTTTAGGTCCAGGGCATTGTTTTTCACATTTACTAATAATTGCTTTTAACTTAGTTATGTTGATGCGTCTATGTTTAGTTATGTTCGTTATTTACGTCCATGAACCGTTTGTTTGCATATTAACAAGAAAATATAAAAGAGCGCAAACGCACTCATTTTTATAACAAACATAAACAAGAAAACCCCATTCATTTAATTATCCATGTTCGATCGTCACCTAAACCGTATCACTCGGTTTTTTTTTCTGTCTTATAAATTAAAAAAAGAAGGTAAGAAGATTTTTAAAACAATGAAATGAAGATGATTTTAACAATTAAGATGATTATATAGTAATGGTAATACTGAAACTAATAAAATATTACTTTTGTTAAACATGAATTAATTATTGAATAAGTTTAGTTTGTTGTAAAGACTTGATTTAAAACGCACAAAAAAGAAAACAATCAAGCCATTATGATATTAAATAATCCGTCCATCGAACATGTATATATAATACTACTTATTACTAAAAGTGACTATAAAATGTTTGTAAATTGTGGACGTGTACAATACTACAATGGTCCGGTTTTAACTATTGGGCCTGGGCTTGGGCCAGTCCAGGTACTTACACTTTCAGAGAATGGTTCTAACTTCTACCCATGAGTTCACACTCCACAGCCAAGATACAATATCAATTAATACATGCAATAGGCACAAATAAATACCAATGAATTACATAATGATCAGTATCTTATGAACTTCATAAACATATATATATGCTTATTTTTCTCAAACTAATATCTAATATGTAACAAGGAGTTTTCCAAAAGACAAAACAAAAGCCGAAAATATAACCGAGTAGCAACTTACTATAGGTGCAATCCTTCCTTTATCCTTCCTCAACATCATACCTTCAAGCACCGGATAACCCATCAACGCGATGTAAAACGTGATGAACGTTTGTATGAACATCACACCAACATACTCTTTATGAAACGTTATCCGAATAACCCCAACTACAAATGCTAGAAGATTGAGGGTGACCAAAGAACAAAGGGGGACAAGAAACAGACTTGAAGTTTGGAAATTGTATATACCCATTTGATGTAGTTTTACTTCATCTTCATTGTCAACTTTATTTGTTGGTAAAAAATTTGCTTCTTTTACTCCAATTTTTTCCATAATTGCATGAGCGGTTCCATATAAATGACTTGTGATTGCCTTTATCATCCATACTCTTTGATCATGTGTCCATGTTTGGAGTACTAAAGCTCCTGTTGAGTGAATCTCTCTCATGTGTTGTAAATTTGATAATACAAACACATATAGAAACACAAGGAAGAAAGGATCCGTAACCTGCGTAATTAACGAACAATATTATCTTGTGAAACATAACATAGGGGTATTCATTTTTTCGGTTTATTCGATTTGGTTTGGGATTTTATTTGGTTGTAACTTGAAAAGGCGAAAATCGAACCAAATTCGGTAAGGTTTAAACCGAATGAATTAACCAAATTTGAATCCGGTTCGTTTTATGTTTTCGATTGAATAAACCATTTTGTTCACTTTTGGTTTTTTTAATAAATATTTTTATGTATACTCTTTTTACTATTATTTGTAACTGAATTGGGCTAAATGACAAAACTTCAATCATAGGTATATGTTACCCGTCTTATTAGATTTAATTTAACTGATATCAGATTTTGTGAAAGCGAAAATTGAATTACCAATTTGGTTTTGGTTTAAAACCGAACTGAAAATGAACATTTATTTCCGTTTAGTTTGGATTGATTTACTTTAGGTTTGTTTTTGTTTTTTTTTTAATTAAAATATTATGCAGGTTACAAACTATGTTTACGATGGATTTAATCTATTGGGTCTGTAACCTGCATAAGTAACGATAATATTATAGAAATCGAACAAGTAACAATCAAACCTTTGGATATATAGTTATGTGATTGAGCAAGGATAGTAATGGAATGGTGGCTAGAATCCACAAAGATATGCATGCGAGTGGAAATAAAGCCAGCCATGCATAACAAAAGCTTTGAAGAATAGACATTCTTGATGGCCCATAAATAATGGGAGAGAATCTTGATAGACCAACTTCTATCAAACCGGCGGACCATCGTGTGCCTTGAGTCAAAAGATCGTTAAAGTTTGTCGTGCAAGATCCCATAAAAGATGGTCGTGACGGCATATGGTAAATTGAGAACCTATGTTTGCAGTGCATAAGGATGCTTGTGAAGAAGTCTTCAGTCACGGAGAAGTATCTAAAACCAACCTGTAATATTTCATGAATAAGGATGCTGATTAGGGGTTGTTCGTGTTCATTTGGTTAAGTTTAATCGAAAAAAAAAACAAAAAAAAAAACAAAGAAAGAAAAGGAACCAACAAGATTACTTAAATGAACGGTTTGTTTATATTCATTCATTTAAGTTTAACCAAACAAACGGAATAACACTGCCCTTTAAAAAAATTGCTTCCATTCATTTCATTGATAAAGATATATAAATGAATGAACATACATAAAAAAAATTTATAAAGAGATTCTAAGAATAGTATTATACATATAAAAAAAAAAGAGAGAACCAATTTTGAAATACAATGATATTTATTTGCTTATAAATTTGTTCAACCTTAAAAAAAACACTTAGTATTTAATATTTGTATATTATCCATCTAGTACCAAAATTCATGAATGACGTATTAATTTGTGTTCGTTCATTTAACTTAACACAATGACTTACGCAATTTCCGGCCAGTTCATATTAAACTAAGCCACAAACATTGCTATTGTTAAAAAAAACATTCGGATAAGAAAACACTTGCCTCAATGCCCCATTTTGTATCATTCTCATATTCACAAGAGGCTAAATGCTTTGCTTCTTGTAACGATTCATCTAACAAATAGTTCTCACGATCCAGTTTTGCATTGTGTTTCTTATAAAGCGATCGAATGAACTCGTTGGAAGAGCCAAAACTTTGCTTTGCTTCCTTTAAGTTGATATCTACAAAAATCAGAGAAAAGGAGTAATGCTACACATCAACCAGGAATAACTAATGTTACAAATCTAAGAAGGAACAACTTACAAATCATGCATTTTGATTTACAATAATATAAGGGATCAACAGGTAAGGTTTTACTACAATTATTTGAAACTCATAAGTTAAACGTTCTACATTTATGTATTCCTAGAATCCTAGGACACTTTTTAGACCATTGTCAATGCACCGCCTATTAGGTGTCACTAGCTGGTGTGTCGGGGCTATACGAAGGGCCTTTACATTATTTTATTTCTTTATATAATTATTTAATTTGTAAAAATTAGTATGTGAATTGCGTATTACACGTGTTTTTTTATATTTAGCGTTTTTGGTAAATTAAAGATTATATAATGCAGAATCTTGGTTTAAAAATATATAAAATTACACGGGTATCCAATTAATGTATAATTCCACGTCAGGTGTTGGTGCATCTGGGTTTGGTGTATAGTGTTTGACACGAATAAAAATATTGGTCGTGGTTGATTTGACATAAACCAATTTGAATATTCAAAATCAATGTATAAAAATATTGATGGTGTGGAAATCTAAAGATTTGTGAGTGTGTTTGTATGATCGGAGATAAAATAAGTGTTTTTAAAGTACGAATGGAAATCTAACTTGGCAACGAATAGGTGCGTTAGAGGGTGTTTTAAGTCGTTTCCGTTGTATTTAACAACACGCGTTTGTAGGTTACGTATTTAGGGCAATGGAGTCTCCATTTTTCAATGATTTTGGTCGATTTCGATCAAGAAGAAAAAATCAATCTTTATCACATGATTTTAAACATATAATTAGTACAAACCTTCTTGAGTTGAGGGTAGCTCATATAATGCTTCTCTTTTTAAGTAATAACAGGTTCCAGACAAACACGGTCCCTTAATCCCATCCATACCGATCCATAGCGTCTGGTTCAATGTCCAATAAGTTTAGTTAGTTAGTTATATAACCAATAAACATATTTTTTTTGGCATTGCAAACGCAATGGATTTAGGGGTTTGGGATTGCTTATATAACCAATAAACATTTTTAATTTTTGCATGTCAAATAAATCCATTATCGGTTTTCATAGGCAATCCCAAACATGTCTAGCACGCTATGACAACAATTCGTTTACCTTAAAGGTGGATCTCAACTGACTATCGTAGATATCATATTTACTGGTGTTATGAAACGTTTGTGGGAATTGGACAAAAGCTAGAGACGAAGATAAGTTTGGGTCAAGATGGTAACACATAGCTTGACGCGCTGAGTTTTTGTCGTTGCAATACATATCACAATCCAAGCCTAGTATATATGGTGAATTGCTTATCAAGATTGACACTCTGAGCTGCAAGTTTATGTTCATCAAGTTAGCTTTAGTTTCAAATGTGTTTATAACTTTATATAAACAAATGAACCTTTTGGATTTGTAAGTGGTTTAGAGATTATTTCTAGTTATTTTAAATGCGGTTGTACAAATAGACAATTTGCTATATACCCTCAAGATAAACTAACCATGTCTTTTTGAGTTCTCGGGTGTGGAAGTCGAACTTGGATAGAGTTTGCTTATCAAACGAGCAAACTTCATCTAACGTATTTTCTATGTAGAGATTCCGTTTAGAGTTACGAGAGTTACTATTAGCTTGAGCTTGTCGCCCAAAGGAGTGAACTCCGCTTTTGTCCTTATCCAAGTTCGCTTGAAAGTTGTAACACCGGCTAACTCAAAAAAACTATTGCTAGATTTCACTTAAGTCCGTTCATAGGTGTAGCGAACGGTCTATTTGTACAAATTAACTTTCAGTTAGCATATATATAATTCTCGAATCTCTAAACCACTTGCAAATCCAAAAATTCGTCTATATATGTGTGTGTATATGTGTGCGCGTGTAGAGAAAGATATATATACAAGGACATTGAGGGCTCCAGCCTTAAAGTTATGTGGATGAGAAGGTCTTTTTTCACGAGAAACATAGACAAGAAGAGGCATCTTCCTTTGGTTGTGTGTGCTTTCATCAACCATCACCTGTAAATCATTATGATAGTCATTTCTCTTAATGCTACAAAAAGTTGTGTGATCAATAAATGGATATAATTCGTCTCAAAACCTAAATAATGAAAATAAGAGGGAGATAAATTATCCACATTTTAACAGTTGATCTGTAATAATCTCACTCTACAAAAATTATTGTTGACGGTCCCAACTTTTATATTAATTGTTTTCGTTGGACCTCCGTTATAACAAAAAATAATAATAATAACAGCGTCAATTTTTTTCTAAATTTCAAGCTTATGTTTTTAGGGTTTTTTTTTTACCAAATTGAGGATACGAGTCGATTAATGTAAAATTTACCTCGAAATGGTTGTTCAAATGACGAAACGATGCTTCAATTAGGGAGTTTAAACTTCCAATTAACAAAATCAAGTTGTTTGGACTACCGTTTCGAGAAAAGTTTTAAATCAATCGACTCGTATCTTCATTTCGATCAAAAGCCATAAAACATTAGTTTGTAATTTGGGAAAAAAACTTAATGGTGTTAAGTTTTTTTTTAGCGGAGGTTCAATAAAAACAATTAGTGTGAAAGTTGGAATCGGTGATAGCTATTTTCTAAAATAGGATTATTATTGGTCAACTGTAAAAATATAGAATTATTAAAATCTAACTGGCCTATCATAAAATAATAAATCATATCATATCATAAAACACTAGACGAGTCCCGCGCGGTGCAGCGGGTCTTTGAACTCAGACTCTATTAATCACGTAACAATTATGAGTGTTCATGGTTCGGTTTAAAACCTTGAAACCGTTTTAAACTGGTCATCGGCTTGGTTTCACGGCTAGGTTGTTTACTTCAGTCGTCTTTTTACTTCCTTTATCCTTTCAAGTATCATATTTTGATTTAATTGGAATTAATGATACAGTTATATTAATAATCATTTTAAGCAAATTTTATTATCAAAGCTTAAACTCTTAAACCAAATCAGAACCAGACCGTTAATAACAGTTTGGTTTCAATCTTTAATGGTTTAGTTTTCGTTTAAAACAATTAAAACCGGCATTGAACACCCCTACGTAACATATTAATTTTTTTCAATTGAAAAAATTATAGTAATATTATATACAAATTAAAAAGAATAAAATACTCGTTTTTATGGTGCAATAATTTTACAAAAATATTAACGTATGAAAAACTTATTGTCGTTTAAAAATCGTGGGTGAGAAGTTTGTTTAAAGTTGAAACTAAAAACATGATATGGTTAAAGATGAGGGGGCAAACTTGTAAATTGAGTGAATTGTGTTTAAAAAACAAGTTTACCCTTAATTACACATGTAATTCATGCTTTAAGTGTTGTAAATTACATAAAAATGAGTGTCTTAATTTGCTGGTTTGGGGTAATATATATAGTATAGATATTTACTTTTTCAGACTAATTTATAATAATAATAATAAAAATAAAAGTTGACGTACCTCTATGACAGTAGAATGGTCTTTGTTTGGTATGCAACGTTCGCTTTCTGAAATGTTGGTCACTTTTTGAGCAAACGATTCGTATTCGTTCTACGCCATACATACATCAAAACAAATATGTTTGTCATTTTCATTTAATATTAGACCATTTAATATGTGGACTAAAAGTCTAAAACCAATAACGAAACTCTACACGGTTAAGATATTTTGATACAAGCATTAAAACACTATAAAACGAAAGTGACACACACCAATAAGTTATTATACCATAGGGATGACAAAAGAAGCCAAACTTAATTGGAAAACTCGAAACTTAAATATTTGGACCGAGATACCATGTATAGGATTTTATACGAGATTAACAAATAAAAAACCATGGGTTGTGGACGAGTATCATGTTAAGTGACACTCGCTTGATTATCCGAACCGGTTAACCATCATCAAAATCATATTTAAATACACTAATATATCATATAATCTTTAAATACAATAAATATATTGTGCGAAATTGTTAAAGTTAATTATTAGAAACACAGTTTAACATTTAATATTTCAAAACTGTTTTTTAGGTGATTTTAAGACCGGGTTTCAGACTTTCAGGTAATGAGGTTAACAACAAGTACATTTTTTTAACTATATAATAACATAAGCGAGTATACCACTGCAAACCTTATAAATGACGAGTAACAAATATGAAATATCCGTCCACGTAAATGTTTTTAACCCCCCATCCCCACCCCCCGCGCTAGATTTCATTTGAGTTAATAATATTATAGAAAATGTTTATTTTCCTTGACATACTTACTAAATCCAACTAAAATAATAGAATTTATAAAATAATAATTAGTATGATATATAGAACTATAATGAAATTTAAAAGCAACATATTTGTCTTTTCCCTAAACGAAAGAGAAAGTAAAATTGAAGTCCTCCTTTGAAGACCGAAGACTTTAAAAATAAATATCACTAGAATATTCTACATTGATGTGTACTGAGTTACAAGAATGGTCCTGTTAGTATTTAGACTTGACTTCTTTATAATTTAATGATGTGTTTATTTTCTAACACGTATTAAATAATTGTCAAACTCGTTTAAAGTAACGATATTATACTTTTCGGTTAAGTAACAAAATGCTAGGAGTGCTCTAAGACTATGTGTTATGAAGCTCCAACGGGACGTCACTATTGTCCACGTAAGAATCACCAGATGTCAAACGTCAGTATTAGTGGGAGAAGAAAGAGGACGTAGGCAATTGCCCCTTTGAGCGCCATTGAAGTAATGAAAAAAGTGAAGCTCAAAACAATTCTCAGTGCCTCCTTGACAGCCGTTACAAACACAACCAAACTTACGAAATGAAAGAGAAAAAACCTAATGAACCCTAAATTTTGTTTATACATTAATTTAAATAGAAAAAAAGAAGAAAACGAAAAACTATGGTTTATACTTTAAAACAATGTTTTGTATTCAATTTTAGAAAAATTACATTTCTCTTTGTCATCTACAATAGTTCTATAAACAATAGGTGTTTAAACAATGTGTTTAAAGTAATAATCATAGTCTATAGATATTATTTTGCTACAAATAACAATAACGATAAAAACTACTTTCCAAAAATAATAATAAGTAGTGTTTTTTTTTTTTGTAATGACGACATTTTAATGTTTAGACCATCGCACTCTTTAATTTGGAAAGGCTCGTTGTCTCACTTTTATATTATTATAATTGGGCTCACGCAATCACGTTGGCTTCAGAGTTCGGCTTGGACGTTCCCTCGGGGAACATTACCGACAGCTACCACTTGATAGTAGTAATTGTGCCACCACAAGTGCAAAACTCTCTAGCGTAACACACGGTGGGATGAAAACCCGAGTGAGTTCGGGATCTTAACAAACAACTTCGCAAGACTAGCTTAGTCCAAATTATTCATTGTCAATATCCACCCAACGTGGCACAGGTGAAGATCGAACTTGAGTCTCCATTAAAAAACTCAAGCCTTCTACCACTAGACGAGGACGTATTGATATTAAAATAAAGAAAGAAAAACACACAAATCACCTTAATCTTATATTTTTCAGCTTCAAACTCATCACTATCCACCACAACTTGATCATGATCATCACACTCTTGTCCATGCAAATAAGCCTTTGGGCAAATAGTAACCACACCATACTTCTTACAAAACGGAACCCATATCTTAGCAAACTTAAAAGCTTCATGCACGGCTTCCAACGTTACCGGACAACCCCATCATCCGAAAGATAAACCGAAAGCTTATCGGGTGGATAATCCAAAGCCAAGGCGGATATAACCGTGTTCATGACCCCAAGTGGTGGTTCTGCTATTGGATCAGCTGTGCATATAAACACGTCGATGGGTGGGAGGTGTTTGTCGTCTGGTAATCGCTCTGGGAAGACGGTTCGGGTTATTGGTCGCCATAGGAAAGCTTGGCTTAGGAGCCAAATGAAGGTAAGAGTGAGTTCTGAGATGAAGATTAAGATGTGGGGAATAAATGGTTGGTTTTTTGAATGGGAGTTGAATATTGTGAGAATATTTGTAAGTCTATAGTATATGATGAGGGTTATAGCTATGGAGTGGAAGAACATGTATAGTCTATTGATGATTATTGTTGATGTTTTGGGATGGTAGAGATGAAGAGGGTGAGAGGTGGAGTTCATTTGGGGAGTCATGGTTAATTATCCAATCTTATTACTTTCTATGTAGAGTGGGTGTGAATATATATATATATATAGTCTTCTCATTCATGGTTTATTGAATTTTAATTTAATAATATCAATTTTTACATATTGGTTGAGATTGATTCCAATTATGAAAATGTTTATAGA
The DNA here is from genome assembly GCF_021521415.1 of Bidens hawaiensis. NCBI lineage: Eukaryota > Viridiplantae > Streptophyta > Magnoliopsida > Asterales > Asteraceae > Bidens > Bidens hawaiensis. Next base: position 487,752 of record NW_027492052.1, read on the forward strand.
CAATTTTAACTTTAAACATATTTTTCTTCAGCGATCCTATATGGTCATACCAACTGAAAAGTAACCCCGTTTGCTTTGTGATAACATGAAAATACATTCGGTTGTTTGTAAACATTTTTCGAGTTTGAATTAATCTCAATCAACTTTTGAAAGTTGGAATTATTGAAATTTAATAACACTATAAATAGTGTGATGGCGTGAAAATATGTATGTGATTATTGAAGGAAAATATTCTAAGGTTCAGACTGTCTATAAACAATTTTAAGTTTGAATTAATCTTGATCGATAGTTAAAATTTAAAGTTATTAAAATTCAATCTAACTTTCTTTATAATTGCCTACCATAAAATCCTATGTGTCGCTCTCAGGTTGTTCCCCCCATTCTCTAAAGCCACCAGATTGCTTATAAATGGAGGCTTCTCATGCATTTGACCCGAAATCACGGGTATGGGTTTCACCAAACTCGGATAGTCTTTTAATGGGTTATAACATCTCATTTATTTGTAAAATTATTTCATAAGCAAACAATAATTTTCACGGGTCATGGGTCTCATCAAACCCGGATAACCTTTAAACGGGTTATAACATCTCATTTATTTGTGAAATAACACCTTAATTATCAATGAATATTTTCACGGGTTATGTGTCTTACAAAACTCTAATAGCTTTCAAATAGGTTATAAGATCTCATCTATTGACAAACACTTTCATTATCAAACCCTAATTTATTTTATCTGCTTTATATTTTCTTCGTTGCTGGTCTATCATCTCCATCGTCGGTTAACTTCCAATACTACCCACCATCGTCAACTACATCAACGCCTCTTTTTTCATTAGACAAATATTTGTGTTCATGTTTGTACATTTAAAAAAATCAACATGCTCGTGTTCGTTTATGTTTGTTCGTTAAAAATCTAAATAACCTAAACATCTCAATTGATAAAACCTAAACGTTGAAAAATATAATAACAAACTAATATATATGTATTAAATTAAAACAAAACTACGTTAAAAAATAAAATAATCATCATAAAATAAAAAAAATAAATAAAAACAAAACTTTAAATAAACTCTCATAACACGTTAGAATCAAACTAATAACCCCATAAATATGTGGTATATGGTGTAACGATAATATATTCCTTAAGAGTTTATTATTAGATATTAGAGTAAGAATGATGACTTTTAAAGTCCGTTGTGTTTGTCATGTGCTAGTGGAGGTGATTTTTTTTAATATTACATTAGTTTGTGTTCATTCATTTGTAGTCAAACCAGTGGACGGTGATGACCCTTAATAAGGACATATATAAACGGATATATAAACGAATATATGAAGTGAGTAGTAATTTATGTATATATATCTAAATCATATTTAGTTTCGAGACTCCTGATAAAATGTAAAATTGGATAAAAATCATAACTTTTTTTTTCTTAATATATCTGGTTGGAGTACCGGAGATGATATAAGACCACTTGTAGTGGGGCATCCCCAACCATGGCGCCCCACAACGCTGGGAACACCGGGCGCCATAGAGGAGGGGCTTCACACACAGCGCCTGAAGGTGGAGGAGAAGAAGAATCTGATTGGTTGCTTCGTTAATCTTTTTAATATAAAAAATAATTAATAAAATAATAATGATGGAAGATTTGAAAGAGCTTCATCCATCACACCCTTTTAGCCATAAAGTCCCTATGATTACATGACATCACATGGCGGATAACGCTTTTGTAGAGGCTCAATTCACTACACTTGGTCTAAGGACTTCAATAAAAATACTTTTAAATGATTTTTATAAGAAATATTATATTAATGGAATTCTTGAAAATATCTTACTATTAACAAATACGTAATGATTAATGAAAAACTTTACTGTAATTATTGGAAAATAGATTGATATGATAATTTAGTTTGAATTTATGTAAGTTATTTAAATATAAGAAAAATAACACATGTGATGTTGTCTGGTTGTTTTAAAGAGAAAAAAAAAGGTTTTTAAATTCTATATATTAATTTCATTATTCTGTATACTTTCACACCACCGTATTTTTAAATATTACCGAAATGTTTAATTTTTTTACTAATGCTTCTCTTGTCTTATCATTTTCAACACCGGTCGAATTTATAATTTTAAATGCACAATCTACTAACTATTTCTTAGACCGTTCTTAGTGGTGGTTTTATAACGTTTTGATGTCATAATGCCTGAAAACACCGCCCCTTTAAGCATTATAGATGATAAATCAGTGAGGAATTTTGTGGAGAAAACGTCGGAGAGGGGGGTTAAGGAACTTTATATGTTCATTTTATTTTTATTTTTTTAATTTATATGTTTATTTATGTTAAATAGTTAAAAAAGCAATAATTCCGTAATGATTGCAGGAGAGTTTTGACTACGCCCATTTGTTGCAAAATACTGAAATGCTGACCGGGCGCCATACGACGTAAAATGTCTGGGGAAACTTAGTTTTGACTACGCTACAAATATTTTGTTTACATAAAAAGAATATCGCTTATGTCCGTGCCCAAGAACCATGATATTTTGAATATGAGAATAAATTGTGGAGATCCATAAATAAACACTAATACTGTTCAACTTACTCTGAAAAACGTAATTTACCATCTCATATTGGATGTAAGAATGGTTGGTGGAAGGCACGTTCAATGGTGGCGTATCCCATTTGTAAATACGAGAATCAAGTGCCATTTGTTTAACGGGAATGCTCCTCACTTCCTCACAAGTTAGCACTTGGACTCGATTGACTGAAAGTGTCATATGTTTTTTCTGTCGTGATATCATACAAGAAATTTTAGTTATGTGTGACAATTTATTTATTTTCTAATAAATACATGTTTCTTGGTGTGCTGTATGAAGAATTCCTACTTTTAAATAATTCGATCAACCATTTAGTTCATGTAAACATTTTTTTTACCACCAATATTCTAAATCATAGTTTTTGAAGGTAGAGGTAAATTATCGTGTTCTTAATAACGTTATAACTATAATAAAGAACATCTCTTGCCGAAACAAAAATAATACAATAAAATCATATGAGTTTTTAATGTTACTACTTACTTCCATAATCCTTTCATCCTTTGTATCAAAGATAGTTGCTCCAACCTCTAGGAAGACATAAAACCCTAATAACATGTTGGGTTGGATTCATTACATAGTTTTCTCTCAAACTAGGAAGTAAAAAAAAAAGTATCAAACGGACTTCGATCGAACTCAAACTAGCAGCATTGGAACGTCTCGTCAAACTCTACGATATTAGATTTTAGGTTTTCACTTTTCGATTTTTAGCTTGTATTTGTTCATATGATCGTGTCTTTTTATTTATCATTGTGTCTTTTGTTTATTTTTTATCGTTGTGTTTGTTTTCTTCGACATATATTACTTAGCATTATGTAATATTTTGTTCGGCATTATGTTATATTATAAAATTGATTGTGCGTTAGTACCTTTTCTAAATTTAAAAGAGTATGTAGGATAACTTAACCCTCACATGTTTTACCTACAATCATCTTCACAAATTATAACAAGCATTAAAATTCTAATGAATATATGAAAGGACACTAAAAATGGAATGATATTAACATAAGGGCCCATATTAGGTCCAATGATGCAAAAGCAAAGTAAAAGAAGATGGGCCGAGTTCTTTATATTTTTTTGACTTTAGGACACCTATTGCAAACAAAGTCAAGATTATTGTGTTCATTGTCTCTTCAGTCACATGTATTTTCAAATAATGGTATCAATAAGCAATTAAGCATGGTTGGACATAACTTTAGGTCACTTTGAAAACCAATGGTTTATATTCTTGGAAACACTAAGAAAGATTATAGGACTTGCAGTTTGTATGTTTCATAGTATTTTAAGAACGTGGATTTTTTTTTGTTTTGCTGTGTAAACATGTTCAGTTGATTGTACTCTCAGAATATTAATCGAATGATTAAAAAAGAATAAGGAACTAGTATATAATTTATAGTTATGAAATCCATGTACAAATTACATGCCAAATACGTGTTTTTTAATTAATAATTAAGAAACTATCACAAAGTTTTCTTGAAACAACACAATGATTCATAAAAAGAGTGTGTCAGTTATCGATTAAATTATATTGTTTCTACCAACCACGTATATCCAAAGCAAGTTTCAGTGTCTTTCAATTACTATAATTGATTTTTCGTTTGTTGAGTGTCTCTCGTTAAATCCCCACCACAGGATTATCCCTTTGGACCTCGCTTGTGGGCTTCCCCTTGAACCTTCGGTTTGTCAGTGCCGGAAGTCAGAATGGTCTCGACCGAGTGTGTATACCACACGTTTAACTCATAAACGATGTTTAGGTAAATTCCAATTAACTAAAATGATTTGCTGAAAATACAATCATCATCACATTTTACAAGGTATATTCCAAATGCTCTTCATTTGTAAAAATTAATAAAAAACTTATGATTTGAAACCTCATCATAGACTCATGGTATATATTTTATTAATATAATTTAACAGATAAATAAATAAATAAGTCATCTAGTATAATATACGGATCTTCATGTACATTCATGTACATGGATTTCATAGAATAGGATAGTTTTTCTAATTGTCATAAATGTATATGATTTAAGTTGTGGGTGCCTGGGTGGATGGCAATATGACATAATTGTTTGTGATCTAAGTTGTAGGTTTAATATGACATAAGAATTCAACTTGTTAAACTTTGTTCATTTAGAAAATTTTTCATGAATAGTGTTTTTGTAAAAGTTGTTTCAAAAATGACATGTTTTAGATATATATTACAAAAATGGTGTAAAATGGTGTAACCGTGGTTTGAAACTACGGTTTGGGTATTTTTCTATGAATGTGTCAGACATGAATTTCATAAAATAATACTTTTGATTAAAATAAGGCAAGCCGTGGTTTCAAACCACGGATTGTACAAAAGTGGTAATCTAATACCGCTTTTCGTGTTAGTGTGGTGGTTTTGTAAGTCAAGCCGTGGTTTGAAACCACGGTTTGATCTTTTAAATTAATTTTTTAAATGCTGAGAAATGTAAGCAACATTCAAACTTTTTTTACAGTACGTGGTGCATGACGTTCTCTTATATAGGTTTACGTCTAATGCATTCCGAGAATATCTGATCGTCACACCGAACTATTAGGGGTTCTTGACTAAAATTGTTATTATGGAACAAATGGTAGGCTCGATAATTTTCACCTAAAAATAACAAATCAGAATTACTTGACCAAGAACTACTCATGGATTCATTTTGTAATTAACAACACTGGTATATACGAAGCTCCAAAGAATTACTTTAGCAAATGATAGGATGGTAATTTCTATGAAGGGTTTGATGAATATACCAAGCTCAACATTATCACACACACACACACACACACACACACACACACACACACATATATGACTATATTGCATGTATAGTATGCAAAATATGAGAGTGTAATACAAGTGACTGAAGCGGTTTGAAATACAAGTGACTAATAGTAATTGCCATCTTAAAGAAGAAAAACAAAATAAGCTTGAACATTCTAAATAAATTGAAGAAGAAAAGAAAACCAAACCAAACCTAGGTTGAAATTACTGGTTGACTAAAAAAACAAAATTATATATACATATCTAAATGAAATAAAAAGTAAAAGATCAAACCGTGTGATATACGTCTATTTATACATCTCGAATCCCGTGTAAAGTTGTGTTTCCGTAATGTTTTAAGTTCGTTTAAGTTCGAGTTTTGTTTATCTTTTATTAATTTAGGTTTTGAGTCAAGTTTTATATATTTATCGTGTTTTAACTCTTTTGGTGTCTTGCATGTTTTACTTAATTCTTTCTATCTTTTCATGCGAAGTTTAAGTACGTTTTGCTCGTTAATGATTACATGATTGTTCCACTTAGCGTTTCGATTTGTTTTCATGTATATGGTGATTTGAAAGAAAAGAAGGCCTAGAAGGTTCTAAACGTTACTTGGAGTTCAAGAAAGGGATCTAACATGATTAAATAATAAATAAAAAGCAAAAAACGAAAATTCCCTAAAAGGGCGTCGCGCCGCGCCTAGGCAAATGCCTAGGATGCCTAGGCCGGGCGCCTAGGCCTTTTGGTCAGCCAAAAATTGCAAGCCCAAGCCCATTCTCGCTTATATAAACATCTTCATTCCCTAGCCGATCCGAAGCTTTTTGGCAGCCGATTTCAAGAGTTTTTCCAAGGTTTTGAAGGTGATTTGAAGCTAGGAACTAAGGAGGATCGAGAGGGCTTTCATCCGGGTGTTCGAGGATCAATCGCAAAGGGTTTTATCGCTCTAACTTTCGTTCCTTGTTCATTATTCTTGATGTTTTTCCTCTTTGTTTTTAAGACTTGTTTAGGATTGTTTTTAATAATGATTCTAGGCTAGACTTCATGTCTACCTAGGTTTTATGAACATGTTTGAGACTTGATTCTTGCTTTGGACTTATGCTTTGATTATGGTTTGTTGATTTAATAGTAAAAGACTTGATTTTGCTTTCATGATGCATATGAATGTTTATTATCTTAATTGATTGTTAATTATAGCTTCACATAGATCTTTTATCTTTTGATTGTGTTCTTTAGATTTAGGGTTTATGTTTAAATCATTACTTGGTGTTTTGATTATTGTGATTAAATGGGCCCATTAGATCATAGAAGCTTGTTGACAGTTGGTTAAGAATTTAAATGTTTTGCTAAATTCCAATAGCTGTAAGGTGAGGAGTTGTTCATGTGTCTTGGTCAATTGCATGCTAGGATAGTAGTGACAATATTCTTGCTTATTGTATTGATCCATGTTCATGATGTCATGTTAGTTTATCAAGTTATCTAGGGTTTAGTGTTTCGTAAGATTGCTTGCTTTAGATACTATTAATTAACCCTAATTGATGACTTTGCGGAAATCAATTCAACTGATTGCTTAATAATCTAATAATTGTTCTTTGGGATTTCATTTGATTCAGTCAAAGGTCCTTAGGGTTTGTTAGATGAACACGTTTAGAAATCAGTTTCCACAATCATGTTATTTGTCCATTGCTTGATGATTGTTGATGCATGGGATTCTTACCTAGGTAGATTCCTTCTCTGATTGGTTTCGATCTTGTGTTTAATTGCTTGGTTCTCGTTAACTTGTTTATTTACTTTCTTAGTTTAATATTAGTTTAAAAATCCCCCTTTAAACATTAATAATAAATAGTCGTGTCGTAAGTCGAGTCTAATTAGTTAATTAACGTAATTTATAGAGTCCTGTGGGTTCGATATTCCGGACTTACTTAGTTTTAGTACAGTTGACCGGTTCACTTGCCGGTATTTTTTTGTAGTTGAGTCTTAAGTCTAGTTTTTATTACTTGTTAATTTAGTTAATATTTAATTGACTGTTTTAAGCACATCACCGTGGTTTCAAACCACAGCTTGATAGCAAAACCACCACAAAACTAGAAGTGGTATTAGGCTTTATTTTTTTATGCAATCTGTGGTTTAAAACCACAACTTGCCTTATTTTAATCAAAATTATTATTTCTTTAAATTCTCAACTGACACATTCATATAAAAATACACAAACCGTGGTTTCAAATCACGGTTACACCATTTTTGTAACTATCTATCAAAGTCATACCATTTTTGAAACTGTTATTATTATAAAAGAAGCCATTTTTGAAAAATTTCGTTCATTTATGGAGACTTGGAGAGAATTCGTGGACATGGGTATTCTAAAAGTGGGCCTATATATGGCCCAGAGGCCTAGACTGACAGACTCAATGGTCTCTCTATTGGGACCCATTGCTAACAAGTAACAACCCATTAACAAAACTTTTTTTTCCAGCCCATCAAACTCAATAACAACCCTGTCTAAGAATACCTCTAGGCTCTATGAATGAAGTAATAGTGTCTGTTCACTTGCTAAGTTGCTAGTTGTTAGGTTCGGTTTTCGGGTTATTCGATTTTAACAATTTTGAAACTGCATATGAATTTGAACCGATTTGAATACGGAATCCGAAAAATTGACCGCATTCGGAAAATTCAAATAACCCGAATTTCGAGTGTATAAATGTAAAAACAGAATATACATGTCTCTTTATTATAATTGGATGCTTTTACTTGAAATGAAAACTTTTGCTAATGAAAAAAAAAATTGATAAACAGGTCGGTTCAGTTTGAAGTTCATAGAGTCAAAATAGGTTTAAAACTGAAGAGAAATTATGTTCAAATAATGAAACCCGTCTGGATGTTTGAAACCGGAGTTCAAATTCGTTATTTGAATCCCGTTCGAAATGAATTTTGAATTTTTCATATTTGATTAGAATAATGAACACCATTAGCTGGAAGGATACTAGGCATAAAGAATTGGGCTTGAAAGAATGCATGATTTATGAAAAAAAAAATTAAGATGTAAGGACCTTAAATGAAACTCGAGAACACAACGTTAGTTATATATTATGGACTAGTTTCGGTTACAAACATTTTGGTTACATAGTTCAATTAATTTTCCTTACAAAAAAACAACATTAGAAATTGTGGTTTATGGCTTGTTTAATTTAGTAGTGTTTTTTTTAAAGACATGACTTTTATGTTACTTTAGTAATCCTAAGCCTTTGTTTTTATTTTTTAAAAGAAAAAAGAAGTATGCGGTCTAACTGGTTTAACCAGAAGGCAGAAACTGCACCGGTCTGGTTACGCACACATGGACCAGACATGTTTAAGCCGGCCAGTTATTTAAAAATCAACAAAACTTCTTAGAGACATAGAAAACTACTTAGAACATAACAATTTAAATAAAACCAACAAGAAATTATACAGCACACCATTGGGAACATGAGCATGGGGTCATGGTTGTTGTTCTTTCTAGGTGAGTAGGGCACCATTTTATAGGACCTCCCTTTGTTTAGTACTAGAAAGAAACATGCATGATTTATATAATTTTTAGATATTTATGATCTTAATATATTATATACATTCTTAATCTCTATTAATGTCATAGTTACTAAGTTATTTCCTAAATTAAAGATGAAAATTAGATTTATATATATATATATATATATATATATATATATATATTGTATCTCACATATAACTTTTAAAGTTACATTGATTATAATGTAATCCGGTTTTAAAACCAATCTTATTAGTGAACCAATAGAGCGACATGTCTGATGTCCGATACGATTTTAAAAATATTGATTTAGCCTTTTAGGTGTTTGTATCTTCATGTCAGAGGTCTTCACTCGGATGAAATAAACCACACCTTAGACAAAGAAACACACACCTAAAATTTTCATGAAAGAAGCATTAATTCACCCAAAAGTTAAATGGAAAGCTGTTTGGATCGAGTTATTCATGATATCATAGTTATTATACGAGTTAAATACACGTTTATTCGGTTTTTAGGGGCTGGGGACAATTTAAAACGTAACATTTAAACCAATTTGTTTAATTCGGTTTCACCGATAACCAAAAGTGAAATTATATATATTACTAACCCGAAAGAGTGTAACCGTTTTTTGGGTCGATTATAGCCTTCTGATCATCTCAAGATTAAATACTAACCATGTTAATTGGGTAGTCATACTTAAAATGGTGGTGACACAAGGTAGTTTTTGGCAACATTAATATGGCACTAACTGAAAGTTAAGTAAAAGTATGCACAAAAAAATGTGTTAATGTTCCTAAATTAAAATGTGAACATTCTAATAGAGACCATGATCAAAGCAACTTATCAACATGCCAAGGTACCATCTTTTATTAAATGTTTTACTGATCTTCTTTATCAGTTTGATGCATTCGGGTTTATCATCATTTATTATATTTTGAATTGGTATACTCTTTATTATTTCATATCATTTTATGGTTATGTTAGTGTAGGTCCTATACATTCTATTTTGAGTTTTCTTAGTGTATCTTCATTTAATGTTCATGTGTGTTCGTTAAGATAAAAAAAAGGGTTTATAAATTATTATATTAAACTATCCCGTCCATCGGACAGGTATAAATACCAAATAACTCGAATAAACAACAAATGGACCACATTGGTTATTCGGTTAAACCGCATAGCGAGCATTCCTACTTCTAGAGTTAATTACTATGATCATTGTAGGATCATGTATTTTAATAGGTGCAATTGCATGTGCAAGTTTATCAAATTTACATATTTTTCATGGAAAATTAATTAGGTTGATAATTAAGAAAGTAAGTTGATTAAAGATCCACATGACAGAAGATGAGAAGGTGAAGATGACAATTGGATAATTTGGGAGTTAAACACTAGGCTTGAATAATTAGCACCTAATAATACCAATTAGTTGGTAAACATAAGATCAGTACGTGCATAGTTTTATACAATTTAGAAAAGTTAATAATTTAGACAGGCCAAAATACAAAACAACAAGAAAATTACAACTAATTATACCTTCCAAGGTGACCAAAGCTGTGACCAACATCAAAGACAACAAATCATGTTGACTGAAGAAATTATGATCCATTATGTAGCTAGAACAGTAGAAAGTATTAAGAGGTATATCACGCGTCGGAAAAGTTAACGATAATTAGAATTGTAATAAAGCCTTGTAAGTGAACATAAACTAGCTAGTTGCCTTCTTAGAACATATATATCAAATGCCAAGGTCTTAAGAAATTGTGATCCATATATGTTGAATATAAAGAAAGCATTGTTGCCACATATATTATTAACTTATCAAGAGGGAGAACGCGCATCCGAAAAGTTTTAACGATTAATTAGAATTGTAATAAAGCAGTGTAAGTAAACATAAACTATGACTATACTAGTTGCCTTCTTAGAACAAATCAAGTATGCAAAAGTGTTATATGGAACCATTTTTTTTTAAATTCTATGGCTTTAAGATATCACTACCAAATTCTTCTTGTCCGAAGAATAATTAGGTGTCGGTTTTTGGCGGTTTAAGGACCAAAACAAGCTATAGTAGCATGAATCTTCTAAATGTGAGGGAAAGCAGAAGAAAATGTAGAATTTAATAATTTCAAATACTTTAGTTCAAATTAGTATATTGCATGAGTTGAACATATAGAGCACAATAGTACATGATTAATAAGCCATACAAATAAACAAGGTTTGTAGTATATATATACCAAGGTACAAAATATATATAGAATGAAATTAAGAAGTACTTCACCTAATATCAGCCAATTCTTGTTTCCATTTTGAACATGTGTTTCCTTCTTGTCATAAGCAAAAAAGATAGATCAATCTAAGGATATTGACCTAGACGTAGCTCCAAATCGACATCGTTTTGGATCCAATCTTCATGCCTTACTTTCGCACGCTCTATATTACCACTTCCCATTTCGGAACTCCCAATTCCAAGATTCAAATTCACCCTCAAATGCTCCTCATGAAGAGCACTAAAATTAGGGTTTGATGGCATAAACTGATAACCATGATTGTGTGTCGAGAACCCGAATAAAGAACCATGATTTTGAGCCTCTTCATTAGGAATAAGATAATTAAAAGATTTCGAAGAAACCGTCGAATGATGATCTTTCTTGGGCTTGGTTGAAGCATTGTTGTGTTTTTTGGCTTTTGCTTTGTCTTTTCTATGAATATTCATGTGACCACCTAATGCTTGAGCATTTGTGAACCCTCTTTTGCAAAAGGTACACTCGTAAGAGCGACCCAAACCCTCTTTCGAGCTATTAGGAGACAACGAGCGATCAGTTTCTTGATCGCTCGAAGTCTCTGAATTGTTCCCATGCTTCTCAGAACCCATAACTTTAAGATCAAGAAACTGCGTTGTCTAGAGAATAAAGGATGATAAAATTAGGGTTTGATGCAGTTTAAGAGTTGAAGAGGCAAGAGGGAGGTTATATTGACCAAAAGGTACGTTGGGTTACAGGAGAATTGACAAAAAAAGTAATGGATTAATATCTTGCTGCTTGTTTCTGTCAGCTGCCGGCTTTGAGACTTACCTTTCTGCTTAAGTTAATAAGAATACATACAAAAATGATGTAATTGGTATTTTATTACCGACTACACAAAATGCTAAAAAAAACAAAAAAAATCCTGTATAAGTACATACATGTATATAGGCATACAGACAAAAGATACAATACAATAATCCTTAACGTATCTTAATGTATAAGAATATTTATATTCACGAAATTGATCTATAAAGCACATCTCAACATCTCAGAATCATCAATACATACCCAATTAATCATTGATTCACCGAAAAACAGATTTTGAATAGTTTATCGATCAATTTTTTTTTTCACAAAACCCGTTTTTAATAGTTTTTGGCTGAGCGTTTTAGGTTTTCAGCTGAGCGTTTTAGAATTTTTGCCTTTGTTTTTTTGCTTTTGAGCGTCTCGCGTACCTATCGTACGTTAAGAAATTATTGTACAGTATCTCGACCCTACGCATATATATTTATTTTATGGACATACTTCTAGGCAAAGACAAACCTATTGTACATACATATTACCTTGAAAGTCTATAAACTAATAGATGCATGGCAAGTCATATATTTGAAAAGTAGCAATTACATAGAAACCGAAGACAATTAAGCGGACAACAAGCTGCATCGCTATCTCATTTTGAATTTATAAATATATTCATAATATGATGATACATATATACAATATAGACAGAATTACAAATTTTGTCCTTTAAAAAAAGCTAAATTACGGTTCGTGTCCTTTTTTTAGTTTCTTTGCAGGCGGTGTACTTTAAACATTTTTTTCTTACACGTTATGTCCTTTTCGCTAACTGGGTTAGAAAAATTCAGTTAAATACCCTCACGTGAGGCGCATGTGAGGGCATTTTTGTCTTTTCGTCTATACCTGCAACTTCTTCTTCTTCTTCTTCTTCATTTTTGCAGATCTCAATTAATAAGATATAACTTAACCTACACCTCAGCCCTTTCTCTTCCCATACAACCCACCACCAACATCACCCACACTCACACGCCATCACCATCACCAACCGCCCCACACCACCACTTGCCATCATTAACACTTTAAAAAGAAGCCATCACTACCGTCCCCCTATCTTCTACTTCACCGGAATCAAACCCTCTCTGTCACAATCGATTTTCCGGCCAACAGTACCTGGGTCAGACCTGGGGAGTCAAAACGAGTTAGGTCGGGCCGATGAATCAATCTCCGTCACAATCTGTTTTCCGACGACTTAATTCCGTTTTAGAGCTTTCAAAACTTGCGGATCTAGCATAATTTTGGCTTTAATTAGTCAAAGACCATTTCTTTTTCTTGATTTCGATTCCACTTCACTTTTTTTGTATATCAATAGCCTATTAGTAAGAATGATTCCATTAAGGTATGAGATGGCCAGAGCTCAGAATCTGAAGGTTGGGTGGTTCCGGTGACTTGGTAGGGAAGGTGGTGGGTGATGAGCGATGGTGGTGGAGGGTGACGGAGGTTTCAAACAGTGGTGGTTCTGGAGAGTGAATGGTGGCTGCTGGAGGTCAAACGGAGTTGATTGAGATCTACAAAAATGAAGAAGAAGAAGATGAAGAAGAAGAAGAAGTTGCAGGTAGAGACGAAAAGACAAAAATGCCCTCACATGCGCCTCACGTGAGAGTATTTAACTGAGTTTTTCTAACCCAGTTAGCGTAAAGGACATAACGTGTAGGAAGAAAATGTTTAAAGTACACCGCCTGCAAAGAAACTAAAAAAAGGACACGAACCGTAATTTGATTTTTTTAAAGGACAAAATTTGTAATTCTGTCTACAATATATCCTAATCTCAAACCTCTTTTAAATATGTCACAACTAGTTAACAGTAAACTTAACTATGACTTGCTCATATATACGAATGCCATCACCAATATGAAACCTTGTTTATTTAAACAACATTAATTTTCATTATTCTCTCAACCCATAGAGAGGACAACCTGATGAATGTTGATGATCTTTGTTACATAAGCGATTGTAAGTATGTGTAACATACATGGCATAATACTTATGAGGTATATCTCAGTTATCAGACATGCATGTGGATATTGAGTATATTCGTTAACTAGTTTGTTAAAAAGGATCCATTATGATTTTCAAGTACATTTTCCTTTTGAACCATTTTAAATTGTATATAACTTTATATTTTTTACAACTAAAACAAATTAAAATGTAATATATTGCATACATATTATGATCATTATCATGCATAAAATGTTTGAAGCGTATAAAATACGTAAATATCATATTTTTTAAATCTTAAAAGATAAGTCTATAAATGATCTTTAATTTAGTTTAAGATCGTGGTTCTGGTACTAGGAATGTCGATACCATTTGGAAATCCACGAACTCGACAATAGCGAATTCCAAAAAGTAGGGATCCTCCTCCATAGATTTGCCTTTGTCTATTAAAGAATATATAACTGACGACAAATATGGGACATTCATCTTGGATTGGAACCACGACTACCAAAAGTAGTCTGGTATCCAACAATTATGTAATTTTTTACATATACAAACAAACAAATGCGATAGTAAAATCTCACTTATCATATTTATTGATAGAGTATATATGAATGATGAAATAAGGAAAACGTACATGTCCTCTATCAAAATCAAATATAGAGATCGAGTAGTCTAAAGTGAGACCCAATGCTCAAATGCATCTATCAAATCACCCAACTTATCTCCATAAGTATCCCAAAATGGCTTAAATCACAATCACACAACTCTTATACATGATCTCTTATACATGATCTTGTGCAATTTAGACATGAAAAAGACTACATACAGTTGATTTTACACGCGTTTACCTAATATACTTAGATCGAGAGGATTCTCCTAATTTAAGATAACTTGAAGATCCACATTAAATGTATCAATACAAATACATATTGAGAGATTTATAGACGACTTATTAGTGAGTTTGTGCGATTGTACGTCGATCATATGTTACACAACTGTGTATATGCATGATATTTGTAATCATAAGTTTGTTCGTGCGACTTCCACCCAATCGAATCCCACAAATAAAGATTAATGATAACTTCCCGCTAACATTGTGAATCAAGGGACGTTATGGTCTTATGGAACATAAAAAAGGCGCAAACAGGACGAGAATAATTTGGTGTCTTCTTCCTTCTTAGGTTGGAGGTTTGGTTCTTTGGTTTAAAACTTTAGATTATCTTCAGATGATTAATTGTTTGGACAGCTTCCTTCATCTCGTCTTCTGGTGGTTTGTCTTGGTCTTTAATGTTTGTATCTTTTTATTTTTAGTGGAAGTCTTTAGATGACATTCATCCCCGTATTTCCCTTTTCGTCCTTTTCTATACCTTTCCTTTGTTTTCTTTTGATTGTACACCATATATATGGTTTTAATTTGTTCTTTTTATTTTATTTGAGTTATCTTTTATCTTAAAAGCGATGCTAGTGATTTTAATTAATATGTGATTTCTAGGGTTAAATAAACGTACATATGTTACAGATATCTCAGGCAGTATGAACAATATTCTTCAAAATTAATGTTATTCAGTTTTTATTAAATGATTTTAGTTGAAGTTTTTCCACCTTCTATTTCCATTTCTTTTTCTATTGAGTTTCCACTAAGATTCAACAAAACACCAAAAACTAAGCCCTCGTGCGGTAACACACGGGTAAGAAACCTAGTTTTATTAATTAATGACTACAAATATTATGTTTATACAAGTGCATTGATTATATTAACAAACCTTTTTTTTGTATACTAACTATATTCTAAAATTATTGGAGGTCTTGGGGTTTAAGTATGTTTCACCTGTGACAAAAAGTATGAGGTTTTAGGTTTGCTGAGAGGATTTTCTTACCTACGCTGGTTTTCTTCTTAAGGATTAAGTAAAGATGATCGGGTGGGTCATTGGTCCGTCATTAATCCAAATAGGCGTTTCAAAAATAAATAAAATAAAAAGAATTTTGAAATAAAATAAAACAAATTGGCTTTTTTTTCTTTTGTAAATTATGTTTTTTGGACTAGGCCTTGTTAAAATTCATAAAAATGTATCAGGAAATTAATACAGCTAGCATATGCTGCTCTGGAAATTTGAAGCTAGCTCTTCGAAGGACAAACACACAAGTGGAAGTAGATCAAGTAACCAATGACTTATGTAGTTATTTACAATTATAATTATCACAATATATATGACAAACACTTTGATATGTGATTTGTCGTTTGAATATATATTGTGTTTTAATGTTTATATATATATTAATTGTCTGTATGAAAACATTTTTATAAGAAAGATAACAGCTAGCTATACACTCCAGCTAGCATTAATTAATTAGTATAAATTAAAAATAAACATATATACTGTCTCCAGTTCATGCTAAATAGTTGACGAATTAATGCATTGCATTGCATTGCATTGCATGTACGTACGTAGACTCGTAGAGTCCAACAACATATTTGAAACTTGACTCTTTATATTCGTTGATGTACTTTTGTCTTATTTGCCATTATAATCGTAAGTCACGTTAGAAGAAAATGAAATATAGGAATATTCAAATATTACTATGACTTTTATATATTTACCTTGTTTTAATATCATGAGCTGGTTAGTTTACGGGTTAGGCCTAGCATTATACCTTAACACCTAGGACGTTAAGGCCGATTACGAGTGGAACACCACTTCCTTCATGGATTAAGAGGCATTAATGACAAGACGAGTTAAAGTTTTATTGGGTTTTAAAATCCTCGATACACACAATAATTTAAGAATTATTTCAAATTGATGGGGTTAAGGAGGTTAATTAAACCATTTCCTTAGGGGGGACGGGGCACCGCGTGATTTGTTTTTAAACACCGCCGCCACTCCCTTATCAAGCTTGATGGAGGTGTTTTGGGTGTTGGCCATCACGCTTTAAGTGGGTTTGAGTGATGGAACTCTCTCTCTATATATACATATATACACACCCCAAATACAATCCTCTCACTCACACAAAAACCTATATGTATATATACCAAAACCTATCACACCACATCACCCCTACCAAATTCCATCAAAATGTGATGGATTTGGGGTTGGTGACGTGACATAATTTGATTGGGTGGGGTGTGTGATGAGTGATGCCATCACCTCCCCCCCCCCCCCTTATGGTGAGTCGAAGTGAATGAGATAAAGTGGGAGATGTAACGTCTATGCGAAGTTAAGAGGCTTGGATGTAAACCATATGAACTTAGTAGTGTGTATCCACTAAAAATTGACCAATAAAGAGCAATTTGACCTACTAATTGAATAAAAAATATATGATTCTGTACTAAATGAATGTAACTTTTATGCTAGTATTTTTGAATTTGGGGCAGTGGATGATAAATTATTGTGGTCATGATTTCTGAATTTATGATTGGGTGAAAATGAAATAGAATAGCCCAAGTAGTGAGCCCAAAGTTGAGTAGGCCCAAACTGCTTAGATGAATAAGATGGATGTTTTTAATTTTCTCACAACGATATCCCAAATGAATTAGAAAAGGTTGGCAGGCAGAGAGTATAAGCAAAGCTTATGATAACTAAATATCAGGGTAAAGTTAAAATACTAAGGACAACAAAAATAAGAAGGGAGAGAAGGAATCCAGTCAATTGATTTTAGATTTGAATGGCTGAGATTAATTTAATAAATAAAACTTGATGAAAATGGCATTAAGGTAATAACTCATCTTTGTTGACTTTCTCTCTCCACATGCAAGGCACATGTCAATTTCCCCATCATTTTAAAATGTCAACAACTTTTTCATACGACATTATTTTTTTTAAAAAATTCACCATAATAATAAGCGTTTTTTATCTATAATATGAGTATCATATTTGTCACACCCTGCCAATAGGGGGCTGGGAGTTTCAAGGACAAATTGGTACCATATGTAAGCAGCGGAATATTATTGATAAAGATAAGTTACAATATTTGTACTAAATATTTATGACAAGGTGTAACTACACAACTATCTCTTCCCTTCTCTGACACTGCTGCAATCCGTGTTGGGTTCTATTAATCTCATTGGCATCTAATCTTCTTTGTTCTTGCTCAACTTACGCCTCTATCATTAGTCATGCTCATTACAATGCTAATCCAAATCACTATCCACCAGGTACCTGAATACATGCTAAAAAGTGTCAACTAAAAAGTTGGTGAGTTCGTGACTTTAGCTCACATACACATAAAACAGTTCATATATAAAAGCGAGCAAGTTTGTGTGTATGTAAGTATAAAGCATGGTGCGCATCAATCAAGTCCACAATCAAACCTGCAACTAGCATAAGTATCCCCAACTCATACTAGAAGTTAAACCGTCCCGGACTATCACCCTGTTAAAAGCAATAATCAAACACGTAGGTTATATGCCGCAACAATCCGTAGATCTCAGTGTGGTTTACCCAACATAGGGTCACTGTGCGTGGGGGTCTCCCAAATAGTACTACCCATACAAGCCTCCAGCCCATTCCCTCGGGCTAATGATTGTGTAAAAGTTGGGACAAAATTTAGCAGTAAAACACATCTTGATGAACATCACACCATAAGTAAACCCAGCATGTATCCAGCCCAAAAAGTTTAAGTAAAAAGGGCAGCATGAAACTCACCTCAGTCCGCATGCAATATGTATATGAAAAATAATCAATGAACTTGCACTATGCTAGAAATCACCAAGTACGCCTAGTACATATATTAATCAACAATAAGTTATCGAAGAACAATGTAAAATTCGTTATTGGTATTGTTTACTAGTTAATTTTAAGTGTTTTCCAACGCATTTGGTTCTTGATGAGTAAAGTTTCCCTTTATGAGAAGTTTGTACTTAAATAATTAACAAGATTATTGTTTTGTGTTTACGTATATAATTCAGCTTCCGAGAGTTTTAGTTACCTTGGTTCATGTGTCGTTTTGATAAAGTTTCTATTTTTGGAAAGTTCGGTTTTCAGTTAGGTTTTGGGTTACCATATAACCATAGAATTTATATACATTTCATTGATATCAAAAGTCTAATGATACATATTTAAACAACCATGTCCTGTGTTTACAAACATTGACAATACCGGTTATCAACGGTGTTGTCGGTTTTTAACGAAATGTCTTGAAAGAATAGTTTAAATAAACGAATACTTTTGTAACTGAAACTTGTCATTTCCAGAATTATATATATCATAAAAAATGAGTTATTTTCAGGTCTGATATCTCAGAAATTTTTGGGCCGTACGGTTTTAGTCCTTGTTCCTTCGTTTAACGTTTATTTTGGCAATAACCGAGTTAAAGGCTTAGATAGTTTTTGTATAATAAGTAACACTAAAATCATGGTTTTATTAACTTATACTTACTGTTAAAATTCAGAAAAATGAAAAATTTATATTTTTCAAATGCTCATTCGGGTTACGTCGTTTTTACCATAACTCGTGTTTAAACGCTATTTCTTAGCAAAAATGGGTGTTGTGAATATTGAAAATGGTTTATAAAATTATAGTAAATCATTTTAATTATATAAATTCTGGAAAAAAATATCCATTTTATATTTCTCTAGTCTTTCAGTCTTTAAAAGCCGGCTCGTTGTCGTTTCAAACGAAACAATGAGTTTAAGCATGCAAACGGGCCCATTTTGTAAATACATTGTCCCTTTAAACATTTATAGCTTTTATCTAGCCATTTGAACTCATAAGCCTTTGTTTGAAAAACACAATCTTATACTTTCAGTTTTTGAGAAATAACCGGTTTCCAAAAATGCCCTTTCGTTATATTTTTAACAAAAACTCACTTTTCGTCACCTAACGAGTTAGGACCTGTTATAATAAATAAAAATAAATTGTTTTGACATCTCGTGGGTTTTAAAAGATTGTCCGTAGCTGCAGTTTCGCTAACGGAGCCGGTTTTGGCCCGTTTGGGTTCTAGTTCGGTTTTAAAGCGATGTTTCCCTTAAAATAGTTTCAGGTCAGATTGTAAACCATTAAAATATTATTTTTATGGATGCAAAAAGATATCATATTATTACTCGGGTTGTACGGCTTATTTCTTATCAAAAGGGTCACCAAAATGTCGGTTCAGATGGTTTTTCTTACTCGGTTAGATATTAACTTTTGAGGCTGGTCTTGACCAGGTTTGAGGTCTTAAACATGCATGTGTAACTGCTGGAACTTTTGTTAAATGTCCAGAAGTTAGTATGGTCACCTATCGGGTTTGTTTTCAACTAGTTTTCATGTAAACGAGTTTCCGAATGGCCTTGAATTAGCCATAGTTTTCGGGGCTGCATATTACATGATTTTTAAAGTTCCAAACCGGTAATAATTTCTGCATATCTTGGATATACTTGCAAAGCTTATTGGTTTGGTTCACGCTCCGCTAGTTTGGTTTTAAAATCTGAGTTTTCGGTTTAATAGTTAATGGTTTTAACTTCACGGTTATGATAAACCCGATTTTAACATTTTTTCCATTATAGTTTTAGGTTACATATTAATATGTTTTCTTTTAGTTTACTGGTTGAGTTTCCCACAGGTTTAACACGGTTTCAAAGCTTGAAATCAACTCGAAAATACAACAAATACGAGCTGCAATACCTCGAACTCTTTAGGGTTTCACGAGTAGGATAGATTCTTGAACTCAATCCATGAGCAAAAACAGAAGCTTCGGGGCTGTGGTTGGTTACCGGTTTATTATAATATCAGAGTAATAAGATAAGAATAAGTTGAACATTATTACATTAGTGATTACCCGGTTTTCCTTGTGATTTAGGTTGGTTCGGTCCCTCCTAGATAGGGAGCAGAGAGTGAGTTTGAGTGTATACATTGAAGAGTAATATTGATTAAGTGGAGATGACGAGCATGAGCACACAAATGCTTCTGGTTCTGAGGGTAATTAGACAGCAAGGGAGGAGTTTCAGGTTGGGATTTTTATAAAATCCGAACCAATCAGATGATTATAACATAATGAACTATGGATTGTACATTATGATAACAAACTACCAGGTTTCTTGTTGTTTGTCTGCTGGATCGGTTTTTCAAGCGGGGAAAGCACCACAAAGAGTTTGAGTGATGCTTATAATTGTAAAGATTGATAATATTAAGGTGAGGGAGATGATATCTTTGAAGCAGGGAATCAATTTTGCATGAAGAGTGATTGGAGAAGAAGATTGATTGGTGGCAGGGCTGTAGATGGCTTCGATAGGGGCAGAGAGAAAGAGATTTCCATTGGGAGGCAAGGATTTTGAAGATATATTGGTTGATTTGTTATTATTATTACATAATTATTTATAGTTTTACTAAGACCGGTTTATGTATTTACATATAAACATGGGCGTAGGTGATTTATATAACGTGTCACAAATCTTGTTTATCGGTTTCGTCTCATTTTGTTTTGTGAAGCGGATGGTAATATAAGGAACTAATTGATGTTTGGTTTAACTATTTTGTATAACCGGTATGATTCACATAATTGTGGAATGACTCATGTTATTTTTTTTTGGAGTTATTGAGTTAGGGTTCGTTTGAGTTATGTGAGTCTCTATTTCGTTTGAGTAATTTGGGCCGAGCCCATGTTTTATATTATGGTATTATTCTTGAGCTTATCCATATTCTATCGAGTTCTACAAAATTATCGGGCCGAGCCGATTAGCAACAATCTTGGCGACTCGGGCCAAGCCCATCGACGTACAGTTCGCTTCGACTGTTCGATCAACATTCCACTCGGTATCTAACGATAAGTTTTCTTAAAAAAAATTCTAGCCCTATTTTTGGGGTTGTTACAATATTGTTATATAAAAATAAAAAAAATTAATGGGTTTTTTAATTGTGTGTTGTTGTTGTTTATTGTGTCATTGTGTAATATGTTGATTCCATTGTGTTTTACGTTTCAAGTCATTGTGTTATACATATTCACCATTGTGTCTTACGTTTTAGGTCATTGTGTTATACGTATTCACCATTGTGTCTTACGTTTTAGGTCATTGTGTTATACGTATTCACCATTGTGTTTTACGTTTCAAGTTATTGTATAACATGTATTGAGCATTGTGTTTTATGTATTAGATAAAAATACACAATGGTGTGCGAAAAGACACAATGACGAAAAAAGACACAATGATAAGCGAAAATACACAATGGTGTGCGAAAAGACACAATGACAAAAAAAAGACACAATGACGAAAAAAGACACAATGATAAGTGAAATGACACAATGGTGTGCGAAAAAAGACACAGTGACGAAAAAAGACACAATGATAAGCGAAAAGACACAATGACGAAAAAAGACACAATGGTGTGCGAAAAGACACAATGACGAAAAAAGACACAATGAGAAGCGAAAAGACACAATGGTGTGCGAAAAAACACAATGACGAAGAAAGACACAATGATAAGCGAAAATACACAATGGTGTGCGAAAAGACACAATGACGAAAAAAGACACAATGGTGTGCGAAAAAAGACACAATGACAAAAAAAATGATAAGCGAAAAGACACAATTACGAAAAAAGACACAATGGTGTGCGAAAAGACACAATGACGAAAAAAGACACAATGATAAGCAAAAGACACAATGGTGTGCGAAAGGACACAATGACGTGATTTTTGTTTTAAATTTTATATAACAAAAATCATACTCATATTAAAGATAAAAAAACGCTTTTATTATGATGATATTTTTTAAAAAAAAAATATCAGACGAAAAAGTTATAAACGTTCTAAAATATTGGGGATATTAACATGTGCCTTGCATTGGAGGAAAATGTGTACAATTATCCATATACCCTTTTTCTTTTGGTCCTTACTTGACACATGTCAATTATTTATGACTTCTCACACTTCTCATTTTTATCACCCTTTGTAGAATAACTTGACCCTAAATATCAATACTTATGAATTATTAATATGGACGGCATTTATCTATAAGAAAGATAAAAAAATATATATATTAGGTATTTATTAGTAAAAATAAATATTTATTTTTAATAGATGTATTCATGGATACAATATTAATTAACAATGAACTATGTTGTTAATTAATTGTAACATAAACACCAGAATCATCAATTGGATAACTTAGCCAAATTTATAACTAAGTGGCTAAGAAAAAGTTTCTTACAAATACTTAACCGTCAAACAAACAAACATATCCAGTATAATCTCACATATAACAAAAACTATTAGAATGATCTAAAGATGGTGACATGAGAGCAAACATTTTCTCAATCTCAAGGCCAGATAATGTAGTGGTTACACTTAGTTGCTAACATTCCAACTCTAAAAAAACTTAGTAAAACTAACCAGAAGCAAAAGAAGCTAGTAAGTATAACATAACATGTGGCAATCTAAATAACATAAGATGTTGCTAAGTGAAACCAGATCATTAACTAAATCATATCTTTCACGTGAAAACCTCATCGGTGGTGCCCTACTTGATGAAATCGGACCTCAAAACACCAAAATTCAGATGAACATGAACTTGTTTCATTTATATTTGAAAAGACAAGTACAAAAACAAACTGCTTATAAGATCTTCATGATTGCATCTCATCTACAACAAACGTTCGCATCCAACAATGCAAAAGCATGACAAAGATGAGAAAAGCGAATAAAGGCCACCAACAATTGGTTTTGACGATGAAATATATATATGTTTGTTGATGAAGAAGACACGGGTTAGGGTGGGTTACGTGGTTAATTAAATGAAAAAGAGATAACTAAACCAATTAACTAAGGTCCTTTGTGTAATTAATTAACTCAACTAAATATTTTAAACTAGGGGTGAACAGAAAAAGAAAAAGAAAAAAAAACAATAACAGAAATAATCGAACCAATTGAACAAACGATGGTTCGGTTATGACTTTCGTGATAACCGATTTTGAATATTTTGAATAATGATTTAATTACAAGTTATATCAACATTTTTTTTACTTTCAACAAGGAAGCCAATTGAGTAGCTAGGAATATTAATTTAACATGTATAGTAGATCCCTGATCCTATTCTACAAAATGTAATAATTATTAATTGATGTAATAAGGTAAGGAGTGTAAAGAGACAGAAAGATGCACATGCTAGTTACAAAATATGTTACTTCACAGTAAACGTCAGAGGATGTTTTATGTTGTGGAAATTAATAATAATTAAAAACACAACTAGGTTTTAGGGTTTTCACCAATCATAAAAAATAACGTGAAGTAGCATCATAATATATACCACCACCGTCACCAGATACATATATATATAACATCCCTATGATAATCACAGTCTACCATCACTTTTTAGTCTTAATTTCATATTTCCCAAGAATTGTGTACTGTTTCATTAATATTAGCAAACATGAACTAATTAACATTGCATATGCAAAACGTACAATTTCATCCCTATAGACGATTAATAAACTTAATTGATGTTATTTCAGACTGTTCGGGTTGAAGAGAAGCATGAAACATATTTTTGGTTGATTTGGAAAGCTCGGAAATCATTACTCTTTAGAATATATATTCGCTCACATTTAAAAATATGAAAACAGACAATTGATGGAACTAAATATATAAATAAACACGTAAATTAGAGAAATCGGTTATGTAGTGATTTATGCATTTTATAATAAATTATGAGAGATTTAAAAATAGCTAAAATTGGAGCAAGATACTTGGATCCGACGACTAGACCAAACTGTACATGATGTTAATTGTTACGTATCCAAGTTATTTCATTTTTACGGTGTGGCCATTTCTGTCTCGTTTTCCTCGGTCATTCGACTAATTCTTAGATCACTTAACACAAGAAAAATCTAGGTGAAACACCACTAAGTAGATGTGGCCTCACGACATCGAACCCTCCAAAGAGCTTTCTATAGGTTTAGCTAGTCTTCATCGTCATTCAAAAGAATAAAGATGCAAACCACGTGTCCACAAGACTTAAACCATCACCCAAACTAACGGAACAAAGTAAAACTTTACAAATATGTCAATCACACACAAAAATAATCTTAGAAAGGTTATTCTAAGAGTAAATAAATATAGTGCTCATATTACCAAGACATATGTTTTGAACTTTTGATTTCCATAGAACTAATATTTAATTTAATAGCAATTGTTAGTGCATAGATGTCAGTAGTTCATATGTATAAAGTCTGTAATCGAGTCTGTAATATTGTTTATGTAATTGTTTGTTTAGAAGCGAAGTTGTTGACAAGTTCGCTTAGGCGAACTTGTTAACCAAGCGAAGTTGTTGACAAGTTCGCCTAGGCGAACTTGTTCAACGAGCGAAGTTATTGACAACTTCGCCTGAGGCGAAGTTGTCGTGTATTTAAGTAGTTAACTGTTTACGGTTTAAGGTGAATCAGTTGGTCAGTTTGTGCTTTGGTTGATCGAGTTCAGTTACGTGTGAGTCTATTGACGTGAGTCTGTAAGCATCTCGGTTTGAGTTATCAATATAACGTGTGGTTGTTCGTATTGTGTGTACGTGTGTTCGTGAGCTAATATTCTACGTCCGTAACGATCTACACAGGGATTCCGCACCTGTGTATATCGGGATATCTCGTGTGATCCGTCCAGGGAACCTACAGCAATATACACAAGTAATGAAAAAATTGCATAGGGAATAGAAATAAGTTTTTTTAAGGAGAGGACTGAAACACCATCTGGATAGATCTGTGGTAGATATGAGCAAAAGGTACCTTAGTCAGGACAAGAATTTCTATTTATAGCAAGTAGTCACCAACTTTAGGGAACTAAATATCTTTACCTCTTCCTCCCTTCCATTTAAACTTCCATATCCTTCATCATAATTCATCACCCTCATCTCACTTTTCCAATATTATTTTCTTACTGTTTTCTTCTTCCCAAAGAGCTAAAATGGAGGAATATGCAAGTTTGAGTACTAAAAGTAACAGGCTGAAAGACTACAACAATGTACTAAAACCAACAAATAAAGAAAGTTTTGGTGAGTTTTCATGGCCTCCAAAGTCTTACACTTGTAGTTTTTGTAAGAGAGAGTTTAGATCTGCTCAAGCACTTGGTGGTCACATGAATGTTCATAGAAGAGAAAAAGCTAAGCTTAGACAAATAAATCCTCAAAGATATCTCTCTTTTTCATCCACAATCTCAATTTCTTGATCAAAACCCTAAACCTAATTTCACAACATGTTTATCTTCAAACACTTCATCATTTCCAACAATGTTCCAACCCTTCACATATTCATGTTGTCTTCCACATGTTTTATGTCTTTCGAAACCCGAAGCAAGAACTCGAAAACCCGATCTAATGGAAGATTCTTCTCATGGAAAGGAGGGCATGATTAATGTCAAGAAGTTGGACATTGGGATGCTTGTGGAGACTAAGTTTGATGATTTGGATTTGGAACTTCGACTTGGGTGCTCTTAGGTTACATTAATTTATGTTGAACAACTTTAAATCCTCAAAGTTCATATGATCTTGTTTAATCTAGAATTTGGTCACTAGCTATATAATCAGTGTTTTGTTGCTTAATCTAGAATATGTTTTGTTATTTGGAGTTCTCACTACAACTTGTAATATTGTCTTTGACATTTGGGTATTGATTGTGATCATGATTAAGGCTTAATATTCAAATTGCTTATTTTTACTGTTTCGATCATAACCTTAATTTCTTGATTTAATCTTGTTGAGTAGTAATGTAATAGTAGGTCTTGTAAGTTTTCTGGTAACATGTTCTTAAGATTTATTTTTTTCTTAGACTCTCATCGATTTGTATATTGTAAAACGTATAAGTTTAATGAGAAATCTCAAAGAAACTTTAACAAAACTAGGCCCAACTCAATTTATTCAACCGTTTAGCATATAATCTATTGATTAATTGCATGTTCACGCCGTTAAAAATTTATATTCATAAGCAAATCAATTTATTTATCTATTTACTAACGATTGTTATATGCCGTCGATGACATTTGTTTTTGGTCAATAAGATTTTCAATTGCACCTAGCTTGTAGACTACACAGAATGATATTTAACTAATTTCATTCAAATAAGATTGATTAAAATTTATACAATGAATTTATATCATCCGGGAAACTTGAAATCGATGAGTTGGTGGTTCATTGGCAAATACAAAGGTTTTAAAATCACCAAGAAAGCTTTTAAAATCACCAAGAGGTTGATTAGGAGATATCGAGTTTAGGTCTTCTAAATAATAGAGACTCTTCATTCAAAAAAAAAATTCAAGAGATTTAAACCCAAGACTTTCCAATGCAAGTCTTAACCCTTTGGTTATATTTAAGGTTTTATCTTTGTCAATAAACCAGAAAACTAGTAATTAATTAGATTCAACTAAATAGATAGTGTAAAACAAATTTATATGTTTCTAGTTGCAATAAATGTAAAAAAACAAAATATTATAAATTTTTAGTTACCAAAATAATGAAAAGCCATTACTCCATGCCA
This sequence comes from Bidens hawaiensis, assembly GCF_021521415.1. NCBI lineage: Eukaryota > Viridiplantae > Streptophyta > Magnoliopsida > Asterales > Asteraceae > Bidens > Bidens hawaiensis. The sequence continues at coordinate 515,098 of NW_027492052.1, forward strand.
CCTTTAGGTGGAGATGAAAACTAGAAAGAAAATGGCAATATGAATTTATGATCGACAAGGAAAGGATTGATAATTGTCGGAATTTAATACTCATATATTCAACACAATAATACTAGCTAGAAAATATTGCCAAAAGCAATAAGTTTACTATAATCTTATGTTTCAAAAATAAAAATAAAAATAAATTAATGACACCTTTCATTTCAGTGCAAACTAAAATTAGTTATTTAAAAAAAATAAAAAAAAATAACCATATCAATGTTTTTGAAAACAAGCATTTAAAACATCATACGAAAAATCACTTCTTAATAGTTCTTTTTTCTTTTGAGTTTTGAGTGTGTAAAAGGGAATGTTTGCCAATATTGGACTGAGTCATTAACAAGTTTGACTGATTAAGATGTAGAATCTAAATCGACCAGCATTTAAAACTTACTCGCAATTCAGAGACTTTATAAACCATTAAAATGTGTCTTTTAAAACAAATAAAACCATGCATCCACTGACACTTTTTTTTATTGGATATTTTTATAGTTTGAGCATGAAATTAGTCTTTGAATGTGACCATCAAAATTTGAAAATGATTCTTTGTCAAAACAAATAAAAGCACATATCAATTCTCTTGAAAAAGTGAGTGAATGACTTTGAATGATTTGCAACCTGAAGACATAATATTTTGCATGCTTCCCAACAATGTGCTGGTGGCTGGGTGTTAAAAGATGATGATGAGCTTTAATTACCTTAAACAGTTTTGGGATGCAGAGCTTCAAGTCTTTCAACTCACATTCTTTCCTTTCCTGGAAAACTCACACACTAACCATTTTGACTCTTCTGAATATGCCCTTCTCTCTAATCATTTCTTTCCTTTTTAACCAGACCAATTTACCCTATACAAATCTATGTTAATCACATCACTTTAACCAAAGTGTTTTACTCTATATCTTCATTTATTTATTTACATAAAATGTAACTTGTGTTTAGAAAATATAATCTTCAAAAAAATTGATTTATATCATTATATGCATATAGGCGTGTAAACAAACTGAATATTCGGTGAACCATTCGGTGAGAAGTACGCTTATTTAATAAACGAACGTACATACACACAAGCTTATGTTCATTTAGTTAAACGATTGAACACATGTCCCGTTTGTGTGTTTATGTTTGCTAATGTTCGTTCATTTAAGTTCATTTATGTTTGCTCGTTACATTCATTTATATATGTTCACTAGTTTGTGCTTGTTTAAGTTTGTTCGTGAACATATTCATTTAATCTTTTTTAGGCACATCACAACTTAGTCTAATGTCAATAAACTTTTAGGTCCAGGGCATTGTTTTTCACATTTACTAATAATTGCTTTTAACTTAGTTATGTTGATGCGTCTATGTTTAGTTATGTTTGTTATTTACGTCCATGAACCGTTTGTTTGCATTATTAACAAGAAAATATAAAAGAGCGCAAACGCACTCATTTTTATAACAAACATAAACAAGAAAACCCCATTCATTTAATTATCCATGTTCGATCGTCACCTAAACCGTATCACTCGGTTTTTTTTTCTGTCTTATAAATTAAAAAAAGAAGGTAAGAAGATTTTTAAAACAATGAAATGAAGATGATTTTAACAATTAAGATGATTATATAGTAATGGTAATACTGAAACTAATAAAATATTACTTTTGTTAAACATGAATTAATTATTGAATAAGTTTGGTTTGTTGTAAAGACTTGATTTAAAACGCACAAAAAAAAACAATCAAGCCATTATGACATTAAATAATCCGTCCATCGAACATGTATATATAATACTACTTATTACTAAAAGTGACTATAAAATGTTTGTAACTTGTGGACGTGTACAATACTACAATGGTCCGGTTTTAACTATTGGGCCTGGGCTTGGGCCAGTCCAGGTACTTACACTTTCAGAGAATGGTTCTAACTTCTACCCATGAGTTCACACTCCACAGCCAAGATACAATATCAATTAATACATGCAATAGGCACAAATAAATACCAATGAATTACATAATGATCAGTATCTTATGAACTTCATAAACATATATATATGCTTATTTTTCTCAAACTAATATCTAATATGTAACAAGGAGTTTTCCAAAAGACAAAACAAAAGCCGAAAATATAACCGAGTAGCAACTTACTATAGGTGCAATCCTTCCTTTATCCTTCCTCAACATCATACCTTCAAGCACCGGATAACCCATCAACGCGATGTAAAACGTGATGAACGTTTGTATGAACATCACACCAACATACTCTTTATGAAACGTTATCCGAATAACCCCAACTACAAATGCTAGAAGATTGAGGGTGACCAAAGAACAAAGGGGGACAAGAAACACACTTGAAGTTTGGAAATTGTATATACCCATTTGATGTAGTTTTACTTCATCTTCATTGTCAACTTTATTTGTTGGTAAAAAATTTGCTTCTTTTACTCCAATTTTTTCCATAATTGCATGAGCGGTTCCATATAAATGACTTGTGATTGCCTTTATCATCCATACTCTTTGATCATGTGTCCATGTTTGGAGTACTAAAGCTCCTGTTGAGTGAATCTCTCTCATGTGTTGTAAATTTGATAATACAAACACATATAGAAACACAAGGAAGAAAGGATCCGTAACCTGCGTAATTAACGAACAATATTATCTTGTGAAACATAACATAGGGGTATTCATTTTTTCGGTTTATTCGATTTGGTTTGGGATTTTATTTGGTTGTAACTTGAAAAGGCGAAAATCGAACCAAATTCGGTAAGGTTTAAACCGATTGAATTAACCAAATTTGAATCCGGTTCGTTTTATGTTTTCGATTGAATAAACCATTTTGTTCACTTTTGGTTTTTTTAATAAATATTTTTATGTATACTCTTTTTACTATTATTTGTAACTGAATTGGGCTAAATGACAAAACTTAAATCATAGGTATATGTTACCCGTCTTATTAGATTTAATTTAACTGATATCAGATTTTGTGAAAGCGAAAATTGAATTACCAATTTGGTTTTGGTTTAAAACCGAACTGAAAATGAACATTTATTTCCGTTTAGTTTGGATTGATTTACTTTAGGTTTGTTTTTGTTTTTTTTTTAATTAAAATATTATGCAGGTTACAAACTATGTTTACGATGGATTTAATCTATTGGGTCTGTAACCTGCATAAGTAACGATAATATTATAGAAATCGAACAAGTAACAATCAAACCTTTGGATATATAGTTATGTGATTGAGCAAGGATAGTAATGGAATGGTGGCTAGAATCCACAAAGATATGCATGCGAGTGGAAATAAAGCCAGCCATGCATAACAAAAGCTTTGAAGAATAGACATTCTTGATGGCCCATAAATAATGGGAGAGAATCTTGATAGACCAACTTCTATCAAACCGGCGGACCATCGTGTGCCTTGAGTCAAAAGATCGTTAAAGTTTGTCGTGCAAGATCCCATAAAAGATGGTCGTGACGGCATATGGTAAATTGAGAACCTATGTTTGCAGTGCATAAGGATGCTTGTGAAGAAGTCTTCAGTCACGGAGAAGTATCTAAAACCAACCTGTAATATTTCATGAATAAGGATGCTGATTAGGGGTTGTTCGTGTTCATTTGGTTAAGTTTAATCGAAAAAAAAAACAAAAAAAAAAACAAAGAAAAGGAACCAACAAGATTACTTAAATGAACGGTTTGTTTATATTCATTCATTTAAGTTTAACCAAACAAACGGAATAACACTGCCCTTTAAAAAAATTGCTTGTTTTGTCCATTCATTTCATTGATAAAGATATATAAATGAATGAACATACATAAAAAAAAATTTATAAAAAGATTCTAAGAATAGTATTATACATATAAAAAAAAAGAGAGAACCAATTTTGAAATACAATGATATTTATTTGCTTATAAATTTGTTCAACCTTAAAAAAAACACTTAGTATTTAATATTTGTATATTATCCATCTAGTACCAAAATTCATGAATGACGTATTAATTTGTGTTCGTTCATTTAACTTAACACAATGACTTACGCAATTTCCGGCCAGTTCATATTAAACTAAGCCACAAACATTGCTATTGTTAAAAAAAACATTCGGATAAGAAAACACTTGCCTCAATGCCCCATTTTGTATCATTCTCATATTCACAAGAGGCTAAATGCTTTGCTTCTTGTAACGATTCATCTAACAAATAGTTCTCACGATCCAGTTTTGCATTGTGTTTCTTATAAAGCGATCGAATGAACTCGTTGGAAGAGCCAAAACTTTGCTTTGCTTCCTTTAAGTTGATATCTACAAAAATCAGAGAAAAGGAGTAATGCTACACATCAACCAGGAATAACTAATGTTACAAATCTAAGAAGGAACAACTTACAAATCATGCATTTTGATTTACAATAATATAAGGGATCAACAGGTAAGGTTTTACTATAATTATTTGAAACTCATAAGTTAAACGTTCTACATTTATGTATTCCTAGAATCCTAGGACACTTTTTAGACCATTGTCAATGCACCGCCTATTAGGTGTCACTAGCTGGTGTGTCGGGGCTATACGAAGGGCCTTTACATTATTTTATTTTTTTATATAATTATTTAATTTGTAAAAATTAGTATGTGAATTGCGTATTACACGTGTTTTTTTATATTTAGCGTTTTTGGTAAATTAAAGATTATATAATGCAGAATCTTGGTTTAAAAAATATATAAAATTACACGGGTATCCAATTAATGTATAATTCCACGTCAGGTGTTGGTGCATCTGGGTTTGGTGTATAGTGTTTGACACGAATAAAAATATTGGTCGTGGTTGATTTGACATAAACCAATTTGAATATTCAAAATCAATGTAAAAAAATATTGATGGTGTGGAAATCTAAAGATTTGTGAGTGTGTTTGTATGATCGGAGATAAAATAAGTGTTTTTAAAGTACGAATGGAAATCTAACTTGGCAACGAATAGGTGCGTTAGAGGGTGTTTTAAGTCGTTTCCGTTGTATTTAACAACACGCGTTTGTAGGTTACGTATTTAGGGCAATGGAGTCTCCATTTTTCAATGATTTTGGTCGATTTCGATCAAGAAGAAAAAATCAATCTTTATCACATGATTTTAAACATATAATTAGTACAAACCTTCTTGAGTTGAGGGTAGCTCATATAATGCTTCTCTTTTTAAGTAATAACAGGTTCCAGACAAACACGGTCCCTTAATCCCATCCATACCGATCCATAGCGTCTGGTTCAATGTCCAATAAGTTTAGTTAGTTAGTTATATAACCAATAAACATATTTTTTTTGGCATTGCAAACGCAATGGATTTAGGGGTTTGGGATTGCTTATATAACCAATAAACATTTTTAATTTTTGCATGTCAAATAAATCCATTATCGGTTTTCATAGGCAATCCCAAACATGTCTAGCACGCTATGACAACAATTCGTTTACCTTAAAGGTGGATCTCAACTGACTATCGTAGATATCATATTTACTGGTGTTATGAAACGTTTGTGGGAATTGGACAAAAGCTAGAGACGAAGATAAGTTTGGGTCAAGATGGTAACACATAGCTTGACGCGCTGAGTTTTTGTCGTTGCAATACATATCACAATCCAAGCCTAGTATATATGGTGAATTGCTTATCAAGATTGACACTCTGAGCTGCAAGTTTATCTTCATCAAGTTAGCTTTAGTTTCAAATGTGTTTATAACTTTATATAAACAAATGAACCTTTTGGATTTGTAAGTGGTTTAGAGATTATTTCTAGTTATTTTAAATGCGGTTGTACAAATAGACAATTTGCTATATACCCTCAAGATAAACTAACCATGTCTTTTTGAGTTCTCGGGTGTGGAAGTCGAACTTGGATAGAGTTTGCTTATCAAACGAGCAAACTTCATCTAACGTATTTTCTATGTAGAGATTCCGTTTAGAGTTACGAGAGTTACTATTAGCTTGAGCTTGTCGCCCAAAGGAGTGAACTCCACGTTTGTCCTTATCCAAGTTCGCTTGAAAGTTGTAACACCGGCTAACTCAAAAAAACTATTGCTAGATTTCACTTAAGTCCGTTCATAGGTGTAGCGAACGGTCTATTTGTACAAATTAACTTTCAGTTAGCATATATATAATTCTCGAATCTCTAAACCACTTGCAAATCCAAAAATTCGTCTATATATGTGTGTGTATATGTGTGCGCGTGTAGAGAAAGATATATATACAAGGACATTGAGGGCTCCAGCCTTAAAGTTATGTGGATGAGAAGGTCTTTTTTCACGAGAAACATAGACAAGAAGAGGCATCTTCCTTTGGTTGTGTGTGCTTTCATCAACCATCACCTGTAAATCATTATGATAGTCATTTCTCTTAATGCTACAAAAAGTTGTGTGATCAATAAATGGATATAATTCGTCTCAAAACCTAAATAATGAAAATAAGAGGGAGATAAATTATCCACATTTTAACAGTTGATCTGTAATAATCTCACTCTACAAAAATTATTGTTGACGGTCCCAACTTTTATATTAATTGTTTTCGTTGGACCTCCGTTATAACAAAAAATAATAATAATAACAGCGTCAATTTTTTTCTAAATTTCAAGCTTATGTTTTTAGGGTTTTTTTTTTACCAAATTGAGGATACGAGTCGATTAATGTAAAATTTACCTCGAAATGGTTGTTCAAATGACGAAACGATGCTTCAATTAGGGAGTTTAAACTTCCAATTAACAAAATCAAGTTGTTTGGACTACCGTTTCGAGAAAAGTTTTAAATCAATCGACTCGTATCTTCATTTCGATCAAAAGCCATAAAACATTAGTTTGTAATTTGGGAAAAAAACTTAATGGTGTTAAGTTTTTTTTTAGCGGAGGTTCAATAAAAACAATTAGTGTGAAAGTTGGAATCGGTGATAGCTATTTTCTAAAATAGGATTATTATTGGTCAACTGTAAAAATATAGAATTATTAAAATCTAACTGGCCTATCATAAAATAATAAATCATATCATATCATAAAACACTAGACGAGTCCCGCGCGGTGCAGCGGGTCTTTGAACTCAGACTCTATTAATCACGTAACAATTATGAGTGTTCATGGTTCGGTTTAAAACCTTGAAACCGTTTAAACTGGTCATCGGCTTGGTTTCACGGCTAGGTTGTTTACTTCAGTCGTCTTTTTACTTCCTTTATCCTTTCAAGTATCATATTTTGATTTAATTGGAATTAATGATACAGTTATATTAATAATCATTTTAAGCAAATTTTATTATCAAAGCTTAAACTCTTAAACCAAATCAGAACCAGACCGTTAATAACAGTTTGGTTTCAATCTTTAATGGTTTAGTTTTCGTTTAAAACAATTAAAACCGGCATTGAACACCCATACGTAACATATTAATTTTTTTCAATTGAAAAAATTATAGTAATATTATATACAAATTAAAAAGAATAAAATACTCGTTTTTATGGTGCAATAATTTTACAAAAATATTAACGTATGAAAAACTTATTGTCGTTTAAAAATCGTGGGTGAGAAGTTTGTTTAAAGTTGAAACTAAAAACATGATATGGTTAAAGATGAGGGGGCAAACTTGTAAATTGAGTGAATTGTGTTTAAAAAACAAGTTTACCCTTAATTACACATGTAATTCATGCTTTAAGTGTTGTAAATTACTTAAAAATGAGTGTCTTAATTTGCCATTGTTTGGGGTAATATATATAGTATAGATATTTACTTTTTCAGACTAATTTATAATAATAATAATAAAAATAAAAGTTGACGTACCTCTATGACAGTAGAATGGTCTTTGTTTGGTATGCAACGTTCGCTTTCTGAAATGTTGGTCACTTTTTGAGCAAACGATTCGTATTCGTTCTACGCCATACATACATCAAAACAAATATGTTTGTCATTTTCATTTAATATTAGACCATTTAATATGTGGACTAAAAGTCTAAAACCAATAACGAAACTCTACACGGTTAAGATATTTTGATACAAGCATTAAAACACTATAAAACGAAAGTGACACACACCAATAAGTTATTATACCATAGGGATGACAAAAGAAGCCAAACTTAATTGGAAAACTCGAAACTTAAATATTTGGACCGAGATACCATGTATAGGATTTTATACGAGATTAGCAAATAAAAAACCATGGGTTGTGGACGAGTATCATGTTAAGTGACACTCGCTTGATTATCCGAACCGGTTAACCATCATCAAAATCATATTTAAATACACTAATATATCATATAATCTTTAAATACAATAAATATATTGTGCGAAATTGTTAAAGTTAATTATTAGAAACACAGTTTAACATTTAATATTTCAAACCTGTTATTTACGTGATTTTAAGACCGGGTTTCAGACTTTCAGGTAATGAGGTTAACAACAAGTACATTTTTTTAACTATATAATAACATAAGCGAGTATACCACTGCAAACCTTATAAATGACGAGTAACAAATATAAAATATCCGTCCACGTAAATGTTTTTAACCCCCCATCCCCACCCCCCGCGCTAGATTTCATTTGAGTTAATAATATTATAGAAAATGTTTATTTTCCTTGACATACTTACTAAATCCAACTAAAATAATAGAATTTATAAAATAATAATTAGTATGATATATAGAACTATAATGAAATTTAAAAGCAACATATTTGTCTTTTCCCTAAACGAAAGAGAAAGTAAAATTGAAGTCCTCCTTTGAAGACCGAAGACTTTAAAAATAAATATCACTAGAATATTCTACATTGATGTGTACTGAGTTACAAGAATGGTCCTGTTAGTATTTAGACTTGACTTCTTTATAATTTAATGATGTGTTTATTTTCTAACACGTATTAAATAATTGTCAAACTCGTTTAAAGTAACGATATTATACTTTTCGGTTAAGTAACAAAATGCTAGGAGTGCTCTAAGACTATGTGTTATGAAGCTCCAACGGGACGTCACTATTGTCCACGTAAGAATCACCAGATGTCAAACGTCAGTATTAGTGGGAGAAGAAAGAGGACGTAGGCAATTGCCCCTTTGAGCGCCATTGAAGTAATGAAAAAAGTGAAGCTCAAAACAATTCTCAGTGCCTCCTTGACAGCCGTTACAAACACAACCAAACTTACGAAATGAAAGAGAAAAAACCTAATGAACCCTAAATTTTGTTTATACATTAATTTAAATAGAAAAAAAGAAGAAAACGAAAAACTATGGTTTATACTTTAAAACAATGTTTTGTATTCAATTTTAGAAAAATTACATTTCTCTTTGTCATCTACAATAGTTCTATAAACAATAGGTGTTTAAACAATGTGTTTAAAGTAATAATCATAGTCTATAGATATTATTTGCTACAAATAACAATAACGATAAAAACTACTTTCCAAAAATAATAATAAGTAGTGTTTTTTTTTTTGTAAATGAAGACATTTTAATGTTTAGACCATCGCACTCTTTAATTTGGAAAGGCTCGTTGTCTCACTTTTATATTATTATAATTGGGCTCAGGCAATCACGTTGGCTTCAGAGTTCGGCTTGGACGTTCCCTCGGGGAACATTACCGACAGCTACCACTTGATAGTAGTAATTGTGCCACCACAAGTGCAAAACTCTCTAGCGTAACACACGGTGGGATGAAAACCCGAGTGAGTTCGGGATCTGAACAAACAACTTCGCAAGACTAGCTTAGTCCAAATTATTCATTGTCAATATCCACCCAACGTGATACAGGTGAAGATCGAACTTGAGTCTCCATTAAAAAACTCAAGCCTTCTACCACTAGACGACGACGTATTGATATTAAAATAAAGAAAGAAAAACACACAAATCACCTTAATCTTATATTTTTCAGCTTCAAACTCATCACTATCCACCACAACTTGATCATGATCATCACACTCTTGTCCATGCAAATAAGCCTTTGGGCAAATAGTAACCACACCATACTTCTTACAAAACGGAACCCATATCTTAGCAAACTTAAAAGCTTCATGCACGGCTTCCAACGTTACCGGACAACCCCCATCATCCGAAAGATAAACCGAAAGCTTATCGGGTGGATAATCCAAAGCCAAGGCGGATATAACCGTGTTCATGACCCCAAGTGGTGGTTCTGCTATTGGATCAGCTGTGCATATAAACACGTCGATGGGTGGGAGGTGTTTGTCGTCTGGTAATCGCTCTGGGAAGACGGTTCGGGTTATTGGTCGCCATAGGAAAGCTTGGCTTAGGAGCCAAATGAAGGTAAGAGTGAGTTCTGAGATGAAGATTAAGATGTGGGGAATAAATGGTTGGTTTTTTGAATGGGAGTTGAATATTGTGAGAATATTTGTAAGTCTATAGTATATGATGAGGGTTATAGCTATGGAGTGGAAGAACATGTATAGTCTATTGATGATTATTGTTGATGTTTTGGGATGGTAGAGATGAAGAGGGTGAGAGGTGGAGTTCATTTGGGGAGTCATGGTTAATTATCCAATCTTATTACTTTCTATGTAGAGTGGGTGTGTATATATATATATATAGTCTTCTCATTCATGGTTTATTGAATTTTAATTTAATAATATCAATTTTTACATATTGGTTGAGATTGATTCCAATTATGAAAATGTTTATAGACAATTTTAACTTTAAACATATTTTTCTTCAGCGATCCTATATGGTCATACCAACTGAAAAGTAACCCCGTTTGCTTTGTGATAACATGAAATTACATTCGGTTGTTTGTAAACATTTTTCGAGTTTGAATTAATCTCAATCAACTTTTGAAAGTTGGAATTATTGAAATTCAATAACACTATAAATAGTGTGATGGCGTGAAAATATGTATGTGATTATTGAAGGAAAATATTCTAAGGTTCAGACTGTCTATAAACAATTTTAAGTTTGAATTAATCTTGATCGATAGTTAAAATTTAAAGTTATTAAAATTCAATCTAACTTTCTTTATAATTGCCTACCATAAAATCCTATGTGTCGCTCTCAGGTTGTTCCCCCCATTCTCTAAAGCCACCAGATTGCTTATAAATGGAGGCTTCTCATGCATTTGACCGGAAATCACGGGTATGGGTTTCACCAAACTCGGATAGTCTTTTAATGGGTTATAACATCTCATTTATTTGTAAAATTATTTCATAAGCAAACAATAATTTTCACGGGTCATGGGTCTCATCAAACCCGGATAACCTTTAAACGGGTTATAACATCTCATTTATTTGTGAAATAACACCTTAATTATCAATGAATATTTTCACGGGTTATGTGTCTTACAAAACTCTAATAGCTCTCAAATAGGTTATAAGATCTCATCTATTGACAAACACTTTCATTATCAAACCCTAATTTATTTTATCTGCTTTACATTTTCTTCGTTGCTGGTCTATCATCTCCATCGTCGGTTAACTTCCAATACTACCCACCATCGTCAACTACATCAACGCCTCTTTTTTCATTAGACAAATATTTGTGTTCATGTTTGTACATTTAAAAAAATCAACATGCTCGTGTTCGTTTATGTTTGTTCGTTAAAAATCTAAATAACCTAAACATCTCAATTGATAAAACCTAAACGTTGAAAAATATAATAACAAACTAATATATATGTATTAAATTAAAACAAAACTACGTTAAAAAATAAAATAATCATCATAAAATAAAAAAAATAAATAAAAACAAAACTTTAAATAAACTCTCATAACACGTTAGAATCAAACTAATAACCCCATAAATATATGGTATATGGTGTAACGATAATATATTCCTTGAGTTTATTATTAGATATTAGAGTAAGAATGATGACTTTTAAAGTCCGTTGTGTTTGTCATGTGCTAGTGGAGGTGATTTTTTTTTAATATTACATTAGTTTGTGTTCATTCATTTGTAGTCAAACCAGTGGACGGTGATGACCCTTAATAAGGACATGTTGAATAGGTTATGATCCATTGTGGTTGTTTTGCGAGTAAACTAAATGAGGCAAAGACTTTAAACCTTTAATTTTATAGGGTCTTTATTTTAATAAGAGTTATGTATCATGAGATATTGAAAGTAGAGTTATTTTATAATTAGTAATTCGTTGATGGGCCACAAGCTAAGGAATATTGTTTTATATCCATTATAAGTGCATATCATCCATATTCTATAATTCTTGTATACTCTCTAGCGCTATACGAATAAAAAAGAAAAGAAAAGAAAATAAGCCTCAATATTTTAGTTAGTTTTAGGCATTCGAGGACGTTGAGCCGGCCCTTTATTCCAAGAAATAATTGAAGAACAATATAACAATACTTGACATATCCAAATCAAAGGATAAATACTGTGGGGAGGGGGGAATCGGTTGATGGGCGGCAAGGGGAATATGGTGGGCCAAGGCTTCTTTTGCCCATACATAGATATAATGCGATGGTAAAGGGGCTTTAACTCGTAATAGGCTATTATGCGGAACGACCTCAATGTTCTGTTTTTTATGTGATGATGACGTGGAAAGGTGGTAGAACCCATTCACAACACCCAACCTAATAAGCGTAGAGGAATGTAAGTAATCATAATCATAATAATTATAGTAAATATAGTTTGAATAAAATACCTACACTTATAATTATAACTTGTATGTGCGTAGTGTGGCTTTGGGCTAAAACCGAACCGAAAATTAAAGTTTATGTTTTTTGGTTTTCCAAATACTTTTGGTTTCGGTTTTTTCGGTCTTGTTTTTCGGGTTTAATTCGGCTGTTTCGGTTTTGCTAACCGGGCTAGTAATTTCCGGGCAAAAGAAACTTAGCCCGTGATATTTTGACATTGTGCCCAATATTTTTCAAAAATATAATAATTAAAAGAATATTTTACATTTTGCCCTAAATAATTATAAACGAAAAAAATACTTGCATTTAATATGATTTAATCTCATCCAAATAAACAAAACATAACAGTTTAAACGTTAATAATAATAAAACTAATATCCAAGTTTATACAACATAAACGATTCAACGAAAAAGTAATTCAACAAATTGGTTTTTCGGTTTGATTTTTCCATTCGTTTTTCTTTTTGTTTTTTCGGTTTCGTGCACACCCCTAAATCATAATTATATGAGTGCAAAATAATTTATACATTTAAAAGTTTTAGTTTTAGTTATAGTTATATACACGACCTATTTGTTGTGCTAGATGGTGACTCGGGTGCGGTTTTTGTCAAGAGTGATAAAAAATGCCTCACTGAATTTGGACGGAGCATCATTGAAATGTTTATTGTGGCCCATATATTCGGTAAAGTAGAAGTTGCATATATACCATAAAGTAGAGTTGCACGAATCGAGTTTTTCAAATACCCGGTTCCGGGTATGAAACCGGGTTCGGGTATGGCTGAGTATTAGAAAATTGGGTATTGATCATACCCGGGTCACGTTTAGGTCCAAGTATTGTCACTAAAAATCATACCCTATGCACCGGGTTCGGGTTGGTATAGAACCGAGTTTTGAATACCTTATATCCGGGTATTGAAAAAACCTTATTTTCGGGCATAGGAGTTTATAATTTAATTCAAGATTTGTATTGATAAATATAATCTTTATGATAATTAAGAATTTATGTAAAGGTATATGACATCTTGTATAAACTCCATAAAAAACATAGCTTGTCTTTTAGAGACCAAATATGTAACAAAATATAACCATATGAGCTATTTGTATAGTTACTTAACTTAAAGGATCAAACACACTGCATTCTCGAGTTTAAAATATAAGAAAAAGAAATGATGAGATTGGATAGAGAAAAAAAGTAAAAGAAATTATATACTAAAAAGACATTCTCAAGTTAAAAGAAAAGAATGATGAGATTGGATAGAGAAAAAAAGTAAAAGAAATTATATACTAAAAAGACATTCTCGAGTTAGAAGAAAAGAAAAGAAAAGAAAGTGTTTATTACATTCTTGAGTTAGATTTGAAGGAAAAGATAGTAAAAAAATTTGTATTTTTACAATTATGTCCTCATAGCAACATGTAAAAGAGAATTAAGATAGGGTAAATTGGTAATATAGTAATGAAATATAAACTTTCCTTCACAATCTGGCCATATTTGGCAGGAAAGTTTTAAAGGAAAAAAAGCTTAACTTTTCCTTCCATTCTCTTTCTTTTGTTTTAATGAAAAAACTTAAGAATGAAAAAAGAAAAATTTTCGTATCTTTTCTTTTCCAATCCCTTATGCCTTGTTCTTGAGTTTTTTAACCAATGAAAGAAAAGAAAAGGAGAGGGAAGGATAAGAAAGGGAAGTGAATGGAAGGGAATGAAATGAAATTTTTTTTAATTAGGTGTGTTCTTGAGTTTGAAGGAAATTAAAGGAAATGAAAACTATGTTATCCTTAGTAATTAACCCATTTTTGAGAGGATACTTTATTGGGAAAAAATATCAATTTAATCCCTCCTAACTCCTCCTACTCTTTTCCTTTTCATCCTAAAAAAAACTCAAGAACACCCATTTTTTAACTATCCTTAGTTTTCCTTTCCTTCCTTTAAAAAAACTCAAAAACAGGGCGTTAGAGAAAATTTAGGTCGATAAACGAACTAAATGTTCATGAATTGTTCAGCAAGAAGTTGTTTATTCAATAAACAAACGAATGAACAACATTGTTTTATGCATTTAATTAAACGAATCAAATATGAACACACGTTTTCTTCAATCATTTATGTTCGTGAACATCCATTAATGTTCATTTATTTACCTTCGTATAAATTTTAATGATGACAAATATTTTCAATAAATCATGTAAATTTAAAACACTATTTTAGACGTACGAATTATGATTTATTGGACTTGTTTGTGTGTTCAATAATGCTAACTTATATTCGTTTGTTTTCGTTTATGTTTTGTAGGGGTGAGCATAAAACCGAATTAACTTAACCGAAACCGAATAATCGAAAAAACCGAACCGAAAAAAACCAAACCGAAGCATTAACCGGCGGTTAAATTTTTAGTTTTTCGAAAAACCGATTTTTGGGTTTAGGTTAGGTTATATCCATTTAAAAAAACCGAACCGAACCGAACCGATTAATCGAACCTATGTTTTCTACGTGTTTTTGTAAAAGATATTATGACCAGAAACATAACACCAAAAGAATCTACCATTGATGGTGATGAAGATGATCAAGATTGGGTCTAAACTTTGAAGATAAATAAGACAATGAATGAAGATTTCGGAAACCTTTAGTTTTTTTTATTAAGAACGTTGTTAAAATTTTAAACTCTACTACTCAAACAACTTTGTATTTGTTTGGTTCCACATAACACGTGCCTATTTTTGTATTTTGAATTCAATATGTATGTGGTACTATATTTTTTTTTGATTTTTTTTTTTTTTGTAATGTCTACTCACGATAACCTAAACCGAAAATAACCTAAACCGAAATCAAAAATAACCGAAAACCGAATAATCGAATAACCGAAAACCGATTGGTTGGTATTCTAAAATAACCGATAGCTTAGGTTTAGGTTTGGGTTTTACCCAATAACCGAACCGAACCGAACCGAACCGTACTCACCCCTAATGTTTTGTCAGTTATGTTCATTATTGTTTGTTTATGTTTATTTAGTTATTTTCGTTGAAATTCGTTTGTGTTTGTGAAAAGTTAAGTTTTAAACACAAGAACATGCTCATCTTTTAATGAACAAACCACGGGCAAAAAAATTCAGTTATCTGTTCGTGTTCGTGTTTGTGTTCCGGTTAAAGTAAAATGAACGAACACGAGCATATCCATGTTTGTGCTTGTTTGGTTCGTGTACATGCAGGATTGAGCTCGGTACATGTACCAACCAGTACCAATACCGAAAATCTCGATCCAGTCCAGTACCGTTTCCTCACCCCTATTTACATATTAAAGAAAATGTATAGTAATTTTAAGAGTGTTTTTTGAAATAAAACACAACAAACGTAAAGGCTGTTCTGTTGTGGTTACGTCCGAAATTCTTGGCTATAGGTATAAATTTATTATTAATCATTAATATTAATTCGTTCAATATCATTAACATAAACCCTAATTACTTTAGTTTAGTTAACTAATGACGGCAAGGGTTCTAGGTTGAACGTCATTGTTCTTCAATTTGCATAGAATTAAGGTAATATAATTTTCTAGCCTTTACTATCTAAATACAGCTACTAAGTAAATGTGTTGAGCTCTCTACACATTCGAGGCCCGGTTGGTTGCCGTTTTTAGGGGTGTTTATGGTCCGGTTTATTAGGTTAAACAGCGAACCAAACCGGTGGTAATGATTATTGATCATTGAAAACCGAAAGTGAACCGCTGATAATCAAAACTGAGTCAAATCGACCCGTTACTAATTGGTTGGTTTCGATTTTGGTTACACGGTTTTGGCTTATTTGTTTTTTTACAAATATTGCATAAAATATATAATAAATAAGTTGTTCAAAATAAATTAGAGGGTTTGAAAAACTACGGTTTGAAAAATTTTGTAAACCACAACCAAACCGTTTACTACGGTTTGAAAATTTTTGAAACCGATCGATCAAAATTATAAGAGAAAAACAAACGTACGTGAAACCAAGCCAATGGCCGGTTTATGCAGTTTCACGGTTTAATCTTATTATCTTACTTTTGTTTGTCTATAAAACAATTTTGTTAATATTATCAAACTTTTAGTAACATAAAATAATGAACCTATGTAACATGAGATGTAACATATTTCAAACTTCCATTGATAGTCCAATTACCAGCTTCTTAGATATCCAAGATTTAATGAATTTGGCCAAAAAAAATGATATTTATTCTTAAACTGTATCTTCAGGGAGGTGCTAAAATGGCGACGAATTCAAGTGACGAGTCGAACGATAACATATCACTAGAGGAAATTACAAAAGGAGTTGCTTCTATATTGCCTGTATCATTTGAGACTGACGATAACAATGATTTCGGTATGAATCGTCGTTTATGTCCTTGTTGTGGAAAAGAGCCTTCTGAACTATATGGAAAGTATACATGGATGATAGACAAGTTTTCGCAAATCAGCCGAAGAGAACTTCGTAGTAACGCCTTCGAGGTTGGCGGCTACAAATGGTATGTTTTTTTTTCTCTATATGCACATTATGTTGCATAATGTGTATTTAACTATTTAAGCTTGTTCCAATGGCTTTTAGGTCCATTTTCTTGTACCCAAAAGGATGTGATGTATCTGATCATTTATCTGTATTTCTTTGTGTTGCTGATCATGACACGCTTCCTAAAGGTACGGTCGAATAATGGTTTCTTTCTTTATCCTAGGATTCATAGGGGTGTGCAGGAAATCGAAAAAAAAACGAAAATCGCAAACCGAAACAAAAACCGATGGTTTGGTTTTATGTTTTTGTTAAATTATGAACTAACGGTTTGGTTTTGGGGTTGCATGTAATAAAAACCGAACTGAATTTCTAGATTTTTATTCTTTTAGATTTTATATTAAATAATCTATAAGAATATAATAAATATGTAACTCGAATACTTTGAGCCAAATGTATAATAGTCTATTAGTTATTAATTAACAAAATTATTTATACCTATTTCCGTCCAACTTTCTTTTCAGCCTAAAATGTTCAAGTTCAAATGGTAAAAACCGAAAAACTAAAACCGAACTGAAACCAAAACGAAATCCAAAAAACCAAAATCGAACTGTTTCAAAAATCCAAAAACTGAAGTTTTGGTTTTATGTTCGGTTTTAGCCCAAAACCGCACTGAACCACACCACGCACACCCCTACTTTATCCTTCATTTGTATTCGTTATCCAAACCATGACAATCTTGAAGTAAATACAATGTTTTTCTATACAGATTGGTTTCATTTTGCACAATTCACAGCGGCCGTAATCAATAAAGATCCCAAGAAATCGAAATATTCTGGTTGTTGTTCTCACCTTTTGTCCTAAACATCGCCATTACTACATTGTAACATATAGTACTAAATGTGTATATGCAGACACGCTACATCGTTTCTGGAAGAATGAGCACGTTTGGGGTTGGAAAAAGATTTTGGAGGTATCGAAATTATCTGACGGGTTTGTTGATAATGACACACTACTGATCAAAGTTTAAGTCCAAGTTATAAGGTTTGGTTCTTGTTTCTCATGTTAGCATATGACATGTCACAAAATACCAACACGCGGTAATGGTTTTGTAGGGAGAGAAGTGACGGTCCATTTCGATGCCTTGGCAAGTTCTATAGACAGGAACTTGAAAGGGTGTATATGTCAAATGTAGCGGCAATATGTAGCCGTTTCGTGAAAGAAAAAGTAGAAAGAATTAGAAAGTTGTTCGAAGATAAAGTTAAATGGCCAAGGTACACTTTTATTGTTTTACACTTTTACGAATTAGTCAACGTCAGAACCAGAGGGGGGTCAAGAGGGTCCACTGACCCTCTTTGCTGTACGGAGTATTATAATTTGGACTCTCCAGTTATAGCGAGAGCCTTATGATGACCCTCTAATGAAGGAGTTCTGGTTCTGCCACTGGTCACGAGGTTACAATTATAAATTTAGTATCTATGTTTCAGCTTCTGTAAAGTCTGGTCAAGCGTCAGTCAAGATTCGAGGGACCAAATGTCAAGAGAGAAAGCGGATTCAATATTACCGCTAATTACGAATCTTTTCTTTTTAGAAAAGGAAGTGACTTCAACTTTGTTGATGGAGTCCTTATGCGATGGACTAACGGCCCTTAAAGAACCATCAATGCCTGTTGTTCGTATGGAGGAAGGCTCGTTCGTTCTAGTTGTTGATTTAGTGCTACTCCTTGAGAGGGTAGCCGTGGAACCATTGGTTCCAATGGTTGTAAATCACATACCCGGGGACTTAGGTGAGGTTTCGCAAGCTGTCGAAAGTGATGAAAAGTGCCTCACCGAATATGGACGCAAAGTCATCTAAATATTTGTTCTAGACTATATGTTCAATAAAACAGAAGTTGCATACAATGAGGCTGTTCAAATGCTTGAAGATACAAAAAAAGATGATACATGAAGCAGATGTAACCCTTTCAAACTCGAACAATCTAATCATGTTCGATTATCAGTTCATCAACATTTATAATTAGTGAACTTACGCGGATCTTTTTCTCAACGGCGATGGATGTTGAAATATCACTAGCAAGATTAAAAGGAAGGAAAGTTATTACTAACCCAAAACGATGCTTTCAGTTTCAGCACATTATTTTTTTAATAGCCAATATTTTTTTCCTACGGGTTCAAAAATTCCCATGGACACACGACTGATTGTCTATCACTTAAAATTTGGGTTTTCTATAGGTCTGATGTCAAAATACATGAATATATATATTGCTTAAAAGAAATTTGTACAGGTTAGGCGAACGTGTTCCCCAAAAGCTGCATACGCCCCTGGTGTGATCTTCGATTGATATTTTATTATTGGGTTTCTCATATGTGTCAAAATTTGAAATTATCCTACGGTTCATTCAAAAACTTTGAGTACTTATGTTTATGTTGAACTTGAAACAAGATTCTTGAATATGCTGAATTCGGTTGTGCGATTGAATCATGACGAGTAATGATGCAAAATAAAGCTAGGAGGATGGGCTGGTTCAAATCATAAAATTCGACGGGGTTCTTAAGCTTTAAGCATATTGGAACCGTAAACAATTAAAATCACAAGGTGTTTAAATCACTAAAGCTTGTTTAACTCCAAAGTTTACAAAGAGGAACTAGCAATTAATCATGATTAATAGAGATTAATATGGATTAATCTGATAGGAATTTAAACGTAATCTTTCAAATATACATATATATACCAAAATTTTAACTATAAATTTTCAATTTTGACCAAATAGGCAAATAGCAATTAATCGGCGAGTAGCTACTGGGGTATTCACTAGAGATTAATTGAAGATTAATATCGACGCCTAGACGAGATTCTTACAACCACGGCACAACATCAACTGCCAACCCAAGACCATTCAACAACCCATGTCCATTATCCATCTCATTTAAACATGCATACAAAGATACAAAAGATTTTTTTTTTTTTGTAATCTCATTAATCTCAGCTAATTAATAGAATGACTAAAGTGTCCGTTTTGACCATCATAATTCCCAAAATGTCCATTCAATTCCCACCAGTTTCATTATGTTCAGCTCAAAACTAATCAGGCCGCGTAGTTATTCTACCCCAATGACCGTGAGCCACATGTCAAGAATGTCCCATCAATCGCCTCCTTTTTTGACAGCCCGACAAAATGTTCCCGGTGCCGGGTGGATTTTTTAGGCGTCAGGTGTGTTTTTCTAGGAGCTAGGTGGTTTTTTCTAGGCGGCTACTAAATTTTATAAATCCGGATGGCTACTATATTAGTCTAGGCGGCTTTTTTGACCGTCCGACAAAATGTTCTCGACGCCAGGTGAATTTTTCTTCGCGTTGGGTGTTTTTTTTTCTAAACGGCTTATAAATCCAAACGGCTACTAGATTAATCTAGGCGCCGCCTGGTTTTATAAATTCCGGCGTCGACTACTAAATTATATAAAATCTAGTAGCCGCCTAAAAAAAACCACCCGACGCCTATTGAATTGAAGTATCTATAGATTCTATATATACATCTCAACAAATACCTCAGTTTGCATAATCTATTTTACAACTAAATAACTTTTGCCAGAGAAAATGTAATAACTCAATATTTAAAACACAACAAACATGAAGGGTCATTCTGTTAATATGATTACGTCCAAAGTTCTAAAGCCATGAAGTGTAAACATATAATTATATATCCTATTAATTCGCTAATTATCATAGAGAAGATAAACCCTAATTAGTTTTCGTAATGACGGCAAGGGTTCGAAGTTGAAAGTCATAGTTCTTCATTTTGTCGAGACTTAAAGGTAGGTAATATTATTATCTGCCAACACTTTTAATAATTTCTGCATACATTGTCGATTTTTGTTATCTATTAGTCCTTAGTAGTATGGTTTGATTGTATGGTTTTATTTAGTGGCGAAGTTTGGATGAAAACGTAGGGACCTGACTTAATACGTATAAAAAGTTTCGTAAACGGGGAGGGGGGTTTCAACATTTTCGGCGAAAACGAGTAAATTTAGACAATGTATAAAAGTTTTCGGACGAAAATGGGTAAATTTACACTACTGAGGAAAAAACAGGGATTGGATCCACAATGGGCCACGATAAAGGTTTTACCCATGGTTTGATTGTACGAATATCAACCATAATTGATTATATTGATGTTTATATATTTTATTTTATTTTGTGCATGTTATACTCTAAATTTACAAATTTATAGTAGAAAAGGCATATACCTACAAAATAATTGTAAGTCTCTTTTTGAAGTTTTAAGATTTTAAAATAAAATAATGAACCAACTTAACTATTAAATAAAATAAATTTTAGAGTATTTTTCAAATATAAAATAAATAGATTAACCCGTGAACTCGTTAAGTTTCAGCCCCATAGTTTCAACCCAAAACTGATAGAAAGCCACTTAGTCTAAGGGCAATGATGACTTTTTGAGAACTAGTTCTTGACATAGTTATCAATAGCGCTCGCCTGGTGGGCCTAGCTAGGCGCAACCATACCGCATTGCACCATCAAAGGCGCTCTTTTGATAAGTTTCCGGCCAAAAATGACTTTCCGGCTAGATTCGCCTGTTTCCAGCAAATTTCTACTAAATTCCGTCTGGAACAGATCTGTGGTTGCTTCACCGGAGATCAGAAATTAGACTCATCCGTTTGAGCCTAGACCTCAGGCGAGGCTTATACGCCTTGATTGCGCCTACAGCCTTTGATAACTATGGTTCTTGATCATAACATTGTCAAAAGGGCAATATTTATCAACAAAGATACAAACATTTTAACATGTAGAGACACTGTCTTTCTAGGAAATTACAGTTTGCAACCATAGTTTTTTATGTTTGCTACATTTCATTTGCATTGATGCTGAAAGTTATTTTTAAAGTTTAATAATTTTCTTGTTAAAATTTTTACATGTTCATCCTAACAAGCTTCTTAAGCTTACAATCCCCCTATTTTGGCTACATTTTTCCGAAACTATTAAACGAACCGTGTGATCAGTTTCACATTTATAAACTACTCCCGCCAGCGTCTTAGATATCCGAGATTCGTGTATTTAGCCCAAATAAGTTGATACTTATCCTAAAAGGCTAAAATTTGTCACATGGAATTTATTCTATTGAACATTAACATCATGAACTTCAAGGAAGTGCTATAATGGCGGGGACTTCAAGTCACGAGTCCAAGGCTAGCCGATCGCTAGAAGGAATAACGAAAGGAGTTGCTTCTATGCTACCGCCTTCTTTTAACACGGAAGATGATGATTGTGGTATGAATCTTCTTTTATGCCATGCGCGCAATTCAGTATATGTTAATGAACTCTAATCTATTGCAGGATTAGAACCTTCTCAGCTATATAGAGAGTTTACATGGATGATAACCAACTACTCAAAAATTAACAAGATTGAAGTTACTAGCAATTCGTTCGAGGTTGGCGGCTACAAATGGTAGGTATTTTTTTTTCAAATATATTCGTAAAAAAAGACGAATTTCATATTATCATATATACCCTTAAAAACATTGAAAATGTCATATATATATATATGGTATATATATGCCCCACCTTTAACTTCTTTACAAGGGCAGATATGATATAATGATATTGCTTGGGTATATATGATATTTTCAGTTAATGTTCGTAGGGGTATATATGAAATTGACCCAAAAAAAAAGACAAGTTATATAAGTTTCTTGCTATGGTTTGTAGGTGCTTCGTGCTCTACCCTTTCGGGTGTGATGTCCACGACTACTTGTCTTTATTTCTTTGGGTTGCCGATCGTGACAAGCTTCTTCCAGGATGGAGTCATTGCGCACAATTCACATTGTGTTTGGTGAATAAAAACCCTACAAAATCAAAATATTCGGGTTGGTTTTTTTTGTTGTTATTATTATTATTATTACTATTATTATTATGTATCATTGTCACCATTGTTCATTTATTTGATTAAACGTGTGTTTTCTGGACGCGTTACATCGCTTCTGGAAGAAAGAGCCTGATTGGGGATGGAAAAAATTCATTAAGTTATCCGAAATGGTACGCTGGGTTTATTGACGTTGATACTGACACCCTCGTAATAAAAGCTAAAGTCCAAGTTATCAGGTTTCTAACTTAAACTTCATTGACATGTGTCCGTTTTAGTTTGTTAAGCTAGCCATCGGTGTTAGTTAGACGGTTAACGTCGTTTAACTAATGTTTTGTGTGATAATGTGTTTGTAGGGAGAGAGTTGATCGCCCATTTCGATGCCTTGCAAGTGAATATAAGAGAGAACTCGCAAGGATATATATATCAAGTGTAGAGGATATATGCAACAAATATGTGAAAGAAACAAGAGGAAAATTGGAGGAGTTGATACAAGATAAAGTTAGATGGTTAAGGTATGCAATACTATGCATATTTCTTAGTTGACAATAATAATATCATGTGTAGTTTAAGTAAATATTGTTTTCATTTATTTGTTTCAGCTTCTGTAAATACTGGTTGGGACTTGATCAAAAGTCTAGAAACCGACTGGCAAGAGTGAAATCGGATGTCGTATTAGAAGCGTTTGTGAAACACTTCTTTACAGAAAAAGTGAGTACGTCGGCTTTGATGATGGACTCGTTATATAGTGAATTAAAGACTCTTAAACGTCAAACCAAGAGTGAAAAAACCGAAGCAAAATGTGATGTAGAAGTGCCCGTAATCCAAATGGAGAGCGACTCGTTTATTCTAGTTGATGATTTGTTGCCGTTGCTTGAGAGGACGGTCTTGGAGCCATTGCCTCTAGACGATGAAAACCGAACTAAGGTTAACTAATAGTAGGGGTAAATTGGTAATTTTAAATTTTCGAGAATAATCTCTCGTAATGTTCTTTTTTGTTATAGGATTCTGTTGAGGATAAAGAAAGGCGTCTTGCTGAATTGGGGCGTAGAATCATTGAATTAAGCGTCTTAGCATATATGTCCAGGTAAATAATGTACTCCCTCCATCCCATTAAAAATGTCCACATTTCTTTTTTTATTTGTCTAATTACAAATGTTCACTTTCAAAATTTATTACTCAATTTCCAAGTTTAACCTTAAACACACACAACTAACATTAATAAACAATATTTATGGACCCAATTTTCAAGGGCATTATTGTCATTTGGTAAGCAAAAAAACAATAATTTAATCTACCTTAAATTTTGTGTTTTTCAAACTAAGGCACTCTGACCGGGACGGAGGGAGTAATAATTTAATACTAGTAAGTACTCCGTAATAATCTTTGTTGGAATAAGAAAATATATAGAATATCAATTTATGTACTTTGTAAAAGTATGATGTTATTCTAGCAAAACTAGTATTTGATTATTTAACCGTTTGCGATGTTTTACCACCAGCAACATAGAAGTAGCAGGCCGAGAAGAGGCGGTTTCACAATCGAAGTTTTATATAATATACTATAAAACGATTACAATAAAGTGGCAGGCAAACGGGCAACAAGCTGCGCCGCAACCCCCTTTTGAACAGCAAAGCCAATCCTGCTAAAAACGAAGCTTTGGGAACAGACAAGAGGAGCTAATCCGTGAAGAAGAGGAAGAGAAAGCAAAAGCGAAAACAAAAACAAAAACAAAAACGAAAGGCAAAACCAAAACCAAAACGTTCGTGTGAAAAGGGACCCCGAGAGTTTCTGTGTTTGATACACTTGCATTATTCGAAGGCTTGTTCTCGCTTATAAAACTTATGTGACCGCTTGTCCTCGCTTATAAAACTTATTGACCGCACGGAAGATCATGCAAACTAGAAGCTAATTACAAGTTGAATACATGCTTTTTTTTCTGAATTTTTTTTTTAAATGTTTTGAGATAAACTTTGATAGTTTAGCTTGAAAGTTTTATATATGATATATGGCATATATAGCATGTAGTTAATTGTGTGCATCCTATCGAAGGAAGATAGAGATCTCACATTGGGTCAAATTCTAGGATATAGTTTATAGTTTAGGGTAAGGTAGGGTCGCTCAAGTAACACCCCCCCCTCACCCGGGTCGGCCCTCTTATTGCTCAGGGGGCGGTGTTCTCGCTCTCGTCATTCATATTTGTAGCCCCACTACACATAGGGTTGTTCACGAGCCGAGCCGAACCGAGCGAAGGGTTGCTCGTTGCTTGGCTCGTTTACAACCGAACCGAACCGAGCGGCTGAAATTCGAGCCGAGCGAAAACCGAAACGAGCCAAAATCGAATCGAGCATTTTTCGATCGAACATCGAGCGATTTCGAGCATTATTTATTTATTTTTCACTTTAAAAAATCAATAAGAAACAAATTTAAATGTTGTAAATAATATATTTTATGAATAAATTAGTAGTTTTTAGACAAACATGTAATATATTGTAATTTTTTATTATAAATAACTTTAGAGTGAGATATAATGATCATGTAAACAAACTTTTAGTTTTCTAAAAACTTGAATTGAACAAATAAAACTATAAAATTAACGGAATATGAAAAATTTTAAGAGGTAAAAATAATTGTAAGCGTATGTTTATGTGTTTTGTCTATATATTTATATATTTGTTCATATATAATTATATATCAAATAAATTAAAAATATTCGAGCCGAGCCGAACCGAGCATTCCCTTGCTCGTTGCTTGGCTCGTTTATAAACCAAACCGAGCAGAGCGGCTCGTTTTCAATCGAGCGAAAAAACGAGCGAGCATTTTCCGAGCAATTTTCGAGCGAGCGGCGAGCGAGTTCGAGCGTCGAGCGGTTTGGACGGCCCTAACTACACATAACCTTAAGGTATAAAATATTTATAGTTAAGGAATATTTTGTGGGGGTCCCTTTTCACCGGATTATTGCCTTTTGCCATGTCATTGTGATGGTCTTTTTATTTTTAATAACGTTTAATCAAAAAATCACTTTAATCTGAAATTTAAGTCTACTTTTATATCCTGTCTTTATGATAATAAATTAATATATTTGTATACACATTATTCTCATTCCTTAAATTCAAACTATTAATATTGAGAACTTTTCCAAATATATTTATTACACATTTACTTTCAAGTAATAATAATAAAGATTAAAAAAACAGTCTTTATTGAATTTAAGGAAACAAGCTTTGACATAAGTACATTAATGGTTAAGAAATAGAATTGTTCGAGTTTCAACACACCCGAGTCCAAACTCAAGCGTAACTCAGAGCTTGTTTAATAAATAAGCTCGAGCCTAACGTTCGTATACCAAATTTGACTGAACTAATAAGCTTGTTATTTATATAGATGCAGATATAATAATTTTTATTTAGTATTTAGGGTTTGGTGAGAAGCCAATTAAATTAGATATATATGTATATAGTGGCGGACCCAAGGTTTATTTCCAATGAGCTCACCTTTTCTCGGTTGTCGAATTTTTCACAACCGAATGCTAGAATTTTCAGATGGCGAAGTACAAATAAAAATACGATATTATAAAAGAATCTTAATTAGAAAACACACAATCAAATTAATGAACAAGGGCTTTACAGTATTAATACTCAAAGATTTACATGAAAGAAGAAAAAATAGCTTAGAATTTGTTAAAATGAATTTACCTAAAAAATATTTATAAGCTCACTGATATTTTTTCTATGCCGTTTCTACAAAAGTTTCAAAAATCATTGGGCTCCTGTGCACCCATGGGCTCCTATGTAGGTCCGCCAATGTGTGTGTGTGTGTGTGTGTGTATGAAAGGAAGAGATCGTGAGAAAATCACAAAATTACGAGAAAACCTTAAAAACTATTATCAATCAATCAATTTTTAAATTTTGTATATTTACATTCTTTTTATGTCTTATTAATCTATCAACAAACAAAACAAATAAAATGATTAGTGTTTAGCGAGTGACACATGTGTACCTCATATGAGATAAATATTGTAACTCGTGTAATTTTTAAAACTTGTTTTATAATGTTAATCTTATAATTAAAATAAATAAAAAAAAATTGTTACTTTGTGTTTTTTAACCCTATTCTGTATATATAATTAGAAACATGAATAAAAAATGATTATATTTATATACATACAAAATAATTAATAAACGAGCTGATTCGATAAAAACAATAGCTAGAAAAATTATCCACGAGTCAATCAAGCTTGAACATTTCAAAACGAGCTAAACTCAAATTATTTTAAATTAAACAAGTCAAGCTCGAAACCAGAAAACCATACATAAATCCATAATCCACTAGCTCTCACTTGTCCAACCATGTATATAAATAGTATTATGGTAATCCAATAGAAACACAAGTTCTACTTGTGCTATTAACACTTTATGCAAGGCTGACAGTTCGAATCCTGAGCCCACCAGGGTTTCGTCCAATCTGTGTTACGCCAGAGAATCTTGCTCTTGTGGCGGCACAGCGATTGCCAAGTGGCAGCCAACGGCATGGTTTTCCAGGGGAACACCAATGTCAAACTCTGAAGCCAGCATGAACCCAGTTAAGATGGCATGGTCGATCCCTATTTATGTAATTTCTTTAAATACTATTAAAGCAATACATTCTTCCACATGCCATTCTACTAGCTTGTCCACCTAGGCCTCCAACTCACCATATTTCCAATATAAGAGTCTCTCTAATGATGTCACGTGTCATATTAACCACAAACCTAAAATACATAACCCTCTCCATTTTCCATAACCCACAACCAATGCAACCAGTCATTTTTCTCTCTGACCTCTTCACGAACATACTAACCCTAATTATGCCGCTCATATTCAACTCTAATTTTGGCGGTCATATTCCGACTTCTACATTATTCACCATCAATTTTTTAATCTACCATGTTATTCTTCACTTTCATAGGTGGACAGGTCTCGAATCGTTTGGATTCCGTTCAATTCACTGTTTGTCAGAGGAGATGTTATAAGGATTTTTTTTCCTCAATTGATGATTTTTATAACAGATCTATTCTCCGATGAATATATTAAAGGTAATTAACAATCCATTCTTGCGCATATTGGTTTAATAGTATAGTAAGATCCGATGAATATATTCCGGCCACTTTATTATAAGCATATTTTTATGTTTAATAAGATTTACCGATGAATTTGTTATTTTTTTGTTTAGTGAATATTCAGAATTGAATTTCCGTTCAAATTCTTAATTGTTTTCCGGCCAATTTTTTATTATTTTATTTGTCCAATTCTAAAATTTCCCGGCCAGTTTTTTATTGTTTTGTTTGTCCATTTCTAAAATTCTGTCTACTTTATGTTTTTTTGTCCAATTTTGTATTTTTTTTCTTTATTAAATATTAAGAAACATAATTATCGTTCAATTTTTTTTATTTTTCCAGCCAATTTTGATTCAGTACTCTTTAATGTTTTATCAGGTTATGATCTTTAATCTTTAATTTAATATTCCTGAAATATTAATTATAAAATTACTAATTTTTTTATTAAAATTTACTAATTATAAATATACTAAATTTACTAAACTAAATATAATATTGATTTTTAAAATTAAAATACATATTAAATTATAATATTCACCTTCCACATATAATTTATTCTAGAATTTAATAAAGATATTAATGTACATAACTGATTCCATAATTAATTAACCTTTGACTATAATTTAAAATTCAAATTCTAATTATTACTGACTATATTTAAAGGTTTGACTAAATTAACTATAATTAAGGAAATAATTTATGTTTTTATATAATATTAAATAAAATTATATAACCGTATATAATTATAAAGTTTCTAAATTTTTATTAATATTTACTGAATTATAAATTTAGTAAATTTACTAAATCATAATAGTGATTTTTAAAATTAAACAAAAAAGTATAATATTGATTTTCCAAGTATAATCCATTCTAGAAGTTTCTAAAAATATTAATCTACATTAAATTAATCCGTTATTATTCCAGAATTTTATAATTTAATAATAATAATAATAATAATAATAATAATTGGTAAATCTAGAAAGCTAGCCTTGGATTTCTAATTGTTTAAAACGGTCCGGTTTGCCCATAACTGGTAAACGTATCGGGCCACCTTTTCGTTTTCAAAATCAACATATTTTATTATTTATTATTTATCTCAATTAAACTAATTATGAATTTCTTACGATTATATTATTAACAGTCTCTAATTATCTAGATATTGTTATATGAGAAAAGATTGTTAAGGTGTTTATTCGTGATATGAAATTATATAATATTACATAAAATTATATAATAGTATATAATCATAGATTCTAAATATACTTTGTTTTATGATCAATCTTTTATTTTTTAAAAATTTTAGAAGTTTCTAAAAATGTTAATCTTTTATTTTACACTAATTTGAAATTCAAATATATTATAATGTTTGACTATAAAAACAATAATTAAGGAGAGAGTTTAATGTTTATATATTATTCTTATTATTATTTCATTTTTGAATTAAGCAACTTATTATTGTCTTTGTTAACTGATTTTGATTAACCTTAAATATAGTAAACCATTCTAAATATACATTTTCAATATAAATTCTTTAGATATTGTTGTTAGATTTAATACAAGTAATAGATGGTCAACACCTCTTTACACTTTCTAATAACTATAATTTGGAAGTTAAGATTTATTGGTTCCATATAACAACTTTAGTAATATTTATATGTTACTAATTATTATACATGTTGTTTTGTGTGGTTTATATTTTATATAATCTGCTATTGTGTTGTAACAATTTTCAGGTGTGTTAAGAAAAATGATTTTCTTTTGGTTGAAGTTTTCAAGATGTTGATGATGGTTTAATAGCAAAGAACATTATGAGTTATTTTGTTGATGTGTAATGGTTGTTATGCTCAAATTAACTTCTTGTAATTTGAAAGTTTTAATATTAAGATAATGTAAATCCATTAATTTTTGGTTGGTATGGTGATGTGTTTGGTGACAATGTAAATCTATCAAGTTTTAATAGTTAAAGAAATATATGTTTGTTTAAATTGATGTTTAAGTTGATTATGTTTAGTGACATGTTATTCCACCCGCGTGTCACTCGGGCTATACCCTAGTTTTGTGGATTATGTCAATAAGGAATTTGAGCTACGCCTGTGTAAGGTCGTCAATTTGAATCCCGAACCCACCTGGTTTTTTGTCCAACCGTGTGTTACACCAGAGAGTTTCGTTCTTGTGGAGGCACAACGACTGTCAAATGACAGTCGACGGTATGATTTCCCGGGGGATGACCCAAACCAAACTCTGAAGCTAACATAGACTCAGTTAAGACAACTATGTTGTCTTAACTAGACTCATACTAACTTCAGAATTTGCCTTTGGGCGTTCCCTCGAGAAACCATACCGTCGGCCGTCACTTGACAGTTGTAGTGTCGTTACAACAGCGGAACTCTCTGACGTAACACACGGTGAAACTAAAACCCGAGTGTACTCGCAATTCGAATCGAAACAACAACATTAATAATAATAATAATAATAATAATAATAATAATAAACATAATAATAATATGTACTTTGTAGTTACTCTGCTGCTGCTCCTTCTTGTACCTCAAAATCTTTAACTTTCTCTCTCTGTTTTCTCTCTCTCTCTCTAGACCTAAATTAACAATCGCCATTAACAAATTCTTCTTCTTCTTCTTCTCCTTCTTCTATTCAGGTTCTTCTAATTATTATTCTTATTACTACTACTCATAATCGCATCAATCGGTCCGTTACACTTATTAATATCACACATCCTTTGCTAATTCTATATATTAATTCATTTCCCAATTTGCTAACAACAAACAATTAGGGTTTGGATATGCATGTAATTGATCTTCCGTCTCGATTTGTTTGCCAATTCGTGTTACAACTGAATCGGACTCACGTGTGATTCATTCACTAATTATTATTATCAGCTTCGTTTTCTAGGGTTTGTAGGCTTGTGAAATAAATAATTAATTAGGGTTTATACGTGACTTTGTGGTGTCGTATTGGATTTGAATTGGTGGACTTTAGGAGCTTAATTACATGTTTTAGGTTCAATTGTTATATCTATGTGATTGAATTTGAATTGATGATGTTTAGGAGCTTAGTTACATGTTTTAGATTGAATTGTGTTATTGTATGCAGTCGTTTTATCGGTTTTGCCGAATTGAATTTGAATTGATGAAGTTCAGGAGCTTAATTACGTGTTTTAAGCTTAATTGTGTTGTTGTGTGCAATTGTTTTTATTGATTTTGTTGAATTGAATTTGAAATGATGTACAAATGTACTTCAGGAGCTTAATTACGTGTTTTGAGCTTAATTGTGTTACTGTATGCAATTGTTTTATCGATGTTGTTGAATTGAATTTGAATTGATGTACTTCAGGAGCTTAATTTGGATTGTTTTAAACTTTTCGGTTGAATTGTACGCAATCAATTCACCGATGTTGTCGAATTGGGTTCAAATTTATGTACTTCAGAACTTAGTTACATGTTTTAGGTTTAATTGCGTTACTGTATGCAATTGTTTTATTGATTTTGTTGAATTGATGTACTTTAGGAGCTTAATTTTGATTTTTTTTAACTTTTTGGTTGAATTATATGCAATCAATTCAGTTTTTGTTGTCGAATTGAGTTTAAATGGATGTACTTCAGGAGCTTAATTTAGATTGTTTGTAACTTTTGGTTGAATTGCACGTGGTTGTTTTGTAATCTGATGTATTTTGATGGTTGAATTTTGTGAATTTTTAGGGGAAATTGGGAGGCGTGAAGTGTGAGAATGGCGGGGAGTTCGAGTGAGGAATCTGGAGTTGGCAGATCATTAGAGGGAGTATCGAACGGGCAGCAACGTTCTGGGGAGGCGTTGGCGGAGTGGCGATCGTCTGAGCAGGTGGAGAATGGTATTACCTCAACGTCACCGCCGTATTGGGATATTGATGACAGTGATGATTGTGGTATGTATGTATGCCTTTTTTTATTACTCTTAATACAAGGTTAAAGGCAGAGTTTATTATTCATATGTGTAAAAAGTTAGAATCTTTGAAAGGAATATATTTCATGTGTGTTGAAGAAGTAACTCTTATTATGAATTATTAAACATGCAGAGCAAAAACCTTCTGATTTATATGGAAAGTATACATGGAAAATAGACAAATTCTCACAGATTAATAAAAGAGAGCTTCGTAGCAATGCGTTTGAGGTTGGCGGTTACAAATGGTATGTTATCTTTTGTTCCGAATATTTTATTATATGTGCATATATTTTCCATTCTTATTTAAGCTTTCTTATATTTTTTGTAGGTATATCCTGATCTACCCTCAGGGGTGTGATGTCTGCAATCATCTGTCATTATTTCTTTGCGTTGCTAATCATGACAAACTTCTACCAGGTAGGATTGATAAAGTTTTTTAGGGTTTTAATTTGTTTTCATTATTACAGTTTGTATGATGTTCTTATACTGATGCAGGATGGAGTCATTTTGCACAATTTACAATAGCTGTGGTGAATAAGGACCCCAAGAAATCGAAGTATTCTGGTTGGCTTTTATTCTTGTGATTTTTCTTGTTAGTTTGTTACCATTATTGTTCTGTTTGAATTTTGATAAAACGCATGTTTGCAGATACGTTACATCGCTTCTGGAAGAAAGAGCATGATTGGGGATGGAAAAAGTTCATGGAATTATCCAAAGTTTTAGATGGATTTATTGATGCCGACACACTCATAATAAAAGCTCAAGTCCAGGTTATCAGGTTTCTAGCTTCCTCATTCTCAATCTTTATTGTTAATTCTGTAACGCCTTTAAAAAAAATTCTAATCTTATGTGGCACGTACTTTAGTTATCTTATTATTTAAAATTTTAAAAATGTACGATTTTTAGTATCTATTTTGATTTGTAAGTGTTTGTGCAGACATGCAGTTAATGTTTCATTCTTTTCGGAAATATAATAATATCTGGAAAATATACCATAATAATATAGAGTTACTGCACACGTGCAATTAAAACTACTTAGTACTTACCCTATTACCCTAACAGTGCAATTGGCGAATATCTCAAAATCACCATGATGAACCATTTCCTCTTCTCTTTTTACTTTTTTTTATTTAATGATCGTATCTGGATTATCTTTCGGCTTAGAAACATTTATGATGGAAAATGATGACATGTACTAAACGATTTATTAGGGAAAGAGCGGATCGTCCTTTTCGATGTCTTGACCGTCTTTATAGGAGAGAACTCGTAAGGGTATATTTGTCAAATGTGGAACAAATATGTCGCCGCTATGTGGAAGAAAAACGAGGAAGGCTTGGGAAGTTGATAGAAGATAAAGTCAGATGGTCAAGGTATGTAATCATTAGTCGTTGTAGCTGCAAAGCAGTACTTTCTATACAGGTCGGGTTGTAATATTATTTTATTCACATGTTTCAGCTTCTGCCATTTCTGGTCGGGAATCGATCAAAATTCAAGGCGTCGAATGTCACGCGAGAAATCAGATTCAATTTTGAAATTCGTCGTGAAGCAGTTCTTTATAGAAAAGGAAGTCACATCAACTTTGGTAATGGACTCGTTATACAGTGGATTAAAATCTCTTGAAGACCGGAACAACAATAATAAAATAAATGGAAAATGTGACACCGAAGAAATACCAGCAATACCCATTGTCAATATGGAAAACGACATGTTTATTCTAGTTGATGACGTATTGCTATTACTTGAAAGGGTTGCTATTGAAACTTTGCCCCCAAAAGAAGATAAAGCTCCTCAAAACCGTACTAAGGTTAGCATTTATTATGGTTGATGGTTTATTTTATTATTATTATTATTATTATTATTATTATTCTTGTCTAAACATGTTAATCATTTAGGATGGCGGATCGGGTGAGGAATCTTGTAAGGATTCTATTGAAAGAGACGAAAGGCGTTTAACTAGCTTGGGGCGTAGGACCATTGAAATCTTTGTTCTACTCCATATCTTCGGGTAATAATTATCTTAATTGGTATAATTGGTGAATTTACGTGTTACTATTAGTATTCTTACTACTGATTTAATACAGCAGTAAAATAGAAGTCGCATACCAAGAAGCGGTTTCTTTAAAGAGGCAAGAAGAACTCATTCGTGAAGAAGAGGAAGCGTGGATGGCCGAAAGTGAACAGAAAGCAAAACGCGCAGCTGATAAAGAAAAGAAATCGAAGAAAAAACAGGTTTCTGGTTATTATAATAATAATAATAACAACAACAACAACAACAATAATAATAACAATAATAATAATTATAGTAATAACAAGACAAAATTACGAAATACGTCCTTTATCTTAAAATATCACACCGATTGTCCTTTTATGTTAACTTTATTGTAACAGGTTACATATTTTACACTAACTGCTGTTATAAACTATATTTACTTTTTTGAAAATGGTAATTCTACCCTTATCACTATAGGACCAAATCTGTAATTTTCATAATTGCTTTTGTCTTCTTTTTGATTTTTTTATCTTTGCTTTCTTTTCTTTTATTCTTTTCAGCACTTTTAAATACTAACTTCAGGGGTATAAACTGGCTGAGTCGAGCCCCTATCTCGCTAAATTATGATGATTTAAATCTCGGGTCATTTTATTCTAATGTTATTTATTATAATATTCTAATAATAATATTGCTAATGAATCTTATATTATGTAGGCAAAACAGAAAAAGAACAAGAAATCGAAGGATAAAGGACACGATGAAAAACCGGGCGTGGTAATACTGGAAAATCCTAAAAAACAAAGCCCGATTGTGATTGAGATTGACGATGATGCAGATTTGTTAAAGAGGCCCGACCCGGTTGAAGACATTTCCGATGTTTCTGACTCGGTAGATTGTGTAACTGAGTCACGTCATCGACCCGATTCAGATGATAGAGATTCAAGCCCGGTCAACTGGGATACCGACACCTCTGAACCTCATCATCCGTTAACAGAAACGTGTAGCAGCGGCGTTGTTATTGAACAAAATGGCGGGAGAAAGTGTTTGTCAGTTATGGATGACAGCTCATCAACATGTTCAACCGATTCACTCCCATCAGTTGTGACCAATGGGCCACGAGCGAATTCACATATTCAGAAAACTCAAAATTCACCTAGCAGGTCGGTTTTCGTTATTTTGTTGTTGGTGGGATTTAGTATTGTAAACGAATCGAACGAACTCGAATGGGGCTTGTTCTTGTTCGTATGTTTAAGTGTTTTAACTTTAGCTGAACAAAGAAACGAACATGAACAATTAAACTAGCAGATTTTTTTGTTTGCATTCGTTCATTAAGAAAATGAACGTGTTCGTGTTTGTGTATTTTTTTCATTTTCTAAACTAACGCTTCACAAACATAAATGAACACAAACAACATAAAAAACACCAATTCTAAGTATCAAAAGTAAATGCAGTAATCCAAATTAAGTCTAAATGCTATCATCATTACATCCAATATTTCAAAAGAAAACAAAGATATCCAAACAATAGGTTTTAAGTTATGAAAGTTTAATGGATTTTAAAATTAATATTAGTAATAGTTTAATTCGAATGGATATTTAAAAGAAAACATTAATGGAACGAACGTTCGTGAACGCAGATGAACGAACAAGACATGTGTTCATGCTTGTTTGTTTAAATAAATGAACAAAAGAAAATGTGTTCATATTCCTTTGTTTAGTAAATGAACAAACATAAACAAACTTTCCACCATACAGTTCACGAACGCTTCACCGAGTGATGTTGTTTTTGATCTGTGTAGGCCTAGTGGGAGTTGTTTTCGATCTGTGTAACATTTGTTTTTCTTATTATGTAGAGGGAAAGCCAACCGCGGGAAGGATATTGGTCAGCAGCAAGCAGAGTGTGATGTAGTTGCAATCTCGTTGCAAGATGATATGCAAAAAAAACTAAGCATTAAGGATGAGATAACTGTTCCGGTTACACCATCTTCACCCAAAAGTCCTTCAAAAGCTTCCCTGCGTGCCCTTAAAACACCTGACCTAAAAAAACCCGATAAACCAGTGAGCCCAGTGGGCCCACCAAGCCCAACCGATGGGTTAGTCGTGTCGAAACCCCACCCTCAGATTACTGTGACCCAAAAATCACCTGAAAAGTCTTCAATGGTTCAAACCGGACCGCTTACGACTAACCCGGCTCAGAAGCCCGTGGTTCAACAAGTGTTGACTAAGCCATTGACCAGTTCCAGTTCGCTGACTAAGACTGTGCCACCGATGTCTCGGCCTTTGAGTGCACCGTTGGTTGACGGGTCCAGACCCAGTACAACAACTACCACCCCAGTCATCTCAATGGTTCAATCCGAACCGTTTCTGTCTCGCTCCGTGAGTGCAGCCGGGTATCTCGGCCGGGACCCGTCACCCATCGGTCAAACCTACGGTCAACCGTCATACCGTAACGCTATGATGGGGAGTCCGGTTTCAGCAACTTCATCTTCTTTCAGTCAGACCCATTCGCACTCGTATTCTCAGCCCATGTTTAGTCAAACCGGACCAACTTTCTCATTCGGCATGATGTCTCATGATAATATCGTACTTCAAAACGGCCCCCAGTGGACTGATAACATTACCCGTTCACAACCTCAAGGCATGTTAGTGGACGAGTTCCCACACTTAGATATCATCAACGATCTACTCAACGACGAGTACGCGATGCCGGATCCGTCAACTCTGGGCCTGGGTCTGGGCCTGCCATTTCATAACGGGCCTCGACATCTTAGTCACCAGTTCACTTTCCCAGGTGGGTCACTTGACCAGGTTCCGTCAACAAGTTCTTGCAGGTTTGACCGAACTCAAAGCTTTCATGAAGAGTTGCAGCACAGTTACGGTGGCGGTTTTGACTTCTCAAGGGAGATGGCTCCGGTACAACCGAACTTGCAATACGCGAACGGGCAGATTGATGGGTTGGGCCAGAACGGATGGCAGATTGGAGGGTCGGATCTTTCTTATGATCAGTTGATAAGTATGGATGGTGACGGGTATGCGTATCCCATGCCGCCAGGTATCAATGGTGGTAGTTATACATTATACAGACCATCAAGTGGGCAGTGAAATGAAGTTAGTATAATGTATGTGAAAGAAGGAGATGGTGATAATTGATAAGAAAACCTTTTTTTTTTTAAATATTTTGAAAGAATTTTTTTTTTCTTTTTTTTCTGTGGATTGAGATTTAAAGTTTGACTTTGTTAGCAAAAATTTATATTTACAACTTTATTTGTGATAGTTATAGATTTTTGAATCAACCAACTGTTTTTTTTTTAATTATGGCTCGATACGTTTTTGGACCCGAAGGCGACAAATAGCTTTGATTTGGCGTTACGATATATGTTTTAAGACGTGTAGATTGTTTTGTCTGTTTTACGTGTTTACTTTAGAGGAACTAGTTATGTATTTTGAGGTGAATGTTATGATAGTAGAAAATGATGCATCGTCTCAATCTGTCAGTATGTTCGGAGATCGTTCATAAGTAAATGATAATCTTATCAGTCTCTGAAATCGTATGCGTATCTAGACCACATTCTTAGGTGTCCTTATGAAACCGTTTTTATATGATCGCCGATCTTTGATGATTTTTTTTTACTTTTACCTTTTGATGTTATGCTATAATGATACTTCTGGTTATAAAGTTATTCAAGCTTATACGAAGGGCATAAGTTACAAGTTGATATATTACAAGATACAAGTTTATACTTTTATAAATTACAAGTTTTATGATTTCATTATCCATCACTAAGCATTATGCTCACACCTTGTGTTTTTTTATTTTTTTATTTTTTCCCCACACGTTAGTAAATGAAGCTATGCGGGAGGACTATGGTTAACATTAGAGAAATTTGACAAGATTTCAAATATAGTAGCAAGAAGGTTAGGATTATGTGTTAAATTCAATTTATGTAATGCTTTTAACTATTAATGGAATGGGTTTTGATTTATGATATTTGTATATATAGCACGTTAGCCCTAGCCAAGTTGGAACGGCGTTACAACGTGAGACGTCACTATAGAGTAATTAACAAGTTATTCAAGCTTACACGAAAGACATAAGTTACAAGTTAACATGTTACAAGAATACAAGATACAAATTTATACGTTTATAAATTACAAGTTTTATGATTTCAGTATCCACCACTAAGCATTATGCTCAGACATGCTTTTTTTTTTTTATAGTTTTCATGCACGTTAAGTTACTGAAGCCATGCGAGAGGATTACGGATAACATTAGAGAAATTTGACAAGACTTCTAACTTAGTAGCAAGAAGTTAAGATTATATATTAAATTCAAATTTTGTAATGTTTTTAGTTATTAGTGGAATGAATTTTGATTTATGATATTTGTATATATAACACGTTAGCCCTAGCCAAGTTAGAACAACGTTACGACATGAGACTTCTCTATAGAGTAATAACATTCACACACGTGTGTGTGTGTGTATACACTCATCATCTAGTTGTAAATATATTCTACTTTTGTAGTTTTTTTCTTTTACAAAATTTAAAAACTTACCAATTTACCATTATATTATGTCATTAAAAACACAGAACATAAAATAGTCAAATACTATTACATTTTCACACGAAAGAAAGATCCAAATAAAGAGTAGGTTGGATGTTGGGTATGCAAAAACGTTTTCTTCATAAAAAAATATTAATAAGAATAATATAGTCAACATAGAAATTGCACTACATTTATTTCTTCAACCCCCCACATGCCATACAAACTCTTTTAACATACAATTAATTAACTGGATTCAGACCCATGAAACTTTACTGTATCATCTTAGGTGCTGTTTGTTTTTTAAGAGGTAAAATGTCTGCAGTCTGCGGACCACATCTGCAGACATCTGTAGCAGAAGAGGTGGACCAAACCTCTGCAGTCTGCAAGAAAAAGACTGTTTGTTTTTTAACGTCTGCAAACTTCTAAAATAAACAGAAATTTAACTAAACAATTTTTTCCAAGAACCAATATTCCAGTGTTATAGAACCAAATAATTTCCAGAAACTACAATACAAATAATATACAAAACATGTTTCAAGTATACAAAAGAAGTTTCAAAGTACAACAACAAATGTATATATGTTTAAAAATAACATACGTTTCAAGTAATATGCAATAACTTCCCGAACCGATGTCTTCACTATTACAACCCAAACCGACGTCTTCGTACTTGCAACCCGAACTGACGTAGTCATACTTGCAACCCAAACCGACGTCTTTATTTTTGAAGCCCGAATCGATCTTTATTCTTGCAACCCGAACTTTAGTAACCGCCTAACAAAGCGTAATATTACATTAATATAACAAACTAACAAACAATAAACACGTTAATGTATATGACAAAAAGAAACCCAAAACATTCAATATCTAAAGATCTTCATAGACAAAAAGCATTCAACAACATTTCTATTAAAACATATAAATCAATTCCAAGTAACAAGCAACAAGATCTTCGTTAGACCTGAACTTTCTACAAAGTGTTTTTAACTAAAAACTAATTATAATCGAACAATTATGCAAAATTATAATTGGACTAAAAACTAACAAGAATTCAACAAATCAATATTTACAATTTTTTTTCAACTAAAAACCTAATAAGAACCTAATTGAACAAATCAATTAACAAGAATTCAATTAACAAAAGCCTAATAACCTAATTGAACAAACCAATTAACAACAATCAAACCTAAACATAAACAATTTTTCAAGGTACAAATAAAACCTAAACACAAACAATTTTCAAGGCATAACTCAAGCATAAACACAAACATATTTCCAATGCACAAATCAAACCTAAACATAAACAAAATGGATCAAAAAGTAAAACTAAAATGAAACGGGTCAAAAATCAAGAATCAAGAATCAATCGTCATGGGTTTCACTTTAATACACTAATGTCACTTATGACTCGAGCCATTATTAACCAAGTAATTGAAAATTAATCAAGAGAAAATCAAGAATCAAGATTGTAATCTAAAGAAGATCACTTTAATCAAGATTGTAACAAAATATAAAACCTTAACAAACCAAAGAGGAGAAGAGAGAGTCCGACGACGGTTTGCTGGAAAGAGAGAGGCTAACGGAGGCAGGGGGCGGAGGTGAGCGGCGGCGGCGGCTGGAGATGGCCGGAGATGGAGGGGGCAGGTGGCGGCGGCGCACCGGAGGTGGAGGGGCAGGTGACGGCGGCGCACCAAAGGTGGAGGGGGCAGGTGGCGGCGGCTCACCGGAGGTGGGGAGGCAGTGGGTGATGGGATGGAATGAAAGAGGGCTAGGGTTTGAAAGACCTGATGGAATGAAGGGGATGAAAGAATGGAGAAGATGTTACAAGATTTAAGAAGTGGGTGGTCCATGTCTGCGTGAAAAAGAGGGCACGCAGACCTTTTTTAATGAAATGTCTTCTAAAAATCAAACAGTCTTCAAGCCTAAAGGTCTGTGCGGCGCAGACATAAGAGGTCAGGAAGATCTTCTGACAAAAAACAAACACCACCTTAATTTTGTGTGATTGCGTTGAATATAGGAATGGCAACGGGGCGGGTTTGGGGCGGGTTTTGCTTAACCCGAACCCGAACCCGAAACCAAAAACCATCCCCGTACCCGCCCCATTACCCGTCGGGTTTAATTCGGGGATTCCCCGTTTGGTTTTTTGTACCCCCCCGACCCGCCCCGTCCCCGAACCCGAAAACCCGAAACCGATCCGACCCGACCCGAAATTGACTATTCTGGGTAATTTTGACCAAAACCTTAGTAATATGCTTATGAAGTCTATGGTCAACTGTTCAAGAATCCATCACAAAACTTACATATTGATTATGTAGCAGCGGCAACAACCAGTGGTGGATGTGCGGTATCGGTGCTAGCTGGTGCGATGGCGGGTGGAGGCGGCGACACAAGGTGGTGTGGAGGCAGTGACGCAAGGTGGTGTGGCGGTGCTTGGATTGCGGCGGTGCAAGTTATCGCTTCACCATTGGTGTTGGATTTGGTTGACCTCAAGCTATTTTAGTCAAAATTAACATGTAAGAATTAAGATGTCTGGATGTAGGTTTTTAATATATATATATATATATATATATATTATTTATATTTATATTTATATATTATATCGGGGCGGGTCGGGGTGGGGGTACCCGAACCCGAACCCGAACCCGAACCCGAAACAATCCCCGAAACAATAACCGAAAAAACAAAACCCGACCCGACCCGAAATAAGCCGGTTTTCGGGTTTCCCCGTCGGATTCGGGGATTTTTGCCATCCCTAGTTGAATACAGAATTAGGCAAAGTTGTCTTACAAGAAAGCTTGTTTACAGAATCAACACATGTTTATATACTTTGCATTAAAGCATTTGCTCATCTTTGGTTTTGCTATTTTAAATGGTGATGTGGCGAAGGTTGTCCATTTTTTTAAGGCGAGTTTTATTAAAACTAAAAGTGGGACCACTTACAAGACAAAAGTAGTCCAAAAACAAGAAATAAAATTAAATCATACAACTTATTAAATCGGAAAATTAACGAAGTTGAACCGGCTCAATTTTTCCCACTCCAAGCATGTTCTTTTGCTTCTTTGTTTCACCCACATGAAGGATACCGAGTTGACGCCGTTCACCAACTTTGATTGTTAAAAATACGATCGTTTCTAGATAGCCATATCATTCAACAAGTTATCGCCGATATAAATTGCATCGCAAGGCACATCTCCTTGTTTTTTATGTTCTTAGTTGGATATTCAAGAACTTCTTCCACCGAATCGAAATTAACCCGGATCGGTAATTTCACCCAATCATGTATTATCAACTAAATTTCTTCCAATAAATGTTTATTGCCCATTTACCTGTCACTTATTATAATCGTTTGATAATATTTAATTATATAGAAAAAAGGTTCATTTTAAGTTTTAACTCATCTTGATCGATGAAGACCAAGCACTTTAAATTGTTGAACCAAGTGACTAAGTCAAATATTGTTATATTTATTAACGAATTTTACATAGAAAGTGTAGATTATTTAAAAAAAAAAATAGATAGGAATTAGGATGGTATAAAAATGTCATTGTTTGGGACCAATTCAACTATCAAAAACTATTTCAATTTGTTACAATATTCTTCCAAGTCAGCAGTCAAAACCTTGTAATTGTTTACATTAAGAAACCACCTAACACCAATCTTGGATTATCTATATAAATAGGCAAGCTAACACATATGTTCATTTCATTTACAAGCTAAAGTAATGAAGCCATTGATCATTGCATGTGTGTTCTTCGCGACGGTTCTTTTGGTGTACGCAAACCAAATCGAAGCTAGCCGAGTTTTGCATATAAAAAATGATTTGATCGACTTACATAAGTCAAACATGTTTGTTTTCCAGTCACTTCCTAGGGGAGTACCTGTTCCTCCCGCGGGTCCATCTGGGTGCACTTACATCCCTGGAAGCGGTGGACCACCTTGTCCGAACTAGCTAGTAATGGTGCCATGGCTCGTGAGCCATGCCAAGAAGGCACACCGTCTAGGTTACTTGAATAATGTGCCCTTGGATTCGTTCTAACTGATTTTCGTGTCTTCGAGGAAATAACTTGATACATGAAATTTAGTTATACATCCATTGTTTATTTTTTTATTGAACCAACTATAAGATTTTATGGTATTTGGAAGAAGTTGCAATTTGTTCA
This sequence comes from Bidens hawaiensis, assembly GCF_021521415.1. NCBI lineage: Eukaryota > Viridiplantae > Streptophyta > Magnoliopsida > Asterales > Asteraceae > Bidens > Bidens hawaiensis. The sequence continues at coordinate 557,736 of NW_027492052.1, forward strand.
AAGGTTTTTTTTTTTTTATATTTCTAGTCATTGTTCCAATCACACTCCATTTATATTGTTATTAATGTTTTGTAATAAGACTTTATTATTGAATATATGGTTTATGTATTCATTTTTACTACAATATTACAGGCAATAGTACTTGTACTTGAAGAAACTTGTGAGGTATACATTATTCGAGTTGTTATACTCTCAAAATATCTATTTACGACGTTGTTTCATAGTTATATCATCAAATATAAGACTACGTGATAACAGACATGCATCTTATTTCTGGCCCAAATCTTATCTTCCATCTTGATCGTAAGTTTTGTGCGCACTTAAACTTTCGATAACTAAATAAAAACACTCATCGTAAATGAATTTGATAGTAATAGTTTTATAGAACACCAACAAATATGATGGATTAAACTAAACAACATAGATCTTATAATATATATTTTAAACTTAAGAAGAAGTCAAGAAGCCCCCAAAAACTTAAATATATTAACATTGATGTTTCTCAAGTATTAGACGAAAATGCATTAAACTAATAATGTAATAATCTACATTCTAATCCATTAATTTGTAGCATGTTTTTCAAAAGTTATTTGTCTTTAAACTAATATGCAAGCATTTTCTTTTATCCAAAAGAATCTCTTAATTACGTCTTATAATCTTCTCTTGTTTTAATCAAAAGGTGTGGATTGATTCAGACTTTTCTTTTGTTACGAGAGGTCACTGGTTCGAGTCTCACTTATAGTAATTTGCTCTAAAGTTGAATAGGGGTATTTAAAAAAAAACCTATATTCAAAACCGACTCAATTTATCTGAAAATTGAATAACCCGAATTTTCATATTCATATTTGGATGTGGATTTCTAAAAAGTTCATATAATCAAGTTATCCGATACCCGAAAGGCCAAAAACTTAAAATAAAAATACACATATCAACAATTAGTTGAATGTTTTAAATGCTTTTGGTTGTTTGAATTGTTTATGCTTGAATTTACACATGGATATGTTTGAATGTTTCTTGTTTTCAATGTTGGAAACTTGAAAAATGGATACCGGTTTAGTTTTAGTATATGCAAGAAACGAACTTTTGTTTATTATTATTAGATTTGGAAACCTAGGTGATCCTGTGTATCCGGGCCTAGCAGTTTAAAAATTATAAAATAAAAATAAAAATATACTATTGTTTATTTAAACAATTCCATTTTAACTTACTAAATTAGTTTTTAATCATGTTACAACTTTATGAGACTCGAATCCATACTATTTTAACGAGAACAAAACCCTGATGTCACTAGATCAAAAGACTATTAACACTACTTACCAGTTTAGTAGTTTGCTTATTATTAATATTATCATCATCACCATCGTACTCGGTATATTCCACCAATACCTCTACCCTTTAGAATAGATAGGCTGCTTCCGGTGAGACACCTGGCTCGATAGTAGTTTTGCATCAAGCCTTGGACATAAGGCACATAACACTCAACCATCGGGACACCGCCGATTGGTGCATGTACCATTGTCTTTCGACTATCAACACCACCACATGATGCCTAATTAACCGTCCGCCACTTTTAACGTTATTTTCACGAGATTAGTAAAATAGTATCAAAATTAGTGCAATTTCACTTTTGCACACCCGAGGGTTCACACACATATATATACATTATATGCGCGCACCACAAACATGACGAATTATTATTAATATTACAAGATGTTTATAAAAATTTTCAGTGAAATTTAATAAAAGAAAACCGTTATTCAAGGAACCATCATGCATGTTCATATCAACAACAATAATGATAACAACTTCTAATTAGGAACTCATGCCAATTTTCTACATGTTGTTTGCTAGTAAAGTTTGGCAACTACATTTATGACATAAGTCAAAAACTCTTGTTCCCCTAAAAGAAGTCATGGTCAATAACGCACTTACAAATATGAAGATTCAAAGAAATAAATAAAATACAAGATGTTAAGGTTGCAAAAGTCGCTAGGCGGTCGACTGGGGAGTTGGGTGTACTCGGAGTACTCGGACATAGTAAATATAAAGAAAATTAGTTTTTGGATATTATATATATGTCGAATATCATAAATTTACTAATATTTATAACAAAATAGGTAAAGATTAGTACAAAAAAAGAGAAATACATTTTTAAATAATAAATTATTCTAAAATTTGTTAGTTATTAAGTAAAAAAAATTGATATTTGTTATTTAATATTAAATAAATACGAGTTATGTTTTTATTTTCTTAAGCCAAAATCGGCCCAAGTTTACTGACTAGATGCGATTCTGACTAAGGTTGACCACCTTTAATTAATTCTTAGTAATTAGGCGGAATTAAAGTAACTCGCCTCGACGACATACCTTGTAGCGAGTACTCGGATGTACTCGACCTTGGAAACCTACTTTTACAACATTGAAAAATGTACATAATTAAACACATGTCAATTGAAATTTGTAACTAGAGTGACTTGTAAGTTGTAATATATCATCCATAGAATTGAATGACACTTTGTGATATATAATAAAGAAAAAGGTCATTCAATATCATTTTTAAATAAAATCATAAGATTAAAAACAGTTTGATTAGCTTCAAGTTAATTAACTAAACTCATTTACATTTAATATATATAGGGAAGTGATAATAAGAAAAAAAATCTTGAAAAAACTATAAAACATTATGCAGTTTTTAAACACAAATAAACCTTTTTAAGTCATTATTCAATTTTAAATTTATTTTTATGACTGACATATATTTTCTAATTCTTGACCATCTAAAAGCCATCTGATTAATACATATTTAATAGTGTTTGAACTTTCACCACATGGTTGAGAGTAGATGTGGCCAAATAAACCGGTTAATTAAACCGACTCGAAAATCGAATTGTTTTGAAACCGATTACGTAGAAACCGGTTTGAAACCGACTGATGTAAAAGCCGGTTTTGAACCGACTGAAACCGTAGGTTCGGAATCAGTTTATAATTTTCTCCACAAAATAGGTTTCGAACCAATTAACCGAACAGAAACCGGCAAGAACTGGTCAAAACCTATAATGAAACCGACCAGAACCCGTATCGAAACCGATCGTAACTAGTCAAGAAACCGGTTTCAACCCGAACTGAAACCAATCATAAACCGGTTTGGACTTTTGTAGACCAAGCCGAACGGTTTTAACCCAAACCGGTTTTTGAATTTTAAACAATTTTTTTGCACTTCTAAAAGTTTAACAATGAACCAACGGGTCTATTGAGTATTGACACATAAGTTTATGTATTAAATTTTTTTTAGAAACACAAATATTTTTCACTTTGCCGGCCATAATTGATATTAAATTTTTGAATTTCTTTCATTGTTTTCTTAAATTGAAAAACTAAAATAAATCGTAAACCAACAAAAGGAAAAATCCAAATCGCAATGGCATACTTTGAAGAAGTAAATGACCTTCTCTTTCCTATAAACCAAGTAAACGAGGTGTCCGCGCATTGTGGTGATGAAAATGCCGTTTCTCAAAATTGTTTTGAATCATTAAGATTCGTATAGTTTACGATACCAAAAATACTATATACAACTCCGGTTTTACAAAATTTATGTTGTAATGCTGAAAAAAAACTAATCTCGTGTGAAAAAAAACATCAAATGAAATCCGCTACCGGTTCTGATACCGATGTTGTTTAGTTAGAAGATGCCCGGTACCAACTGCCAACACATGTGTAACTTATGAGTTACGATACCAAAAAAAATATATTTAATTTTGAATAACACTAATTTTCAATAAACATAAATTGAAAAAAATAAACAAAGTCACGTGTTCAGTTGTTTCTAAAACTGTTAAATGAACACAAGATATTTAAGACAAATCAAATTAAATGATAAATAAATAGGTTATGGTTAAAAATCTATATTATTTTTAGATTAGTCAAAGAAATAGAAGTATAGAATGGGCCTATGATCATTTAACCCATAAATATTGATTTTAGTGGGCTTTCAAATCCATATACATAGGCCAATAATCTCTCAAGTCTCAAACCATTATATATTTTAGAGGTGCACAAATTGGGTTTGACTAAACAAATGGTTTGACCTCTTTAAAGCCATTTTTAATCTCTACCCAGTTTGACCCAAACTCATTTATACGTGTTGTCATTTCAGCATGACAGCATTTACGTTCGCACGAACCACGATCCACAACCAACAAACAATAAATGCTTTACAATTGACGTGTAATTTTCTTTTAAACTAACCAAAGTACCAAACGGTAACTCTTTTCGAGTTTTCTCTTTATAGCCAAACATGCGCAATTTCACCCATAAGGCCATAATCAAATGTTTTTGTTAAAAAAAAGGTCAAAACCAAATGTTAACACACTCAGCATTTTATTAAGAAATTGTTTCCATGAACTACATGCCTAATGTTCTCCTCATAGCTAGCTTGGATTTCAAATCTTTAACAACCTCAATCTTTTGATTTTCTGATGTTTTCTGCCACCACGCGATGAGTTCATCCTATAAAACCGCGTATCATATCAGACGCCACAACATATTTATGTTGTTTTTCACTACTACTTGTAGGGTGCAAACGAGTTGAGCAAAACGGAGCCCGAGTTCGGCTCGTTTAACTTTGAGCTTTATTTAGTAAAGCTCAAGTTCGACTTTTGAGTAGTTTTAACTTTTAAGTCTCAATATCTGGTCCTGGTCATTTTTCCTGCTGGTGCTAGGCTCATTTATTATTTATCAATTAATTTATATACATTTTTAATATATTTTATATATGACATAATAAATGTTATAGTTTTATATATATTTAAAATAAAAATCTTATATATGACATAATAAATTTTATTTAGTTATTTTATCATGATTATACATAATTATAATATTAATTATTAGATGCATATTAAGTATATTGAATAAAAGTTGTATAGTTAATAGGCTTGCGAGCCAACTCGGACTCGATAAGTGAAGCTCGGGCTTGAGCTCATTTATCGAACAAGCTTATTTCTATGCTCGAGCTCACTTAAGTTGGGCTCAAATTTGATTTTAGCGAGCCTATCTTGAGTATCTCCCTAGCGACTTGGCTCGTTACGCCACTAAGCGTATAACCGATTTTGTTAAATGACAACTAATAATAATATTTACCTCTATAAAATCACAATTAGAGATATGTTGACTTTCAACAAAGCATTCAACACCTCCAACTTTGACTCTAATGGGTTGCTTCATATCTTTCCATGGAGTTTCCCATTGTAATCCTGCATTGATATTTGCTAGTAAATTTTCATCCATGTCAACATTATTATTAATTGAGTAAATCGCGGTATTATCTCTGTGGTTTGTCCAAATCTACGGTTTTAGTCCAATAGTTTCAAATTTACGTTTTTCATCCATGTGGTTTCATTTCACTTTCAATTAAAGACGAACCCACTAACCTCGTTAAGTTTGCCTAGTTATGCCCATTGGTGTGCCCCACACATGAGTGGCAATTTTGTCATTATACTCTCAAAATAAACCCAGTTCGTCTTTTTCAATTTGTTTCGATCGATACACCTGCTTCCAAAATTCAAACCCTGGACGAACAAAGAACCACGATTCCAAACCCTAGATGATGGACATAACTAGGCAGACTTAACGGGTTAATGGGTTTGGGTTTAACTGCAAGTGAAATGAAACCACGGGGACGAAAAACGCAAATTATAAACTATTGGACTAAAACCACAAATTTGGACAATCCATATGGACGGAAATCACAGTTTACTCTTATGAATTCCTAAGACAGTCATACCGGATATGCATGCAACATAGTATCTTGATCCCTCGGATCCCTCCTCCCTCTTTGCAACCCGCAACCGTAGAAAAAATCCATCTAATTGTGTAACCGGCGATTGAGAATTCATCCACATGACATAACATAACATAATATTAATGATAATTAAATTACATTATATCGGCCGAATGAAATATATATAGAAGGTAAGATTTCTTACTTTTGGATATCGTTACGCGATAATCTAAGCCGCCTTATGGTGTCAAACATTCCCTTTGGCGCTTCTTTACTTACTCCTACGCGATAATCTAAGCCGCCTTATGGTGTCAAACATTCCCTTTGGCGCTTCTTTACTTACTCCTTCGTATAACCTCACTTGTTTATTATTCAAAACCGATCTTCCAATGGATTTATTCTCAATTCATGTGACGGTTTCTGGTGAAAAAAGTGGCTGAAACACATTTTGGAATCCGGTTTCGTTACTAGCATTGATTCCTTTCGACATGTTTGAAATCCAGTTCACGAACGAGTGATCAACTTGTTTCTTAATTCTTTTACTTTCAAAAACTATTTTTTGTTCCAAGCTGCATTTTCTCTTTCTTTTATTATTCGTGTCGACATGAGGAGTCGCTAAAGATGCAATGTGCGGTTCATTTTGAGTATCTAAACGCTTCGTTTCACTTGGACCGTCTTCTAACATAACACAAGGTTTCTTTTCAGCAAACTTAATGTTTAAACCTGTTTGTGGTGACCAAACTAGCTCGGCTAAGGTATCGGACCGCACAAAGTTCATATTATCCGCCTTTGTATTTGCATTTGCACCTGCACCTGCATCTGGTTTACTATTCGCCTTCTTCCATCGGCCCAAATCTATTTCGGTATCCATCGTCATTGATCAAATGTAATATCTATAAAGCAATCCTGTAATAGTAAGTAAGCTTGTTAATCATTTGACTTGCAGCAATATATAAACATCAATTGTCTAAAATATTAAGGTCTCCATACACATAAACCCACAAATATTGTTGTTACTATCAGGATATTTAAATTCTACAGCAGCATTAATAATAATAATTATAATAATAATAATAATAATAATAATAATAATAATGAATCAAAAAACTAAAATCACACAAAATTTATCAAGAAAATTAAGGACACAAGTAACTGAAACTAATATATATATATATATATATATATATATATATAAATGAAGGGGAATGTTCATGTACATTTTAATATTAACATGAGAACGCAGGAACCAATATCAATTTAAAAAGAAATGAGAACGTACGAAACAATATTAATACAATAGCAATCTACATAAACAATTATTTATAATAACAAGGAAAAAAAAAACCTAAAAATTACAACAAAATAATCACAAATCAAGAACAAAAAAATAACAGCAAAAGAAAAAATCTAATACTAACAACAAAATATAAATCAGCAAATACTTTTAACGTCTCATAATCGAAAATTAGCAAATACGAACAAAAAAATATCAGCAAATTGATTATCACTGTTTTCATGTTAAGAATAAAATGTATTTGATTTTGTTTATATAAATATATACCCTTAGATAGGGTAACATTAAGATCTGAACCATGTTGGAAACCAAGCCCAAGAACACGAACACGAAATTTGATCTCTACCAAGGTCAACTCTTTCCATTTATATAACTCGTGAAACACTTACAATGATAATTAACTTATCTAATTATACTAAAATAAACCATTCTAAATACTCATCCTCAAACCCCTAACTTCTAACTTCTAGACATTCAAACAAACTTGAAAAACATTAAAAAAACTAAACTATATAAATCTAAACCTTGAAATAAAACATATTTGAGATAAAATTGGCTGACCTTGAAATCAACTAACTAACTCAAGTTTGAAGCTTGAATTCAGTGACTGGTTAATTAATTCTTTTGCAGAAGAGAACAGAGAATGGCGTCTATATTAATGACAGGCGTCCTGTATGACATGCATACGTGGATATATTTGGATGGTGAGAAATATTATTGTACATGTATATATAATAATAATAATAATAATAATAATAATAATATCATATATTCATATGCATATGCCCTAAACTTTATACTCTATCATGTTTATGGTACCCAAGGTTTTGTATTTTAATATTTTCCTTATACCTTCATTTTTTTTTTCTTTTCTTTTTTTTTCTGTAAGGTATGAGTGTAGATGGTTTATAGAAGTATTTAGAAGTAGTTAAGTTGTCGTTCATAATATTTTATCTCTAAAACATTATCGACTCCAGTAGCGTATTATATATTTATGTCAGTTTTGATAAATAGTAATTTAAGAGCATCTTCAACGCAGTGGTCCGTTGGAGGAAGGTCCACTCAAGCCGGTTAGTGAGGTGGCAGAAAAGATGCATTGTAGGGTTGGTTTGTGGCTCTCGTTCGCATGTGAAGTTTGGATTTACAAACTTGGAGCGGGCCTGGAGTATGGGGCTCTCTCTCTCTCTCTCATATATATATACACAATAATAATGATTTATAATGGAGTTTGTGAATATTTGATGGCGTTGAAGAAAATGAATGTTTTTTTAATGAAATTTGAATATGATATGAAGCTGATGTGAATAAAAACAAAGTTAACCACTCTATATGGCAACTTTGATTTATTCTTGATCATTTAATTTAAAATTCAAAAGGATCTAGATTAATCAAATTTTGATAGTATACTATCATACATGATACATTTAATAAAAAGTATATCTAAACTGGTCCATCCATGTGTGTATTGTGTATGCATGTTTATAGATGCATATATGCATAAATAAGGGGATTTGACAAGTTGGTGAATGGTTTAGATAAGGAACATGTAGATTTTGTAAGTTGTCTATCCATTTAAACATGGAATATTAGGAAGTGCATGTACATATGTTGTGTGGAGAAGAAGAGAAATGATCATTGGAAGTTTAGAGTCACATGATTAGAATGTGTTCTAAAGTACAAAATTTATCTTCTTTTTTTTTAAATTTATTTGATAATAAATGAATGCTTATAAAGTGGTCCAAAGAGGGGTATGTCATTTTCACTATTTAAATTCTAATAAACATAAGATCACCATTAATTCATTATATTATTATTATGGATTTATACAAGCTTACTTACACACACATATATAGACACCTTTAAATGATTTTTAATATATTAGTAAGGTTATTTTATGGAAATGTTTACTATATTTTTAGTTTGATCTTCTAAAGTATAATTTATATACATATGATTATCAAGTATTGTATCCTATTGTATGCATACGTGTTTGTAAACTGTGAAGCTTAATTTGTATCACCAATTTGGCTTAATGGGTTATAAAGAAAAACTACTTTAATATCATTCTTTTTATTATTGTATTATATTTTCATTTTTCATTTCCTTTTTGTAATTTCCTTTATTAACTCATTTAGTTACCCATAACCAATTAACCGAACACGTTATATTTTTTCCAAATTTTATCTTTTATTTGGTACCCACTGCATCGCATGGCCTTGGTAACACAAATTTGAACATTACATTACAAGTAAACAATGAAACGAACACGTTTCGAATTTTCGACACACTTTTAGTCATATTAAGGTCATATTTTGGATTTTCACTTTCTTTTGGTATAGCAAGCATATTGAAACAGTTAATATTTTACACCGCTGCAACGCAAGGGTTTGATATACCTTGTGAACTAAAATTGAGTTTTTAATATGAATGAGTTGTTTTATTGAAAATTAATTGTAGGGTAGTATCAAAGTCGGTGTCTTATCATTCAAAGCTTTTGTTTTGTGTAACCAACCATAAATATATAGAAAGGTTCAAAAGCAATGAAAGCTACAACACCAACCACTCATTACTTCCCACTTGCTAACTTATCTTTCATTTTCTTTCTCTCTTTTTTTGTTCTAGGTTTTATTACCATTACATTTTTTGATATCTTATTTTCGAAAAAAAAAAAGGTATTCTCAAAGGATTTTTATTAAAAAAATTGTTAGTAAAACAATATCCTGAGTTGAGTCATATTATTTTTTGCAACAAACTGAAACCGTGTTAAATAAAGTGTGATTTGATGGTAAAGAGTGACTCATTTTCGATCTTTATTTATAAGTCTCGTGACAGGTGATAGAGAGGATGGAATGAAATATGAGAATGCTCTTTGACGCTAAGATTAAAAAGCAAATATATGTTGGGTGGCATGGGATAGAAATCTGGCGCTAAATAACTGAGGCTGCTACGCGATCAGGAGCATAAAGCGACGAGCTTGTGTTACTTGAATAATGGAAATGGAGGTATAAGGTGTGAAGTGGTAGTTTATGGGTGAATGTGATTAACTCGACCAACGGTAGTAATAGAATTTGGTTCAATATTATGTTTAAAAGAGATCTCGTATGTACTTGGAAATATATAATGATGGCGTAGACCTCCTAGACAACCGATGGAACGGCCGGCATTAGACTTGTTGTGTGTTGACTACTTGACTTCGGCCTTCTTTATGTCTTCGAGCAACGATGTTTGGATTAGGGACAGCGATGCCACTTAGGGCTGAGGCATACACCGTTAGGGCTTTGAGGACGAAAACTAAATACATATTTACTGGCGGAAGAAGACCACAAGATGGTATTGGTTAACAAGGCTCCCAAAAAGGTTTTAACTTCTTTGTCCGGAGGGCAGCCATTAATAGCGTTCGAATTATCGAATCTTGTGCTTATTGTGGCTGGAGCCCGAAATCGATAGATCATCATTTGCTAGTTTCTTGTACACTTGAGCATAAAATCTGGTTCTGGGCCTGACCAGGTGTACTCAACCCGTGGGTACAAACCATGTTTCAGTTCCTCAAAAAAACACTATACCCCGAGGTACTCAACCCGTAGGTACAAACCATGTTTCAGTTCCTCAAAAAAAACTATACCCAGGCCCAAAACCAAGTATGACCCACCTCTAACCGGTCAAACCCGAACCCAACCCAGCCAAACTTGCCAAAAACCCGACTGCGCCATGAACCGGTTCAAAAAGAACAAAAGGAATAACGGGTGCAATACTATACCCCGAGGTACTCAACCCGTAGGTACAAACCATGTTTCAGTTCCTCAAAAACTATACCCGGGCCCAAAACCAAGTATGACCCAGCTCTAACCGGTCAAACCCGAACCCGACCCAGCCAAACTTGCCAAAAACCCGACTGCGCCATGAACCGGTTCAAAAAGAACAAAAGGAATAACGGGTTTGTGCACGTCTAGTTTCTTGTTCATAGAGGCTTGGTTATTGGTGACAAAATAGTATAAAGATTAAAAAATATTTTAAAAAAATAATTTTGAGCTACTCATAATATCATAAAACTTTATAAACAAAAGTTAAAACTTTTTACTACTTTTAACCTATATAAAACATTAAATCTTATATATATAAATATATAAATCCATATAAAAAAACATTAATCCTTGTACCGATAAACCGTTGAACTTATGTATACAAAAATCCAAACCACCCAACAATCCATTGCTTTATTATACTCCTTATCAACCCAACATTTCATCTTCTTCTACCAAATCTTTGGCCTGCCCCAACCAACAACACCTTCCCTATGGTCCCGGTCCGAAGCCCGAACACCACCGCCACTGCCCCGCCAACCGCCACCCATCTCCAGTCAACTCCACCGCCAACATTGCCGCCTCTAGTGGCGGTGATAACATTTTCTTTTTCCTCTCCGGACACGGACTCGTCAAACGAGATCTTAGTGGCGATTGTGGCCATGAGTGCACATCTCGAGAGTGTCGGGTCTTGTTTCCGTGCACTTTGATAAGCTCGGAAGCCACCGTGTAGTTTCTTCACGGTTCCCCACATTCCATGACGAACACCTAGCTTAGCCACGTCTCTCGGGATCCCCATGTCTTCACTATGCAAGAGTATAACTTCGCATGATGATAATATTCCATCGCCTTTTCGGGATTGCACTGCATTCAATTTACACACACTAACTATGAAAACTGCATTCATCTAATGTATATATAGCCACCTCATGTATCACATTTAAACTAGTAGGCCTGTAAACGAACACAAACAGAGCATGCTCGTGTTTGTTCATTTAACTATAACTGAACAAATAATCGAACACGAACAATTCAACGAACAGGGATTTCTTGTCCGTATTCGTTTGTAAAGAAAATGAACGTGTTCATGTTCTTGTCCGTTTATGCTTGTTCGTTAACAATATAAATGAGCAGTTCACAAACGTACATAACTAAACATAGATGAGCAAACATAACTGAGTTAAAAACCAATTAAAAATTAGAATAAACGTGAACAATTTGTTGTCTAAAAAGTTAATAAAATAAGACTAAATTGTAATGAGCCTAAAAAATTTGAATGAATGAATGAATAAACCAACAAACATATACGAACGCTCACGAACATAAGTGAGCAAACAAGACGTGTTTGTGTATGCCCATTAACTAAATTTATTCATGTTCGTTCGTTTATTAAATAAGCGAACTTCCCGCTGAAGGTTCATAAATGATTCATTGACGTTCGGTTTGTTTACAAGCAAGCCTATAAACAATTGTTCATGTTCAGTCATGTACGAAATGCTTAAGAGGTTTTAAAAGCTGGTGTCTAAAGTAAAAAGACTACAATACCCTCACTTTCGAAATAAAAGATTAACAGATTTAATCAGGTGGATTGAAATGGGCAAATGGCAAAACACAGGGACGAAAACTGTAATCAAAGGTCACACTTGAATTTAGATTATTTCGAACACCGTTTTCTTTTGTACTTACTATTATATTCTTGTCTGCCTTTGTAATTATTAAGTTCTCCTCAAATTAAATATAAAATATATTCATACCAACATCAAAATTATAATATACTGGTTGAACATACCTGGCCTGATTACCCAGCTCGAGAAGTAACGGTCCACACGCCTTGGCTTGTCACGTCTCCGCACACCCGGATATTGCACTCCCTGCACCAATTTAGCTTCATGTAAATATGTAATTAACATATATATGTTGAGCAGAAAATTACCAAATTACCCTTACCTTTGTAACACAGTAATAAGCCTTCCCAGTCCCAGCTTCCCATATCCTACGACCAATGACATATTCTCTATCGCTACAGAAAAACGGAAACTGCGTGCAATCGCGTACCCATACACGTTAATGGTTAGAAAAATTGCCAATTTACCCCTAGGCCCTACCTACTTGTTTAAATGTAAATGTGAAACCTTTTTGACCCAGTTGACAATCATAGTCCCAGTACGAGGGCACTCCTCCAATATCTTTACGTATGTCAGCATCGGGTCCCACTTGGGTCGAAATTCATCATCCCAAAAGAAATCTCTAACCAACTCCGGTGTTGCGTCTTCAAAAACCGTTCTGCTACGGTACACCACAGGGCCACTCTGAAATTAAATTATTACTATTATTACTATAATAACTTAACATAATGTGTATAAAAAATTACTCGTTTTGACCAGAAATCAACGTCCACATTTACCTCGGGCTCATAATGCCAAGCTTGACAAGCCATGTTGGAGGTGGAACGTTCAATCATACTTTGCCAAACAGCATCCTTACCATCTAGAAGATGCAACAAATATTCTAGATCCTTTTCGGTGACAATATCATTGGTCCCCCCTGATATGCTGCTCCTGTGAATGAAGATAATTAACGGATTTGCAAGAATTGCCTAATTAACATGTGCTAATCCAATTGTGTTACATCAACTTTAATACATTTAGATCTAGAAACTCACATCAGGTGATCATAGTTTCAGCAAGGAATAACAATTATCTTCACTATTGGTTATCACAGCACAGATATCGAATTTTTACAGTTGCAAAATCAAATATGTAACCACTAACTGCCAAATAAATAGCAGATAAAAAAGGACAAACAATGACTGCACAACTAATACAATAATAAACATTGTTTTCGCTTATCTAGCAACCTACCAATTCTACTGACTGAGCTAAAGATACCTCTTAGATCTTTATGAAACATATTAACTGAAAAGACTCGAAACGACTCGAAGTTAAGCGAACTAATCCTTCTCCATCTCTCTAAGCAAACATTGAGTCATAAGAACACAATAAGTGAGAATAATTAAACACACAATTGACTCTAAATATTATTGTTATCATAAATACTTAATGTTATTAAATATTAATCATTGTAGATTCAAGTATATTCGAATAATAATATTTCTATTTATAGTTATAGCTATTAGATCGCGGCAGCTTGATATACCAAAAATTTCCATTTAAAGAGTAATAATTGCCAAGTCGCGAAGCAGAAGCAATATGCATGCATCTTGTAAAGACGAGTACACGACCTCATACTTCACAGCCATACTCATGCAATGATTACCATTAAAGGCGCTCACATTATAAAGATGTCACCTAGATAGAACTAGAATAACGGTGGATTATAGTGCTGGTGGATAAACGAACCAACGTAAAAGTCAATAGTTCATCAGAACATTCCTAGGTTTGATACACGGTATGTAACCAAAGCGTAAGCTAGTGGATCATGCTATTGCTATTTATAATATTGTCCCATATGCTAACTTCCAAATGCTTTCTTTAATTCTTTGCATATGAATTATGATTACCACCAAAACTAGTCTAAATGCACTTGCAACATATCTGTTATATAAAACAAATCTTACCTTTCGATAAATGAATCCTCACAAAGTAAAAGTTAACTGTCAAATATCAAGAAAATGCAAGGGAAAACTATAACTGTAACAATGCTAGGTCGTGATCGTTAAGAATCACATAACAATATTGATTATACATCTAAGCAATTAATGCGGAAAAACATCAGATATCGGTCAATGACCGATATCTGAGATATCGGTTATCGCAGTGAGATATCGGTAATTTTAATATCACGTAAAATTCATATATATAGTAATTTAACACTAATAATTCAGTATTGTCTACTACAATTACTATTAACCTTTTGCAAATTGCAAAACACTAACAATCGTAGCAAGTAAGAATTGATTAATACTTAAAACACTAACATTGAACACTAAAAACTGATAACTAAGACTTAAAACACTTATATCGGGAATGTCGGTGATATATCGGTCAATATTAGTCCAATATCAGTCAATATCGTTGATATTATCGGTACCAATATTCTGAATCGATATTCTGATTTATATATCGGCAAGGGACCGATAACCGATATATCACTGATATATCGGTGATATATCGGCGATATCGACTGCATAGTTATACATTCAGAAAATACCTCAATTTTCTTCCTATAGCTACATGATTCAAGTAACTAGCTCATAAAATACAGCCATATAGGTAAGCAATTTGAACCCTAACTACAACAGCAAGCTATTCAAAACCTGAATGCAACAGCCAAGAGTTTTAACTCTTAATTATACTAAAATTTGATTGCCAAAAAATAAAATTAACACTTATCACGGTTATCATAAAGAGGTAAACATCACATAAAATGAATTACTTAATCTGTAACATTCATCACAATCAAATTATCCTGTCAGAATTTCTTCCTACAGCTACAATGAATCAAGTACACTAGTCCATAAAACACAACCATATAGTTAAGCAATTCAAACCCGAACTGCAAAACATGTAACCAACACATATCACATGTTCACATATAAGTAACATTAATCACAATCAACTTAAACGCCTAATAATAAGCAATTTGAGCCCTGACTGCAACAACTAACAGTGTTAATTATACTAATAATTTTTCAAACACATAGAATCCAAAACATATAACCAACACATATCACTTAACACTAATCATAATCAACTTATAACACCTAACGAAACAAAACAAAAACGAGTTGTTCACCCCAGGCAAAACGCATCTAGGTAGGGAAGCTATCCACCTCCTTTTAAAGAAGGTTTTGATCTCCTCCCCAACCGATGTAAGATATCACACTCTTATCTGCAACAACTATGAGTTTTAAACTTTTAATTACACTCACACTTTATCAAACACCTAGATACCAAAACATATATCCAACACCTCACTAAAATTAATCACGATCAACTTAAAACTCCTAACGAAACAAAACTAAGCTCAAATCCTGTCAACGTCACTTCCGTCAACCACCGGAACCGCCTCTTAACTGCAACAACCAAGTGTAAAGTGTTTTAATTATACTAACTCTATCATCAAACACCTATAGTCCAAAACATATAGCCAACACATATCACATGTTCACATATAAGTAACATTAATCACAATCAACTTAAAATGCCTAATGATAAGCAATTTGAGCCCTAACCGCAACAACTAACAGTTTTAATTATACTCAAATTTTATCAAACACCTAGAGTCCAAAACATATAACCAACACATATCATACACATCATTAATGTTAATCGCAATCAACTTAAAACACCTAACAAAACAAAAACTAAGCTTACGCCATGTCAACGTCTACCGAACATTACTAACATTAATCACAATCAACTTAAACGCCTAATGATAAGCAATTTGAGCCCAAACTGCAACAAGTAAGAGTTTTAATTATACTAAAAAAAAATTTCAAACACTATCCAAAACATATAACCAACACATATCACTAACACTACTGATCACAATCAACTTAAAACACCTAACGAAACAAAACAAAAACTACGCTTACGTCACATGACCGTCACTTCCGTCAACCACCGCCGCCACCACCTCCTCCTTCTCCGTCGCCGCCGCACGCGGCGGCGACAGCTCATCCTTCCGCTCCTTCTCTCTAAACTCCGACCACATCCTCCGGCCAACGGAAAACGCCGATAACGCCGTGAACGCCAGCCACAGCCTCCGAGCACCGAATCCAGGCGGCGCCGTCCACGCAAAGCTTCTCAGCTTGGACCGGAACCCTAGGAAGACGAGACTCGTCCACCGTGGCGTCCAGGCCCATCCAATCACCACTCCGATCATCACCGCCAGCCAAATCGGCACTAAACAGAAGAATATGTCGACGAATGTCTCAATAACCGCCGGTTTATTCACGAAACTCATCAGATTCATCAACTCCATGTGTTTTTCTGAACCGGTAGATAGATCAAATGTTCATGTCAATATTATTATTATTATTATTGATGACGTAAGCAACACCGATCAATCAAAATAACCGTCGGAGTTTGACCATTTGACCGCCGATCGATCGGTGGGTTTAAATTGTAGAAGAAATTGAAGGATGAGAAATGAGTTTAAAACTTAAAAGATAGTTCGGATGTGTGACGTGGCAACCGGTTATTAATTTATTATTGTTGTTGTGATGGCGCGTGATTGTCAGTCGCCGGTTATGCTGGTTGTTTGGTTTAGTTTATTTAATTAATACTAATGTTTGTAATTAATTTAATATATTTAGTAGGCTTATATCTATCTGTCTATAACCAAATTGATAAATAAGTTAATTATTTGGTTTGGTTGGGTGGTTAGACCCAAATGGAAAGGATTAGTTGAGGAACAGAGGATAAGGAAACAAATGATTATAATATTCTTTTACTAGGTTATTGACCCGTGTATGACACGGATGAAATATAGAAATCGTCAACTAAATACATATTTAAGATAATAAAAGTTTGTTTCATATGTTTATTGAGAGAATTATTTGGTATAATTGCAATTCATATTCCTAGGTAAACAAAGTACTTAAAACAAAAACTTACTAAAAAATAATATTCATAAAACATTGTTTGGAAACATAATTTAAAACTTTAAAAATTACAAATTCATAAACTGCTAAATATTTCCTTATAAACCATATTTGTTGTCTTGTTTGTAACTTTACCTTACTTTTCCAAAATATGCATTTTAATACAATTTCTACTCTTCATTATTGGTAAAGCAACATATTTTTTACCATAAGTAGAAAAAGGGTCTCTCATATATATTCCAACTCTTGCTAGAGATCTGCTTTGAGTCGTTACAATTATATCGTACTAATCTATTGTGTCACAAATATCACCAACGATTAACGCTGCAACTTTAGAAATTTTTGGCAGGTTGTAAGTCTGTGCATCTTTTTGCCTTGTTCCAATAATGCACAACTTTAAATCCATACTGGGATCGTTTTTAAAACAATCGCTTACCATACGGTATCCTTGAACCAACGATTTTAAGAATCCAACATTATCTTCAAGTAATTCTTTATTTCTTTATCTAACATTTCCGAACTTGATTCTAAGTCGTTACGTAAGAAAATGATTATGTGTTAAAAATAATAGATTGTTGTGCCCATTGAAGGTCTTGGGCAACGGATATCGGTAGTTGAATACAGAGTCATCCTAAATACCGGCTTATGATTCCTCTTTTCCCTCCAGATAAATCATGCCCCATTTGTAAAAAAGCTTGTTTGGATAGATTTGGTGAGTATGCCCTCCACTGTAAGGAATTGCCGGGATTCAAGTATCGTCATGACTGGGTTAGAGATGTCTTATGGGATGTGCTTATGCGTGCCGGGATCTCAGCCAAGAAAGAGGCACCTGTTAACTTTCTGACTGATCCGCGAGAGGTAAGATCTACCTTGCGTCCTGCGGACGTTCTTGTGTTTGGCTGGGCAGGGGGTAAGCATACGTGTGTTGATCTCACTGGGGTGTCCCCATTGGTGGGGCTGAGAAACAATGGCTTCGTACCGGGACAGGCGGTTTTGAGAGCGGAATCTAGGAAGGTTGCTAAGCATGAGGCAGCGTGTTTGGAGAATCAGCACGTGTTCATTTCCTTTGCCTTCGACACATTTGGATCCCTAGCTCCCGAGGCGGTTCGCTTCTTGGAGCGAGTGCAGAAGGTGGTCCACAGTGACTCGCAGAGCCCGAGGAACCAAGGATTTATATTTAGTAGGATGGGCTTTGCGATTCAAAAGGGGATAGCGACGCAGCTTGTTGCTCGTTTACCCATTATCCAGATGTAGCTCGCTTTGTGTTATATAAAATATTAAATTTTTTCTTAAAAAAAAATAGATTGTTCATAAAAATTATTGAAAATAATAAATGATGTTTTAAATATCCACCTTGAGTCGTGACAATTATGATATACAATACATAAATTCAGTTATTTCATATAATAATATTTATTTATGATTTTTTTAATAAGTTTTTGATATATTTATCCACTATTGATTCAAAGTGTCAAACCAAAATTTTGTGTGATTTATTATAGAAATAAAAATTCATACCGATATTATTATATTACATTTTGTGTGCATAAAAATGATATTTTCGAAAAAAATATTGTCACGGATTTAAAATATAATTTTACAAAAACTATATTTTGTTGTAAAAATATTATCTTAAAATAAAAAGAGAAATGTTCAAAACGGGTTAGTAAATCAAAGAACCGTTTACCACACAGGTGGAAAATATATATTATGTTATACACTATAATGAATTGTAAAATGTTGTATTTCTAAAAAAATATAATTATATATGAATTATAAGGTATTTATAAGAATAAAATTACAAGTTCAATCATCTTCATAACTTAAACTATAAACCAAAAAAAATACATTAAGAATAACATGTAAAATCTATTTAATTCATATGTTACATGCCCAAAAACTTTGTAACATTAAGAAAAACGTTCAAAAATATATGATTTACTAGGTTATGGGTTAGTGACCCGTGTACTGCACGAGAGAAAATTATATAAAAAATGTCAATTATAAATATATGCTAATATATTGAAAAATTGTGAATTTTTTACTTATATGAACTAAATAATTTTATATAAATGTTATGTTTTTTAAATGTATCAAAAAATGGAATGTGTAGTAAGTCATTGCTAATAATTATAATATTTCATTTGCTGAACTACTCACTAGACTTTATTTGAAAATGATCAAATAAGAATGCAAGCATTGTTATGATCCTTAAACTCTTTTTGTTTTAGCATATCACATTTAAATACAATCACAAAAATAATATAAAGAAAGTCAATTGAATGTTTAAGAATCCACTTGGTGACATCGTTACCATAAAAAGAAAAATCAACCACAAAGTAAAAAATAAAATTAGAAATAAAAAATATATATATGTCAAAATTTAAAAAATCTTAAAACCAGTTAATGATTTAATTAATTTTAATTTTTTTGAAAGTATTAAAATCCTGTAACAATAATATTATATAAGGCATTTATGAGCGTATTAAATGATAAGTATTCAAATATTGATATTGATATAATAAAGGAAATCATTATTGTAAGTCAAATCAAATATTAAATGTTACCATAATTATATTAGTTATACATCTATATACCCATAAATAACTATATAATTATGGTAATACTTTGAATAATTGGCTGAAAGTTTAAAAGCTGCAATATAACTTGTTGATCATTCAAAAAAATAACTACAATATAATAAAAATCTATAATACCTAAAAACAAAATATGAATAGTAACGTGATAGTAACCCAGTCACCAACTCCACATATTAACTCACAAATCTGTTACCTATACAGCTTGAGAAATCTTGACTAAATAATTTAGATATAATTACAAAATTTATAATCAAACCGGTTATTTAGAAATACTCATAAAAATTTATAACAATTGATAGAAGTTTCAAGATAAGATTCACACGTGTTAACAGCCAAAATAAAAATTGATAATATAAAAATGATTTAATTTACATGAACTGTGTAACCTACATAAATACATAAATAATCGTAACTTAATATCCATTGTTGTACAAAAAGAAAACCAGTTTTCCATCAAATACTCCTTATAGGCAATTAGCTATTTCATAAGTTGGGTCGCTATAACCTGAAATGATTACAATTAATTAATGTTACATAATATACTATTCCGGCTAAATTAAAAATAAATACATGTATTTTGGTCTAGTTAGAATTACCAATGGTGGATAGATGCAATTAGAGAAATTTTAATCACAACTCATTAATTGTATGAAAGATAGAGTAGTTATAGAAACTTCAACATGTAATTTGAATATTGGAGTTTGATGTAGAACCTAAACAGATTATAGGAAAATCATATTAGAATTAAAAATAATACAAACAACAAAGTGCAAATAAAATGAAATGACAATGACAATAGCGAATAATACATAAGAATCGACCATTAGCGTAGAATAAATACATTACCGGAAAATATGGAAAAGAAAGTCGGCAAAAATGGCTAAATCGTAAGATATATATATATATATATATATATAGAGGGGGGGGGAGAAAGATATAAAATCATTTATATGGACCAGTCTTTTCCTGGTTTATTGTTGTCCTACAAACGCCATAGTCTGAGTATACGAACATTCAGTACACAATCGTTGTTCGAAACATCCAAACCGTTGAACATGGTAATGTTTGATGCTTTCATGTTGCTTTGTAACAAATAAAAAATTCAAGATTCATTAATTAACTTTTAGATGAGTTAAAAAAAATATTTTTCCGTATGAAAGAAAATGAAAAACGTTGACAATGATACAAATATGAATGGAAGAGTAAGTAAGTGAGAAGTGTGTGAATCTCTTTATTCTGATTATAGTATATATAGATAAACAGTATTTGTTATAAAGTTTGAATTGTTAAAAAAAATGGAAAGGTCTAAATACAGTTAATTTAGGGAATACAATCAGGGATTTCAAAAAATGTAATTGATATTGATATAAACTTATGTTGCTACTGATAAATATAGTAAAATTAAAGAATATATTAGGGATTTGTATAATAACCGATTAATAAATATAGTAAATTTGCATAATGTAATTAGGGATTTATTTTTAACAAAATCATAATAACTCATAAGTCATAAATGATATAAATTCAATTATATTATAATTAATGTTTACAAAATTAGACATTAAGTTGACTACGAATTCAAATTGATATAAATTCAATTATATTATAATTAATGTTTACAAAATTAGACATTAAGTTGACTACGAATTCAAATTCTGATTTTGAAAAGTTGTTAGGTATTATTAATGATATGAATCAATAAAAATCAAAATACTATAATTGTAATTTGGAATCAATTACACATTAAAAATTTAACAAATACCATAATTGAAAACTGGAATCAATGACATATTAAAAATTAAAAATTTAGCATATAATGTAATTGAAATCTCGAATGAATTATACATTAACTATTAACCATAGGAAACATAGGAATTATTAATTTAAAATATCAATTAACATTAACAATTAAGATTAAGAATTAAACATGCTATCCTAACAATATAAAATACTAACCTAGGATAATTAAAAATACTATCCTAACAATATAAAATACTAACCATAAAAAACATCGATTGACGGTAAAACAACCATCGAAGTGAAGATCTGATTAACAATCGACATGGATCTACTCATCGAACAATCGTTTCCGGGATGTAATTGAGTATTCCGTTTATCATCGATTGCCCTTATTTAGACGAACGACGGTGTCAATTGAATATGTTGGATCTAATCAAATCATTGTTCGATTGACATAAAATAATAGCCGATTGTATGGAGGATTTTGTTGATTAAGTATGATTAAGTATGAAGGAAAGGGTGTAATGAAGTTGAAAGAATTGAAATTTGGAAACCGGTATTATTATTGACTTAAATGAATACATTAATTATTTTAATTATTAGGAATATAATTTAAATTTGATTTATTTAAATGGTAAGAAAAATAAAGAGGTGCAAGGTAATTTTGGAAGGAAAGGTAATCTTCCACTAGGAAAAGGGCATGTGGAGGCATACTAATTTGTTTTAATAGTATAGTAGGATTAAACCTAGACTGGTAATTCTTGAGTAGAGGTGGACAAATAAACCAGTTAACCAAACCGAATATTAACCTAACCAGTTTGAAACTGATTATGTAGAAATCGGTTTGGAACCGATTGAAAACGTAGGTTTGGAACTGTTTGTAATTTTCTCCACCAAAACGGGTTCCAAACCGGTTAACCGAATCGAAATCGGCCAAACCCAAACCGAAACCGATCAAAAACCGAACCTAAATTGATCGTCACTATTCATGAAACCGGTTTCAACCCGAACCGAAACCGATCATAACCCGGTTTTGACTTTTATTGACCAACCCGAACCAGTTTTAAGTTTAAAACTGGTTTGTAATTGTGCACCTCTATTCTTAACTTGTTTATGACATAATTAATCTGATGGTTTCTATTTCGTTTGCGGGGGCTATTGATGGAAAGGTGAGGAACACGGTTTACGTGATTTTTTCTTTCTACTTGTTGGTGGATGTGGAAGACAAGACACGTAAATATATTTGGAAGCGAAACGATTGGAGTGAAGAAGAGCTTGGATAACATTATAGTTAGCTCGTTCTCGTGGATCAAGCACAGTGCTAACATGGAACTTTTGGAGTGGTCTAGTTGGTGTTTATTTGATTATTCTTGATCCTAGTTGGGAATGAGCACTGTCGCATCAGATGTTAATGATAAGGATGTCATGTCATTAACAGACGCTTAAGAAAAGAATGTATTCTTAGCCAATCACCAATTTCTTCTATTTTTAGTTTATTTTTTTAGTTAAGTCACACCATAACACTCTAAGTTTGGTTAATTAAATCTTATTACTTACATAATAATAAGACGTTATCCACTTTTTATTTAAAACAAAACATATAAACATATAGTTTTATAATGGATTAAAAAACAATATTTTTGTGAGAAGTATAAGAATAGATCTAGGTCCTTGGATCTATGATCTAATGGTTGAGATTGGTAGTTTCTAAATAATTATATTGTTTCTTATTTACATGGTATAGTGTCATATTTATGTGATTTGTTTTATTTTAAAGCTCTTCTCACACTTCTCACAAAACAATGTTTTTATTTGAACTTATATATATATATATATATAGTGTATTTATATGCATCTTTATCTATAATATATATAAACGAAGACATAAAAATCCTACGTGTCGCGATGTGGTCGCTCCCTCTTTTTTTGGAGTCACCAGATTTGCTTGATTTTTAAATGGAAGCTTCTCATGTATTTGACCCGAATTCATGGGTATGGTCTTACCAAACCCAGATATTTCTTAAATGAGTTATAACATCTCATTAAATTAAAAATTATTCTCAACAAATTATTTATGTAAAAATCTTATAAAATAGGATATAATAAACAATAATATCTTATTTATTTTAAAAAAGATATATATATTATTTAAATTAAAAAACCAATTTGATAGTAAAAAAATACACAGGTCTTGGGTCTCATAGTAAATTATTAACTTTCATAAATATTATTTATAATTAAAAACCAATTTCATAGTAAAAAAAATAAACGTGTCTTGAGTCTCATCAAAACCATATAGCTTTTAAACCGGGTTAAAACATCTCATTTACTTGTGAAACAAGTTATCATCAAACCACAAGTATATTATTAACTTTCATACAATAAAAAATATAAATTAAGAAAATAAATAAATATTAGAATAAACAATATAAAACAACCCCGTAATACAAGGGTTAAAAACTAGTTGAATTATATATAGAGATATAAAGTCCAATATTGCATTATATAATAATAGATAAGTTATTGAATTAGTGAAATGGAGAGTGGATATGCACACAAAATGTAACCGCGTGGGTTGTCGGTGCAGTAGGCACAAGTTGAACATAGGAAGATACCTTTATGCCAGGAATAATATAATAAATGGTCCCAAAAGCAGTAGAATTCAAAACGTTTTACGTAAGATTAAAAAAACAAATTTTAACTACTCCTAAATTTACCTAACATTATAACAAAAGTAGGCCTGTAAACGAACCGAACGTTCGGTGAATAGTTCGTGAACTGTTCGACGGGAAATTCGTTTATGTTTATTTATTTAATAAACGAACGAACATGAACACGAAATTTGTGTTCGTTTAACTAAATGAACGAACATGAACAAATGTTTCGTTCGTTCATTCATGTTCATGAACGTTTGTTTATGTTTTGATAGAAAATAATTAAATATTATCTAGATATGTAATCTGCTTAAAGGTTTTATATTTGTTAATTTGTGTTCATTTATGTGTTTTCAGATTTAAGTTTGTTTATGTTTGTTTGTGTTCATTCACATTGGTTCGTATATGTTTATTTATCTTTGCTTAGTTGTGTTTGTTTAGATTTTAAACAAACGAACACAAATGTCCATTTATAAATAAACACACATGAACATAAATATTTGTGCGATTAATTATAAAGTTAAATAAACGAACACGAATATGCCATTGTTCGTGTTCATTTGATTCATTTACGGGCTTTCAATATTCACATTGATGAATACATCAGTCTTATTCTCCAGCCTCTACCGATTTTATTTTTGTTCGCTTGTGTTCGTGAACCGTTTATGAACACATTAATTTTCTTAATGAACGAACACGAACATAAAATCTCGTTCGGTAAGTGTTCGTGAACCGTTCGTGAACACAATATTTTCTTAACGAACGAACATGAACAAGGCCTTGTTCGTGTTCGATCGGTTCGTTTACAGCACTGAACAAAAGTGTATCATAAAATTTGAACCATTGATCTTTGAGAGAGCACATATTACACACCCAAGTAAATTGTAGATTAAAAGGTAAACGTATATTTTCTAATTTATTTAGTAGCAGATTATAAGTAATAAAAAAGTAACTCGTTACGTCACGCGTTACAATTTTGTGAGCCCAAGATTTTTTTCCATTTCTCTTAGATAGTAGCATCTTAAATATACTAACTTGTATATATTTTTTTCCCGGTTCACTTGGTGTCCATGTGTACGACGACCGCGATACCAAAACCGTATGCTAACTCGCGCATACTAGAAACGTCTGTTTATTTCCCATGGTATGTCGCCCACACGGAAGTTACTTTAATGTTTAAACAAATCAGATGGGTTGTTTTATATTAAATATAGTATTAAATAGCATGTCCTGGTTATCAGACTATGTGATGTCGCAGAATCCGGCGTGTGAATTCATCCAGTCATATAGTGTTACGTGGCGTTGACTGGACCCCACCCTTCAACCCTTGTCGGTCGCGCCACTGCTGAATTCACCCCGTTGTCGTTCGCACCCGCTGAATTTATTCTTTCGCGAGCATCACTCTTCTTCCTTTAGCCCAAACGACCACGCTCGCCCAGGGTCGCGGCACCCGCTCGGGTGTTGTGGTGTTCGTAGTCGACGTGGCTCGTGCCACTTGCTGAAGCCGGTGCTCGCTTGGCCATAACGCATAGTCTCATATGGCATAATGTACAAACTAGATTGGTCATTAAAAGTTTAAAACTAATTTTAGCTAGAATATGAACCAAATTTTATACTGTTGCAAATCTACCTCTTTCCCAAGTAGATTTTTACAAATATATTGGTCATTAAAACTATTTGTGAAACCATCACCTGTCACAAATATGCAACTTTCCATCATTTTTACAACCTGGCACCTAATAAACAATAATCACCCTAGCCTTACCTATTATTATTAAATAAATAACAATATATTTCCTGTAATTACATTATTATAAAAACTAGTATTCAAAATTATTTAGACATATATAACTAACGTTCAATTAATATTGTTTAGTAATTCGCTTATAGTATTTTACAATAATGTTTTAAAATTCTTTATAAATTATAAGGGTTGACAGATTGGTGTACATTAAACATATCGTTCATTTTTTCGTTTTGATATCGCAACACTTGAAATGGTAGACAGACTGGCGTGCATTGACCATCTCTCTCATTTTTTTGTTTTGATACCGCAACACTCAAAATGGTGTTCTCGCCGTCCTGTAACTGTTTCTACCTGATTCCCTATCCCGCCAGCCTCATTTGCTCATTTCTTTGGGATCTCAGCATAGCCAACTCGAGCGACCTCATTTTGGCCGACACTGGGACACCCAAATTGGTGTTCACGACGGTACCGATGTTGCTCAAGACACACTCTGTCAACCCTTATAATTTTTTTGGGTCTAAGTACGATTTTTATTAAAAAATATGTTTTTATAGTATGCTTTTTCATAACTAATTTATGTTTGCTATTTACGTCGACACTGACTAAATTCGCATCGATTCGCTGTCGTACTGCACAATATTTTTGTTTTGTTCCGGTGTTGTAATTCGATACCAATCGAATTTACGTTGACTCACACCCAAACCTTGTAGGCTTTACCAAACGACTATCCACACAATTTTAAATATGTTTTTTTTTAATTTAATCATAAGTTATATAAGTGTTAATACCATTTTAGACATTTACTAGTTTTAAATAATGTTAGGCTAAACGTACCCTATTTGTGTACTTGTCATACCCTCTCTCCTAAACTTTCATTTCCTTCAACATTTTTATTTAACATATTACCCCATTTAATATTTTTAGTCATTCTAAGTCTCCCTATAAAATATCAAATCAAATACTATAAAGCTTATTTTTTATTTTCTTTCTTTGTGTTTATTTGTTCTTTATAATAATAATATTTATTATCATTATAAAATGAGTTAAAGAATAATTATATAACACCTTTATAAAAAATGATAAAATATTTTGTATATATTTATCTTATCATATGCCTCACATTCGACAAAAAAATCATTTAAATATATTTTGATAAGTTCAAAAACATGAAATCAGTGTCACATGAGAAAAGAACCAACTTGTTGGTCAAGTCGTATGTTGTTTAATTTGTTTTATTGATGAAAAAAATATGTTTCTTTTTTAAAGTAAGTTATCCCTAAAATTATTTAAAAAGAAAAATACACCCTAAAAGTATTAGAATACTTGTAGAAAAAAATGTTTTTATTATTCTTAATTTAAAAAAACGTTTTTTACATAAACATTTTTTTTATTATTTAAAAAAACAAAAAGTGTTTTATAGTTTAAAAAAAATTAAAAAAGGAAAAGAAAAACTCTTTAAATAATAATAAAAAACTTTTTTTAATTAATAATGATAATAAAAGATGACAAAATGACAAAATTTTAAACATAAAAGTTTAAATTGTACGTAAAACTTAAAGGAGACGATACATTTAGTAAAAATGAAAAGAACGGAGATATGTTACCCTTTCAAATATTTTCAAATATAGACTTATTGTCATTACCATAATTCCTGTTTATGGTATTAATAATAAAATAGGCGGGGAAAAGAGTGTCTTGGATTGTTATATGTATTACTGTGGGTAAATCATTCATCATTTCATCTCATATTTCAAAGGTAAATCGTTGATGTTTATTTCATGAAATTTGTGTTTGCAAGCTTATTTATATGCTATATTATATATTATACTGCATGTATGTATATATGTTTACATTTGAGTTTGATTTTATTCATTTTACGTACAGAAAATGAAGAAGAATCGTGACGAAAACGATGACATTCCTTCAACCGATTCCGATTCTCCTTCTCGTAAGATGACTAAATTAACCCTGATTTGATATAAATTAGGTGAGGTTAGAGATTTACAAAACAATGAAAAAATGTGTTCCCGAGTTTCATTTAACGATGAAAATGAGAGGGAGAGGAATTAAATTTTAAATACATCGGTCGAGTTGATATAAGAAGAGCCCAATAGGTTAAATGGGTTATGAATACATCAGCTCGTACTACCCTAGGGCCGGCCCTGCCAAATCCTTCGGCTATACCCATTCACAATTTCTCACAACACAATCTTTATTAAAATAATAATATCTCTTTTTTCTATCTACACACCCAGACCTACTAGATTTTTAAAACACATTCACAACCCATCCCAACTTAAAAAAAGTATTTTTTTAACAAAGTCCGTTTTTAATAAAATTTAGGTCGGAATGTTCATAATTTTTTTTAAGAAATACCGTGTATTTAATTATTTTTTTAGTTCGAACAATAAAGTTAATTAAATAATTAAGTTATCGAGGGTTAGTTTGGATTACAATATGGGTTCACTTTTAACTAAAGCAATATTCATACACTATGTTAGGTGGTGTTAGAACACATATTTAGTAACCTATAAAACCAACCTTTTGTAACCTTGTGTATGCATGCAGTAAATATCATATTTTCTCACTTTGTGTATGCAATATGCATTTTTGTGTCTTTTTTATCCCAAGTTAATTCCAACACATCAAGTTTCGCGCATTTTTGTCTTGCGTGATTCAACGTTGCGATACGTTATAACAGTCATGTACTTTAATAAGTACATTCTATATATGCAGCCTCCAAGTTATTTACTAACATATTTATATATTTGGTTCATGCAGGGAACGTACCATCAAAAGTTATGAAAGGTGATAGTAGTCATGTAGAGAACACGGGGAAGGTATTTAACGGTGTTGGTAAAATTACAAATATATTAAGTAAACTACATTCATTATTCGAAAATGGAAAACGGCCAATCAAGCAAATTTCAAGCTCATCTCATTCGGTTACAAATGAAAAATATATCAAACAGAAGCCCGATAAAGTCTTTGAACATGTAAACGTTGAAGATGGTTTATTTAGCAAGGCGCATACATCAAATGATGAATCAAAAGATTCTTCATCGGGATTAAGTTATTTATTACCTAATAACATTGCAAACATGTTATACCCTCATCAAGTTGAAGGTGTGGAGTGGCTTTGGTCCCTGCATTGTGAAGGCAAGGGTGGCGTTTTGAGCGACGACATGGGCCTTGGGAAGACGATGCAGGTATGCATTTGTATCTAGGCCTGTAAACGAACCGAACGGACACGAACAAGGCCTTGTTCATGTTCGTTTGTTAAAGAAATAATGTGTTCACGAATACTAACCGAATGAGCACAAATAAAATGAATGTATTCACGGACACAAATAAAAACGGCGGATCCTAGAGTTTGAGATCGATGTATTCATCAATGTGAATAATGAGGAAGGAAATAAGAACACTGCAAAAAACAATATGAGAATATTGTTTCCTATTTTATGTTAGGAGTAATAATTAAAGAGTATAAAATGTTTAGATAAAATAAATAAATGTAAAAAAAAAAATAAAAAATCATGAACATCATATACAAATGAACATGAACAAACATTCATGAACACATTACCGAACGTTCACGAACACAACTGAACGAACGGGGGCTTTGTTCATGTCCGTTTGTTTAACTACTCGAATAAAACTTCTTGTTCATATAAACGAACTTTCTGTCGAACGGGTCATGAACTGTTCATTTATTTGTATCCTCTTTTCGACACATTAGAAAGTATAATGACTTTATTTGTTCATGTTGTTTCAGATTTGTGCATTTTTGGCGGGATTATTTCGGGCAAACTTGATTAAGAGGGTATTAGTTGTTGCCCCCAAGACAGTGTTACCGCATTGGATGAAAGAACTTGGTGTGGTTAATCTTTCGGGGAAGACACGAGCGTGAGTTTGGATAACTTTTGGTATTCGTTTTTTTGAAAAAATCACGAGAATGACCATGTTAACATTAGTCAAAATATCCGGTCATTCTCGTGATTTTCTCTTGTTTTTTTTCTAGCATTATTTGTTTTCGTAACTTTTCAGATACGTTGGGACATGTGCAAAAACGAGACAGCATGAACTCCACCAATTCATACTCCAGGTATACTTTTGTCTGAAATATTCAGTTAATATATACTTGTGCTTTAGTTATGGTTTATCTTGATTTATTTTTAGGATAATGGTGTTCTTCTTACAACTTATGATATCGTTCGCCATAACGTCAAATCTTTATGTGGAGACAATGTTGAGACCGGTGAGGAGGCTTTAACATGGGATTACATAATTCTTGATGAGGTATTATCATGCTTGCAGATATAAACCGGGAGTTGTATTGTATATTAACTGTGTTTATAATAGGTTACATAAAGTCTATATATATCTCTCTGTATATAGAGGATAATGCGCATATGTGCACATATAATGCATATATGCGTGGGCCCTTGGGTGGGCAAAAGTGAAATTGTATAAATTTTGACGTTATTTTACTAATTTCATGAAAATAACGTTATGCGTGGGCCCTTGGGTGGGCAAACTAAATTAGAAACTGATAGTTCGGTTTTGAGTTTTATTAAAACCGCAATATTGGTTTTGGTGCGGTTTTGTGTTTTGTGGATAACCGAAAAAACCGAACCGAAATAACCAAAAAAATTGAAAAAACCGTAATAACCGAACCGAACCGAACCGAACCAAACTGTAATCATTAAAACCGACCGACCTATAACTATTTGTTTAATTCATGTGATTAATAATAATAATAATAACAAATAAAATTACTCTATTAAATATATATTGTTTATGTTGAATTACTTTTTGATTGAATCGTTTATGTTTTATCCACTTGAATTTTTTTATATTTAACGTTTGCTATTGAATTTATGACATTTTATTTATAATTTTGAATGCAGGCATTTTTTTAAGCTCTAATATTCTATCACAAATAAACAATATTTTGTTAATCATTATTTTTTTTATAAAAAAATATTAAGCCCAATTCAAGATCTTGGGTCAAACTTTTTTGGCCCAATATACGAATAGAAAAACCATAAAAAACCGTATCCAAAACCAAATTGAATCCGATAACCGAAGGCCTAAAACCAAAAAAACCGAAACCGAACGGTTTTGAAAAATCGAAAAACTGAAAGTTTGGTTTTTGGTTCGGTTTTATCTCAAAACTGCACCGAACCACACCATGCACTCCCCTAGCTACTAAGGATACATGTAAAACGGGTCAAATTCACCGAAGCGAAAAATATATCTATACAATGCCCGGAATTTCGTTATTCGTAAAAATGGATTGTTGTTGTAATATTGTAGTTCTTGTTAATTGTTATCATGTTAAACTAATATACATTGGGAAAAAAATATTTGTTAACTTGAACATCTAAATGCAGGGGCATCTCATAAAGAATCCCAGTACACAAAGAGCTAAACGTTTGCGCGCTATACCTTGTTCTCATCGTATAATAATCAGAGGCACTCCACTGCAAAATAATCTTAAGGTATGTTGTTTGATGATTATGCCATCTGTTTTCGTATAATACGATGGTCTATGTTTGATGATCCTTTTGTTAATGTAATCTAGGAACTGTGGGCTTTGTTTGACTTCTGTTGTCCAGGACTTTTGGGTAACAAGAAATGGTAATGTTTCATTTATGCTTAGGCCTGTAAACGAACCGAATGAACACGAACAAGGGTTGTTCGTGTTCATTCGTTTAACTTTAAACGAACACGAACACTTAATCGAACACATTTTGTGTTTGTGTTGTTTGATTTAAAATATTAACATGTTCGTGTCTATTTATGTTCGTTTGTTGAAGTTATAAACGAATACAAACATAAATGAACATAACTGAACAAAGATAAACAAACATTAATGAACATATATGAACAAATGTAAATGAACACAAAAAAACATAAACGAACATAGTTGAGCGAAGAGTATCGGCTTCCTCCTGAAGAAGTAATTATTATTATTATTATTATTGTTGTTGTTGTTGTTGAGGAGTGATGTAAACGAATTGAACGAACACGAACACATATTTTGTGCTCGTGTTCATTTATTTAAAAAATGAACATGTTCGTGCTCGTTTATGTTCGTTTGTTTAAATTTAAACGAACAGTTCACGAACATAAATGAACATATATGAACACAAATGAACAAATATAAAGCCATTAAGTAGATGATTCTTCAAGATAATATTTAATTATTTTCTGTTCATATGTAAATGAACATAAACGAACATAAATAATTGGACATAAAAACAAACATAAATGAACGAACGAAACATGTGTTCATGTTCGTTCGGTTCATTTACAGGCCTATTTATGCTGTTAAAAACAAGTTTCTCGGGTTCTACTACCTCTACTTCTAAGTGAGTTCTAACTACTTTTTTGTTCCTTTTCTTACTATTGTGTTTGCATATTCTCTCAGGTTTAAGTCCAATTACGAGAAGGATATCCTTCGTGGACGAGAAAAAAATGCAACCGAAAGAAAGAAGCTCATTGGTTCAGCTGTTGCACAGGTTATGGTTCTTTCGGTTTTATAGAATATTTATAATTATACTGATACCATTATTAGGATATTGTATGTTACTATTTTATAACGTTTACTTGTATTTATATAGTTGATTAATAAAACATTACACGTCACTGGGTTTTCATTATTCTACAAACAGTTTAGTAACCGTTAGTTTTATAGTTACTTGACAGTTACTATGTTTTAAAATAATTATTTGTTATGTTAACCGAAAACAGAAGTTAGGAAATCACATTCAGCCATATTTTCTTCGACGCCTAAAAGCCGAGGTCTTTGGTGAAGATGGTGCCAAGCTTTCAAGAAAGAACGAGATTGTTGTTTGGTTAAGATTATCCCCTTGTCAGGTACTGACTGTTGATCGGTGTACGGATTATTCACCTTTAACAGAAGTTAGGAAATCACATTCAGCCATTTTACTAATATCTTTTACTGCAGCAACAACTATATGAAGCCTTTTTGACGAGTGAGAAAGACGGTTATTATTCACCTTTACCTGCTCTAACGGTATTATAGTTGGTTTATCTTCATATTATTCTTGAGTAAAGTGTTATTTTCGTTCATGAGGTTTGTTCAGTTAGTTACGCAACGTTAGTTCAAAAACTTTTTTTTACAGTTGAACCCTTGAGGTTTCCGAATTTTGACATTTTTGTCCATTTCACTAACCCCGTTACTTTTTGAACGTAAAGTCAGGGGTATTTATGTCCTTTTACCTATATGGATGAAATCATGAAAGTGGCAGTTATCAAACCTTAGGGACGATTTTATAAGATGAGATGGTTAAATATGAAATATTCATCTTATAAAATCGTCCCCGAGGTTTAATCGCAATTTCCACTTTCATTCAAATAGGTAAAATGACAGAAATACCCCTGACTTAATGTTAAAAAATTAACGGGGTTAGAGAAATGGACAAAAAATGGCAAGATTTGGAAACCGACCCCGACTGCAAAAAATAAAAGTTTTTGAATTAAGTTGCGTAAACGATCAAACCTCTGGGACGAAAAAGGCACTTTATTCTTTTTATCTTTTCTTTATATAACCTTATATATAGATATTGAAAAAGATATGTGATCATCCACTTCTGTTAACAAAACGAGCCGCTAAAAATGTTCTACACGGGATGGAATCAATGCTAAGTCAAGAAGATCAATGGGTTGCTGAAAACATAGCAAAGCACATAGCGGATGTCGCAGATGAATGCGGCATTAAGGAGAATAATGACAATGTTTCATGCAAGATTTCATTTGTTATGTCTTTGCTGGTTAGAGTTTTGTTTGCATTAAATTTAATTAGTATTATTGCATCAAGTGTGAAATTTCTTTTTTATGTAACTCAACAGGATAATCTGATTCCCGAAGGTCATAATGTTCTTATCTTTTCCCAAACTCGCATAATGCTCAATCTTCTTCAGGTTTGTTTAAAAAAAAACAAAATTTGTAAGCTTATTATTAGAGTACTCCTTATTTTTATATAGTAAACTGATATTATATTTTAATTTAAATAAAATTGCACAAATGGTCCCTGAGATTTGACCATATTACAAGTTTGGTCCTCGGATTTTAAACTTTGCAAACCGAGTCCAAACATTTGAGAGCATTGCACATTTAGTCTCCACTCCATAACTCCTAGCATAACTTCATCACCTTCGTTTACTCACTAAACCTTTGACATAAATGACGCATGACATCACTTTCCCGTTAAAAACTAACCGGGATTAACGGTGGGGACTAAATATGAAACTCTCTCACAAATGTTTAAACTAAGTTTGCAACTTTTAATATCTGGGGACCAAACTTACAATAAGGTCAAACCATAGGGACCATCCGTGAAATTTTCTCGTAATTTTGTTTGATGCTTTTCGTGATTAGGATACTCTTAATGCCCGAGGCTACAAGTTCTTGCGGATGGATGGTACTACCAAACCGAGTGACAGATTAAAGATTGTTAATGTCAGTATTTTCATTTAGCAAGAAAATGATTTTAGTTAATAGTAAAAATTCATATTAATATTAATATAACAGGATTTTCAAGAGGGTGGTAAAGCTCCAATATTTCTTTTGACTTCCAAAGTTGGTGGTCTGGGACTTACACTTACGAAGGCAGACCGCGTTATTGTAATCGATCCTGCTTGGAATCCGAGGTTGAATATATATAAGTAGATTTTTTTTCTAAGAAGTGTAGGAAGTGTGTTTTCACCATTAGATTTAATAAAACACACTGCACAATAAGCACACTTTCCATATCCACCGTCAGATCAACATATATAACGCATCAGATTACATCTTACACTTCTTAGACATACTTCACATTTTATTATAACCCCACCCTATATATATATATGTATGTATGTATATATATATATATATATATTCTCTTCTCACTAGTTAAATAAAGTGACCATATCATCTTTTAATTCTTTTGCAGTACTGATAATCAAAGCGTTGATCGTGCATACCGCATTGGACAGAACAAAGACGTTATTGTATACCGTCTAATTACTTGCAGTACTATTGAAGAAAAGATATACAGAAATCAGGTCATACTTTATCCAATATATCATTATTCATGCTTCTTGTTATGCCATTAACTGACTCTTTTAAGTGGTCACAGGACAGATATATAAAGTTGGTTTATTCAAATGCGCTACTGAACGCGAAGATCAACTTCGTTATTTCAGTCAGAAGGTGTGAATAATGAAAACTTGGATATTATTGTCATTTATCAAGAAGTTGAAAAATGCAGGGTTGACGCGCAACATTGACCCGTTTAAACTTTTCTGTGCTTGTTTTAGGATTTAAAAGACCTTTTCAGTCTCCCAGAGCAGGGTTTTGATGTTTCTTTGACTTGCCAACAGTTGCATAAAGAGCATGATTATGAACATAAAATGTTAGTTATTCATTCAACCATAGCGGGCACTCACACATGCACACACACATATATTCATTCATTCATAATTACCAACAATATGTTGAGAACTGCGAGAATTGTATTAACACGTGTACTATTATAAAGTTTACCAGACCGTGTGTAGACTTCAATTTGTTTTAAGAGATTTTTTTTAATATGGTATTGATAGTGTTTTGTCTAAATGCATGTATGCGTATACACTATACAGTAAACACACGTGTATGTATGCATATGTGCGCATTTTTATATTAAAAAAAGTAGGAGAGAATTAACCGTTGTTTTTTAAATTTATCATTTTCATTGAAGTGATATGTACGCGTGCTTACGCTGTTCTCAACATACTCTTTAATTACTTTTCTTTGGCATGTTTGCTAGTTTATTTAAATGATTAAAAATGGCTCCTTTTTAGTTTTTACCATTTTTTAATTACTTAAAATCACTTTTTATTGGATAATGAAGTTAATGATATTATTTATTATATAGGGATTCATCTCTAGAACACCACACCAATTTTTTGGAATCTCTTTGTATGGTTGGTATCAGTCACCACCGTTTGCTATTCTCCAAAGTTGTCCCTATGCCAGTTTTCCGAGACGAAAAACGTACAAGGTGGGACCCTTTATCATTTTCAAGGGCATTTTAAGGATTTCACCTTTTGATTTTTTGCAGAATCTATAATGCTGTTTTCGGTTTTGTAGGGTTAGGCAAGCAAAATACATGAGCAACTCATCTTCGCGATACTCGCATGAACAAACTTTTAATATGTATGTCTACTCAAAATTTTAATAATATTATTTTATTAATTTTTATTGTGAATTTATTATTGTTTATCTTCATTTCTAACAGTGGTC
The DNA here is from genome assembly GCF_021521415.1 of Bidens hawaiensis. NCBI lineage: Eukaryota > Viridiplantae > Streptophyta > Magnoliopsida > Asterales > Asteraceae > Bidens > Bidens hawaiensis. Next base: position 594,216 of record NW_027492052.1, read on the forward strand.
GATTTGCTTTTAACCGAAAGGATGTTGGGCAAAGGAAGAATCTCTCCCCAAATGTTTCCGATAAATTAACAGAATCAGAAACCAAACAAGTCAATCGCGTGTCTCAAGTTTATGCAAACAAGGTACATGAGTACATCCTATTATGATTATAATAAAAGCTTGGATTCTTATAATAATATATGGTGTTTAAGCATTAAGTTTAGATGACTAAATTTTTAGTCTAGTGTAATTGGTTGACTCGGGCAGTGGTGGCGCGCTTGCAAAAACATTATGCGGAGATTCATAAGCTACGAATGTTGAAAACGCGTTTACTTAACGCTCTTAAAATGAAACTATGAGATTTTGTTGTGCAACATAATCTCTATGTTTTGGTTCAGGTTCCACTTTACAAAATGTCTTGCTACTAATCAAGGTTCACGATTATTTTGTCTTTTGTATGGTTCCTTTGATACTTGGGTATCTTTTAGCATGTTCTGAAAAGTGTTAGCTGTAACATTGTAATCAAAAGTTATTATATAAATATAATATTTATGGTTAGAAGAAAGCTTTGTTGCTGTTTTTACATGTTCTCTAGAAATTTATAGTTTAAAGAAAAGGCAGTGTTTTAAAAATCGGACTGTAACTGTACTAGCAGAATCCATTTTACAAGTCTGATGATATCATAAGTCATAACTCATACATCATAATTAATTTAAAAAAAAAGGTACAAAAAGATACACTACAACAAAATAAAAGTAAACCACTTGTATAATAGTTAATTTTGTAACATATTTAAAGACAACTATATATTGTGAATGAAGATTAATGAGATCATATCACTTTAACATGAAAATAAAAGGCGCAAACTTTCAAACGGATACTCATCCAAAACTTTGTGAATGTCTCTATCCACTATATATTGTGAATGAAGATAAATGTATAATAGTTAGTTTTGTAACATATTTACTCGATAATACATGAATAAATCATTAAAGTACAAATACTCATCAAGCTTGCTCGAATATTTCAAACATTCAATCAAAACAGCAAAGGTTGCTAGAATGGTCATAAAAATATCAAAGCTTGCTAGAGTTGACATATTTAATCACAAAGCTGGCTAGAATGACCTAAACATCCTATAAAACAACTAAGTTTGCTAGAAAGTTTAGAAATCATCAAAGCTTGCTAGAATCAACATAATCAAACATATTCAATTTTAAGCTTGCTCGAATGAGTTAAACTTCAAATAAAACAATCAAGTCTACTCGAAAGTCTGGAAAACATCAAAGCATGCTCGAAATGGATGAACTTAGACAAAATCATCTAAGTTTACCCGATAAGGTTGGAAATCATCAAACCTTACTCGAAAGTACATATTCAGACCTATTCAAGGTAAAATGCAACTCTTTTTTACTTAAACCACAATTTTTAAATAATTTTATCATTAAAGATCAATGTTTAAGAGCAAATGGTGCATTAAGAGATCAAATTTCAGTCTTAATTCCTTCCAAAACATTTTCTTTCTCTTTTGTGAAAAGATCTCAACATGGGATCATATTGATTAAGCCACTTCTCAATACTTCATTCTCAGGATTATTATGACAGCTTAGGCAGGTTAATAGCAGGTCTAGACTTAACATGAATTTCATTTCTTTGGTGATATGATTAAGGTTCAATTAATTTGCATAAGACTAAAATGGATAACACTTATTATGTTCTAATGCTCCATATCTATTCTCAAGGCTTATTTGGCTTTGTCCATATCACCCCGAATTGACTCCGACCCCCTGATATTTGGTGAAAACTTTTTAATGACAGGGCAATCAAGAAGTCCAAGATGTTCATGCATTGAATGAGGAAGATCCTAGCAACCAACAAGAACAGAGTCAAGAAAAAGCTAACAGAGAAGCAAGATTTGAAACTTTGTTTCGAAACTTGAATATTGGAAACAATGTTGCATTTTCTTCACAACAGACTACTGAAGAAGCTCCTGAATTCCATGATGCAACAGCAGATTTGATCATTGATGAATCTGATCTCAATGATACAAATATTGACTCAAATATTTCTACTGGTCATGTTATGCAAACTTCCTTTGTTGAAAGAAATCATCCACCTGAAAACATCATTGGAGACATCAGTGAAAGAGTAACAAGAAGTGCATCAAAATCTGCAAACATCTGTTTGTACTCCTGCTTTCTATCCCAAGTTGAACCCAAGAACATTATTCAAGCCTTAAAAGACAATAGTTGGGTAGAAGCAATGCAAGACGAGTTGACTCAGTTTAGAGATTAATAAGTGTGGGAACTTGTAGATAAGCCAAGAGGTAAGTATGCCATTGGAACCAAGTGGGTTTTCAGGAACAAGAGGGATGAGAGAGGAATTGTGATAAAGAACAAGGCAACACTAGTTGCTTTAGGTTGCCTACAAGAGGAAGGAACTGATTTTGAAGAAGTTTTTGCACAAGTGGCAAGGCTAGAAGCTATAAGAATCTTTCTGGCCTATGTTGCTTCTCAAAATATTAAGGTGTTTCAATTGGATGCTAAATCTGTCTTTCTTAATGGAAAATTGAAGAGGAGGTGTATGTAGCTCAACCATCAAGTTTTGAGGACCCTGATTATCCCAACAGAGTATACAAATTAAACAAAGCTTTGTATGGATTACATCAAGCTCCAAGGGCATGGTATGATGAGTTATCAAATCACTTGCTTGTTAATGGCTTTCAAAGGGGAGCTATTGATAAGATCTTTTCCTACAAAAGAAGAGGAAAGGATTTACTGTTTCTACAAGTTTATGTAGATGACATCATCTTTGGATCTATCAATGAACAAATGTGCCATGAATTTAAAGAGGTCATGAAATCTAAATACTGCATCAGCTCCATGGGTGAAATGAATTTCTTTCTTGGTCTGCAAGTGCAACAAAAGAAGGATGACATATTCATTTGCCAGTCAAAGTATGTGCATGACATTCTGAACAAGTTCAAGTGTCAAGATATCAAGACTTCTTTAACTCCAATGGACATACATGAAAAGATGATTCCTAATGAAAAAGGGGAGCCTGTTGATGAGCATGAGTATAGAGCAAAGATTGGGTCACTAATGTATCTGACTGCTTCTAGACCAGATATTATGTTTGATGTATGTGTATATGCAAGATTCCAATCATCTCCAAAGGTCTCTCACATGACTGCTGTCAAGAGGATCTTCAGATACTTGGAAGGAAAACCTGATTTGGGGATATGGTATCCAAAGAACCATTCCTTTGATCTAATTGCTTAAACTGACAATGAATATGATGGCTGCAACACGAGTAGAAAGTCAACTCTGGTGGATGTCAATTTTTGGGTGACAGGCTAGTGTCTTGGCAGTGCAAGAAGCAAACAACAGTGTCAATCTCAACCGCTGAAGCTAAGTATATTGCTGCATCTGCCTACTGTGCACAAGTTCTTTGGATTCAGAACCAACTGCTGGATTATGGTTTGAATTTCTTGAACACCCCTATTTTCATTGATAATACTACTGCACTATTTATTGTTAGGAATCCAGTTCAACACTCTAAGACTTAGCACATTGAAATCAGACATCATTTTCATTAGAGATTGTAATGAGAAAGGACCAATTGAAATGAAAAGAGTTGACACTAGTGACAATTTGGCTGACCTATTCAACAAGCCACTAGATAGAATCAAATTCAACTTTCTCTTGAAAGCTTTATGTATGATCAACTCTGATGAGGTCTGATTAATGATTTGTGCTATGTGTGCTAACTGATTATCTTTAATGGTCTTGAGAGTAAAGTTTGTGTTTGATTGCATGTTTAACTGTTATATGCTTTAAAATGATTATTGGTGTGACTTAGGTGTCACTGATACCTAGGTTTGTTATCAGTGAATGAGATAGATATCAGGATAAGTATTTGAAATGATCTATTTGTGTGTGCTTATCTAATGTTTTGATTGTGTGGATTATGACTTTGTGGATAATCTGATATGATGATGTGATTAGGATAGGATAGGCTATGCATAGTCTGTCTTTAATGCAAATTGTTTTGATTTTGTCATTCATGTTATGATTGTTCTTGAGTATGTTACTTACTGTTTGTGTCAAAGTATGTCTTTGTGTCAAAATTGCATGCTCAAATGTAAAGTTTTTCAAGAAAGTTTTAGCTCAAAACATTTTTGACAAAAACAGAGCAAGTTGTTATGGTGTTGAGACATGATAAGATTATTCAGTTCAAGTTTTGAAGAAGCTTAAAAAGGTTTTAAGTGAAAATTGATCCAACATTTTGTGAAATGATAGTACATTTATTATTTTGTCAATCATATGAATTCAATAGGCTAAAAGGTCAATTAGTTCAGTCATTGATATGTATGGTTGTTTTCCATGATGTGTAAAATCTGAGATGATATAAACATAATGAAATGCTAAACTTTATGTGGAGATACATTGTTGTCTATGCATGTTCCAATATACATCTTTCCGCATGATGGGCAGAAAAGTGATTATCCAGTCATACACGAGTCTGTTGGTATTTGGTCACCAAAAATGAATCATCTTATACATATGACAAATAACAAATGTGAACAACTTTTTATGTTTATTTTATTCAACCAAAAGTTGATAAATATTCACAATTTTTTGAGAAAATTCAAACATGAGGGTTAATTATATAATTACAGGGGTGGAGGCAATCATATAAGTCCTTTAACATTTCGAATGAAAGGCCTATAAGCCCGAACTGCGTGGCATGTAAGTCCAACGTTCAACCTCACATATGTTGAAGTTTTGAAAAGAAAAATCAAATAAATTTAAATGTTTTGTCATTAAAAAGTTTTCACCAAATATCAGGGGGTCGGAGTCAATTCGGGGTGATATGGACAAAGCCAAATAAGCCTTGAGAATAGATATGGAGCACTTGAGGGATCCTTAATAAATCTATATTAAGTCCTTTTACCAGCAACCTTGGTCCATAATTTGTCTAAATCAATTTTCTTTGTAGAATCTTCCACATGGACACTTGTCTTGTAGAGTGTTTCATCAAAGTTTTCAGGATAAATCTTGAAAGACTTGATTAATTTCTCAAGGTCAAATAGCCAAGATGCTCCATCTACAGTATTAAACTGATTTTCATTGAATATCACATCAGAGGACTTAATCACACTCAAATGATCTTTAACATAGACTCTATAAGCCTTTGAGTGTGTTGAATATCCAATAAAGAAACAATCCAATGATTTTGATTGAAACTTGTTGAGATAGTCCTTGGTATTTAAAAGTGAGCACTTGCAACCAAAAGGTTTGAGAAACTTAATGTAGGGCTTTCTTTTGAACAAAATTTCATACGGATTCTTGTTTTGGCTCTTGTTGAGAAGTACCCTATTCTGAACATAGCAGGCTGTATTGATGGCTTCTGCCCAGAACGAGACAGGTAGAAAAACATCTGCTAACATGGTCCTTGCAGCTTCAATAAGTGTTCTATTTCTTCTTTCTGCAACTCCATTCTGTTCAGGAGTTCTAGGGGCACTGAATTGTTGAAGTATTCCTTTAGAATTGCCAAACTCATCCATTACCCCATTTTTGAACTCAGTTCCATTGTCACTTCTCATAATCTTCACCCTTACATCCAACTGATTCTCAATCCTTGTCACGCAATTCTTGATAAGATCAGCAGCCTCATCCTTGGTACTCAAGAAATAAACCCATGTGTATCTTGAAAAGTCGTCAATTATTACTAAGCAATACCTCTTCTTTCCTATACTAGGAACACTCACAGGACCAAAGAGATCCATGTGAAGCAATAGGTGTGCAAACGAGTCAAGCTGTTCGCGAGTTACTTGAGATCAGCCAGTGAAAAGAGCTCGATCTCAAACGAGTCTAAGCCTGAACTCGAGCCTAAATGTAAGCTCGTTAAAACAAGTCGGCTCGCGAGTCTAAACGAGCATACCATTTATATAATTTATATTATATATATAAATAAAACAATAAATATGAACTAGTTAATAAATAGTAAACGAGCAGAGCATAGCCCGAGCAAAGCGGAGGCGAGCTCGAGCTTGAAAAAATATTCACGAGCCGAGCTCGAGCTTTAGAATTTGAGATTGAAACTAACTTAAACGAACCGATCTCAAGACTACTCGAGTTTGGGCTTAGCTCAACTCGACCTGGCCTGTTTGCACCCGCTATAATAATAAACATTTTTCTAGGTAAAATAGACCAAATAAACTATAAACGAATCTCCTATCCACTCGGAACATTTCTAGGTAAGATTCCAAAAACATGATCTAGTTTTTAATGCTCAATAAATAAATATGAATATGCTACTACACAATGGAAAGTTGTTTTAAAGCTTTCTTCTTTATTTTAATCTTTATTTCTAGTTTCTATATTTTCTTCCCCGGCGCAAGTGAGTAGAAGCTTTGAAAGTGAGAATGGTTTGAAGCTTTGCCCTAAAAACTTAATTTTATGTAATAATGCTTTCTTTTCTTTCTTTTTTTTCCTTGAAATTAATAGCATGCCGTTTAAAAAATAAAAAATAAAAAATCGTAATAGCATGATATTATTAGACTAGATTTACTAATAAAAGATATATTAATAGTCTTGATTTATTAAGATACCTAGCTTTTTGAAAGTCCTTGGACCGGATCATAATACGTCATCATACGTGTCGGAACGATATGAAACGGATCGTAAACGTTATGTTTACTATACGATGTTCAATGGCAGAAACACTAAACAAAGGGATAAACACATGGCAACTCACATAAACATTCACCGATATTCATTAAATGTGTAAGTACAAGTGATTACAAAATTCTCCAAAAATCAGAAAATCTATCTCAAAATGACATAATCACACATATTTATACACCATCCTATGATCGTATAAGTTTTAGCTGGCGTATAAGACTTTATACGCCACGTATAAGTCTTATACGCTAGGTTAGACTTATACGCCCTTAACATTTTATCTAAAATGACAATTTCAGCCCTTGTACAATACAAATATGACATATTAAGCCCACAATACCTAGCATTAGACATTAATGCTCTAACAAACCCCCTGGATATTGCTAGGTATTTGTCTTCAATCCATACCAAAAACTCTTTTCCGATATTCCTTTTTCGCTTCTTCAAAGGACGGATTTGTCGATCGTTGTTGAGAAGTAGGACGAGAAACTCCAGTCCGCATGTATTGAAATTTGTTCCATGACGCCTGAGTAACTCGGTCCTAACGCTCAGCCCTCACTCTGTCCTGCTCTTCACTAACAACCCTCCAATTTGTCTCCCAAGCCTTTCCAGAATGAATCTTCTTATCAAAGCATAAATCCACAACTTTTTGGAACTGGTTGGCTTGCGACTTCACTTTCTTGTCATTACATTGTATCCTGTTTGCATGTAATATCTCAATGTCTTTCAACGGATAGTTTACCAACCACGTCGGATCATATACTCGAATAACATAGTATTGTTCTTTCCCATGATCCAAATATATGATCACTTCACCGGTTAACGCTAGATAAGACCAACAAAGGAAGTACGAATGAAAATCCTATTCCATTGGGTACAACGGGATAACACATAGCGAGTTTGGCCTTGAATATCTCAACGTTCTTATCAACTCACCTTCAGGACGCTTCCTTGATTTGTACATAAAGGCTTTCGGAACCTGAGGCGCCCACTTCTTAAAACCACTATTTGCTTCGTTCACCAAAAACTCCCAAACATCTTTCACATGCCCTCTCTTCAGCTTGTAGAGCATGTCATAATGCATGCAAATATCATAAACATCAAACCACGGCAACGACTGTAACTCCATTAAACTATTGAAGTATTGCACTCCAAATAGTCTTCTAATTCCAATCTTCTGAATCTTACTCAAGTATGCAGTACTTATGCACTTTCCCAAAGCAACATCTTGTTGAGTTTTCTGATAATATTTCACAGGGTTAAGATAAACTTGTGGCTCATTCACACGATTAGGAAACCAATCCTTCTTTTCCACCATCTCATCTTTCTTTGGTTGTTCGAATGGACTCGGCTCCATCTCGATTTCTTCATCGAATACTTCATCGAAAGCATCAAACTCTTCAGCTTCATCAACAAATTTAAAAGATTCAGGCTTATCTTCAAATTCCACGTCTCTATTAAGCCAATCTTCATTAATTTCAGGATCAGGAATATCCTTTTCAAAATCAAACGTTAAATCATCAACCGAAACATCCAACATCTTTGCCAATTCCCACTTATCCACAGGAATCTCTCCCTCCTCCAAATAATCCACCATATTAGAAACTCGAAAGTTAGAAGTAATTAAATCTTCTAATTCCTCCAAAGGCTTCTCGGCTGGTGCACTTTTAGATTCAGATTCATGTTGTGGTTCATCTTGTTTAACATCACCACCAATAGAATCAAACTTCTTCTCAGACTTGCCAGCAACCGCACCCGCACCGCCTTGAGGTGTATCATCGTCATCTAAATCATCAGAATCACCGAAATCTACCATTTCCTCATCTTCTTTATCTTCCTCTTCTTCTTCTTCTTCTTCTTCTTCTTCTTCTTCCTCCTCTTCCTCAATAAGTTGTTCAACAGTTTGTACTATCACAGGCTCAATCACAGCAGGTTCAATCACAGACTCAGTAACTTGTACATTAGCATGACTAGATCCCTCAGCTTGCATAGAAGCTTCAACATACCCCTTTGGAAATACTCAATTTTTTCTCCGGATCAGTGAACACACCCCTTTGGCAATACTGGCAAAATTTCGAACGGGCAGCGTTGGTGGCGTCAGGGCATAATTAATGATCTGATTCTTCTGTAGGGTCAAAACATATTGTATGTAGGTCACCAAGACCGAATTTCTGATCCGATTCAGTGGTTCGACCCATACTCAGTTTTTTCTCCGGATTAGTGAACATACCCATTTGGCAATACCGGAAAAACTTCGAACGGGCAGCGTGGTGGATTCAGGGCATAATTATTGATCTGATTCTTTCGTAGGGTCAAAAAATATTGTATGGAGGTCACCAAGACCGAATTTCTGATCTGATTCAGCGGTTCGACCCATACTCAGTTTTTTCTCTGGATCAGTGAACATACCCCTTTGGAAATACTAGCAAAATTTCGAACGGTCCGCGCGGTGGCGTCAAGGCATAATTATTGATCCAATTCTTTCGTTGGGTAAAAAAATATTGTATCAGGGTCACCAAGACCGAATTTTTGATCCGATTTAGCGGTTCTACCCATACTCAGTTTTTTCTCCGGATCAGTGAACATACCCCTTTGGCAATACTAGCAAAATTTCGAACGGTCCGCGCAGTGGCGTTAGGGCATAATTATTGATCCGATTCTTTCACTGGGTCAAAAAATATTGTAAGGAGGTCACCAAGACCGAATTTTTGATCTGATTCAATGGTTCGACCCATACTTAGTTTTTTCTCCGGATCACTGAATACACCCTTTTGGCAATACTGACAAAATTTCGAACGGGACGCGTGGTGGCATCAGGGTATAATTATTGATCTGAATCTTTCGTAGGGTCAAAAAATATTGTATGGAGGTCACCAAGACCGAATTTCTGATCTGATTCAGCGGTTCGACCCATACTCAGTTTTTTCTCCGGATCAGTGAACATACCCCTTTGGCAATACAGGCAAAAATTCGAACGGGCCGTGTTGTGGCGTCAAGGCATAATTATTGATCCGATTCTTTCGTTGGGTCAAAAAATATTGTATGGAGGTCACCAAGACCAAATTTCTGATCCGATTCAGCGGTTCGACCCATACTCAGTTTTTTCTCCGGATCAGTGAACATACCCCTTTGGAAATACTAGCAAAATTTCAAACGGTCCGCGCGGGTAGCGTTAGGGCATAATTATTGATCCGATTCTTTCATTGGGTCAAAAAATATTGTATGGAGGTCACCAAGACCGAATTTCTGATCTGATTCAACGGTTCGACCCATACTTAGTTTTTTCTCCGGATCACTGAACATACCCTTTTGGCAATACTGACAAAATTTCGAACGGGACGCGTGGTGGCGTCAGCACATAATTACTGATCTAATTCTTTCGTAGGGTCAAAAAATATTGTATGGAGGTCACCAAGACAGAATTTCTGATCTGATTCAGCGGTTCGACCCATACTCAGTTTTTTCTCCGGATGAGTGAACATACCCCTTTGGCAATACAGGCAACATTTCGAACGGCCCGAATTGTGGCGTCAGGACATAATTATTGATCCGATTCTTTGGTTCGTTCATAAAATACTGTACGGAGGTCACTAATACCGAATTTCTGATCCGATTCAGCGGTTCGACCCATACTCAGTTTTTTCTCCGGATCAGTGAACATACCCTTTTGGAAATACTAGCAAATTTTCAAACGGGTCATCGCGGTGGCGTTAGGGCATAATTATTGATCCGATTCTTTCATTGGGCCAAAAAATATTGTATGGAGGTCACCAAGACCGAATTTTTGATCTGATTCAACGGTTCGACCCATACTTAGTTTTTTCTCCGGATCACTGAACATACCCTTTTGGCAATACTGACAAAATTTCGAACGGTCCGCGTGGTGGCGTCAGGGCATAATTATTGATCTGAATCTTTCGTATGGTCAAAAAATATTGTATGGAGGTCATCAAGACCGAATTGCTATTCCGGTTCTGCGGTTCGACCCATACTCAGTTTTTTCTCCGGATCAGTGAACATACCCCTTTGGCAATACAGGTAAAATTTCGAATAGGCCGCGTGGTGGCGTCAGAGCATAATTATTGATCCGATTATTTCGTAGGGTCAAAAAATATTGTAAGGAGGTCACGAAGACCGAATTTCTGAACCGATTTAGCGGTTCGACCCATACTCAGTTTTTTCTCCGGATCAGTGAACATACCCCGTTGGCAATACTGACAAAATTTCGAACAGGACGCGTGGTGGCGTCAGGGCATAATTATTGATCCTAGTCTTTTGTTGGCTCAAAAAATATTGTAAGGAGGTTATCTAGAACGAATTTCTGGTCCGATTCAGCGGTTCGACCCATACTCAGTTTTTTCTCCGGATCAGTGAACATACCCCTTTGGAAATACTAGCAAAATTTCGAACGGTCCGCGCGGTGGCGTCAAGGCATAATTATTGATCCGATTCTTTCGTTGGGTCAAAAAATATTGTATGGAGGTTACATAGATCGAATTTCTAATCCGATTCAGTGGTTCGACCCATACTCAATGTTTTCTCCGGATTATTGAACATACCCCTTTGACAATAGTGGTAAAATTTCGAACGGGCCATGTGGTGGCGTTAGGGCATATTTAATGATCCGATAATTTCGTAGGGTAAAAAAATATTGTATTTAGGTCACCAAGACCGAATTTATGATCCGATTTTGCGGTTCGACCCATACTCAGTTTTTTCTCCGTATCAGTGAACATACCCATTTGGCGATACTGGTAAAATTTCGAACGGGCCGCGTGGTGGCGTCAGGGCATAATTATTGATCCGATTCTCTCGTAGGGTCAAAAAATACTGTATGGAGGTCACCAAGACCGAATTTTTGATCTGATTTAGCGTTTAGACCCATACTCTGTTTTTTCTCCGGATCAGTGAACATACCCATTTGGCAATACAGGTAAAATTTCGAACGGCCGCGTTGTGTCGTCAGGGCATAATTATTGATCCGATTCTTTCGTAGGGTCAAAAAATACTGTATAGAGGTAACCAAGACCGAATTTCTGATCTGATTCAGCGGTTCGACTCATACTCAGGTTTTTCTCCGGATTAGTGAACATACCCCTTTATCAATACTAGCAAAATTTCAAACGGTACGCGAGGTGGCGTTAGGGCATAATTATTGATCCGATTCTTTAACTAGGTCAAAAAATATTGTACGGAGGTCACCAAGACCGAATTTCTCATCTGATTCAACGGTTCGACCCATACTTAGTTTTTTCTCCGGATCACTGAACATACCCTTTTGGCAATACTAACAAAATTTCGAACGGGCAGCATGGTGGCGTCAGGGCATAATTATTGATCCGATTCTTTCGTAAGGTCAAAAATACTGTATGGAGGTCACCAAGACCGAATTTCTGATCTGATTCAGCGGTTCGACCTATACTCAGGTTTTTCTCCTGATCAGTGAACATACCCCTTTGGGAATACAGGAAAAAATTCGAACGGGCCGCGTTGTGGCGTCAAGGGCATAATTATTGATCCGATTCTTTCACTGGGTTAAAAAATATTGTATGGAGGTCACCAAGACCGAATTTCTGATCCGATTCAGCGGTTCGACCCATACTCAGTTTTTTCTCCGAATCAGTGAACAAATACTAGCAAAATTTCAAACGGTCCGCGCGGGTGGCGTTAGGGCATAATTATTGATCCGATTCTTTCATTGGGCCAAAAAATATTGTATGGAGGTCACAAAGACCGAATTTCTGATCTGATTCATCGGTTCGACCTATACTTAGTTTTTTCTCCGGATCACTGAACATACCCTTTTGGCAATACTGACAAAATTTCGAACGGTCCGCGTGGGTGGCGTCAGGGCATAATTATTGATCTAATTCTTTCGTTGGGTCAAAAAATATTGTATGGAGGTCACCAAGACCGAATTTCTGATCCGATTCAGCGGTTCGACCCATACTCAGTTTTTTCTCCGGATCAGTGAACATACCCCTTTGGCAATACAGGCAAAATATCGAACGGGACGCGTTGTGGCGTCAGGGCATAATTATTGATCCGATTCTTTCGTAGGGTCAAAAAATAGTGTATGGAGGTCACCAAGACCGAATTTCTGATCGTTTCAGCGGTTCGACCCATACTCAGTTTTTTCTCCTGATCAGTGAACATAACCTTTTGGCAATACAGGTAAAATTTCGAACGGGCCGCGTGGTGGCGTCAGGGCATAATTATTGATCCGATTCTTTCGTAGGGTCAAAAAATACTGTATGGAGGTCACCAAGACCGAATTTCTGATCTGATTCAGCGGTTCGACCCATACTCAGTTTTTTCTCCGGATCAGTGAACATACCCATTTGGCAATACTGGTAAAACTTCGAACGGGCCGCGTGGTGGCGTCAGGGCATAATTATTGATCCGATTCTTTCGTAGGGTCAAAAAATACTGTATGGAGTTCACCGAGACCGAATTTCTGATCTGATTTAGCGGTTCGACCCATACTCAGTTTTTTCTCCGGATCAGTGAACTACCCCTTTAGCAATACTAGCAAAGTTTCAAACGGCACGCGAGGCGGCGTTAGGGCATAATTATTGATCCGATTCTTTCACTGAGTCAAAAAATATTGTATGGAGGTCACAAAGACAGAATTTCTGATCTGATTCAACGGTTCGACCCATACTTAGTTTTTTCTCCGGATCACTGAACATACCCTTTTGGCAATACAGACAAAATTTCGAACGAAACGCGTGGTGGCGTCAGGGCATAATTATTTATCTGATTCTTTCATAGGGTCAAAAAATATTGTATGGAGGTCACAAAGAACGAATTTCTAATCTGATTCAGCGGTTCGACCCATACTCAGTTTTTTCTCCGGATCAGTGAACATACCCCTTCGGCAATACTGGTAAAATTTCGAAAGGGCCGCGTGGTGGCGTCAGGGCATAATTTTTGATCCGATTGTTTCGTAGGGTCAAAAAATATTGTATGGAGGTCACAAAGACCGAATTTATGAACCGATTTAGCAGTTTGACCCATACTCAGTTTTTTCTTCGGATTAGTGAACATACCCTTTTGGCAATACTGACAAAATTTCGAACAGGCCGCGTGGTGGCGTCAGGGCGTAATTATTGATCTAATTCTTTCGTTGGGTTAAAAAATATTGTATGGAGGTCACCAAGACAGAATTTATGATCCGATTCAGCGGTTCGACCCATACTCAGTTTTTTCTCTCCGGATCAGTGAACATACCACTTTGGCAATACTAGCAAAATTTCAAATGGTCCGCGCGGTGGCGTTAGGGTATAATTATTGATCCGATTCTTACACTGGGTCAAAAAATATTGTTTGGAGGTCACCAAGACCGAATTTCTGATATGATTCAACGGTTCGACCCATACTTAGTTTTTTTCTCCGGATCACTGAACATACCCTTTTGGCAATTCTGTCTAAATTTCGAACGGGACGCGTGGTGGCGTCAGGGCATAATTATTGATCTGATTCTTTCGTAGGGTCAAAAAATATTGTATGGAGGTCACCAAGACCGAATTTTAAATCTGATTCAGCGGTTCGACCCATACTCAGTTTTTTCTCCGGATTAGTGAACATAACCCTTTGGCAATACAGGCAAAATTTCGAACGGGCCGAATTGTGGCGTCAGGGCATAATTATTGATCCGATTCTTTCGTTGGGTTAAAAAAATTTTGTATGGAGGTCACCAAGACCGAATTTCTGATCCGATTCAGCGGTTCGACCCATACTCAGTTTTTTCTCCTGATTAGTGAACATACCTCTTTGGAAATACTAGCAAAATTTCGAACGGTCTGCGCAGTGGCGTTAGGGCATAATTATTGATCTGATTCTTTCATTGGGTCAAAAAATATTGTATGGAGGTCAACAAGACCGAATTTCTGATCTGATTCAACGGTTCGACCCGTACTTATTTTTTTTCCGGATCACTGAACATACCCTCTTGGCAATACTGACAAAATTTCGAACTGGAAGCGTGGTGGCGTCAGGGTATAATTATTTATCTGATTCTATCATAGGGTCAAAAAATATTGTATGGAGGTCACCAAGACCGAATTTCTAATCCGATTCAGCGGTTAGACCCATATTCAGTTTTTTCTCCAGATCAGTGAACATACCCCTTTGGCAATACTGGTAAAATTTCGAATGGGCCACGTGGTGGCGTTAGGGCATAATTATTGATCCGATTGTTTCGTAGGGTCAAAAAATATTGTATGGAGGTCACAAAGACCGAATTTCTGAACCGATTAAGCGGTTCGACCCATACTCAGTTTTTTCTTCGAATCAGTGAACATACCCCTTTGGCAATACTGACAAAATTTCGAACAGGACGCGTGGTGGCGTCAGGGCATATTTATGGATTCAATTCTTTCGTTGGGTCAAAAAATATTGTATGGAGGTCACCAAGACCGAATTTCTGATCTGATTCAACGGTTCGACCCATACTTAGTTTTTTCTCCGGATCAGTGAACATACCCCTTTGGCAATACTAGTAAAATTTCGAACGGGACGCGTGGTGGCGTCATGGCATAATTATTGATCTGATTCTTTCGTAGGGCCAAAAAAATATTGTATGTAGGTCACCAAGACCGAATTTCTGATCTGATTCAGCGGTTCGAACCATAATCAGTTTTTTCTCCGGATCAGTGAACATACCCCTTTGGGAATACTGGTAAAATTTCGAATCGGCCGCGTGGTGGCGTCAGGGCATAATTATTGATCCGATTCTTTCACTGGGTCAAAAAATATTGTATGGAGGTCACCAAGACCGAATTTCTGATCTGATTCAGCGGTTCGACCCATACTCAGTTTTTTCTCCGGATCACTGAACTTACCCTTTTTGCAATACTAGCAAAATATCAAACGGTCCGCGCGGTGGCGTTAGGGCATACTTATTGATCCGATTCTTTCACTGGGTCAAAAAATATTGTATGGAGGTCACCAAGACCCAATTTCTGATCTGATTCAACGGTTCGACCCATACTTAGTTTTTTCTCCTGATCACTGAACATACCCTTTTGGCAATACTGACAAAATTTCGAACGGGCCGCATGGTGGCGTCAGGGCATAATTATTGATCCGATTCTTTCGTAGGGTCAAAAAATACTGTATGAAGGTCACCAAGACCGAATTTCTGATCTGATTCAACGGTTCGACCCATACTTAGTTTTTTCTCCGGATCAGTGAACATACCCTTTTGGCAATACTAACAAAATTTCGAACGGGACGCGTGTTGGCGTCAGGGCATAATTATTGATCTAATTCTTTCGTAGGGTCAAAAAATAGTGTATGGAGGTCACCAAGACCGAATTTCTGATCTGATTCAGCGGTTCGACCCATACTCAGTTTTTTCTCCGGATCACTGAACATACCCTTTTTGCAATACTAGCAAAATATCAAACGGCCCGCGCGGGTGGCGTTAGGGCTTAATTATTGATCCGATTCTTTCACCGGGTCAAAAAATATTGTATGGAGGTCACCAAGACCCAATTTCTGATCTGATTCAACGGTTCGACCCATACTTAGTTTTTTCTCCGGATCACTGAACATACCCTTTTGGCAATACTGACCAAATTTCGAACGGGCCGCATGATGGCGTCAGGGCATAATTATTGATCCGATTCTTTCGTAAGGTCAAAAAATACTGTATGGAGGTCACCAAGACCGGATTTCTGATCTGATTCAGCGATTCGACACATACTCAGTTTTTTCTCCGGATCAGTGACCATACCCCTTTGGCAATACTAGCAAAATTTCGAACGGTCCGCGCGGTGGCGTTAGGACATAACTATTGATCCGATTCTTTCACAGGGTCAAAAAATATTGTATGGAGGTCACCAAGACCGAATTTCTGATCTCATTCAACGGTTCGACCCATACTTAGTTTTTTCTCCGGATCACTGAACTTACCCTTTTGGCAATACTGAAAAAATTTCGAACGGGACGCGTGGTAGCGTTAGGGCATAATTATTGATCTGATTCTTTCGTAGGGTCAAAAAATTCTGTATGGAGGTCACCAAGACCGAATTTCTGATCTGATTCAGCGGTTCGACCCATACTCAGTTTTTTCTGCGGATCAGTGAACATACCCCTTTGGCAATACTGGCAAAAATTCGAACGGGCCGCGTTGTGGCGTCAAGGCATAATTATTGATCCGATATTCTTTTGTTGGGTCAACAAATATAGTATGGAGGTCACCAAGACCGAATTTCTGATCTGATTCAACGGTTCGACCCATACTTTGTTTTTTCTCCGGATCACTGAACGTACCCCTTGGCAATACTGACAAAATTTAGAACGGGCCGCGCGGTGGCGTCAGGGCATAATTATTGATCCGATTCTTTCGTAGGGTCAAAAAATGCTGTATGGAGGTCACCAAGACCGAATTTCTGATCTGATTCATTGGTTCGACCCATACTTAGTTTTTTCGCCGGATCACTAAACATACCCTTTTGACAATACTGACAAAATTTCGAACGAGACGCGTGGTGGCGTCAGAGCATAATTATTGTTCTGATTCTTTCTTAGGGTCAAAAAATAGTGTATGGAGGTCACCCATACCGAATTTCTGATCTGATTCAGCGGTTCGACCCATACTCAGTATTTTCTCCGGATCAGTGAACATACCCCTTTGACAATACTAGCAAAATTTCAAACGGTCCGCGCGGTGGCGTTAGGGCATAATTATTGATCCGATTCTTTCACTGGGTCAAAAAATATTGTATGGAGGTCACCAAGACCGAATTTCTGATCTGATTCAGCGGTTCGACCCATACTCAGTTTTTTCTCCGGATCACTGAACTTACCCTTTTTGCAATACTAGCAAAATATCAAACGGTCCGCGCGGTGGCGTTAGGGCATACTTATTGATCCGATTCTTTCACTGGGTCAAAAAATATTGTATGGAGGTCACCAAGACCCAATTTCTGATCTGATTCAACGGTTCGACCCATACTTAGTTTTTTCTCCTGATCACTGAACATACCCTTTTGGCAATACTGACAAAATTTCGAACGGGCCGCATGGTGGCGTCAGGGCATAATTATTGATCCGATTCTTTCGTAGGGTCAAAAAATACTGTATGAAGGTCACCAAGACCGAATTTCTGATCTGATTCAACGGTTCGACCCATACTTAGTTTTTTCTCCGGATCAGTGAACATACCCTTTTGGCAATACTAACAAAATTTCGAACGGGACGCGTGTTGGCGTCAGGGCATAATTATTGATCTAATTCTTTCGTAGGGTCAAAAAATAGTGTATGGAGGTCACCAAGACCGAATTTCTGATCTGATTCAGCGGTTCGACCCATACTCAGTTTTTTCTCCGGATCACTGAACATACCCTTTTTGCAATACTAGCAAAATATCAAACGGCCCGCGCGGTGGCGTTAGGGCTTAATTATTGATCCGATTCTTTCACCGGGTCAAAAAATATTGTATGGAGGTCACCAAGACCCAATTTCTGATCTGATTCAACGGTTCGACCCATACTTAGTTTTTTTCTCCGGATCACTGAACATACCCTTTTGGCAATACTGACAAAATTTCGAACGGGCCGCATGGTGGCGTCAGGGCATAATTATTGATCCGATTCTTTCGTAAGGTCAAAAAATACTGTATGGAGGTCACCAAGACCGGATTTCTGATCTGATTCAGCGATTCGACACATACTCAGTTTTTTCTCCGGATCAGTGACCATACCCCTTTGGCAATACTAGCAAAATTTCGAACGGTCCGCGCGGTGGCGTTAGGACATAACTATTGATCCGATTCTTTCACAGGGTCAAAAAATATTGTATGGAGGTCACCAAGACCGAATTTCTGATCTGATTCAGCGGTTCGAACCATAATCAGTTTTTTCTCCGGATCAGTGAACATACCCCTTTGGGAATACTGGTAAAATTTCGAATCGGCCGCGTGGTGGCGTCAGGGCATAATTATTGATCCGATTCTTTCACTGGGTCAAAAAATATTGTATGGAGGTCACCAAGACCGAATTTCTGATCTGATTCAGCGGTTCGACCCATACTCAGTTTTTTCTCCGGATCACTGAACTTACCCTTTTTGCAATACTAGCAAAATATCAAACGGTCCGCGCGGTGGCGTTAGGGCATACTTATTGATCCGATTCTTTCACTGGGTCAAAAAATATTGTATGGAGGTCACCAAGACCCAATTTCTGATCTGATTCAACGGTTCGACCCATACTTAGTTTTTTCTCCTGATCACTGAACATACCCTTTTGGCAATACTGACAAAATTTCGAACGGGCCGCATGGTGGCGTCAGGGCATAATTATTGATCCGATTCTTTCGTAGGGTCAAAAAATACTGTATGAAGGTCACCAAGACCGAATTTCTGATCTGATTCAACGGTTCGACCCATACTTAGTTTTTTCTCCGGATCAGTGAACATACCCTTTTGGCAATACTAACAAAATTTCGAACGGGACGCGTGTTGGCGTCAGGGCATAATTATTGATCTAATTCTTTCGTAGGGTCAAAAAATAGTGTATGGAGGTCACCAAGACCGAATTTCTGATCTGATTCAGCGGTTCGACCCATACTCAGTTTTTTCTCCGGATCACTGAACATACCCTTTTTGCAATACTAGCAAAATATCAAACGGCCCGCGCGGTGGCGTTAGGGCTTAATTATTGATCCGATTCTTTCACCGGGTCAAAAAATATTGTATGGAGGTCACCAAGACCCAATTTCTGATCTGATTCAACGGTTCGACCCATACTTAGTTTTTTCTCCGGATCACTGAACATACCCTTTTGGCAATACTGACAAAATTTCGAACGGGCCGCATGGTGGCGTCAGGGCATAATTATTGATCCGATTCTTTCGTAAGGTCAAAAAATACTGTATGGAGGTCACCAAGACCGGATTTCTGATCTGATTCAGCGATTCGACACATACTCAGTTTTTTCTCCGGATCAGTGACCATACCCCTTTGGCAATACTTACAAAATTTCGAACGGTCCGCGCGGTGGCGTTAGGACATAACTATTGATCCGATTCTTTCACAGGGTCAAAAAATATTGTATGGAGGTCACCAAGACCGAATTTCTGATCTCATTCAACGGTTCGACCCATACTTAGTTTTTTCTCCGGATCACTGAACTTACCCTTTTGGCAATACTGAAAAAATTTCGAACGGGACGCGTGGTAGCGTTAGGGCATAATTATTGATCTGATTCTTTCGTAGGGTCAAAAAATTCTGTATGGAGGTCACCAAGACCGAATTTCTGATCTGATTCAGCGGTTCGACCCATACTCAGTTTTTTCTGCGGATCAGTGAACATACCCCTTGGCAATACTGGCAAAAATTCGAACGGGCCGCGTTGTGGCGTCAAGGCATAATTATTGATCCGATATTCTTTTGTTGGGTCAACAAATATAGTATGGAGGTCACCAAGACCGAATTTCTGATCTGATTCAACGGTTCGACCCATACTTTGTTTTTTCTCCGGATCACTGAACGTACCCCTTGGCAATACTGACAAAATTTAGAACGGGCCGCGCGGTGGCGTCAGGGCATAATTATTGATCCGATTCTTTCGTAGGGTCAAAAAATGCTGTATGGAGGTCACCAAGACCGAATTTCTGATCTGATTCATTGGTTCGACCCATACTTAGTTTTTTCGCCGGATCACTAAACATACCCTTTTGACAATACTGACAAAATTTCGAACGAGACGCGTGGTGGCGTCAGAGCATAATTATTGTTCTGATTCTTTCTTAGGGTCAAAAAATAGTGTATGGAGGTCACCCATACCGAATTTCTGATCTGATTCAGCGGTTCGACCCATACTCAGTATTTTCTCCGGATCAGTGAACATACCCCTTTGACAATACTAGCAAAATTTCAAACGTTCCGCGCGGTGGCGTTAGGGCATAATTATTATTCCGATTCTTTCACTGGGTCAAAAAATATTTTATGGAGGTCACCAAGACCCAATTTCTGATCTGATTCAACGGTTCGACCCATACTTAGTTTTTTCTCCGGATCACTGAACTTTCCCTTTTGGCAATACTGACAAAATTTCGAACGGGCCGCATGGTGGCGTCAGGGCATAATTATTGATCCGATTCTTTCGTAGGGTCAAAAAATAGTGTATGGAGGTCACCAAGACCGAATTTCTGATCGTTTCAGCGGTTCGACCCATACTCAGTTTTTTATCCGGATCAGTGAACATACCCCTTTGGCAATACAGGCAAAATATCGAACGGGACGCGTTGTGGCGTCAGGGCATAATTATTGATCCGATTCTTTCGTTGGGTCAAAAAATAGTGTATGGAGGTCACCAAGACCGAATTTCTGATCGTTTCAGCGGTTCGACCCATACTCAGTTTTTTCTCCTGATCAGTGAACATAACCTTTTGGCAATACAGGTAAAATTTCGAACGGGCCGCGTGGTGGCGTCAGGGCATAATTATTGATCCGATTCTTTCGTAGGGTCAAAAAATACTGTATGGAGGTCACCAAGACCGAATTTCTGATCTGATTCAGCGGTTCGACCCATACTCAGTTTTTTCTCCGGATCAGTGAACATACCCATTTGGCAATACTGGTAAAACTTCGAACGGGCCGCGTGGTGGCGTCAGGGCATAATTATTGATCCGATTCTTTCGTAGGGTCAAAAAATACTGTATGGAGTTCACCGAGACCGAATTTCTGATCTGATTTAGCGGTTCGACCCATACTCAGTTTTTTCTCCGGATCAGTGAACTACCCCTTTAGCAATACTAGCAAAGTTTCAAACGGCACGCGAGGTGGCGTTAGGGCATAATTATTGATCCGATTCTTTCACTGAGTCAAAAAATATTGTATGGAGGTCACCAAGACCGAATTTTTGATCTGATTCAACGGTTCGACCCATACTTAGTTTTTTCTCCGGATCACTGAACATACCCTTTTGGCAATACTGACAAAATTTCGAACGGTCCGCGTGGTGGCGTCAGGGCATAATTATTGATCTGAATCTTTCGTATGGTCAAAAAATATTGAATGGAGGTCATCAAGACCGAATTTCTATTCCGGTTCTGCGGTTAGACCCATAATCAGTTTTTTCGCCGGATCAGTGAACATACCCCTTTGGTAATACTAGCAAAATTTCGAACGGTCCGCGCAGTGGCGTTAGAGCATAATTATTGATCCGATTCTTTCATTGGGTCAAAAAATATTGTATGGAGGTCACCAAGACCGAATTTCTGATCTAATTCAACTGTTCGACCCATACTCAGTTTTTTCTCCGGATTAGTGAACATACCCCTTTGAAAATACTAGCAAAATTTCGAACGGTCTGCGCGGTGGTGTTAGGGCATAATTATTGATCCGATTCTTTCGTAGGGTCAAAAAATATTGTATGGAGGTCACAAAGACCGAATTTCTGATCCGATTCAGCGGTTCGACCCATACTCAGTTTTTTCTCCGGATCAGTGAACATACCCATTTGGCAATACTGGTAAAATTTCGAACGGGCCGCGTGGTGGCGTCAGGGCATAATTACTGATCCGATTCTATCGTAGGGTCAAACCATACTGTATGGAGGTCAACAAGACCGAATTTCTGATCCGATTCAGCGGTTCGACCCATACTTAGTTTTTTATCCGGATCAGTGAATATACCCCTTTGGCAATACTGGTAAAATTTCGAATGTGCCGCGCGGTGGCGTCAGGGCATAATTATTGATTCGATTATTTCGTAGGGTCAAAAAATATTGTATGGAGGTCAAAAAGACCGAATTTCTGATCCGATTCAGCGGTTCGACCCATACTCAGTTTTTTCTCCGGATCAGTGAACATACCCCTTTGGCAATACAGGCAAAATATCGAACGGGACGCGTTGTGGCGTCAGGGCATAATTATTGATCTGATTCTTTCGTAGGGTCAAAAAATATTGTATGGAGGTCACCAAGACCGAATTTTAAATCTGATTCAGCGGTTCGACCCATACTCAGTTTTTTCTCCGGATTAGTGAACATAACCCTTTGGCAATACAGGCAAAATTTCGAACGGGATGAATTGTGGCGTCACGGCATAATTATTGATCCGATTCTTTCGTTGGGTTAAAAAAATATTGTATGGAGGTCACCAAGACCGAATTTCTGATCTGATTTAACGGTTCGACCCATACTTAGTTTTTTCTCCGGATCAGTGAACATACCCTTTTGGCAATACTAACAAAATTTCGAACGGGACGCGTGTTGGCGTCAGGGTATAATTATTGATCTGATTCTTTCGTAGGGTCAAAAAATAGTGTATGGAGGTCACCATGACCGAATTTCTGATCTGATTCAGCGGTTCGACCCATACTCAGTTTTTTCTCCGGATCACTGAACTTACCCTTTTTGCAATACTAGCAAAATATCAAACGGTCCGCGCGGTGGCGTTAGGGCATACTTATTGATCCGATTCTTTCACTGGGTCAAAAAATATTGTATGGAGGTCACCAAGACCCAATTTCTGATCTGATTCAACGGTTCGACCCATACTTAGTTTTTTCTCCTGATCACTGAACATACCCTTTTGGCAATACTGACAAAATTTCGAACGGGCCGCATGGTGGCGTCAGGGCATAATTATTGATCCGATTCTTTCGTAGGGTCAAAAAATACTGTATGAAGGTCACCAAGACCGAATTTCTGATCTGATTCAACGGTTCGACCCATACTTAGTTTTTTCTCCGGATCAGTGAACATACCCTTTTGGCAATACTAACAAAATTTCGAACGGGACACGTGTTGGCGTCAGGGCATAATTATTGATCTAATTCTTTCGTAGGGTCAAAAAATAGTGTATGGAGGTCACCAAGACCGAATTTCTGATCTGATTCAGCGGTTCGACCCATACTCAGTTTTTTCTCCGGATCACTGAACATACCCTTTTTGCAATACTAGCAAAATATCAAACGGCCCGCGCGGTGGCGTTAGGGCTTAATTATTGATCCGATTCTTTCACTGGGTCAAAAAATATTGTATGGAGGTCACCAAGACCCAATTTCTGATCTGATTCAACGGTTCGACCCATACTTAGTTTTTTCTCCGGATCACTGAACATACCCTTTTGGCAATACTGACAAAATTTCGAACGGGCCGCATGGTGGCGTCAGGGCATAATTATTGATCCGATTCTTTCGTAAGGTCAAAAAATACTGTATGGAGGTCACCAAGACCGGATTTCTGATCTGATTCAGCGATTCGACACATACTCAGTTTTTTCTCCGGATCAGTGACCATACCCCTTTGGCAATACTAGCAAAATTTCGAACGGTCCGCGCGGTGGCGTTTGGACATAACTATTGATCCGATTCTTTCACAGGGTCAAAAAATATTGTATGGAGGTCACCAAGACCGAATTTCTGATCTCATTCAACGGTTCGACCCATACTTAGTTTTTTCTCCGGATCACTGAACTTACCCTTTTGGCAATACTGAAAAAATTTCGAACGGGACGCGTGGTAGCGTTAGGGCATAATTATTGATCTGATTCTTTCGTAGGGTCAAAAAATTCTGTAATGAGGTCACCAAGACCGAATTTCTGATCTGATTCAGCGGTTCGACCCATACTCAGTTTTTTCTGCGGATCAGTGAACATACCCCTTTGGCAATACTGGCAAAAATTCGAACGGGCCGCGTTGTGGCGTCAAGGCATAATTATTGATCCGATATTCTTTTGTTGGGTCAACAAATATAGTATGGAGGTCACCAAGACCGAATTTCTGATCTGATTCAACGGTTCGACCCATACTTTGTTTTTTCTCCGGATCACTGAACGTACCCCTTGGCAATACTGACAAAATTTAGAACGGGCCGCGCGGTGGCGTCAGGGCATAATTGTTGATCCGATTCTTTCGTAGGGTCAAAAAATGCTGTATGGAGGTCACCAAGACCGAATTTCTGATCTGATTCATTGGTTCGACCCATACTTAGTTTTTTCGCCGGATCACTAAACATACCCTTTTGACAATACTGACAAAATTTCGAACGAGACGCGTGGTGGCGTCAGAGCATAATTATTGTTCTGATTCTTTCTTAGGGTCAAAAAATAGTGTATGGAGGTCACCCATACCGAATTTCTGATCTGATTCAGCGGTTCGACCCATACTCAGTATTTTCTCCGGATCAGTGAACATACCCCTTTGACAATACTAGCAAAATTTCAAACGGTCCGCGCGGTGGCGTTAGGGCATAATTATTATTCCGATTCTTTCACTGGGTCAAAAAATATTTTATGGAGGTCACCAAGACCCAATTTCTGATCTGATTCAACGGTTCGACCCATACTTAGTTTTTTCTCCGGATCACTGAACTTTCCCTTTTGGCAATACTGACAAAATTTCGAACGGGCCGCATGGTGGCGTCAGGGCATAATTATTGATCCGATTCTTTCGTAGGGTCAAAAAATACTTTATGGAGGTCACCAAGACCGAATTTCTGATCTGATTCAGCGATTCGACACATTCTCAGTTTTTTCTCCGGATCAGTGAACATACCCTTTTGGCAATACTGAAAAAATTTCGAACGGGACGCGTGTTGGCGTCAGGGCATAATTATTGATCAGATTCTTTCGTAGGGTCAAAAAATAGTGTATGGAAGTCACCAAGACCGAATTTCTGATCTGATTCAGCGGTACGACCCATAATCAGTTTTTTCTCCGGATCAGTGAACATACCTCTTTAGCAATACTAGCAAAATTTCGAACGGTCCGCGCGGTGGCGTTAGGGCATAATTATTGATCCGATTCTTTCACTGGGTCAAAAAATATTGTATGGAGGTCATCAAGACCGAATTTCTGATCTGATTCAACGGTTCGACCCATACTTAGTTTTTTCTCCGGATCAGTGAACATACCCTTTTGGCAATACTAACAAAATTTCGAACGGGACGCGTGTTGGCGTCAGGGCATAATTATTGATCTAATTCTTTCGTAGGGTCAAAAAATAGTGTATGGAGGTCACCAAGACCGAATTTCTGATCTGATTCAGCGGTTCGACCCATACTCAGTTTTTTCTCCGGATCACTGAACATACCCTTTTTGCAATACTAGCAAAATATCAAACGGTCCGCGCGGTGGCGTTAGGGCATAATTATTGATCCGATTCTTTCACTGGGTCAAAAAATATTGTATGGAGGTCACCAAGACCCAATTTCTGATCTGATTCAACGGTTCGACCCATACTTAGTTTTTTCTCCGGATCACTGAACATACCCTTTTGGCAATACTGACAAAATTTCGAACGGGCCGCATGGTGGCGTCAGGGCATAATTATTGATCCGAATCTTTCGTAAGGTCAAAAAATACTGTATGGAGGTCACCAAGACCGGATTTCTGATCTGATTCAGCGATTCGACACATACTCAGTTTTTTCTCCGGATCAGTGACCATACCCCTTTGGCAATACTAGCAAAATTTCGAACGGTCCGCGCGGTGGCGTTAGGACATAACTATTGATCCGATTCTTTCACAGGGTCAAAAAATATTGTATGGAGGTCACCAAGACCGAATTTCTGATCTCATTCAACGGTTCGACCCATACTTAGTTTTTTCTCCGGATCACTGAACTTACCCTTTTGGCAATACTGAAAAAATTTCGAACGGGACGCGTGGTAGCGTTAGGGCATAATTATTGATCTGATTCTTTCGTAGGGTCAAAAAATTCTGTATGGAGGTCACCAAGACCGAATTTCTGATCTGATTCAGCGGTTCGACCCATACTCAGTTTTTTCTGCGGATCAGTGAACATACCCCTTTGGCAATACTGGCAAAAATTCGAACGGGCCGCGTTGTGGCGTCAAGGCATAATTATTGATCCGATATTCTTTCGTTGGGACAAAAAATATTGTATGGAGGTCACCAAGACCGAATTTCTGATCTGATTCAACGGTTCGACCCATACTTTGTTTTTTCTCCGGATCACTGAACGTACCCCTTGGCAATACTGACAAAATTTAGAACGGGCCGCGCGGTGGCGTCAGGGCATAATTATTGATCCGATTCTTTCGTAGGGTCAAAAAATGCTGTATGGAGGTCACCAAGACCGAATTTCTGATCTGATTCATTGGTTCGACCCATACTTAGTTTTTTCGCCGGATCACTAAACATACCCTTTTGACAATACTGACAAAATTTCGAACGAGACGCGTGGTGGCGTCAGAGCATAATTATTGTTCTGATTCTTTCTTAGGGTCAAAAAATAGTGTATGGAGGTCACCCATACCGAATTTCTGATCTGATTCAGCGGTTCGACCCATACTCAGTATTTTCTCCGGATCAGTGAACATACCCCTTTGACAATACTAGCAAAATTTCAAACGGTCCGCGCGGTGGCGTTAGGGCATAATTATTATTCCGATTCTTTCACTGGGTCAAAAAATATTTTATGGAGGTCACCAAGACCCAATTTCTGATCTGATTCAACGGTTCGACCCATACTTAGTTTTTTCTCCGGATCACTGAACTTTCCCTTTTGGCAATACTGACAAAATTTCGAACGGGCCGCATGGTGGCGTCAGGGCATAATTATTGATCCGATTCTTTCGTAGGGTCAAAAAATACTTTATGGAGGTCACCAAGACCGAATTTCTGATCTGATTCAGCGATTCGACACATTCTCAGTTTTTTCTCCGGATCAGTGAACATACCCTTTTGGCAATACTGAAAAAATTTCGAACGGGACGCGTGTTGGCGTCAGGGCATAATTATTGATCAGATTCTTTCGTAGGGTCAAAAAATAGTGTATGGAAGTCACCAAGACCGAATTTCTGATCTGATTCAGCGGTACGACCCATAATCAGTTTTTTCTCCGGATCAGTGAACATACCTCTTTAGCAATACTAGCAAAATTTCGAACGGTCCGCGCGGTGGCGTTAGGGCATAATTATTGATCCGATTCTTTCACTGGGTCAAAAAATATTGTATGGAGGTCATCAAGACCGAATTTCTGATCTGATTCAACGGTTCGACCCATACTTAGTTTTTTCTCCGGATCAGTGAACATACCCTTTTGGCAATACTAACAAAATTTCGAACGGGACGCGTGTTGGCGTCAGGGCATAATTATTGATCTAATTCTTTCGTAGGGTCAAAAAATAGTGTATGGAGGTCACCAAGACCGAATTTCTGATCTGATTCAGCGGTTCGACCCATACTCAGTTTTTTCTCCGGATCACTGAACATACCCTTTTTGCAATACTAGCAAAATATCAAACGGTCCGCGCGGTGGCGTTAGGGCATAATTATTGATCCGATTCTTTCACTGGGTCAAAAAATATTGTATGGAGGTCACCAAGACCCAATTTCTGATCTGATTCAACGGTTCGACCCATACTTAGTTTTTTCTCCGGATCACTGAACATACCCTTTTGGCAATACTGACAAAATTTCGAACGGGCCGCATGGTGGCGTCAGGGCATAATTATTGATCCGATTCTTTCGTAAGGTCAAAAAATACTGTATGGAGGTCACCAAGACCGGATTTCTGATCTGATTCAGCGATTCGACACATACTCAGTTTTTTCTCCGGATCAGTGACCATACCCCTTTGGCAATACTAGCAAAATTTCGAACGGTCCGCGCGGTGGCGTTAGGACATAACTATTGATCAGATTCTTTCACAGGGTCAAAAAATATTGTATGGAGGTCACCAAGACCGAATTTCTGATCTCATTCAACGGTTCGACCCATACTTAGTTTTTTCTCCGGATCACTGAACTTACCCTTTTGGCAATACTGAAAAATTTCGAACGGGACGCGTGGTAGCGTTAGGGCATAATTATTGATCTGATTCTTTCGTAGGGTCAAAAAATTCTGTATGGAGGTCACCAAGACCGAATTTCTGATCTGATTCAGCGGTTCGACCCATACTCAGTTTTTTCTGCGGATCAGTGAACATACCCCTTTGGCAATACTGGCAAAAATTCGAACGGGCCGCGTTGTGGCGTCAAGGCATAATTATTGATCCGACATTCTTTTGTTGGGACAAAAAATATTGTATGGAGGTCACCAAGACCGAATTTCTGATCTGATTCAACGGTTCGACCCATACTTTGTTTTTTCTCCGGATCACTGAACGTACCCCTTGGCAATACTGACAAAATTTAGAACGGGCCGCGCGGAGGCGTCAGGGCATAATTATTGATCCGATTCTTTTGTAGGGTCAAAAAATGCTGTATGGAGGTCACCAAGACCGAATTTCTGATCTGATTCATTGGTTCGACCCATACTTAGTTTTTTCTCCGGATCACTAAACATACCCTTTTGACAATACTGACAAAATTTCGAACGGGACGCGTGGTGGCGTCAGAGCATAATTATTGTTCTAATTCTTTCTTAGGGTCAAAAAATAGTGTATGGAGGTCACCAATACCGAATTTCTGATCTGATTCAGCGGTTCGACTCATACTCAGTATTTTCTCCGGATCAGTGAACATACCCCTTTGACAATACTAGCAAAATTTCAAACGGTCCGCGCGGTGGCGTTAGGGCATAATTATTATTCCGATTCTTTCACTGGGTCAAAAAATATTTTATGGAGGTCACCAAGACCCAATTTCTGATCTGATTCAACGGTTCGACCCATACTTAGTTTTTTCTCCGGATCACTGAACATACCATTTTGGCAATACTGACAAAATTTCGAACGGGCCGCATGGTGGCGTCAGGGCATAATTATTGATCCGATTCTTTCGTAGGGTCAAAAAATACTGTATGGAGGTCACCAAGACCGAATTTCTGATCTGATTCAGCGATTCGACACATACTCAGTTTTTTCTCCGGAACAGTGAACATACCCTTTTGGCAATACTGAAAAAATTTCGAACGGGACGCGTGTTGGCGTCAGGGCATAATTATTGATCTGATTCTTTCGTAGGGTCAAAAAATAGTGTATTGAGGTCACCAAGACCTAATTTCTGATATGATTCAGCGGTTCGACCCATACTCAGTATTTTCTCCGGATCAGTGAACATACACCTTTGACAATACTAGCAAAATTTCAAACGGTCCGCCCGGTGGCGTTAGGGCATAATTATTATTCCGATTCTTTCACTGGGTCAAAAAATATTTTATGGAGGTCACCAAGACCCAATTTCTGATCTGATTCAACGGTTCGACCCATACTTAGTTTTTTCTCCGGATCACTGAACATACCCTTTTGGCAATACTGACAAAATTTCGAACGGGCCGCATGGTGGCGTCAGGGCATAATTATTGATCCGATTCTTTCGTAGGGTCAAAAAATACTGTATGGAGGTCACCCAGACCGAATTTCTGATCTGATTCAGCGATTCGACACATACTCAGTTTTTTCTCCGGATCAGTGAACATACCGCTTTGGCAATATTAGCAAAATTTCGAACGGTCCGCGCGGTGGCGTTAGGACATAATTATTGATCCGATTCTTTCACCGGGTCTAAAAATATTGTATGGAGGTCACCAAGACCCATACTCAGTTTTTTCTCCGGATCAGTGAACATACCCCTTTGGCAATACAGGCAAAAATTCGAACAGGCCGCGTTGTGGCGTCAAGGCATAATTCTTGATCCGATATTCATTCGTTGGGTCAAAAAATATTGTATGGAGGTCACCAAGACCGAATTTCTGATCTGATTCAACGGTTCGACCCATACTTAGTTTTTTTTCCGAATCACCGAACATACCCTTTTGGCAATACTGAAAAAATTTAGAACGGGCCGCATTGTGGCGTCAGGGCATAATTATTGATCTGATTCTTTCGTAGGATCAAAAAATACTTTATGGAGGTCACCAAGACCGAATTTCTGATCTGATTCAGCGATTCGACACATACTCAGTTTTTTCTCCGGATCAGTGAACATACCCCTTTGGCAATACTAGCAAAATTTCGAACTGTCCGCGCGGTGGCGTCAGGGCATAATTATTGATCCGATTCTTTCGTATGGTCAAAAAATACTGTATGGAAGTCACCAAGACCGAATTTACTCAGTTTTTTCTCCGGATCAGTGAACATACCCCTTTGAAAATACTAGCAAAATTTCGAACGGTCTGCGCGGTGGTGTTAGGGCATAATTATTGATCCGATTCTTTCGTAGGGTCAAAAAATATTGTATGGAGGTCACCAAGACCGAATTTCTGATCTGATTCAGCGATTCGACACATACTCAGTTTTTTCTCCGGATCAGTGAACATACCCTTTTGGCAATACTGACAAAATTTCGAACGGGACGCGTGTTGGCGTCAGGGCATAATTATTGATCTGATTCTTTCGTAGGGTCAAAAAATAGTGTATGGAAGTCACCAAGACCGATTTTCTGATCTGATTCAGCGGTACGACCCATACTCAGTTTTTTCTCCGGATCAGTGAACATACCTCTTTAGCAATACTAGCAAAATTTCGAACGGTCCGCGCGGTGGCGTTAGGGCATAATTATTGATCCGATTCTTTCACTGGGTCAAAAAATATTGTATGGAGGTCATCAAGACCGAATTTCTGATCTGATTCAACGGTTCGACCCATACATAGTTTTTTCTCCGGATCAGTGAACATACCCTTTTGGCAATACTAACAAAATTTCGAACGGGACGCGTGTTGGCGTCAGGGCATAATTATTGATCTGATTCTTTCGTAGGGTCAAAAAATAGTGTATTGAGGTCACCAAGACCGAATTTCTGATATGATTCAGCGGTTCGACCCATACTCAGTTTTTTCTCCGGATCACTGAACATACCCTTTTTGCAATACTAGCAAAATATCAAACGGTCCGCGCGGTGGCGTTAGGGCATAATTATTGATCCGATTCTTTCACTGGGTCAAAAAATATTGTATGGAGGTCACCAAGACCCAATTTCTGATCTGATTCAACGGTTCGACCCATACTTAGTTTTTTCTCCGGATCACTGAACATACCCTTTTGGAAATACTGATAAAATTTCGAACGGGCCGCGTGGTGGCGTCAGGGCATAATTATTGATCCGATTCTTTCGTAGGGTCAAAAAATACTGTATGGAGGTCACCAAGACCGAATTTCTGATCTGATTCAGCGGTTCGACCCATACTCAGTTTTTTCTCCGGATCACTGAACATACCCTTTTTGCAATACTAGCAAAATATCAAACGGTCCGCGCGGTGGCGTTAGGGCATAATTATTGATCCGATTCTTTCACTGGGTCAAAAATTATTGTATGGAGGTCACCAAGACCCAATTTCTGATCTGATTCAACGGTTCGACCCATACTTAGTTTTTTCTCCGGATCACTGAACATACCCTTTTGGCAATACTGACAAAATTTCGAACGGGCCGCATGGTGGCGTCAGGGCATAATTATTGATCCGATTCTTTCGTAGGGTCAAAAAATACTGTATGGAGGTCACCAAGACCGAATTTCTGATCTGATTCAGCGATTCGACACATACTCAGTTTTTTCTCCGGATCAGTGAACATACCCCTTTGGCAATACTAGCAAAATTTCGAACGGTCCGCGCTGTTGCGTTAGGGCATAATTATTGATCTGATTCTTTCAATGGGTCAAAAAATATTGTATGGAGGTCACCAAGACCCAATTTCTGATCTGATTCAACGGTTCGACCCATACTTAGTTTTTTCTCCGGACCACTGAACATACCCTTTTGGCAATACTGACAAAATTTCGAACGGGACGCGTGGTGGCGTCAGGGCATAAATATTGATCTGATTCTTTCGTAGGGTCAAAAAATATTGAATGGAGGTCACCAAGACCGAATTTCTGATCTGATTTAGCGGTTCGACCCATACTCAGTCTTTTCTCCGGATCAGTGAACATACCCCTTTGGCAATACAGGCAAAAGTTCGAACGGGCCGCGTTGTGGCGTCAAGGCATAATTATTGATCCGATATTCTTTCGTTGGGTCAAAAAATATTGTATGGAGGTCACCAAGACCGAATTTCTGATCTGATTCAACGGTTCGACCCATACTTTGTTTTTTCTCCGGATCACTGAACATACCCTTTTGGCAAAACTAACAAAATTTAGAACGGTCCGCATGGTGGCGTCAGGGCATAATTATTGATCCGATTTTTTCGTAGGGTCAAAAAATACTGTATGGAGGTCACCAAGACCGAATTTCTGATCTGATTCAGCGATTCGACATATACTCAGTTTTTTCTCCGGTTCAGTGAACATATCCCTTTGTCAATACTAGCACAATTTCGAATGGTCCGCGCGGTGGCGTTAGGGCATGATTATTGATCCGATTCTTTCACTGGGTCAAAAAATATTGTATGGAGGTCACCTAGACCGAATTTTGATCTGATTCAACGGTTCGACCCAAACTTAGTTTTTTCTCCGGATCACTGAACATACCCTTTTGGCAATACTGACAAAATTTCGAACGGGACGCGTAGTGGCGTCAGGGCATAATTATTGATCTGATTCTTTCGTAGGGTCAAAAAATATTGTATGGAGGTCACCAAGACCGAATTTCTGATCTGATTTAGCGGTTCGACCCATACTCAGTTTTTTCTCCGGTTCACTGAACATACCCTTTTGGCAATACTAACAAAATTTCGAACGGTCCGCGTGGTTGCGTCAGGGCATAATTATTGATCTGATTCTTTAGTAGGGTCAAAAAATAGTGTATGGAGGTCACCAATACCGAATTTCTGATCGTTTCAGCGGTTCGACCCATACTCAGTTTTTTCTCCGGATCAGTGAACATACCCATTAGGCAATACTGGTAAAATTCGAACAGGCCACGTGCTGGCGTCAGGGCATAATTATAGATCCGATTCTTTCGTAGGGTCAAAAAATACTGAATGGAGGTCACCAAGACCGAATTTCTGATCGGATTCAGCGGTTCGACCCATACTCAGTTTTTTCTCCGGATCAGTGAAAATACCCCTTTAGTAATACTAGCAAAATTTCAAACGGTACGCGCGGTGGCGTTAGGGCATAATTATTGATCCGATTCATTCACTGGGTCAAAAAATATTGTATGGAGGTCACCAAGACCGAATTTCTGATCTGATTCAACGGTTCGACCCATACTTAGTTTTTTCTCCGGATCACTGAGCATACCCTTTTGGCAATACTGATAAAATTTTGAACGGGGCGCGTGGTGGCTTCAGGGCATAATTATTGATCCGATTCTTTCGTAGGGTTAAAAAATACTGTATGGAGGTCACCAAGACCGAATTTCTGATCTGATTCAGCGATTCGACACATACTCAGTTTTTTCTCCGGATCAGTGAACATACCCCTTTGGCAATACAAGCAAAATTTAGAACGGTCCGCGTGGTGGCGTTAGGGCATGATTATTGATCCGATTCTTTCACTGGGTCAAAAAATATAGTATGGAGGTCACCAAGACCGAATTTCTGATCTGATTCAACGGTTCGAGCCAAACTTAGTTTTTTCTCCGGATAACTGAACATACCCTTTTGGCAATACTAACAAAATTTCGAACGGTCCGCGTGGTGGCGTCAGGGCATAATTATTGATCTGATTCTTTCGTAGGGTCAAAAAATAGTGTATGGAGATCACCATTACCGAATTTCTGATCGTTTCAGCGGTTCGACCCATACTCAGTTTTTTCTCCGGATCAGTGAACCTACCCATTTGGCAATACTGGTAAAATTTCGAACGGGCCGCGTGCTGGCGTCAGGGCATAATTATAGATCCGATTCTTTCGTAGGGTCAAAAAATACTGAATGGAGGTCACCAAGACCGAATTTCTGATCGGATTAAGCGGTTCGACCCATACTCAGTTTTTTATCCGGATCAGTGAAAATTCCCCTTTAGTAATACTAGCAAAATTTCAAACGGTACGTTAGGGCATAATTATTGATCCGATTCATTCACTGGGTCAAAAAATATTGTATGGAGGTCACCAAGACCGAATTTCTGATCTGATTCAATGGTTCGACCCGTACTTAATTTTTTCTCCGGATCACTGAGCATACCCTTTTGGCAATACTGAAAAAATTTTGAACGGGGCGCATGGTGGCTTCAGGGCATAATTATTGATCCGATTCTTTCGTAGGGTCAAAAAATACTGTATGGAGGTCACCAAGACCGAATTTCTGATCTGATTCAGCGATTCGACACATACTCAGTTTTTTCTCCGGATCAGTGAACATACCCCTTAGGCAATACACACAAAATTTCGAACGGTCCGCGCGGTGGCGTTAGGGCATGAATATTGATCCGATTCTTTCACTGGGTCAAAAAATATTGTATGGAGGTCACCAAGACCTAATTTCTGATCTGATTCAACGGTTCGACCCAAACTTAGTTTTTTCTCCGAATCACTGAACATACCCTTTTGGCAATACTGACAAAATTTCGAACGGGTCGCGTGGTGGCGTCAGGGCATAATTGTTGTTCTGATTCTTTCGTATGGTCAAAAAATATTGTATGGAGGTCACCAAGACCGAATTTCTAATCTGATTCAGCTTTTCGACCCAAACTCAGTTTTTTCTCCGGATCAGTGAACATACCCCTTTGGCAATACAGGCAAAAATTCGAACGGGCCGCGTTGTGGCGTCAAGGCATAATTATTGATCCGATATTCTTTCGTTCGGTCAAAAAATATTGTATGGAGGTCAACAAGGCCGAATTTCTGATCTTATTCAACGGTTCGACCCATACTTAGTTTTTTTTCCGGATCACCGAACATACCCTTTAGGCAATACTGAAAAATTTTAGAATGGGCCGCATGGTGGCTTCAGGCATAATTATTGATCCGATTCTTTCGTAGGATCAAAAAATACTTTATAGAGGTCACCAAGACCGAATTTCTGATCTGATTCAGCGATTCGACACATACTCAGTTTTTTCTCCGGATCAGTGAACATACCCCTTTTGGATTACTAGCAAAATTTCAAACGGTCCGCGCTGTGGCGTCAGGGCATAATTATAGATCCGATTCTTTCGTAGGGTCAAAAAATACTGTATGGAAGTCACCAAGACCGAATTTCTGATCTGATTCAGCGGTACGACCCATACTCAGTTCTTTCTCCGAATCAGTGAACATACCCCTTTGGAAATAATAGCAAAATTTCGAACGGTCTGCGCGGTGGCGTTAGGGCATAATTATTGATCCGATTCTTTTGTAGGGTCAAAAAATAGTGTATGGAGGTCACCAAGACCGAATTTCTGATCTGATTCAGCGGTTCGACCCATACTCAGTTTTATCTCCGGATCACTGAACATACCCTTTTTGCAATACTAGCAAAATATCAAACGGTCCGCGCGGTGGCGTTTGGGAATAATTATTGATCCGATTCTTTCACTGGGTCAAAAAATATTGTATGGAGGTCACCAAGACCCAATTTCTGATCTGATTCCACGGTTCGACCCAAACTTAGTTTTTTCTCCGGATCACTGAACATACCCTTTTGGCAATACTGACAAAATTTCGAACGGGCCGCATGGTGGCGTCAGGGCATAATTATTGATCCGATTCTTTCGTAGGGTCAAAAAATAGTGAATGGAGGTCACCAAGACCGAATTTCTGATCTGATTCAGCGGTTCGACCCATACTCAGTTTTATCTCCGGATCACTGAACATACCCTTTTTGCAATACTAGCAAAATATCAAACGGTCCGCGCGGTAGCGTTAGGGAATAATTATTGATCCGATTCTTTCACTGGGTCAAAAAATATTGTATGGAGGTCATCAAGACCCAATTTCTGATCTGATTCAACGGTTCGACCCATACTTAGTTTTTTCTCCGGATCACTGAACATACCCTTTTGGCAATACTGACAAAATTTCGAACGGGACGCGTGGTGGCGTCAGGGCATAATTGTTGATCCGATTCTTTCGTAGGGTCAAAAAATACTGTTTGGAGGTCACCAAGACCGAATTTCTGATATGATTCAGCGGTTCGACACATACTCAGTTTTTTCTCCGGATCAGTGAACATACCTCTTTGGCAATACAGGCAAAAATTCGAACGGGCCGCGTTGTGGCGTCATGGCATAATTATTGATCCGATATTCTTTCGTTGGGTCAAAAAATATTGTATGGAGGTCAACAAGGCCGAATTTCTGATCTGATTCAACGGTTCGACCCATACTTAGTTTTTTTTCCGGATCACCGAACATACCCTTTTGGCAATACTGAAAAAATTTAGAACGGGCCGCATGGTGGCGTCAGGGCATAATTATTGATCCGATTCTTTCGTAGGATCAAAAAATACTTTATGGAGGTCACCAAGACCGAATTTCTGATCTGATTCAGCGATTCGACACATACTCAGTTTTTTCTCCGGATCAGTGAACATACCCCTTTTGGATTACTAGCAAAATTTCAAACGGTCCTCGCTGTGGCGTCAGGGCATAATTATAGATCTGATTCTTTCGTAGGGTCAAAAAATACTGTATGGAAGTCACCAAGACCGAATTTCTGATCTGATTCAGCGGTACGACCCATACTCAGTTCTTTCTCCGAATCAGTGAACATACCCCTTTGGAAATACTAGCAAAATTTCGAACGGTCTGCGCGGTGGCGTTAGGGCATAATTATTGATCCGATTCTTTTGTAGGGTCAAAAAATAGTGTATGGAGGTCACCAAGACCGAATTTCTGATCTGATTCAGCAGTTCGACCCATACTCAGTTTTATCTCCGGATCACTGAACATACCCTTTTTGCAATACTAGCAAAATATCAAACGGTCCGCGCGGTGGCGTTTGGGAATAATTATTGATCCGATTCTTTCACTAGGTCAAAAAATATTGTATGGAGGTCACCAAGACCCAATTTCTGATCTGATTCAACGGTTCGACCCATACTTAGTTTTTTCTCCGGATCACTGAACATACCCTTTTGGCAATACTGACAAAATTTCGAACGGGCCGCATGGTGGCGTCAGGGCATAATTATTGATCCGATTCTTTCGTAGGGTCAAAAAATAGTGTATGGAGGTCACCAAGACCGAATTTCTGATCTGATTCAGCGGTTCGACCCATACTCAGTTTTATCTCCGGATCACTGAACATACCCTTTTTGCAATACTAGCAAAATATCAAACGGTCCGCGCGGTGGCGTTTGGGAATACTAGCAAAAATTTCGAACGGTCTGCGCGGTGGCGTTAGGGCATAATTATTGATCCGATTTTTTCACAGGGTCAAAAAATAATGTATGGAGGTCACCAAGACCGAATTTCTGATCTCATTCAGCGGTTCGACCCATACTTAGTTTTTTCTCCGGATCACTGAACATACCCTTTTGGCAATACTGAAATAATTTCGAACGGGACGCGTGGTAGCGTCAGGGCATAATTGTTGATCTGATTCTTTCGTAGGGTCAAAAAATATTGTATGGAGGTCACCAAGACCGAATTTCTGATCTGATTCAGCTTTTCGACCCATACTCAGTTTTTTCTCCAGATCAGTGAACATACCCCTTTGGCAATACAGGCAAAAATTCGAACGGGCCGCGTTGTGGCGTCAAGGCATAATTATTGATCCGATATTCTTTCGTTGGGTCAAAAAATATTGTATGGAGGCCACCAAGAC
Organism: Bidens hawaiensis; assembly: GCF_021521415.1. NCBI lineage: Eukaryota > Viridiplantae > Streptophyta > Magnoliopsida > Asterales > Asteraceae > Bidens > Bidens hawaiensis. The sequence goes on from NW_027492052.1 coordinate 632,382, forward strand.
CGAATTTCTGATCTGATTCAACGGTTCGATCCATACTTTGTTTTTTCTCCGGATCACTGAACATACCCTTTTGGCAATACTGACAAAATTTAGAACGGGCCGCATGGTGGCGTCAGGGCATAATTATTGATCCGATTCTTTCGTAGGGTCAAAAAATACTGTATGGAGGTCACCAAGACCGAATTTCTGATCTGATTCAGCGATTCGACACATACTCAGTTTTTTCTCCGGTTCAGTGAAGATACCCCTTTGTCAATACTAGCAAAATTTCGAACGGTCCGCGCAGTGTCGTCAGGGCATAATTAAAGATCCGATTCTTTCGTAGGGTCAAAAAATACTGTATGGAGGTCACCAAGACAGAATTTCTGATCTGATTCAGCGGTACGACCCATACTCAGTTTTTTCTCCTGATCAGTGAACATACCCCTTTGAAAATACCGGCAAAATTTTGAACGCTCTGCGCGGTGGCGTTAGGGAATAATTATTGATCCGATTCTTTCACTGGGTCAAAAAATATTGTATGGAGGTCACCAAGACCCAATTTCTGATCTGATTCAACGGTTTGACCCATACTTAGTTTTTTCTCCGGATCACTGAACATACCCTTTTGGCAATACTGACAAAATTTCAAACGGGCCGCTTGGTGGCGTCAGGGCATAATTATTGATCCGATTCTTTCGTAGGGTCAAAAAATACTGTATGGAGGTCACCAAGACCGAATTTCTGATCTGATTCAGCGATTCGACACATACTCAGTTTATTCTCCGGATCAGTGAACTTACCCCTTTGGCGATACTAGCAAAATTTCGAACGGTCCGCGCGGTGGCGTTAGGGCATAATTATTGATCCGATTCTTTCACTGGGTCAAAAAATATTGTATGGAGTTCACCAAAACCGAATTTCTGATCTAATTCAACGGTTCGACCCATACTTAGTTTTTTCTCCGGATCACTAAACATACCTTTTTGGCAATACTGGCAAAATTTCGAACCGGACGCGTAGTGGCGTCAGGGTATAATTGTTGATCTAATTCTTTTCTTAGGGTCAAAAGATATAGTATGGAGGTCACCAAGATCGAATTTCTAACCGATTCAGCGGTTCGACACATACTCAGTTTTTTCTCCGGATCAGTGAACATACCCTTTGGCAATACTGGTAAAATTTCGAATGGGCCGCGTGGTTGAGTCAGGGCATAATTATTGATCCGATTATTTCGTAGGGTCAAAAAATATTGTATGGAGGTCACAAAGACCGAATTTCTGATCCGATTAAGCGGTTCGACCCATACTCAGTTCTTTTTCCGGATCACTGAACATACCCTTTTTGCAATACTAGCAAAATATCAAACGGTCTGCGCGGTGGCGTTAGGGCATAATTATTGATCCGATTCTTTCACCGGGTCAATAAATATTGTATGGAGGTTACCAAGACCCAATTTCTGATCTGATTCAACGGTTCGACCCATACTTAGTTTTTTCTCCGGATCACTGAACACACCCTTTTGGCAATACTGACAAAATTTCGAACGGGCCGCATGGTGGCGTCAGGGCATAATTATTGATCTGATTCTTTCGTAGGGTCAAAAAATACTGTATGGAGATCACCAAGACCGAATTTCTGATCTGATTCAGCGATTCGACACATACTCAGTTTTTTCTCCAGATCAGTGAACATACCCCTTTGGCAATACTAGCAAAATTTTGAACGGTCCGCGCGGGTGGCGTTAGGGCATAATTATTGATCCGATTCTTTCACAGGGTCAAAAAATATTGTACGGAGGTCACCAAGACCGAATTTCATATCTCATTCAACGGTTCGACCCATACTTAGTTTTTTCTCCTGATCACTGAACATACCCATTTGGCAATACTGAAAAAATTTCGAACGGGACGCATGGTGGCGTCAGGGCATAATTATTGATCTGATTCTTTCGTAGGGTCAAAAAATATTGTATGGAGGTCACCAAGACCGAATTTCTGATCTGATTCAGTGTTTCGACCCATACTCAGTTTTTTCTCCGGATCAGTGAACATACCCCTTTGGCAATACATGAAAAAATTCAAACGGGCCGCGTTGTGGCGTCAAGGCATAATTATTGATCCGATATTCTTTCGTTGGGTCAAAAAATATTGTATGGAGGTCACCAAGACCGAATTTCTGATCTGATTCAACGGTTCGACCCATACTTTGTTTTTCTCCGGATCACTGAACATACCCTTTTGGCAAAACTGACAAAATATAGAACGGGCCGCATGGTGGCGTCAGGGCATAATTATTGATCCGATTATTTCGTAGGGTCAAAAAATACTGTATGGAGTTTACCAAGACCGAATTTCTGATCTGATTCAGCGATTCGACACATACTCAGTTTTTTCTCCGGTTCAGTGAACATACCCCTTTGTCAATACTAGCAAAATTTCGAACGGTCCGCACGGTGGCGTCAGGGCATAATTATAGATCCGATTCTTTCGTAGGGTCAAAAAATACTGTATGGAGGTCACCAAGACTGAATTTCTGATCTGATTCAGCGGTACGACCCATACTCAGTTTTTTCTCCGGATCAGTGAACATACCCCTTTGAAAATACTAGCAAAATTTCGAACGCTCTGCGCGGTGGCGTTAGGGCAAAATTATTGATCCGATTCTTTCATTGGGTCAAAAAATATTGTATGGAGGTCACCAAGACCGAATTTCTGATCTGATTCAACGGTTCGACCCATACTTAGTTTTTTCCCCGGATCATTGAACATACCCTTTTGGCAATACTGACAAAATTTCGAACGGGACGCGTGGTGGCGTCAGGGCATAATTATTGATCTGATTCTTTCGTAGGGTCAAAAAATATTGTATGGAGGTCACCAAAACCAAATTACTGATCCGATTCAGTGGTTCAACCTATACTTAGTTTTTTCTCCGGATCAGTGAACATACCCATTTGGCAATACTGGAAAAACTTCGAACGGGCAGCGTGGTGGAATCAGGGCATAATTATTGATTTGATTCTTTTGTAGGGTCAAAAAATATTGTATGGAGGTCAACAAGACCGAATTTCTGATTTGATTCAGCGGTTCGACCCACACTCAGTTTTTTCTCCGGATCAGTGAACATACCCCTTTGGCAAAACTGGCATACGTTTGAACAGGCCGCGTGGTGGAGTCAGGACATATTTATTGATCCGATTCTTTCGTAGGGTCAAAAAATATTATATGTAGGTCATCAAGACCGAATTTGTAATCCGATTCAGCGGTTCGACCCATACTCAGTTTTTTCTCCGGATTAGTGAACATACCTCTTTGACAATACTGGTAAAATTTCGAACGGATCACGCGGTGGCGTTAGGGCATATTTAATGATCCGATTATTTCGTAGGGCCGCGTGGTGGGATCAGTGAACATACCCCTTTGATAATACTGGTAAAATTTCGAATGGGCCGCGTGGTGGAATCAGGGCATAATTATTGATCCGTTTATTTCGTAGGGTCAAAAAATATTGTATGGAGGTCACAAAGACCGAATTTCTGATCCGATTCAGCGGTTCGACCCATACTCAGTTTTTTCTCTGGATCAGTGAACATACCCCTTTGGCAATACAGGCAAAATATCGAACGGGACGCGTTATGGCGTCAGGGCATAATTATTGATCCGATTCTTTCGATGAGTCAAAAAATATTGTATGGAGGTCACCAAGACCGAATTTCGGATCCGATTCAGCGGTTCGACCCATACTCAGTTTTTTCTCCGGGTTAGTGAACATACCCCTTTGGAAATACTAGCAAAATTTCGAACGGTCCGCGTGGTGGCGTCAGGGCATAATTATTTATCCGATTCTTTCATGGGGTTAAAAAATATTGTATGGAGGTCACCAAGACCGAATTTCTGATCTGATTCAATGGTTCGACCCATACTTAGTTTTTCATCGGATCACTTAACATACCCTTTTGATAATAATGACAAAATTTCGAACGGGACGCGTGGTGGCGTCAGGGCATAATTATTGATACGATTCTTTCGTAGGGTTAAAAAATATTGTATGGAGGTCAACAAGACCGAATTTCTAATCCGATTCAGCGGTTAGACCCATACTCTGTTTTTTCTCCGGATCAGTGAACATACCCCTTTGGCAATACTGGAAAAATTTCGAATGGGCCGCGTGGTGGCGTCAGGGCATAATTATTGATCCGATTATTTCGTAGGGTCAAAAAATATTGTATGGAGGTCACAAAGACCAAATTTCTGATCCGATTCAGCGGTCGCCCCATACTCAGTTTTTTCTCCGGATCAGTGAACATACCCCTTTGGCAATTCTTGCAAAATTTCGAACGGGCCGTGTGGTGGCGTCAGGGCATAATTATTGATCTGATTATTTCGTAGGGTCAAAAAATATTTTATATAGGTCACCGTGCATGAATTTCTGATCCGATTCAGCGGTTCGACCCATTCTCCGTTTTTTCTCCGGATCCGTGAACATACCCCTTTGGCAATACTTGCAAGAATACGAACGGGCAGCGTGGTGGCGTCATGGCATAATTATTTATCCAGTTCTTTCGTAGGGTCAAAAGATATTATATGTAGGTCACCAAGACAGAATTTCTGATCTGATTCAGCGGTTCGACCCATACTCAGTTTTTTCTCCGGATCAGTGAACATACCCCTTTGGCAATACTGGAAAATTTTGAACGGTCCGCGTGGTGGCGTCTGGGCATAATAAATGATCCGATTCTTCCGAAGGGTCAAAAAATATTGTATGGAGGTCACCAAGACCGAATTTCGGATCCGATTCAGCGGTTCGACCCATACTCAGTTTTTTCTCCAGATCAGTGAACATACCCCTTTGGAAATACTAGCAAAGTTTCGAACGGTCGCGCGGTGGCGTTAGGACCTAATTATTGATCTGATTCTTTCATTAGTTCAAAAAATATTGAATGGAGGTCACCAAGACTGAATTTCTGATCTGATTCAACGGTTCGACCCATACTCAGTTTTTTCTCCGGATTAGTGAACATACCCCTCTGACAATACTGCTAAAATTTCGAACGGACCACGTGGTGGCGTTAGGGTATATTTAATGATCCGATTATTTCGTAGGGTCAAAAAATATTGTATGTAGGTCACCAAGACCAAATTTATGATCCGATTTAGCGGTTCGACCCATACTCAGTTTTTTCTCCGGATCAGTGAACATACCCTTTTGGCAATACTGGCAAACGTTTGAACAGGCCGTGTGGTGGAGTCAGGGCATATTTATTGATCCGATTTTTCATAGGGTCAAAAAATATTATATGGAGGTCATTAAGACCGAGCTTTTATCCGATTCAGCGGTTCGACCCATACTCAGTTTTTTCTCCGGATCAGTGAACATACCCATTTGGCAATACTAGTAAGATTTCGAACGGGCCGCGTGGTGGCGTCAGGGCATAATTATTGATCCGATTCTTACGTAGGGTCAAAAAATACTGTATGGAGGTCACCAAGACCGAATTTCTGAACTGATTCAGCGGTTCGAGCCATACTTCGTTTTTTCTCCGGATCAGTGAACAAACCCCTTTGGCAGTACTAGCAAAATTTCGAACGGTCCGTGCGGTGGCGTTAGGGCATAATTATTGATCCGATTCTTTCACTGGGTTAAAAAATATTGTATGGAGGTCACCAAGACCGAATTTCTGATCCGATTCAGCGGTTCGACCCATACTGAGTTTTTTCTCCGGATCAGTGAACATACCCATTTAGAAATACTGGCAAAATTTCAAACGGTCCGCGCGGTGGCGTTAGGGCATAATTATTGATCCGATTCTTTCATTGGGTCAAAAAATATTGTATGGAGTTAACTAAGACCGAATTTCTGACCTGATTCAACGGTTCGACCCATACTTAGTTTTTCCCTGGATCACTGAACATACCCTTTTGGCAATACTGACAAAATTTTGAACGGGACGTATGGTGGCGCCAGGGCATAATTATTGATCTGATTCTTTCGTAGGGTCAAAAAATATTGTATGGAGGTCACCCAGACCGAATTTCTAATCCGATTCAGCGGTTTGACCCATACTCAGTTTATTCTCCTGATCAGTGAACATACCCCTTTGGCAATACTGGTAAAATTTTGAATGGGCCGCGTGGTGGCGTCAGGGCATAATTATTGATCCGATTATTTCGTAGGGTCAAAAAATATTGTTTGGAGGTCACAAAGACCAAATTTCTGATCCGATTCAGCGATCGTCCCATACTCAGTTTTTTCTCCGGATCAGTGAACATACCCCTTTGGCAATCCTTGCAATACTTCGAACGGGCAGCGTGATGGCGTCTGGGCATAATTATTGATCCGACTCTTTCGTAGGGTAAAAAAATATTGTATGGAGGTCACCAAGACCGAATTTTTAATCCGATTCAGCGGTTCGACCCATACTCAGTTTTTTCTCCGGATCAATGAACATACCCCTTTGGCAATACAGGCAAAATTTCGAACGGGCCGTGTTGTGGCGTCAAGGCATAATTATTGATCCGATTATTTCGTAGGGTCAAAAAATATTTTATATAGGTCACCATGCACGAATTTCTTATCCGATTCAGCTGTTAGACCCATAATCAGTTTTTTCTCCGGATCCGTGAACATATCCCTTTGGCAATACTTGCAAGACTTCGAATAGGCAGCGTGGTGGAGTCATGGCATAATTATTAATCCAATTCTTTCGTAGTGTCAAAAAATATTATATGTAGGTCACCAAGAAAGAATTTCTGATCTGATTCAGCGGTTCGACCCATACTCAGTTTTTTCTCCGGATCAGTGAACATACCCCTTTGGCAATACTGGCAAAATTTCGAACGGTCCGATTGGTGGCGTCAGGGCATAATTAATGATCCGATTCTTCCGAAGGGTCAAAAAATATTGTATGTAGGTCACCAAAACCGAATTTCTGATCCGATTCAGTGGTTCGACCGATACTTAGTTTTTTCTCCGGATCAGTGAATATACCCATTTGTCAATACTGGAAAAACTTCGAACGGGCAGCGTGGTGGAGTCAGGGCATAAATATTGATCCGATTCTTTCGTTGGCTAAAAAAATAATGTATGGAGGTCACCAAGACCGAATTTAAGATCCGATTCCGCGGTTCGACCCATACTCAGTTTTTTCTCCGATCAGTGAACGTACCCATTTTGAAAAACTAGTAAAATTTAGAACGGTTCGCGCGGTGGCGTTAGGGCATAATTTTTGATCCGATTATTTCACTGGGTCAAAAAATATTGTATGGAGGTCACCAAGACCGAATTTCTGATCTGATTCAATGGTTTGACCCATACTTAGTTTTTTTCCAGATCACGAAACGTACCCTTTTGGCAATACTGACAAAATTTCGAACGGGACGCGTGGTGGCGTCAGGGCATAACTCTTGATCCGATTATTTCGTAGAGTCAAAAAATACTGTATGGAGGTCACAAAGACCGAATTTCTAATCTGATTCATCGGTTCCACCCATACTCAATTTTTTCTCCGGATCAGTGAACATACCCCTTTGGCAGTACTAGCAAAATTATTAACGGGCCGAATTGTGGCGTCAAGTCATAATTATTGATCCGATTCTTTCGTTGGGTCAAAAAATATTGTATGGTGGTCACCAAGACCGAATTTCTGATCCGATTCAGCGGTTCGACCCATACTCAGTTTTTTCTCCGAATCAGTGAACATACCCCTTTGGCAATACATGCAAAATTTCGAACTGTCCGCGTGGTGGCGTCAGGGCATAATTATTGATCTGATTCTTTCGTAGGGTCAAAAAATAGTGTATGGAGGTCACCAAGACCGAATTTCTGATCGTTTCAGCGGTTCGACCCATACTCAGTTTTTTCTCCAGATCAGTGAACATACCCACTTGGCAATACTGGTAAAATTTCTAACGGGCCGCGTGGTGGCGTCAGGGCATAATTATAGATCCTATTCTATCGTAGGGTCGAAAAATACTGTATGGAGGTCACCAAGACCGAATTTCTGATCGGATTCAGCGGTTCGACCCATTATTAGTTATTTCTCCGGATCAGTGAAAATACCCCATTAGCAAAACTAGCAAAATTTCAAATGGTACGCGCGGTGGCGTTAGGGCATAATTATTGATCCGATTCATTCACTGGGTCAAAAAATATTGTATGGAGGTCACCAAGACCAAATTTCTGATCTGATTCAACGGTTCGACCCATACTTAGTTTTTTCTCCGGATCACTGAGCATACCCTTTTGGCAATACTGATAAAATTTCGAACGGGGTGCATGGTGGCTTCAGGGCATAATTATTGATCTGATTCTTTCGTAGGGTCAAAAAATACTGTATGGAGGTCACCAAGACCGAATTTCTGATCTGATTCAGCGATTCGACACATACTCAGTTTTTTCTCCTGATCAGTGAACATACCCCTTTGGCAATACATGCAAAGTTTCGAACGGTCCGCGCGGTGGCGTTAGGGCATGATTATTGATCCGATTCTTTCACTGGGTCAAAATATATTGTATGGAGGTCACCAAGATCGAATTTCAGATCTGATTCAACGGTTCGACCCAAACTTAGTTTATTCTCCGGATCACTAAACATACCCTTTTGGCAATACTGACAAAATTTCAAACGGGACGCGTGGTGGCGTCAGGGCATAATTATTGATCTGATTCTTTCGTAGGGTCAAAAAATAGTGAATGGAGGTCAACAAGACCGAATTTCTGATCTGATTCAGCGGTTCGACCCATACTCAGTTTTTTCTCCGGATCACTGAACATACCCTTTTGGCAATACTAGCAAAATATCAAACGGTCCGCGTGGTGGCGTTAAGGCATAATTATTGATCAGATTTTTTCACTGGGTCAAAAAATATTGTATGGAGGTCACCAAGACCGAATTTCTGATCTGATTCAACGGTTCGACCCATACTTAGTTTTTTCTCCGGATCACTGAACATACCCTTTTGGCAATACTGACAAAATTTCGAACTGTCCGCGTGGTGGCGTCAGGGCATAATTATTGATCTGATTCTTTCGTAGGGTCAAAAAATTGTGTATGGAGGTCACCAAGACCGAATTTCTGATCGTTTCAGCGGTTCGACCCATACTCAGTTTTTTCTCCAGATCAGTGAACATACCCATTTGGCAATACTGGTAAAATTTCTAACTGGCCACGTGGTGGCGTCAGGGCATAATTATAGATCCTATTCTTTCACTGGGTTAAAAAAAATTGTATGGAGTTCACCAAAACCGAATTTCTGATCTAATTCAACGGTTCGACCCATACTTAGTTTTTTCTCCGGATCACTAAACATACCCTTTTGGCAATACTGACAAAATTTCGAACCGGACGCGTAGTGGCGTCAGGGTATAATTATTGATCTGATTCTTTCTTAGGGTCAAAAGATATAGTATGGAGGTCACCAAGACCGAATTTCTAACCGATTCAGTGGTTCGACCCATACTCAGTTTTTTCTACGGATCAGTGAACATACTTCTTTTGCAATACTGGTAAAATTTCGAATGGGCCGCGTGGTGGAGTCAGGGCATAATTATTGATCCGATTATTTCGTAGGGTCAAAAAATATTGTATGGAGGTCACAAAGACCGAATTTCTGATCCGATTCAGCGGTTCGACCCATACTAAGTTTTTTCTCCGAATCACTGAACATACCCATTTGGCAATACTGGTAAAATTTCGAACGGGCCGCGTGGTGGCGTCAGGGCATAGTTATTTATCCGATTCTTTCATAGGGTCAAAAAATACTGTATGGAGGTCACCAAGACCGAATTTCTGATCTGATTCAGCGGTTCGACCCATACTCAGTTTTTTCTCCGGATTAGTGAACATACCCCTTTGGCAATACTAGCAAAATTTCAAATGGTCCGCGCGTTGGCGTTAGGGCATAATTATTGATCCGATTCTTTCACTGTGTCAAAAAATATTGTATGGAGGTCACCAAGAACGAATTTCTGATCTGATTCAACGGTTCGACCCATACTTAGTTTTTTCTCCGGATCACTAAACATACCCTTTTGGCAATTCTGACAAAATTTCGAACGGGACGCGTGGTGGCTTCAGGGCATAATTATTGATCTGATTCTTTCGTAGGGTCAAAAAATATTGTATGGAGGTCACCAAGACCGATTTTCTGATCTGATTCAGCGGTTCGACCCATACTCAGTTTTTTCTCCGGATTAGTGAACATACCCCTTTGTAAATACAGGCAAAATTTCGAACGGGCCGAATTGTGGCGTCAGGGCATAATTATTGATCTGATTATTTCGTGGGGTTAAAAAAAATATTGTATGGAGGTCACCAAGACCGAATTTCTGATCCGATTCCGCGGTTCGACCCATACTAAGTTTTTTCTCCGGATTAGTGAACATACCCCTTTGGAAATACTAGCAAAATTTCGAACGGTCTGCGCGGTGGCGTTAGGGCATAATTATTGATCCGATTCTTTCATTGTGTCAAAAAATATTGTATGGAGGTGACAAAGACCGAATTTCTGATCTGATTCAACGGTTCGACCCATACTTAGTTTTTTCTCCGGATCACTGAACATACCCTTTTGGCATACTGACAAAATTTCGAACGGGACGCGTGGTGGCGTCAGGGCATAATTATTTATCTGATTCTTTCATAGGGTCAAAAAATATTGTATGGAGGTCACAAAGACTGAATTTCTAATCCGATTCAGCGGTTCGACCCATACTCAGTTTTTTCTCTGGATCAGTGAACATACCCCTTTGGCAATACTGGTAAAATTTAGAAAGGGCCGAATTGTGGCGTCTGTTGGTGCATAAATGTCAGTAGTTCATATGTCTAGTGTCTGTAATCGAGTCTGTAATATTGTTTATGTATTTGTTTGTTTAAAGCGAAGTTGTTGACAAGTTCGCTTAGGCGAACTTGTTAACCAAGCGAAGTTGTTGACAAGTTCGCCTAGGCGAACTTGTTGAACAAGCGAAGTTATGGACAACTTCGCCTGAGCCGAAGTTGTCGTGTATTTATATAGGTTACGGATTATGGTTTTGCAAGTGGTTAAGTTACGGGTAATTCAGTGAGTCAAGTGACGTGAGGTCGAGAGTCTGTAAGAATCACGTGTTGAGTTATTAATATAACGTGTGTTTTGTTCGTATCGTGTTCGTGTGTTCGTGTGCTTGTGTTCTACGTCCGTAACGATCTACACAGGGATTCCGCACCTGTGTATATCGGGATATCTCGTGTGATCCGTCCAGGGAACCTACAATTGGTATCAGAGCTTTTGCTCGATTGTGTGGTTCGGGATATTCACGCGGGTGTAGAATTCATCCCATTTCGACTATTCACGGGACGAGTTTTTGGTGTTTTTGCTCATTCTAGCCTCCTACCAGTGTGTTCAAGCCTTTAAACCGTCAAAAACGTCGTTAAAATCCGATTTCAGATCTGCAGAAAGTTTGAGTTCGTCAGGCGAAGTTGCTGTTCATCAGGCGAAGTTGTCGTCAGGATACGTAGGGTTTCGGCGAAGATATAAGGAGAAGCGAAGTTATTTACAACTTCGCCTACCTCCTCAACTTCGCCTAACTCAGCGAAGTTCTCATCAAGTTCGCCTAGCTCAGCGAATTTGTCTTCAAGTTCGCCTACTTTCTAAGTTCGCTTACCCTAAGCGAAGTTATTCTCAACTTCGCCCAGTCACGCGAATTTAAGAAACATCCAGCGAAGTTATTACTTAAGCGAAGTTATCCCTAACTTCGCCTACAGTACTGTTCAGAGGAATTTTTTTTAACTTCGCCTACTCAGAATTTTTCGGGTTTCTTAGTCTTCAAGAAGGATGTCGTCGATCAACATTTCGGAGCTTGTAAAGATGGAAGTTGAAGCGGGGTCAGCTACAAAGGCCCCAAGGTTGCTGAAGGGAACCGACTTTGTCGCGTGGAAGGATCGGTTCATACAATACGTTAAGTACCAGGATGCGAAAATGTGGGTATGCATCCAAGATGGATATATTCCACCAGTCATGGAGTATGAGGGTCGAGACCAAATCAAGAAATACAGTAAAATGGAAGAGGAGGAGAAAAAGATGTATGAAGCCGAAAGCAAGGCTCATGCTGCAATCACAATGGCTCTTCCACAGGAGATCCTCCATACATTCAGAAAGTATACATCAGCTAGAGAGCTTTGGGAAGCTCTTGAGAACAGATTTGAAGGGAATGTCGGTATTCGGGCGTCAAAGATAAAGTTGCTCAAAACTCAATTTTCAGTCTTTAAGTACTTGAAGAACGAATCTCTTGATGATATTATCACTCGATATTATCATCTAATGATTGAATTAAGTAACTACTCCATTTCCTACCGAGAAGAAGAGATTGTGGAAAAGCTTCTCGATGCCCTCCCACCAAAATGGGAGATGTATACTGTGCTGATGAGGGAAGACAAGGACTTCCCTACTTATGATCTTGAAACCACTGTCAACAAGCTCAGAACTTTTGAGCTTAATATGGTAAGAAAAGAAACATCTATGGATCAGGTTCAAGATCCAGGCATGTACGGTGCTAAAGTAAACTCAAATTCAAGTTCAAAGACTGATTCTGCCGCCTACTACTCGAAGGGCGAGTCTTGTGACAAGTCTTCACAGGAGGGGCATGTGTCAGTAAACTCAAATGGGGATGTTTGCTTTGTTGCGGGTGGATCAAGTGGTACTCAACAGACAGCAAGCAAGATTAGTGGATCTTCAAGTTCCTCAAGCAATAATTACTCTAAGATGCCAATGAGCGTCAAATCTGCTGAAGAGCAGTTTGGCCTCTATGCTTCGTTTATTGCTTCATATGAAAACTATATTCAAGGAAAGGTGGTTGATCCAGCGATGCTGGATGAAGACTATGACCAGATCGATGCTGATGATCTGGAGGAAATGGATTTACAATGGCAGATGGCCATGATAGTGAGGAGAGTGAAGAAGTTTATGAGAAAGACGGGGAGAAAGTTTGTTGGTGGCAGGCCAGGGTTCGACAAGTCTAAGGTGAGGTGCTATAACTGTCAACAAAACGGGCACTTTGCCAAAGAGTGCAGAAACGAGCGAGTTGAACGTGGTCATGGCCGGTCTGTACAGCACACTAGGAATAGTAAGGAAATAAATGCCATGATGTCCAGAGAAGCAGGTGAATACAACTGGAACCTGCATTCAAATGAAACCAGTGAACAGGCAAATATGGCTAAGGTTGAGAATGAAGAATGTGAGAAAATTACCGGAGAAGAGAAAGCTACTGGTAAGGAAAAAGCTTTCATGGCAGATAACAAGGATCAACTCTCCGAGGTATGTTCTAAACCTATTTGTACTAAATGTGAGAATTTGTCTGAGCAACTTGCTACCATAACTGATCAGTATGTTCGTTTAGATGCTGAATTTAAAACTCTTAAAGAATATCATCACTTTATGAAAGGAAGAGAAAACAGTTACAAAGTTAAAATAAAAGCGTGTGAAAAAGATGTTAAAAGTTTAAAAACAAAACTTGCTGAAAAAATTGAAGTAATTGATCTAAGTTATGAGGTTTTAGAAGAAAAAACTAAACTGATTGCTGAACGAGAAAAGCAGATTGCTGACCACCAGGTGAAAGTGGTGGAACTGAACCGAAAACTTGAGCAGTTCAGAAATTCCTCAGCTATTCTTGATCACCTTGTTAGTGATCAAGGTACCTCTGCGAAGAGGGGAGGAATTGGTTATCACGAGGTTCCACCACCTTATAACCACAATTACACTTTTAACCCTAGTGTTCAGAAATCTGTTGATTTTGAAGTTCCTCAGACAGTTCCAATCAAGGTTACGAGTAAAGAACCAAGTGTTAGTAGTGGCGAAATGAGTTCGCCTGTTTCAAGTGTGAAAATTTCTGTTACGAGTCCAATCTCATCAGATTCGGATAAGATGTCCGAATCGGGTAAGACAAAAGAGAAGGTAGTGTTACCCACTGGTGGAGAAAAAGATAAAACTTATAAAAAGAGTACTCCATTCAACCCGTACGTCCCACCTTATGTGAGATGAACGGCCGGTAACACAGCCTCGACATCCAAAACAACCTTTGAAAAGAAAATGGAGCATAGGTGTTGTTTTAGGTGTAATAAGTTAGGACATCTTGTTGCAGATTGCCATCTGACGCCGAAATTCAGAGGTGTGAGGCCTATTAAAACTGAGCATAAGCCTAATGGTAATTTTAATACTGTTAAAAATGAAAACCCTTCAAAGTTCCGAAATGTAACTAATTCAGGTTTTCACAGAAACAAACCTCAGTTTAACAATGCTAATAACCAAACCGCAAGATATAATACTTTCAATACACATAGGTTTGGAAGGCCTCACACTCAATTTCCAAGGAGATTTCCTAATAGGACTGACAGGAATTATCCAGATGCTAACTTTGGAAAGCAGAAGTACGGGATGTATAGATCCAAGACCAATTGGTCTTGGGTCCCTAGATTCTAATCCTTTGCTTTATTGTGCAGGAACAGTTGAACAGGGCTGCCCACAGTCTTTGGATTGTAGATAGCGGCTGTTCCCGGCATATGACGGGTAACAAATACTTGTTGCACGACTTAAAACCTGTTCAAGGAGCGAGAGTTAGCTTTGCCGGTGAAAGTGGAGGCAGAATTACTGGAAGAGGAACGGTGTCCAATGGAAAAATGACTCTTGAGAATGTGAACTTTGTAGAAGAATTGAAGCACAATCTGCTAAGTGTGTCGCAGATTTGTGATAAGGAGTACACTGTTCATTTCACGAAGAATGAAGCGATCGTGTTGAAGCCTGGTTTTCAGATACCAGACGAGTGGATAGTGATGAAAGCTCCACGTGATACAAATACTTATGTAATGGATATGAGGTCTACTGAAATGGCCACGGAAGAATCACGTTTAATGACGAAAGCAAGCGAATCGGAATCCGAACTGTGGCACAGGAGGATGGGGCACATTCATCTTCGGATGATGAACCACATTGTCAGGAATGGACTTGTGATGGGCGTTCCCTTAGAAAGTTTTAACTTTGAAGACAAATGTATTGCATGCTAGAAGGGAATGCAACACAAGAAATCCCATCTCACCAAGAAGGTCAACTCTATTGCCAGTACTCTAGAACTGCTTCACATGGATCTCTTCGGTCCCGTGAATGTAAAAAGTCTAGGAGGTACTTCTTACTGCTTGGTGATCACTGATGACTACTCGCGATATTCGTGGGTATATTTTCTGAAATCGAAAGATGAGACGGCTCAAATGGTGAAGAATTTGATTACCAAAGTTGAGAACGTCATGGGTAAAACAGTTAAGTTCATCAGGAGTGACAATGGAACGGAGTTCAAGAATTTTGAAATGGAGATCTTCTGTCTTCAGAAAGGAATTGAACACCAATACAGCGCTCCGTATACTCCGCAACAGAATGGAGTGGCTGAAAGGAAGAACCGAACTTTAATTGAAGGAGCCAGAACTATGCTGGCAGATTCGAAGCTTCCTGTGATGTTCTGGGCCGAAGCAGTTGCTACAGCCTGCTATGTTCTGAATAGAGTGTTAACTGTTAAGAAACTTGGTAAAACGTGTTACGAGCTTATGCATGGAAGGAAGCCCAACTTGAGTGGTCTTGAACCATTCGGGTCCCCTTGTTCGATCTTGAAGACAAATTCTAAATTTGGCGAAGTAGCCGATGAAGGAATATTAGTCGGTTATGTTGTTGGTACTCCCAACAGACGTGTCTTCAATACTTCGACTTGCTAGGTGGAGGTGGTGTGTAACACCGACATCACAAGTTACCAACCGCCAAAACCTAGCAATGGACCTGCTGAGCTTTTCGACTATGTTAAGCTTTTTAAGTCGTTTAACATACCGGATTTGGAAA
The DNA here is from genome assembly GCF_021521415.1 of Bidens hawaiensis. NCBI lineage: Eukaryota > Viridiplantae > Streptophyta > Magnoliopsida > Asterales > Asteraceae > Bidens > Bidens hawaiensis. The sequence goes on from NW_027492052.1 coordinate 648,209, forward strand.
TTTCTGAAGAAGAAGAAAGAGTTGCGACGAAGATGATACTCGATGAGGAAGAAAATCTATTGCAAAGACAGCTGATTGATAAAAGTCAACCTTTCTCATCAAACACTATCGGTACCCCTGCTGCCTCAGTTGAAGAAGAATTTATCAATCCTTTTCATTCTCAGCATGAAACAACCATTGACGAGATCTCTTCTAATTTGGAAGATAATTTGCATGTCGGTTCTGTTCCGACCACGAAAATTCATAAAGATCACCCTTTGGATAATGTGATTGGTGATGTGTCCTCGGGTGTACAAACAAGAAGTAGCTTGAATGAGCACACCTGTGTTTATACAAGCATTAAAGAGACAGGAATAATCAATGAATGCCTGTACACCTGCTTTATGAGCCAGATTGAACCGAAGAATTATCAAATGGCTTTAAAGGACAGCTCTTGGGTCGAAGCCATGCAAGAAGAGTTGGCTCAATTCGAGAAGATGGAAGTTTGGACTTTGGTTGAAAAACCAAAGAATGTGCATGCGATAGGCACCAAATGGGTGTTTAAGTGCAAGAGAGATGATAAGGGGATTATTATAAGAAACAAGGCGAGGCTAGTCGTTAAAGGTTTTAATCAACAAGAGGGGATTGATTATAACGAAGTTTCGCTCCTGTCGCCAGGTTGGAAGCCATAAGATTGTTTTTAGCGTTTGCTGCTTATGAAAAGATGAAGGTGTTTCAGCTAGATGTGAAGAGTGCGTTTTTGAATGGGAAAGTTGATGAGGTTGTGTATGTTGAGCAACCTCCGGGTTTTCTTGACCCAGACTTTCCAGATCACGTGTACAGGTTGAGTAAGGCGTTGTATGGATTACATCAGGCACCTCGTGCCTGGTATTCAACTTTATCGGATTACTTGCTCGAGAATGGTTTTGAAAGAGGGAAAATTGATAGCACGTTGTTCTTCAAAAGAGATGGAAGCGACTTCCTGCTGGTACAAGTCTACGTGGATGACATTATATTTGCTGCGTCAAAAGTCTCCATGTGTCAGGAGTTTGAAGCCGTCATGAAGAAAAGGTTTGAAATGAGTGCTATGGGTGAACTAACTTTCTTTCTAGGATTGCAGGTTGATCAGAAGAAGGACGGGATGTTCATTCATCAGACGAAGTATGTTCATGATGTGCTCAAGCGCTTCAAGATGGAGGACAGTTCTCCATATGATACTCCAATCTGCGTCAATCACAAATTGGGTGCTGAAGTAGACGGTGATGCAGATGTGGACCCAACTCAATATCGGGCAATAATAGGTTCTTTAATGTACTTAACTGCATCTAGGCCTGATATAATGTTTGCTGTTTGTCTTTGTGCACGTTTTCAGGCAAATCCAAAAGAATCTCATTTGAAAGGTGCAAAGAGGATACTGCGGTATCTCAAGGGCAAGCCGAAGCTGGGGTTGTCGTACCCGAGAGGAGGAGACTTGGAGCTGGTCGCTTACACAGATTCTGATTATGGAGGGTGCAATCAGAGTCGGAAGTCAACAACAGGAGGATGTCAGTTTCTTGGTGGCAGATTGGTGTCGTGGCAATGCAAGAAGCAGACTTCAGTCGCAATTTCAATCTGTGAGGCAGAATACATGGTAGCATCCAACTGCTGCTCTCAGGTTCTTTGGATTCAACAACAGTTGCGCGACTATGGTCTGAATTTCCTACTTACTCCTATTTGCATTGATAACACAGCTGCTATCTCAGTAACTAACAATCCCGTGAAACATAGTAAAACTAAACACATTGACATACGTCATCATTTCATACGGGATTGTGCTGAGAAGAAACTGATAATGCTTGAAAAAGTGGATACGCTTGATAATTTCGCTGATTTATATACTAAAGCGTTTGACAAATCCAGATTTCAAAACCTTATTGAACTGAATGGGATGATCAATCCCGAGTAACCATGCTTTTCTTGTGATATTTAAAAAAAAAAAAAAGTCACTAATCGCTTAAAAATATGTCGGTTACATCAGTTTGAAGGACTTGTCTTCGGATATGTTTTGGTCATCATTTTCTACTTGTAGATTTTGAGGATAGCCATTAACCAGATTACTGATAGTGACCGGGGCGGTTTATGATGAGTTTTTCATTATTTCGCTTAAAATTAGTATGTGGTCGGTCCAGCTGATCCATTGGATCTTCGGAATAGCCGTTTACCTGGAGACTTTGTTTTGGTCGGGGCGATTAATGTTAAAATTTTGAAAGAACTGGGAAATGAAATTATTTTTCAAGTCTGTTACTTCGTAAGAAGTTCGTTAGCTATGTTTAACAGAAAATTGATCCAACCTTGGAAAATGATAGTTATACTGATTCTGTGTGCTTAATTAGTGAAGTTATTAGGCTTAAAAGGCTTTAGGACAGTCATTGTATGTCATGGTAACTTGTTATGGTGCGTAAAAGTAGACGTGATACAAACTAAATTTACTTGATTTTACGTGGAAACTCCTTAAGAGTTTTGCATGTCTTCATATATATCTTTCCGAATGATAGGCAGAAAAGCGATACCCAGTCATACACGAGCCCATGTGTGTTCTGATTCCCGTGAAGATAGCGTCTCAAGATACTGCAGTGATCCAGATTCGGGACTTGCAGTTAATTTCTACTTTGAAGTCTATGTTTATTCGAAAAAAAAAAAAAATTATTTTTGGAGTTATTGAAACATATTAGTGATGACAAAATCAAGACTTCACAATCATTGAGTAAGAGAGAAGAACGGGAAGCAGATCAAGAATACTTACAACTTAATCAGACACTATGGGTCGAGGTCAATTCGGGGTGACTTGGGGAAAGCCAAATACGCTTTGAGAATAGATAGGAGGCATCAAAATCTCTGAGTTGTTGCCCACTTAAATTTTGAGACTTAATCGAACCTAACTCGTATCACAGAAACGATGAAAACCACTTTAAGTTTTACCTGCTTACAACCTGTCTCTATATGTCATAATACGGCTAAACACGGATCTATGTGACAGTCACGTAATTAGTATGATTCCTGTTCGGATCTTTTCTAAAACGTAGCAGTCCCTATCGAGACTGAAATTTGATCCCTTATACTTTAAATTTTTTAAGTTTTTGTACTTAGATAGTTTTATGATTTTTTTAACTGGTTACTTAGAATTGATCATGTCATTTATTTCTTAAAGTGAAGTTTTATAACTTAATTGGAAAATTGTTAAACTTATAAGGTTAAATTTTGTAAATATATAGGCGATGTTGTTGAACAGGCGAAGTTGTGGATAACTTCGCCTAGGCGAAGTTATCCGTAACTTCGCCTGTATAACAGATCCCCTATATAAAGAATACTTAGAGTCAAATTGTTCATTATTCAGCGAACTTATATCCACAGTGTTTTTCACAGCGAACTTACTGATTTCCGGCGAACTTGTTATTTATTCCGATTACGTGTTATTTATTCCCAGTTTTCACACCGATTCAAGGTTCGAAATGCCATTATATCACATAATCAATGTTCATTCAAGCTTCTAAATGTTTGTTTCGACTGGTTTCGAACCCTCGGACCATTGGATTTTGAAACCGAGTTTCATAACTTGTGTTTTTACGTGTTAAGAACTATTCTGATCGTCTAGATAACCTTAACACCATGTTATTTGGAGTCCTTAATCTTCAAACTTATCATAAAATCTCGGATTTTGAATTTTGAATTATCCTTACTGTCGCCGTTTCAGATTCAGGCGAAGTTAGGGTTTAGGCGAAGTTATCCGTAACTTCGCCTGAAGCTTAAGTTCGCCTGAGGCGAAGTTATCCGTAACTTCGCCTGAAACTTAAATTCGCCTCAGGCGATGTTGAGATGAGGCGAAGTTAACATTAACTTCGCCTAGATCATTTTTACTTAATATTAATTAGACGAACTTAAAGCTGAAGCGAAGTTGTTCCCAACTTCGTCTCATCTTTAACTTCGCCTATACAGAGTTTATCACAACTTCGCTCATGGTAACCAGCGAACTTGTGTTATTCATTAACGTTTATCTAATTTGGTTCGTTTGTTGCAGATATGGCTGCGGTAGCTGGTGCTGGAGGTGCAGGAGGAGACGATGGTGATAACCAACGGCAATTTTTACCGGGTCACAATATGTACATCACCCTTGACCCGGAAGCGAGCGGCGTTGAGGATTACCGCGAGATTATTACTTTCCTCATACGCTCGAGGATTTTTCATGCCATCACAAACACTCTGCCGATATCCCTACCAAATATCGAAGACTTTTGGCAGACGGTAGAATACGACTGTCGTGTTGAGCCCCCGGTCATACGAGCGACTGTGAACAATCAACAAGTTCAGTTCAATTCTGAACAGATTCGGGTGGCATTACGATTTGGAGAAGAGACGAGGGACGACCCAACTGAGTTTGTGGCTCCGTTTCGTGATGGAGCGTTTCTCCGAATGGGCTATTCTGGTCCATTAGGCGATACACAGAGACGGAAGGGTTTTCTGCTTGATCAGTGGCGCTTCCTTATGCACGTAATGATAGTTTGCATGTCAGGAAGGAAGGCGAGCACTGACGGTATGGGTGCGACCATGCAGTCCGCAATGACTGCACTGACTTACAATAAATGCTATAGTTTTAGTCAGATGGTCTTTTACGAGATTGACAGACAGAGAAGGGCGATGGCTTGGGAGCGGTTCATTATGTACCCACGTTTCATCCAGATGATATTGAACCATGTGGCTCCGAATCTACCTCAGAGACGACCGATAAGATACGTGGAATCTGTGAGCAAACGTATCTTTGCTCAATGCCGCACTTCGAGTGCGAGGAGCAACTCTGAACGTCGTCCAAGGCATACTCCACTGTTTGGATTTTTAATCAACCCAGAGTATGTTCCTGCTGGTGGGGACGAGTTCAGAGATCCTCAACCGCGACAGGCAAGAGCAACTCAAGCTGCACCTGCTGTGCCTGTTGTGTCGGCTGCAGAGGATATAGATCTTGATGCTGTTTTTGGAGGTCAAGGTTATTTCGATATGGATCAAGTTGAAGAGGTGCAGGTCTCTGCTGCACAAGTTTCGGGTGTGAGTGTTACTAGAGCAGCTACGTCAATGGCTGACTCAGATTTGGATGAGATCATGGATGAGGGGAGACGGTTGATGGTGTCTCGAGAGAGAACTTTTGGGAAGAGAAAGAGAACGGAGGATGATGATGAGTCAGAAGAGGAAGAAGACATACATAAGCTGATAAGACGATCAAGAAGGGAAAGGACAGGTGTTGGCATGGGAGCTGGAGAGACTTCAAGGATGGTACGTTTTGCTCCGGCCGCACTGTCTGATATGTCTATCGTTCCTACTTCTGTACAGGTTACAGGTATAAGCGTTGCGGATGTTCCCGTGGTGGCTACATCATCTGCTAGCATTCCATCTACCACTACTATCCAGACGTCAACTCCGGAGATCGTGTCTCTACCACCTCCAACGTTTAATCAGTCGGTGGTAGCTGCACGATTTGTAGAGTCAACGGTCGTCACTGCTGCAGGGTTATCAGGTATGGTACCACCTGCGGTTACGCCTGCTTCTGATGTCTCGCCTACGCCTATGTCAGACTCAGAGAGAATAACTTCACTAGAGCGGATCGTGGCAGAGCAATCGAAGACTATTCAACGCCTAGTAGAAGCAAATCAACTACAGTCATCCCTCCTGGTTGAGCATGGGAAAATTATAGATGCCTTGAAGGAGTTCTTGGCATCTCAGGGGGAGATGAGCTGTAAGGGCGACGAGCTCAGGACGAAGGAAGAGAAACGACAGAGACGATGATCCCAATGCATCGAAAGATGCAGGTGGTGAGCTGCCAAGAACTTCTCAAGCTCTTGGTACTTCCACAGCTGAGGGGGAGTCTGCCGACGCAGCTGGTGGTTCTGGTGGTGATGATGTGGTGTTAGTTGATGATGACGTGATTGATGCGTTGAAAGAACTTGACGATGATATGTTCAGTGATGATGTGTTATTTGATGAAGATGTGCTGCCGAGTGATGTGATTGAGAAGATCGGTGAGCAGATTGAGATTGAGAATGAGATTGACGAAGGAGAGATAGTAGAGGAAAATGTCGAACATGACATTCCAGAGGTTGAGAAGGCCGATATGGGTGATCAGACGGCAGTTGAAGATACTGAATGGGAGGAGCAGCCGAGGTGGAAGGAAGGATATGCTCAATGGTTCGTTAAAACAAAGAAACCGGCAGTCCCTACCATGTTCAAAAAGAGTTACAATATTAAGGGCTATGCTGAAGCAAAGAAAGGGATTATATGCTGGATTTATGATGAGCAGCTGCGGCTATTCGTGATTAAACGATATGATGGAATTCAGTACCTTAGAAGAATGTTGAGATCGTTAAACACACTGCCTGAATGTGAGGTTAAAGACTTAGCCAGATTGGGGTTGATCAATCGAAGTGATGATAATATGGCTAGAGTCATCGGGAAAATCGTATGGAAAGAGAGCATAAAGGAAAAGAAGTTTGAGCTGTTGAAACCACAGAAAGGGAAACTTGTTGAAGACAAGGATAGAGGTTTGAGAGCTGATGGAAAGCCTTGGATGGTTATGAAGTATAAACCAATCCGGTGCCTTAAAGAAGTACCGATGAAGCTTATGCCTAAGGATGTGCTCAAAGACCTAAAGTGGTGGTTCGTTGATTGTGAGACAGCGGAGGCAGTGATGGAAGATGAGGATGAACAAGAGATTCTTAGAGTTTACGATCCGATGCATCTTGTTAACTTATCGCAAGCTGATCTGAAGATGCTTAACGAGAAAAAGATCTTTTATATTCCAGCTTGGAAGGAAGAAGCAAGAAAGTATCAACGAGTTGTGTCAGTGTGTGTTAGAGAAGGAGTGCACGCGTGAAGATACAGGATTACGAGACAAGAGCTGAAAGATCAAGATATGAAGCTACTGCCAAGGGGGAGTCTGTTGGTGCATAAATGTCAGTAGTTCATATGTCTAGTGTCTGTAATCGAGTCTGTAATATTGTTTATGTATTTGTTTGTTTAAAGCGAAGTTGTTGACAAGTTCGCTTAGGCGAACTTGTTAACCAAGCGAAGTTGTTGACAAGTTCGCCTAGGCGAACTTGTTGAACAAGCGAAGTTATGGACAACTTCGCCTGAGGCGAAGTTGTCGTGTATTTATATAGGTTACGGATTATGGTTTTGCAAGTGGTTAAGTTACGGGTAATTCAGTGAGTCATGTAACGTGAGGTCGAGAGTCTGTAAGAATCACGTGTTGAGTTATTAATATAACGTGTGTTTTGTTCGTATCGTGTTCGTGTGTTCGTGTGCTTGTGTTCTACGTCCGTAACGATCTACACAGGGATTCCGCACCTGTGTATATCGGGATATCTCGTGTGATCCGTCCAGGGAACCTACAGCGTCAGGGCAAAATTATTGATCCGATTCTTTCGTTGGGTTAAAAAAATATTGTATGGAGGTCATCAAGACCGAATTTCTGATCCGATTCAGAGGTTCGACCCATACTCAGTTTTTTCTCCTGATCAGCGAACATACCCCTTTGGAAATACTAGCAAAATTTAAAACGGTCTGCGCGGTGGCGTTAGGGCATAATAATTGATCCGATTCTTTCATTGGGTCAAAAAATATTTTATGGAGGTCACCAAGACCGAATTTCTGATCTGATTCAACGGTTCGACCCATACATAGTTTTTTCTCCGGATCACTGAACATACCCTTTTGGCAATACAGACAAAATTTCGAACGGTCCGCGTGGTGGAGGCAGGGCATAATTATTGATCTGATTCTTTCGTAGGGTCTAAAAATAGTGAATGGAGGTCACCAAGTCCGAATTTCTATTCCGATTCTGCGGTTCGACCCATACTCAGTTTTTTCTCCGGATCAGTGAACATACCCCTTTGGCAATACTAGTAATATTTCGAAAGGGCCGCGTGGTGGCGTCAGGGCATAATTATTGATCCGATTCTTTCGTAGGGTCAAAAAATACTGTAAGGAGGTCACCAAGACCGAATTTCTGATCTGATTCAGCGGTTCGACCCATACTCAGTTTTTTCTCCGGATTAGTGAACATACCCCTTTGGCAATACAAGCAAAATTTCAAATGGTCCGCGCGGTGGCGTTAGGGCATAATTATTGATCCGATTCTTTCACTGTGTCAAAAAATATTGTATGGAGGTCACCAAGACCGAATTTCTGATTTGATTCAATGGTTCGACCCATACTTAGTTTTTTCTCCGGATCACTAAACATACCCTTTTGGCAATTCTGACAAAATTTCGAACGGGACGCGTGGTGGCTTCAGGGCATAATTATTGATCTGATTCTTTCGTAGGGTCAAAAAATATTGTATGGAGGTCTCCAAGACCGAATTTCAGATCTGATTCAGCGGTTCGACCCATACTCCGTTTTTTCTCCGGATTAATGAACATACCCCTTTGGAAATAAAGGCAAAATTTCGAACTGGCCGAATTGTGGCGTCAGGGCATAATTATTGATCTGATTATTTCGTTGGGTTAAAAAAAATATTGTATGGAGGTCACCAAGACCGAATTTCTGATCCGATTCAGCGGTTCGACCCATACTAAGTTTTTTCTCCGGATTAGTGAACATACCCCTTTGGAAATACTAGCAAAATTTCGAACGGTCTGCGCGGTGGCGTTAGGGCATAATTATTGATCCGATTATTTCATTGTGTCAAAAAATATTGTATGGAGGTCACAAAGACCGAATTTCTGATCTGATTCAACGGTTCGACCCATACTTAGTTTTTTCTCCGGATCACTGAACATACCCTTTTGGCATACTGACAAAATTTCGAGCGGGACGCGTGGTGGCGTCAGGGCATAATTATTTATCTGATTCTTTCATAGGGTCAAAAAATATTGTATGGAGGTCACAAAGACCGAATTTCTAATCCGATTCAGCGGTTCGACCCATACTCAGTTTTTTCTCCGGATCAGTGAACGTACCCCTTTGGCAATACTGGTAAAATTTAGAAAGGGCCGAATTGTGGCGTCAGGGCAAAATTATTGATCCGATTCTTTCGTTGGGTTAAAAAAATATTGTATGGAGGTCATCAAGACCGAATTTCTGATCCGATTCAGAGGTTCGACCCATACTCAGTTTTTTCTCCTGATCAGCGAACATACCCCTTTGGAAATACTAGCAAAATTTCAAACGGTCTGCGCGGTGGCGTTAGGGCATAATAATTGATCCGATTCTTTCATTGGGTCAAAATATATTTTATGGAGGTCACCAAGACCGAATTTCTGATCTGATTCAACGGTTCGACCCATACATAGTTTTTTCTCCGAATCACTGAACATACCCTTTTGGCAATACTGACAAAATTTCGAACGGTCCGCGTGGTGGTGTCAGGGCATAATTATTGATCTGATTCTTTCGTAGGGTCTAAAAATAGTGAATGGAGGTCACCAAGTCCGAATTTCTATTCCGATTATGCGGTTCGACCCATACTCAGTTTTTTCTCCGGATCAGTGAACATACCCCTTTGGCAATACTTGTAATATTTCGAAAGGGCCGCGTGGTGGCGTCAGGGCATAATTATTGATCCGATTATTTCGTAGGGTCAAAAAATATTCTATGGAGGTCACAAAGTCCGAATTTCTGAACCGATTTAGCGGTTCGACCCATACTCAGTTTTTTCTCCGGATCAGCGAACATACCCCTTTGGCAATACTGACAAAAATTCGAACAGGACGCGTGGTGGCGTCAGGGAATAATTATTGATCCAATTCTTTTGTTGGCTCAAAAAATATTGTTATGGAGGTTAACTAGACCGAATTTCTGTTCCGATTCAGCGGTTCGAACCATACTCAGTTTTTTCTCCGTATTAGTGAACATACCCCTTTGACAATACCGGTAAAATTTCGAACGGGCCACGTGGTGGCGTGAGGGCATATTTAATGATCCGATTCTTTTGTTGGGTCAAAAAATATTGTATGGAGGTTACCTAGATCGAATTTCTAATTCGATTCAGCGGTTCGAACCATACTCAGTGTTTTCTCCGAATTAGTGAACATACCCCTTTGACAATAGTGGTAAAATTTCGAACGGGCAACGGGGTGGCGTTAGGGCATATTTAATGATCCGATTATTTCGTTGGGTCAAAAAATATTGTATATAGGTCACCATAACCGAATTTATGATCCGATTAAGCGGTTCGACCCATACTCAGTTTTTTCTCCGGATCAGTGAACATACCCCTTTAGCAATACTGCAAACGTTTGAACAGGCCGCGTGGAGGAGTCAGGGCATATTTATTGATCAGATTCTTTCGTAGGGTCAAAAAATATTATATGGAGGTCATCAAGACCGAATTTCTGATCCGATTCAGCGGTTCGACCCATACTCAGTTTTTTCTCCGGATCAGTGAACATACCCATTTGGCAATACAGGTAAAATTTCGAACGGGCCGCGTGGTGGCTTCAGGGCATAATTATTGATTCGAGTCTTTCGTAGGGTCAAAAAATACAGTATGGAGGTCACCAAGACCGAATTTCTGATCTGATTCAGCGGTTCGACCCATACTCAGTTTTTTCTCCGGATCAGTGAACATACCCTTTTGGCAATACAGGCAAAATTTTGAACGGGCCGAATTGTGGCGTCAGGGCATAATTATTGATCCGATTCTTTCGTGGGGTTAAAAAAATATTGTATGGAGGTCACGAAGAACGAATTTATGATCCGATTCAGCGGTTCGACCCATACTCAGTTTTTTCTCCGGATCAGTGAACATACCCCTTTGGAAATATTAGCAAAATTTCGAACGGTCTGCGCGGTGGCGTTAGGGCATAATTATTGATCCAATTCTTTCATTGGGTCAAAAAATATTGTATGGAGGTCACCAATACCGAATTTCTGATCTGATTAAACGGTTCGACCCATACTTAGTTTTTTCTCAGGATCACTGAACATACCCTTTTGGCAATACTACAAAATTTCGAACGGGACGCGTGGTGGCGTCTGGGCATAATTATTTATCTGATTCTTACGTAGGGTCAAAAAATATTGTATGGAGGTCACCAAGACCGAATTTCTGATGTGATTCAGCGGTTTGACCCACACTCAGTTTTTTCTCCGGATCAGTGAACATACCCCTTTGGCAATACAGGCAAAATTTTGAACGGACCGAATTGTGGCGTCAGGGCATAATTATTGATCCGATTATTTCGTAGGGTCAAAAATATTCTATGGAGGTCACAAAGACCGAATTCTGAACCGATTTAGCGGTTCGACCCATACTCAGTTTTTTCTCCGGATCAGCGAACATACCCCTTTGGCAATACTGACAAAATTTCGAACAGGACGCGTGGTGACGTCAGGGAATGATTATTGATCCAATTCTTTTGTTGGCTCAAAAAATATTGTATGGAGGTTACCTAGACCGAATTTCTGGTCCGATTCAGCGGTTCGACCAATACTCAGTTTTTTCTCCGGATTAGTGAACATACCCCTTTGACAGTACTGGTAAAATTTCGAACGGGCCACGCGGTGGCGTTAGGGAATATTTAATGATCCGATTCTTTTGTTGGGTCAAAAAATATTGTATGGAGGTTACCTACATCGAATTTCTAATCCGATTCAGCGGTTCGACTCATACTCAGTGTTTTTTCTCCGGATTAGTGAACATACCCCTTTGACAATAGTGGTAAAATTTCGAACGGGCCACGTGGTGGCGTTAGGGCATATTTAATGATCCGATTATTTCGTTGGGTTAAAAACAATATTGTATTTAGGTCACCAAGGCCGAATTTATGATCCGATTCAGCGGTTCGACCCATACTCAGTTTTTTCTCCGGATCAGTGAACATACCCTTTTGGCAATACTGACAAAATTTCGAACGGGACGCGTGGTGGCGTCAGGGCGTAATTATTGATCTGATTCATTCGTAGGGTCAAAAAATATTGTATGGAGGTCACCAAGACCGAATTTCTGATCTGATTTAGCGGTTTGACGCATACTCAGTTTTTTCTCTAGATCAGTGAACATACCCCTTTGGCCATACTGGCAAACGTTTGAACAGGCCGCGTGGTGGAGTCAGGACATATTTATTAATCAGATACTTTCGCAGGGTCAAAAAATATTATATGGAGCTCATCAAGACCGAATTTCTGATCCGATTCAGCGGTTCGACCCATACTCAGTTTTTTCTCCGGATCAGTGAACATACCCATTTGGCAATACAGGTAAAATTTCGAACGGGCCGCGTGGTGGCGTCAGGGCATAATTATTGATCCGATTCTTTCGTAGGGTCAAAAAATACTGTATGGAGGTCACCAAGACCGAATTTCTGATCTGATTCAACGGCTCAACACATACTCAGTTTTTTCTCCGGATCAGTGAACATACCCCTTTGGCAATACTAGCAAAATTTCGAACGTTCCGCGCGGTGGCTTTAGGGCATAATTATTGATCCGATTCTTTCACTGGGTCAAAAAATATTGTATCGTGGTCACCGAAACCGAATCTCTGATTTGATTCAATTGTTCGACCCATAGTTTTTTCTCCGGATCACTGAACATACCCTTTTGGCACTTCTGACAAAATTTCAAACGGTACGCGCGGTGGCGTTAGGGCATAATTATTGATCCGATTCTTTCACTGGGTCAAAAAATATTGTATGGAAGTCACCAAGACCGAATTTCTGATCTGAGTCAACGGTTCGACCCATACTTAGTTTTTTCTCCGGATCACTGTACATACCCTTTTGGCAAAACTGACAAAATTTCGAACGGGCCGCATGGTGGCGTCAGGGCATAATTATTGATCCGATTTTTTCGTAGGGTCAAAAAATACTGTAATGAGGTCACCAAGACCGAATTTCTGATCTGATTCAGCGATTCGACACATACTCAGTTTTTTCTCCGGATCAGTGAACATACCCCTTTGGCAATACTAGCAAAATTTCGAACGGTTCGCGCGGTGGCGTTATGGCATAATTATTGATCCAATTCTTTCACTGGGTCAAAAAATAAAGTATGGAGGTCACCAAGACCGAATTTCTGATTTGATTCAACGGTTCGACCCATACTTAGTTTTTTCTCCGGATCACTAAACATACCCTTTTGGCAATTCTGACAAAATTTCGAACGGGACGCGTGGTGGCTTCAGGGCATAATTATTGATCTGATTCTTTCGTAGGGTCAAAAAATATTGTATGGAGGTATCCAAGACCGAATTTCAGATCTGATTCAGCGGTTCGACCCATACTCAGTTTTTTCTCCGGATTAATGAACATACCCCTTTGGAAATAAAGGCAAAATTTCGAACTGGCCGAATTGTGGCGTCAGGGCATAATTATTGATCTGATTATTTCGTTGGGTTAAAAAAAATGTTGTATGGAGGTCACCAAGACCGAATTTCTGATACGATTCAGCGGTTCGACCCATACTAAGTTTTTTCTCCGGATTAGTGAACATACCCCTTTGGAAATACTAGCAAAATTTCGAACGGTCTGCGCGGTGGCGTTAGGGCATAATTATTGATCCGATTCTTTCATTGTGTCAAAAAATATTGTATGGAGGTCACAAAGACCGAATTTCTGATCTGATTCAACGGTTCGACCCATACTTAGTTTTTTCTCCGGATCACTGAACATACCCTTTTGGCATACAGACAAAATTTCGAGCGGGACGCGTGGTGGCGTCAAGGCATAATTATTTATCTGATTCTTTCATAGGGTCAAAAAATATTGTATGGAGGTCACAAAGACCGAATTTCTAATCCGATTCAGCGGTTCGACCCATACTCAGTTTTTTCTCCGTATCAGTGAACATACCCCTTTGGCAATACTGGTAAAATTTAGAAAGGGTCGAATTGTGGCGTCAGGGCAAAATTATTGATCCGATTCTTTCGTTGGGTTAAAAAAATATTGTATGGAGGTCATCAAGACCGAATTTCTGATCCGATTCAGAGGTTCGACCCATACTCAGTTTTTTCTCCTGATCAGCGAACATACCCCTTTGGAAATATTAGCAAAATTTCAAACGGTCTGCGCGGTGGCGTTAGGGCATAATAATTGATCCGATTCTTTCATTGGGTCAAAATATATTTTATGGAGGTCACCAAGACCGAATTTCTGATATGATTCAACGGTTCGACCCATACATAGTTTTTTCTCCGAATCACTGAACATACCCTTTTGGCAATACTGACAAAATTTCGAACGGTCCGCGTGGTGGCGTCAGGGCATAATTATTGATCTGATTCTTTCGTAGGGTCTAAAAATAGTGAATGGAGGTCACCAAGTCCGAATTTCTATTCCGATTATGCGGTTCGACCCATACTCAGTTTTTTCTCCGGATCAGTGAACATACCCCTTTGGCAATACTTGTACTATTTCGAAAGGGCCGCGTGGTGGCGTCAGGGCATAATTATTGATCCGATTATTTCGTAGGGTCAAAAAATATTCTATGGAGGTCACAAAGACCGAATTTCTGAACCAATTTAGCGGTTCGACCCATACTCAGTTTTTTCTCCGGATCAGCGAACATACCCCTTTGGCAATACTGACAAAAATTCGAACAGGACGCGTGGTGGCGTTAGGGAATAATTATTGATCCAATTCTTTTGTTGGCTCAAAAAATATTGTTATGGAGGTTAACTAGACCGAATTTCTGTTCCGATTCAGCGGTTCGACCCATACTTAGTTTTTTCTCCGTATTAGTGAACATACCCCTTTGACAATACTGGTAAAATTTCGAACGGGCCACGTGGTGGCGTGAGGGCATATTTAATGATCCGATTCTTTTGTTGGGTCAAAAAATATTGTATGGAGGTTACCTAGATCGAATTTCTAATTCGATTCAGCGGTTCGACCCATACTCAGTGTTTTCTCCGAATTAGTGAACATACCCCTTTGACAATAGTGGTAAAATTTCGAACGGGCAACGGGGTGGCGTTAGGGCATATTTAATGATCCGTTTATTTCGTTGGGTCAAAAAATATTGTATATAGGTCACCATAACCGAATTTATGATCCGATTAAGCGGTTCGACCCATACTCAGTTTTTTCTCCGGATCAGTGAACATACCCCTTTAGCAATACTGCAAACGTTTGAACAGGCCGCGTGGAGGAGTCAGGGCATATTTATTGATCAGATTCTTTCGTAGGGTCAAAAAATATTATATGGAGGTCATCAAGACTGAATTTCTGATCCGATTCAGCGGTTCGACCCATACTCAGTTTTTTCTCCGGATCAGTGAACATACCCATTTGGGAATACAGGTAAAATTTCGAACGGGCCGCGTGGTGGCATCAGGGCATAATTATTGATTCGAGTCTTTCGTAGGGTCAAAAAATACTGTATGGAGGTCACCAAGACCGAATTTCTGATCTGATTCAGCGGTTCGACCCATACTCAGTTTTTTCTCCGGATCAGTGAACATACCCTTTTGGCAATACAGGCAAAATTTTGAACGGGCCGAATTGTGGCGTCAGGGCATAATTATTGATCCGATTCTTTCGTGGGGTTAAAAAAATATTGTATGGAGGTCACGAAGAACGAATTTATGATCCGATTCAGCGGTTCGACCCATACTCAGTTTTTTCTCCGGATCAGTGAACATACCTCTTTGGAAATATTAGCAAAATTTCGAACGGTCTGCGCGGTGGCGTTAGGGCATAATTATTGATCCAATTCTTTCATTGGGTCAAAAAATATTGTATGGAGGTCACCAATACCGAATTTCTGATCTGATTAAACGGTTCGACCCATACTTAGTTTTTTCTCAGGATCACTGAACATACCCTTTTGGCAATACTACAAAATTTCGAACGGGACGCGTGGTGGCGTCAGGGCATAATTATTTATCTGATTCTTTCGTAGGGTCAAAAAATATTGTATGGAGGTCACCAAGACCGAATTTCTGATGTGATTCAGCGGTTTGACCCATACTCAGTTTTTTCTCCGGATCAGTGAACATACCCCTTTGGCAATACAGGCAAAATTTTGAACGAACCGAATTGTGGCGTCAGGGCATAATTATTGATCCGATTATTTCGTAGGGTCAAAAATATTCTATGGAGGTCACAAAGACCGAATTCTGAACCGATTTAGCGGTTCGACCCATACTCAGTTTTTTCTCCGGATCAGCGAACATACCCCTTTGGCAATACTGACAAAATTTCGAACAGGACGCGTGGTGACGTCAGGGAATGATTGTTGATCCAATTCTTTTGTTGGCTCAAAAAATATTGTATGGAGGTTACCTAGACCGAATTTCTGGTCCGATTCAGCGGTTCGACCAATACTCAGTTTTTTCTCCGGATTAGTGAACATACCCCTTTGACAGTACTGGTAAAATTTCGAACGGGCCACGCGGTGGCGTTAGGGCATATTTAATGATCCGATTCTTTTGTTGGGTCAAAAAATATTGTATGGAGGTTACCTACATCGAATTTCTAATCCGATTCAGCGGTTCGACCCATACTCAGTGTTTTTTCTCCGGATTAGTGAACATACCCCTTTGACAATAGTGGTAAAATTTCGAACGGGCCACCTGGTGGCGTTAGGGCATATTTAATGATCCGATTATTTCGTTGGGTTAAAAACAATATTGTATTTAGGTCACCAAGGCCGAATTTATGATCCGATTCAGCGGTTCGACCCATACTCAGTTTTTTCTCCGGATCAGTGAACATACCCTTTTGGCAATACTGACAAAATTTCGAACGGGACGCGTGGTGGCGTCAGGGCGTAATTATTGATCTGATTCATTCGTAGGGTCAAAAAATATTGTATGGAGGTCACCAAGACCGAATTTCTGATCTGATTTAGCGGTTCGACGCATACTCAGTTTTTTCTCTAGATCAGTGAACATACCCCTTTGGCTATACTGGCAAACGTTTGAACAGGCCGCGTGGTGGAGTCAGGGCATATTTATTAATCAGATTCTTTCGCAGGGTCAAAAATATTATATGGAGCTCATCAAGACCGAATTTCTGATCCGATTCAGCGGTTCGACCCATACTCAGTTTTTTCTCCGGATCAGTGAACATACCCATTTGGCAATACAGGTAAAATTTCGAACGTGCCGCGTGGTGGCGTCAGGGCATAATTATTGATCCGATTCTTTCGTAGGGTCAAAAAATACTGTATGGAGGTCACCAAGACCGAATTTCTGATCTGATTCAACGGCTCAACACATACTCAGTTTTTTCTCCGGATCAGTGAACATACCCCTTTGGCAATACTAGCAAAATTTCGAACGGTCCGCGCGGTGGCTTTAGGGCATAATTATTGATCCGATTCTTTCACTGGGTCAAAAAATTTTGTATCGTGGTCACCGAAACCGAATTTCTGATTTGATTCAATTGTTCGACCCATACTTAGTTTTTTCTCCGGATCACTGAACATACCCTTATGGCACTTCTGACAAAATTTCAAACGGTACGCGCGGTGGCGTTAGGGCATAATTATTGATCCGATTCTTTCACTGGGTCAAAAAATATTGTATGGATGTCACCAAGACCGAATTTCTGATCTGAGTCAACGGTTCGACCCATACTTAGTTTTTTCTCCGGATCACTGAACATACCCTTTTGGCATACTGACAAAATTTCGAGCGGGACGCGTGGTGGCGTCAGGGCATAATTATTTATCTGATTCTTTCATAGGGTCAAAAAATATTGTATTGAGGTCACAAAGACCGAATTTCTAATCCGATTCAGCGGTTCGACCCATACTCAGTTTTTTCTCCGGATCAGTGAACATACCCCATTGGCAATACTGGTAAAATTTAGAAAGGGCCGAATTGTGGCGTCAAGGCAAAATTATTGATCCGATTCTTTCGTTGGGTTAAAAAAATATTGTATGGAGGTCATCAAGACCGAATTTCTGATCCGATTCAGAGGTTCGACCCATACTCAGTTTTTTCTCCTGATCAGCGAACATACCCCATTGGAAATACTAGCAAAATTTCAAACGGTCTGCGCAGTGGCGTTAGGGCATAATAATTGATCCGATTCTTTCATTGTGTCAAAATATATTTTATGGAGGTCACCAAGACCGAATTTCTGATATGATTCAACGGTTCGACCCATACATAGTTTTTTCTCCGAATCACTGAACATACCCTTTTGGCAATACTGACAAAATTTCGAACGGTCCGCGTGGTGGCGTCAGGGCATAATTATTGATCTGATTCTTTCTTAGGGTCTAAAAATAGTGAATGGAGGTCACCAAGTCCGAATTTCTATTCCGATTATGCGGTTCGACCCATACTCAGTTTTTTCTCCGGATCAGTGAACATACCCCTTTGGCAATACTTGTAATATTTCGAAAGGGCCGCGTGGTGGCGTCAGGGCATAATTATTGATCCGATTATTTCGTAGGGTCAAAAAATATTCTATGGAGGTCACAAAGACCGAATTTCTTAACTGATTTAGCGGTTCGACCCATACTCAGTTTTTTCTCCGGATCAGCGAACGTATCCTTTGGCAATACTGACAAAAATTCGAACAGGACGCGTGGTGGCGTCAGGGAATAATTATTGATCCAATTCTTTTGTTGGCTCAAAAAATATTGTTATGGAGGTTAACTAGACCGAATTTCTGTTCCGATTCAGCGATTCGACCCATACTCAGTTTTTTCTCCGTATTAGTGAACATACCCCTTTGACAATACTGGTAAAATTTCGAACGGGCCACGTGGTGGCGTGAGGGCATATTTAATGATCCGATTCTTTTGTTGGGTCAAAAAATATTGTATGGAGGTTACCTAGATCGAATTTCTAATTCGATTCAGCGGTTCGACCCATACTCAGTGTTTTCTCCGAATTAGTGAACATACCCCTTTGACAATAGTGGTAAAATTTCGAACGGGCAACGGGGTGGCGTTAGGGCATATTTAATGATCCGATTATTTCGTTGGGTCAAAAAATATTGTATATAGGTCACCATAACCGAATTTATGATCCGATTAAGCAGTTCGACCCATACTCAGTTTTTTCTCCGGATCAGTGAACATACCCCTTTAGCAATACTGCAAACGTTTGAACAGGCCGCGTGGAGGAGTCAGGGCATATTTATTGATCAGATTCTTTCGTAGGGTCAAAAAATATTATATGGAGGTCATCAAGACTGAATTTCTGATCCGATTCAGCGGTTCGACCCATACTCAGTTTTTTCTCCGGATCAGTGAACATACCCATTTGGCAATACAGGTAAAATTTCGAACGGGCCGCGTGGTGGCTTCAGGGAATAATTATTGATTCGAGTCTTTCGTAGGGTCAAAAAATACTGTATGGAGGTCACCAAGACCGAATTTCTGATCTGATTCAGCGGTTCGACCCATACTCAGTTTTTTATCCGGATCAGTGAACATACCCTTTTGGCAATACAGGCAAAATTTTGAACGGGCCGAATTGTGGCGTCAGGGCATAATTATTGATCCGATTCTTTCGTGGGGTTAAAAAAATATTGTATGGAGGTCACGAAGAACGAATTTATGATCCGATTCAGCGGTTCGACCCATACTCAGTTTTTTCTCCGGATCAGTGAACATACCCCTTTGGAAATAGTAGCAAAATTTCGAACGGTCTGCGCGGTGGCGTTAGGGCATAATTATTGATCCAATTCTTTCATTGGGTCAAAAAATATTGTATGGAGGTCACCAATACCGAATTTCTGATCTGATTAAACGGTTCGACCCATACTTAGTTTTTTCTCAGGATCACTGAACATACCCTTTTGGCAATACTACAAAATTTCGAACGGGACGCGTGGTGGCGTCAGGGCATAATTATTTATCTGATTCTTTCGTAGGGTCAAAAAATATTGTATAGAGGTCACCAAGACCGAATTTCTGATGTGATTCAGCGGTTTGACCCATACTCAGTTTTTTCTCCGGATCAGTGAACATACCCTTTTGGCAATACAGGCAAAATTTTGAACGGACCGAATTGTGGCGTCAGGGCATAATTATTGATCCGATTATTTCGTAGGGTCAAAAATATTCTATGGAGGTCACAAAGACCGAATTCTGAACCGATTTAGCGGTTCGACCCATACTCAGTTTTTTCTCCGGATCAGCGAACATACCCCTTTGGCAATACTGACAAAATTTCGAACAGGACGCGTGGTGACGTCAGGGAATGATTATTGATCCAATTCTTTTGTTGGCTCAAAAAATATTGTATGGAGGTTACCTAGACCGAATTTCTGGTCCGATTCAGCGGTTCGACCAATACTCAGTTTTTTCTCCGGATTAGTGAACATACCCCTTTGACAGTACTGGTAAAATTTCGAACGGGCCACGCGGTGGCGTTAGGGCATATTTAATGATCCGATTCTTTTGTTGGGTCAAAAAATATTGTATGGAGGTTACCTACATCGAATTTCTAATCCGATTCAGCGGTTCGACCCATACACAGTGTTTTTTCTCCGGATTAGTGAACATACCTCTTTGACAATAGTGGTAAAATTTTGAAAGGGCCACGTGGTGGCGTTAGGGCATATTTAATGATCCGATTATTTCGTTGGGTTAAAAAAAAATATTGTATTTAGGTCACCAAGGCCGAATTTATGATCCGATTCAGCGGTTCGACCCATACTCAGTTTTTTCTCCGGATCAGTGAACATACCCTTTTGGCAATACTGACAAAATTTCGAACGGGACGCGTGGTGGCGTCAGGGCGTAGTTATTGATCTGATTCATTCGTAGGGTCAAAAAATATTGTATGGAGGTCACCAAGACCGAATTTCTGATCTGATTTAGCGGTTCGACGCATACTCAGTTTTTTCTCTAGATCAGTGAACATACCCCTTTGGCTATACTGGCAAACGTTTGAACAGGCCGCGTGGTGGAGTCAGGGCATATTTATTAATCAGATTCTTTCGCAGGGTCAAAAAATATTATATGGAGCTCATCAAGACCTAATTTCTGATCCGATTCAGCGGTTCGACCCATACTCTGTTTTTTCTCCGGATCAGTGAACATACCCATTTGGCAATACAGGTAAAATTTCGAACGGGCCGCGTGGTGGCGTCAGGGCATAATTATTGATCCGATTCTTTCGTAGGGTCAAAAAATACTGTATGGAGGTCACCAAGACCGAATTTCTGATCTGATTCAACGGCTCAACACATACTCAGTTTTTTCTCCGGATCAGTGAACATACCCCTTTGGCAATACTAGCAAAATTTCGAACGGTCCGCGCGGTGGCTTTAGGGCATAATTATTGATCCGATTCTTTCACTGGGTCAAAAAATATTGTATCGTGGTCACCGAAACCGAATTTCTGATTTGATTCAATTGTTCGACCCATACTTAGTTTTTTCTCCGGATCACTGAACATACCCTTTTGGCACTTCTGACAAAATTTCAAACGGTACGCGCGGTGGCGTTGGGGCATAATTATTGATCCGATTCTTTCACTGGGTCAAAAAATATTGTATGGAGGTCACCAAGACCGAATTTTTGATATGAGTCAACGGTTCGACCCATACTTAGTTTTTTCTCCGGATCACTGTACATACCCTTTTGGCAAAACTGACAAAATTTCGAACGGGCCGCATGGTGGCGTCAGGGCATAATTATTGATCCGATTTTTTCGTAGGGTCAAAAAATACTGTATGGAGGTCACCAAGACCGAATTTCTGATCGGATTCAGCGATTCGACACATACTCAGTTTTTTCTCCGGATCAGTGAACATACCCCTTTGACAATACTAGCAAAATTTCGAACGGTCCGCGCGGTGGCGTTATGGCATAATTATTGATCCAATTCTTTCACTGGGTCAAAAAATAAAGTATGGAGGTCACCAAGACGGAATTTCTGATCACATTCAACGGTTCGACCCTTACTTAGTTTTTTCTCTGGATCATTGAACATACCCTTTTGGCAATACTGACAAAATTTCGAACGGGACGCGTGGTGGCTTCAGGGCATAATTATTGATCTGATTCTTTCGTAGGGTCAAAAAATATTGTATGGAGGTCACCAAGACCGAATTTCTGATCTGATTCAGCGGTTCGACCCATACTTAGTTTTTTCTCCGGATCAGTGAACATACCCATTTGGCAATACAGGAAAAAATTCGAACGGGCCGCGTTGTGGCGTCAGGGCATAATTATTGATCCGATATTTTTTCGTTGGGTCAAAAAATATTGTATGGAGGTCACCAAGACCGAATTTCTGATCCGATTCGGCGGTTCGACCCATACTCAGTTTTTTCTCCGGATCAGTGAACATAACCCTTTGGAAATACCAGCAAAATTTCGAACGGTCCGCGCGGTGGCGTTAGGGCATAATTATTGATCCGATTCTTTCATTGGGTCAAAAAATATTGTATGGAGGTCACCAAGACCGAATTTCTGATCTTATTCAACTGTTCGACCCATACTTAGTTTTTTCTCCGGATCACGGAACATACCCTTTTGGCAATACTGACAAAATTTCGAACGGTTCGCGTGGTGGCGTCAGGGCATAATTATTGATATGATTCTTTCGTAGGGTCAAAAAATATTGTATGGAGGTCACCAAGACCGAATTTCTATTCCGATTCAGCGGTTCGACCCATACTCAGTTTTTTCTCCGGATCAGTGAACATACCCCTTTGGGAATACTGGTAAAATTTCGAATGGGTCGCGTGGTGGCGTCAGGGCATAATTATTTATCCGATTATTTAGTATGGTCAAAAAATATTGTATGGAGGTCACCAAGACCGAATTTCTGAACTGATTTAGCGGTTCGACCTATACTCAGTTTTTTCTCCGGATCAGCGAACATACCCCTTTGGCAATACTGACAAAATTTCGAACAGGACGCGTGGTGACGTCAGGGAATGATTATTGATCCAATTCTTTTGTTGGCTCAAAAAATATTGTATGGAGGTTACCTTGACCGAATTTCTGGTCCGATTCAGCGGTTCGACCCATACTCAGTTTTTTCTCCGGATTAGTGAACATACCCCTTTGACAATACTGGTAAAACTTCGAACGGGCCACGTGGTTGCGTTAGGGCATATTTAATGATCCGATTCTTTTGTTGGGTCAAAAAATATTGTATGGAGGTTACCTAGATCGAATTTCTAATCCGATTCAGCGGTTCGACCCGTACTCAGTGTTTTCTCCGGATGAGTGAACATACCCCTTTGACAATAGTGGTAAATTTTCGAACGGGCCACGTGGTGGCGTTAGGGCATATTTAATGATCCGATTATTTCGTAGGGTCAAAAAATATTGTATTTAGGTCACCAAGACCGTATTTATGATCCGATTTAGCGGTTCGACCCATACTCAGTTTTTTCTCCGGATCAGTGAACATACCCCTTTGGCAATACTGGCAAACGTTTGAACAGGCCGCTTGGTGGAGTCAGGGCATATTTTTTGATCCGATTCTTTCGTAAGGTCAAAAAATATTATATGGAGGTTATCAAAACCGAATTTCTGATCTGATTCAGCTGTTCGACCCATACTCAGTTTTTTCCCCGGATCAGTGAACATACCCATTTGGCAATACTGGTAAAATTTCGAACGGGCCGCGTGGTGGCGTCAGGGCAAAATTATTGATCCGATTCTTTCGTAGGGTTAAAAAATACTGTATGGAGGTCACCAAGACCGAATTTCTGATCTGATTCAGCGGTTCGACCCATATTCAGTTTTTTCTCCGGATCAGTGAACATACTCATTTGGCAATACTACCAAAATTTCAAACGGTCCGCGCGGTGGCGTTAGGGCATAATTATTTGTCCGATTCTTTCACTTGGTCAAAAAATATTGTATGGAGATCACCAAGACCGAATTTCTGATCTGATTCAACAGTTCGACCCATACTTAGTTTTTTCTACGGATCACTAAACATACCCCTTTGGCAATACAAGCAAAATTTTGAACGGGCCGAATTGTGGCGTCAGGGCATAATTATTGATCCGATTCTTTCGTTGGGTTAAAAAAATATTGTATGGAGGTCACCAAGACCGAATTTCTGATCAGATTCAGAGGTTCGACCCATACTCAGTTTTTTCTCCGGATCAGTGAACATACCCCTTTGGAAATACTAGCAAAATTTCGAACGGTCCGCGCGATGGCGTTAAGGCATAATTATTGATCCGATTTTTTCATTGGGTCAAAAAATATTGTATGGAGGTCACCAAGACCGAATTTCTGATCTCATTCAACGGTTCGACCCATACTTAGTTTTTCCTCCGGATCACTGAACATACCCTTTTGGCTATACTGACAAAATTTCGAACGGTCCGCGTTGTGGCGTCAGAGCATAATTATTGATCTGATTCTTTCGTAGGGTCAAAAAATATTGTATGGAGGTCACCAAGACCGAATTTCTATTCCGATCCAGCGGTTCGACCCATACTCAGTTTTTTCTCCGGATCAGTGAACATACCCCTTTGGCAATACTAGTAAAATTTCGAAAGGGCCGCGTGGTGGCGTCAGGGCATAATTATTTATCCGATTATTTCGTAGGGTCAAAAAATATTGTATGGAGGTCTCAAAGACCGAATTTCTGAACCGATTTTGCGGTTCGACCCATACTCAGTTTTTTCTCCGGATCAGCGAACATACCCCTTTGGCAATACTGACAAAATTTCGAACAGGACGCGTGGTGACGTCAGGGAATGATTATTGATCCAATTCTTTTGTTGGCACAAAAAATATTGTATGGAGGTTACCTAGACCGAATTTCTGGTCCGATTCAGCGGTTCGACCAATACTCAGTTTTTTCTCCGGATTAGTGAACATACCCCTTTGACAATACTGGTAAAATTTTGAACGGGCCACGTGGTGGCGTTAGGGCATATTTAATGAACCGATTCTTTTGTTGGGTCAAAAAATATTGTATGGAGGTTACCTAGATCGAATTTCTAATCCGATTCAGCGGTTCGACCCATACTCAGTGTTTTCTTCGGATTAGTGAACATACCCCTTTGACAATATTGGTAAAATTTCGAACGGGCCACGTGGTGGTGTTAGGGCATATTTAATGATCCGATTATTTCGTTGGGTTAAAAAAAATATTGTATTTAGGTCACCAAGACTGAATTTATGATCCGATTCAGCGGTTCGACCCATACTCAGTTTTATCTCATAATCAGTGAACATACCCTTTTGGCAATACTGACAAAATTTCGAACGGGACGCGTGGTGGCGTCAGGGCATAATTATTGATCTGATACATTCGTAGGGTCAAAAAATATTGTATGGAGGTCACCAAGACCGAATTTCTGATCTGATCCAGCGGTTCGACCCATACTCAGTTTTTTCTCTGGATCAGTGAAAAACCCCTTTGGCTATACTGGCAAACGTTTGAACAGGCCGCGTGGTGTAGTCAGGGCATATTTATTAATCAGATTCTTTCGTAGGGTCAAAAAATATTATATGGAGCTCATCAAGACCGAATTTCTGATCCGATTCGGCGGTTCGACCCATACTCAGTTTTTTTTCCGGATCAGTGAACATACCCATTTGGCAATACAGGTAAAATTTCGAACGAGCCGCGTGGTGGCGTCAGGGCATTATTATTGATCCGATTCTTTCGTAGGGTCAAAAAATACTGTATGGAGGTCACCAACACCATATTTCTGATCTGATTCAACGGCTCGACACATACTCAGTTTTTTCTCCGGATTAGTGAACATACCCCTTTGGCAATACTAGTAAAATTTCGAACGGTCCGTGCGGTGGCGTTAGGGCATAATTATTGATCCGATTCTTTCACTGGGTCAAAAAATATTGTATCGAGGTCACCAAAACCGAATTTCTGATCTGATTCAATTGTTCGACCCATACTTAGTTTTTTCTCCGGATCACTGAACAGACCCTTTTGGCACTTCTGACAAAATTTCAAACGGTACGCGCGGTGGCGTTAGGGCATAATTATTGATCCGATTCTTTCACTGGGTCAAAAAATATTGTATGGAGGTCACCAAGACCGAATTTCTGATATGAGTCAACGGTTCGACCCATACTTAGTTTTTTCTCCGGATCAATGTACATACCCTTTTGGCAAAACTAACAAAATTTCGAACGAGCCGCTTGGTGGCGTCAGGGCATAATTATTGATCCGATTTTTTCGTAGGGTCAAAAAATACTATATGGAAGTCACCAAGGCCGAATTTCTGATCTGATTCAGCGATTCGACACATACTCAGTTTTTTCTCCGGATCAGTGAACATACCCTTTTGGCAATACTAGCAAAACTTCGAACGGTCCGCGCGGTGGCTTTAGGGCATAATTATTGATCCGATTCTTTCACTGGGTCAAAATATAACGTATTGAGGTCACCAAGACCGAATTTCTGATCACATTCAACAGTTCGATCAATACTTAGTTTTTTCTCTGGATCATTGAACATACCCTTTTAGCAATACTGACAAAATTTCGAACGGGACGCGTGGTGGCGTCAGGTTATAATTATTGATCTGATTCTTTCGTAGGGTCAAAAAATATTGTATGGAGGTCACCAAGACCGAATTTCTGATCTGATTCGGCGGTTCGATCCATACTCAGTTTTTTCTCCGGATCAGTGAACATACCCCTTTGGCAATACAGGTAAAAATTCGAACGGGCCGCGTTGTGGCGTCAAGGCATAATTATTGATCCAATATTTTTTCGTTGGGTCAAAAAATATTGTATGGAGGTCACCAAGACCGAATTTCTGATCCGATTCAGCGGTTCGACCCATACTCAGTTTTTTCTCCGGATCAGTGAACATACCCCTTTGGAAATACTAGCAAAATTTCGAACGGTCCGCGCGGTGGCGTGAGGGCATAATTATTGATCCGATTCTTTCATTGGGTCAAAAAATATTGTATGGAGGTCACCAAGACCGAATATCTGATGTCATTCAACGGTTCGACCCATACTTAGTTTTTTCTCCGGATCACTGAACATACCCTTTTGGCAATACTGACAAAATTTTGAACGGTCCGCGTTGTGGCGTCAGAGCATAATTATTGATCTGATTCTTTCGTAGGGTCAAAAAATATTGTATGGAGGTCACCAAGACCGAATTCTATTCCGATTCAGCGGTTCGACCCATACTCAGTTTTTTCTCCGGATCAGTGAATATACCCCTTTGGCAATACTGGTAAAATTTAGGTCACCAAGACCGTATTTATGATCCGATTTAGCTGTTCGACCCATACTCAGTTTTTTCTCCGGATCAGTGAACATACCCCTTTGGCAATACTGGCAAACGTTTGAACAGGCCGCATATTTTTTGATCCGATTATTTCGTAAGGTCAAAAAATATTATATGGAGGTTATCAAAACCGAATTTCTGATCCGATTCAGCTGTTCGACCCATACTCAGTTTTTTCCCCGGATCAGTGAACATACCCATTTGGCAATACTGGTAAAATTTCGAACGGGCCGCGTGGTGGCGTCAGGGCATAATTATTGATCCGATTCTTTCGTAGGGTCAAAAAATACTGTATGGAGGTCACCAAGACCGAATTTCTGATCTGATTCAGCGATTCGACCCATATTCAGTTTTTTCTCCGGATCAGTGAACATACTCATTTGGCAATACTAGCAAAATTTCAAACGGTCCGCGCGGTGGCGTTAGGGCATAATTGTTGATCCGATTCTTTCACTGGGTCAAAAAATATAGTATGGAGATCACCAAGACCGAATTTCTGATCTGATTCAACAGTTCGACCCATACTTAGTTTTTTCTACGGATCACTAAACATACCCTTTTGGCAATTCTTACAAAATTTCGAACGGGACGAGTGGTGGCGTCAGGGCATAATTATTGATCTGATTTTCTTTCGTAGGGTCAAAAAATATTGTATGGAGGTCACCAAGACCGAATTTCTGATCTGATTCAGCGGTTCGACCCATACTCAGTTTTTTCTCCGGATTAGTGAACATACCCCTTTGGCAACACAGACAAAATTTCGAACGGGCCGAATTGTGGCGTCAGGGCATAATTATTGATCCGATTCTTTAGTTGGGTTAAAACAATATTGTATGGAGGTCACCAAGACCGAATTTCTGATCCGATTCAGCGGTTCGACCCATACTTAGTTTTTTCTCTGGATCTGTGAACAATCCCCTTTGGAAATACTAGCAAAATTTCGAACGGTCCGCAAGGTGGCGTTAGGGCATAATTATTGATCCGATTCTTTCATTGGGTCAAAAAATATTGTATGGAGGTCACCAAGACCGAATTTCTGATCTGATTCAACGGTTCGACCCATATTTAGTTTTTTCTCCGGATCACTGAACATACCCTTTTGGCAATACTGACAAAATTCCGAACGGTCTGCGTGGTGGCGTCAGGGCATAATTATTTATCTGATTCTTTCGTAGGGTCAAAAAATATTGTATGGAGGTCACCAAGACCGAATTTCTATTCCGATTCAGCGGTTCGACCCATACTTAGTTTTTTCTCCGGATTAGTGAACATACTCCTTTGGGAATACCGACAAAATTTCGAACAGGACGCGTGGTGGCGTCAGGGAATAATTATTGATCCAATTCTTTTGTTGGCTCAATAAATATTGTATGGAGGTTACTTAGACCGAATTTCTGGTCTGATTCAGCGGTTCGACACATACTCTGTTTTTTCTCCGGATCAGTGAACATACCCCTTTAGTAATACTAGCAAAATTTCAAACGGTACGCGCGGTGACGTTAGAGCATAATTATTGATCCGATTCTTTCACTGGGTCAAAAAATTTTGTATGGAGGTCACAAAGACCGAATTTCTGATCCGATTCAGCGGTTCGATCCATACTTAGTTTTTTCTCCGGATCACTAAACTTACCCTTTTGGCATTACTGACAAAATTTCGAACGGGCCGCATGGTGGCGTCAGGGCATAATTATTGATCCGATTCTTTCGTATGGTGAAAAAATATTGTATGGAGGTCACCAAGACCGAATTTCTGATCTGATTCAGCGATTCGACACATACTCAGTTTTATCTCCGGATCAGTGAACATACCCCTTTGGCAATACAAGCAAAATTTCGAACGGTCCGCGCGGTGGCGTTAGGGCATAATTATTGATCCGATTCTTTCACTGGGTCAAAAAATTTTGTATGGAGGTCACCAAGACCGAATTTCTAATCCGATTCAACGGTTCGACCCATACTTTGTTTTTTCTCCGGATCACTGAACATACCCTTTTGGCAATACTGACAAAAGTTCGAACGGGAAGCATGGTGGCGTCTGGGCATAATTATGGATCTGATTCTTTCGAAGGGTCAAAAAATATTGTATGGAGGTTACCAAGACTGGATTTCTGATCTGATTCAGCGGTTCGACCCATACTCAGTTTTTTCTCCGGATCAGTGTACAAACCCCTTAGGCAATACAGGCAAAAATTCGAACGGGCCGCTTTGTGGCGTCAAGGCATAATTATTGATCCGATTATTTCGTTGGGTCAAAAAATATTGAATGGATGTCACCAAGACCGAATTTCTGATCCGATTCAGCGGTTCGACCCATACTCAGTTTTTTCTCCGGATCAGTGAACATACCCCTTTGGCAATACTTACAAAATTTCGAATAGGACGCGTGGTGGCGTCAGGGATTAATTATTGATCCAATTCTTTTGTTGGCTCAAAAAATATTGTATGGAGGTTACCTAGACCGAATTTTTGGTCCGATTCAGCGGTTCAACCATACTCTTGTTTTTTCTCCGAATCAGAGAACATACCCCTTTAGCAATACTAGCAAAATTTCAAACGGTACGCGCGATGGCGTTAGAGCATAATTATTGATCCGATTCTTTCACTGAGTCAAAAAATAATGTATGGAGGTCACCAAGACCGAATTTCTGATCTGATACAACGGTTCGACCCATACTTAGTTTATCTCCGGATCACTAAAAATACCCTTTTGGCAATTCTGACAAAATTTCGAACGGGACGCGTGGTGGCGTCAGAGCATAATTATTGATCTGATTCTTTCGTAGGGTCAAAAAATATTGTATGGAGGTCAGCAAGACTGGATTTCTGATCTGATGCAGCGGTTCGACCCCTACTCAGTTTTTTCTCCGGATTAGTGAACATACCCTTTGGCAATACAGGCAAAATTTCGAACGGGCCGAATTGTTGCGTCAGGGCATAATTATTGATCCGATTCTTTCGTTGGGTTAAAAAAATATTGCATTGAGGTCACCAAGACCGAATTTCTGATCCGATTCAGCGGTTCGACCCATACTAAGTTTTTTCTCCAGATCAGTGAACATACCCATTTGGAAATACAAGCAAAATTTCGAACAGTCTGCGCGGTGGCGTTAGGGCATAATTATTGATCCGATTCTTTCATTGGGTTAAAAATATTGTATGGAGGTCACCAAGACCGAATTTCTGATCCGATTCAGCGGTTCGACCCATACTCAGTTTTTTCTCCGGATCAGTGAATATACCCATTTAGCAATATTTTTAAAATTTCGAACGGGCCGCGTGGTGGCGTCAGGGCATAATTATTGATCCGATTCTTTAGTAGGGTCAAAAAATACTGTATGGAGGTCACCAAGACCGAATTTCTGATTTGATTTAGTGGTTCGACCCATACTCAGTTTTTTCTCCTGATCTGTGAACATACCCATTTGGCAATACTGGTAAAATTTCGAACAGGCCGCGTGTTTGCGTCAGGGCATAATTATTGATCCGATTCTTTCGTAGGGTCAAAAAATACTGTATGGAGGTCACCAAGACCGAAATTCTGATCTGATTCAGCGGTTCGACCCATACTCAGTTTTTTCTCCGGATCAGTGAACATACCAATTTGGCAATACTAGCAAAATTTAAAACGGTCCGCGCGGTGGCATTAGGGCATAATTATTGATCCGATTCTATCGTAGGGTCAAAAAGTATTGTATGGAGGTCACCAAGACCGAATTTTTTATCTGATTCAACGGTTCGACCCATACTTAGTTTTTTTTCCGGATCACTGAACATACCCTTTTGGCAATTCTGACAAAATTTCGAACGGGACGCGTGGTCGCGTCAGGGCATAATTATTGATCTGATTGTTTCGTAGGGTCAAAAAAATATTGTATGGAGGTCACCTAGACCGAATTTCTGATCTGATTCAGCGGTTCTACCATACTCTGTTTTTTCTCCGGATTAGTGAACATACCCGTTTGGCAATACAGGCAAATTTTCGAACGGGCCGAATTGTGGCGTCAGGGCATAATTATTGATCTGATTCTTTCGTTGGGTTAAGAAAATATTGTATGGAGGTCACCAAGACCGAATTTCTGATCCGATTCAGCGGTTCGACCAATACTCACTTTTTCTCCGGATCAGTGAACATACCTCTTTGGAAATATTAGCAAAATTTCGAATGGTTTGCGCGGTGGCGTTAGGGCATTATTATTGATCCGAATCTTTCATTGGGTCAAAAAATATTGTATGGAGGTCACCAAGACCGAATTTCTGATCTGATTCAACGGTTCGATGCATACTTAGTTTTTTCTCCGGATCATTGAACATACCCTTTTGGCAATACAAACAAAATTTCGAATGGGACGCGTGGTGGCGTCATGGCATAATTATTTATCTGATTCTTTCGTAGTGTCAAAAAATATTGTATGGAGGTCACCAAGACCTAATTTCTGATCCGATTCAGCTGTTTGACCCATACTCAGTTTTTTCTCCGGATCAGTGAACATACCCCTTTGGCAATACAGGCAAAAATTCGAACGGGCCGCGTGGTGGGTCAGGGCATAATTATTGATCCGATTATTTCGTTGGGTCAAAAAATATAGTATGGAGGTCACCAAGACCGAATTTATGATCCGAATTAGCGGTTCGACCCATACTAAGTTTTTTCTCCGGATCAGTGAACATACCACTTTGGCAATACAGGCAAACGTTTGAACAGGACGCGTAGTGGAGTCAGGGCAAAATTATTGATCTAATTCTTTCGTTGTGTCAAAAAATATTGTATGGAGGTCACCAAGACCGAATTTCTGATCCGATTCAGCGGTTCGACCCATACTTAGTTTTTTCTCTGGATCAGTGAACATACTCATTTGGCATTACTGGTAAAATTTCGAACGGGACGCGTGGTGGCGTCAGGGCATAATTATTGATCTGATTCTTTCGTAGGGTTAAAAAATATTGTATGGAGGTCACCAAGACCGAATTTCTGAAATGATTCAGCGGTTCGACCTATACTCAGTTTTTTCTCCGGATCAGTGAACAGACCCATTTGGCAATACATGTATAATTTTGAACGTGCCGCATAGTGGCGTCACAGCATAATTATTGATCCTATTCTTTCGTAGGGTCAAAAAATACTGTATGGAGGTCACCAAGACCGAATTTCTGATCCGATTCAGCGGTTCGACCCATACTCAGTTTTTTCTCCGGATCAGTGAACATACCCCTTTGTTAATACTGGTAAAATTTCGAATGGGCGGCGTGGTGGCGTCAGGGCGTAATTATTGATCCGATTATTTCGTAAGGTCAAAAAATATTGTATGGAGGTCACAAAGACTGAATTTCTGATCCGATTCAGCGGTTCGACCCATACTCAGTTTTTTCTCCGGATCAGTGAACATACCCCTTTGGAAATACTAGCAAACGTTTGAACAGGCCGCGTGATGGAGTCAGGGCATATTTATTGATCCGATTCTTTCGTAGGGTCAAAAATTATTATATGGAGGTCATCAAGACCGAATTTCTGATCCGATTCAGCTGTTCGACTCATACTCATTTTTTCTCCGGATAAGTGAACATACCCATTTGGCAATACTTTTAAAATTTCGAACGGGCCGCTTGGTGGCGTCAGGGCATAATTATTGATCCGATTCTTTCGTAAGGTCAAAAAATACTGTATGGAGTTACCAAAACCGAATTTCTGATCAGATTCAGCGTTTCGACCCATACTCAGTTTTTTCTCCGGATCAGTGAACATATACCCATTTGGCAATACTGGTAAAATTTCGAACGGGCCGCGAGGTGGCGTCAGGGCATAATTATTGATCCGATTCTTTCGTAGGGTCAAAAAATACTGTATGGAGGTCACCAAGACCGAATTTCTGATCTGATTCAGCGGTTCGACCCATACTCAGTTTTTTCTCCGGATCAGTGAACATACCCCTTTGGCAATACTAGCAAAATTTCAAATGGTCCGCGCGGGTGGCGTTAGGGCATAATTATTGATCCGATTCTTTCGTTGGGTTAAAAAAAATATTGTATGGAGGTCACCAAGACCGAATTTCTGATCCGATTCAGCGGTTCGACCCATACTCAGTTTTTTCTCCGGATCAGTGAACATACCCCTTTGGCAATACTGGTAAAATTTCGAATGGGCAGCGTGGTGTCGTCAGGGCATAATTATTGATCCGATTATTTCGTAAGGTCAAAAAATATTGTATGGAGGTCACAAAGACCGAATTTCTGATCCGATTCAGCGGTTCGACCCATACTCAGTTTTTTCTCCGGATCAGTGAACATACCCACTTGACAATATTGGTAAAATTTCAAAAGGGCCGCGTGGTGGCGTAAGGGCATAATTATTGATCCGATTCTTTCGTAGGGTCAAAAAATACTGTATGGATGTCACCAAGACCGAATTACAGATCTGAGCGGTTCGACCCATACTCAGTTTTTTCTCCGGATCAGTGAACATACCCCTTTGGCAATACTGGTAAAATTTCGAAAGGGCCGCGTGGTGGCGTAAGGGCATAATTATTGATCCGATTCTTTCGTAGGGTCAAAAAATATTGTATGGAGGTCACCAAGACCGAATTTGTGATCTGATTCAGCGGTTCGACCCATACTCAGTTTTTCCCCGGATTAGTGAACATACCCCTTTGGCAATACAGGCAAAATTTCGAACGGGCCGAATTGTGGCGTTAGGGCATAATTATTGATCCAATTCTTTCGTAGGGTCAAAAAATACTGTATGGAGGTCACTAAGACCGAATTTCTGATCTGATTCAGCGGTTCGACCCATACTCAGTTTTTTCTCCGGATCAGTGTACAAACCCCTTTGGCAATACTAGCAAAATTTCAAATGGTCCGCGCGGTGGCGTTAGGGCATAATTATTGATCCGATTCTTTCGTTGGGTTAAAAAAATACTGTATGGAGGTCACCAAGACCAAATTTCTGATCTGATTTAGCGGTTCGACCCATACTCAGTTTTTTCTCCGGATCTGTGAACATACCCCTTTGGCAATACTGGTAAAATTTAGAAAGGGCCGCGTGGTGCCGTAAGGGCATAATTATTGATCCGATTCTTTCGTAGGGTCAAAAAATATTGTATGGAGGTCACCAAGACCGAATTTCTGATCTGATTCGGCGGATCGACTCATACTCAGTTTTTCTCCGGATTAGTGAACATACCCCTTTGGCAATACAGGCAAAATTTCGTACGGGCCGAATTGTGGCGTCAGGGCATAATTATTGATCTGATTCTTTCGTAGGGTCAAAAAAATATTGTATGGAGGTCACTAAGACCGAATTTCTGATCTGATTCAGCGGTTCGACCCATACTCAGTTTTTTCTCCGGATTAGTGAACATACCCCTTTGGCAATACATGCAAAATTTCGAACAGGCGGAATTGTGGCGTCAGGGCATAATTATTGATCTAATTCTTTCGTTGGATTAAAAAAATATTGTATGGAGGTCACCAAGACCGAATTTCTGATCCGATTCAGCGGTTCGTCCCATACTCAGTTTTTTCTCCGGATCAGTGAACATACCACTTTGGCAATACTGATAAAATTTCGAATGGGCGGCGTGGTGTCGTCAGGGCATAATTATTGATTCGATTCTTTCGTAAGGTTAAAAAATATTGTATGGAGGTTACAAAGACCGAATTTCTGATCCGATTCAGCGGTTCGACCCATACTCAGTTTTTTCTCCGGATCAGTGAACATACCCATTTGGCAATATTGGTAAAATTTCGAACGGCCGCGTGTTGGCGTCAGGGCATAATTATTGATCTAATTCTTTCGTAGGGTCAAAAAATCCTGTATGGAGGTCACCAAGACCGAATTTATGATCAGATTCAGCGGTTCGACCCATACTAAGTTTTTTCTCCGGATCAGTGAACATACCCCTTTGGCAATACTAGCAAAATTTCAAACGGTCCGCGCGGTGGCGTTAGGGCATAATTATTGTTCCGATTCTTTCACTCGGTCAAAAAATATTGTATGGAGGTCACCAAGACAGAATTTCTGATCCGATTCAGCGGTTCGACCCATACTCAGTTTTTTCTCCGAATTAGTGAACATACCCATTTGGCAATACTGGTAAAATTTCGAACGGGCCGCGTGGTGGCGTCAGGGCATAATTATTGATCCGATTCTTTCGTAGGGTCAAAAAATACTGTATGGTGGTCACCAAGACCGAATTTCTGATCTGATTCAGCGGTTCGACCCATACTCAGTTTTTTCTCCGGATCAGTGAACATACCCCTTTGGCAATACTAGCAAAATTTCAAATGGTCCGCGCGGTGGCGTTAGGGCGTAATTATTGATCCGATTCTTTCACTCGGTCAAAAAATATTGTATGGAGGTCACCAAGACCGAATTTCTGATCTGATTCAACGGTTAGACCTGTACTTAGTTTTTTCTCCGGATCACTAAGCATACTCTTTTGGCAATTCTGACAAAATTTTGAACGGGACGCGTGGTGGCGTCAGGGCATAATTATTGAAGACACCACCTCCACCTAGCAAGTCGAAGTATTGAAGACACGTCTGTTGGGAGTACCAACAACATAACCGACTAATATTCCTTCATCGGCTACTTCGCCAAATTTAGAATTTGTCTTCAAGATCGAACATGGGGACCCGAATGGTTCACTACCACTCAAGTTGGGCTTCCTTCCATGCATAAGCTCGTAACACGTTTTACCAAGTTTCTTAACAGTTAACACTCTATTCAGAACATAGCAGGCTGTAGCAACTGCTTCGGCCCAGAACATCACAGGAAGCTTCGAATCTGCCAGCATAGTTCTGGCTCCTTCAATTAAAGTTCGGTTCTTCATTTCAGCCACTCCATTCTGTTGCGGAGTATACGGAGTGCTGAATTGATGTTCAATTCCTTTCTGAAGACAGAAGATCTCCATTTCAAAATTTTTGAACTCCGTCCCATTGTCACTTCTGATGAACTTAACTGTGTTACTTATGACGTTCTCAACTTTAGTAATCAAATTCTTCACCATTTGAGCCGTCTCATCTTTCGATTTCAGAAAATATACCCACGAATATCGCGAGTAGTCATCAGTGATCACCAAGCAGTAAGAAGTACCTCCTAGACTTTTTACATTCACGGGACCGAAGAGATCCATGTGAAGCAGTTCCAGAGTACTAGCAATAGAGTTGACCTTCTTGGTGAGATGGGATTTCTTGTGTTGCTTTCCCTTCTTGCATGCAATACATTTGTCTTCAAAGTTATAACTTTTCAAGGGAACACCCATCACAAGCCCATTTCTGACAATGTGGTTCATCTTCCGAAGATGAATGTGCCCCATTCTCCTGTGCCATAGTTCGGATTCTGATTCGCTTGCTTTCGTCATTAAACATGATTCTCCCGTGGCCATTTCAGTAGACCTCATATCCATCACATATGTATTTGTATCACGTGGAGCTGTCATCACTATCCACTCGTCTGGTTTCTGAAAACCAGGCTTCAACACGATCGCCTCATTCTTCGACACACTCAGCAGATTGTGCTTCAGCTCTTCTACAAAATTCACATTCTCAAGTGTCATTTTCTCATTGGACACCGTTCCTTTTCCCGTAATTCTTCATCCACTTTCACCAGCAAAACTAACTCTCGCTCCCTGAACAGGTTTTAAGTCGTGTAACAAAAATTTGTTACCCGTCATGTGCCGGGAACAGCCGCTATCTACAATCCAAAGACTGTGGGCAGCCCTGTTCAACTGTTCCTGCACAATAAAGCAAAGGATTAGAATCTAGGGACCCAAGACCAATTGGTCTTGGATCTATACATCCCGTACTTCTGCTTTCCAAAGTTAGCATCTGGATCGTTCCTGTCAGTCCTATTAGGAAATCTCCTTGGAAATTGAGTGTGAGGCCTTCCAAACCTATGTACATTGAAAGTATTATATCTTGTGGTTTGGTTATTAGCATTGTAAAACTGAGGTTTGTTTCTGTGAAAACCTGAATTAGTTACATTTCGGAACTTTGAAGGGTTTTCATTTTTAACAGTATTAAAATTACCATTAGTCTTATGCTCAGTTTTAATAGGCCTCACGCCTCTGAATTTCGGCGTCAGAGGACAATCTGCAACAAGATGTCCTAACTTATTACACCTAAAACAACACCTATACTCCATTTTCTTTTCAAATGTTGTTTTGGATGTAGAGGCTGTGTTACCGGCCGTTCGTCTCACATAAGGTGAGACGTACGGGTTGAGTGGAGTATTCTTTTTAGAAGTTTTATCTTTTTCTCCACCAGTGGGTAACACTACCTTCTCATTTGTCTTACCCGATTCGGACAACTTATCCGAATCCGATGAGACTGGACTTGTAACAGAAATTTTCTCACTTGAAACAGGCGAACTCGTTTCGCCACTACTAACACTTGGTTCTGATCTCGTAACCTTGATTGGAACTGTCTGAGGAACTTCAAAATCAACAGATTTCTGTACACTAGGGTTAAAAGTGTAATTATGGTTATAAGGTGGTGGAACCTCGTGATAACCAATTCCTCCCCTTTTTGTAGAGGTACCTTGATCACTAACAAGGTGATCAAGAATAGCTGAGGAATTTCTGAACTGTTCTAGTTTTCGGTTCAGTTCCACCACTTTCACCTGGTGGTCAGCAATCTGCTTTTCTCGTTCAGCAATCAGTTTAGTTTTTTCTTCTAAAACCTCATAACTTAGATCAATTACTTCAATTTTTTCAGCAAGTTTTGTTTTTAAGCTTTTAACATCTTTTTCACACGCTTTTATTTTAACTTTGTAACTGTTTTCTCTTGCTTTCGTAAAGTGATGATCTTCTTTAAGAGTTTTAAATTCAGCATCTAAACGAACATACTGATCAGTTATGGTAGCAAGTTGCTCAGACAAATTCTCACATTTAGTACAAAAAGATTTAGAACTTACTTCGGAGATTTGATCATTGTTATCTGCCATGAAAGCTTTTTCCTTACCAGTAGCTTTCTCTTCTCCGGTAGTCTTCTCACGTTCTTCACTCTCAACCTTAGCCATATTTGCCTGTTCACTAGTTTCATTCAAATGCAGGTTCCAGTTGTATTCACCTGCTTCTCTGGACATCATGGCATTGACTTCTTTAGTACTCCCAGTGTGCTGTGCAGACCGGCCCTGACTACGTTCAACTCTCTCGTTTCTGCAATCTTTGGCAAAGTGCCCGTTTTGTTGACAGTTATAGCACCTCACCTTGGACTTGTCGAACCCTGGCCTGCCACCAACAAACTTTCTCCCCGTCTTTCTCATAAACTTCTTCACTCTCCTCACTATCATGGCCATCTGCCATTGTAAATCCATTTCATCCAGATCATCAGCATCGATCTGGTCATAGTCTTCATCTAGCATCGCAGGATCAACCACCTTTCCTTGAATATAGTTTTCATATGAAGCAATAAATGAAGCATAGAGGCCAAACTGCTCTTCAGCAGATTTGACGCTCATTGGCATCTTAGAGTAATTATTGCTTGAGGAACTTGAAGATCCACTACTCTGGCTTGCTGTCTGTTGAGTACCACTTGATCCACCGGCAACAAAGCAAACATCCCCATTTGAGTTTACTGACACATGCCCCTCCTGTGAAGAATTTGCACCCGACTCACCTTTCGAGTAGTAGGCGGCAGAATCAGTCTTTGAACTTGTATTGGAGTTTACTTTGGCACCGTACATGCCTGGATCTTGAACCTGATCCATAGATGTTTCTTTTCTTACCATATTAAGCTCAAAAGTTCTGAGCTTGTTGACAGCGGTTTCAAGATCATAAGTAGAGAAGTCCTTGTCTTCCCTCATCAGTACAGTATACATCTCCCATTTTGGTGGGAGAGCATCGAGAAGTTTTTCCACAATCTCTTCTTCTCGATATGAAATTAGTTACTCAATTCAGTCATTAGATGATAATATCGAGTGATAATATCATCAAGAGATTCGTTCTTCAAGTACTTAAAGACTGAAAATTGAGTTTTGAGCAACTTTATCTTTGACGCTCGAATACCTACATTTCCTTCAAATCTGCTCTCAAGAGCTTCCCAAAGCTCTCTAGCTGATGTATACTTTCTGAATGTATGGAGGATCTCCTGTGGAAGAGCCATTGTGATTGCAGCATGAGCCTTGCTTTCGGCTTCATACATCTTCTTCTCCTCCTCTTCCATTTTACTGTATTTCTTGATTTGGTCTCGACCCTCATATTCCATGATTGGTGGAATATATCCATCTTGGATGCATACCCACATCTTCGCATCCTGGTACTTAACATACTGTATGAACCGATCCTTCCACGCAACAAAGTCGGTTCCCTTCAGCAACCTTGGGGCCTTTGTAGCTGACCCCGCTTCAACTTCCATCTTCACAAGCTCCGAAATGTTGATCGACGACATCCTTCTTAAAGGCTAAGAAACCCGAAAAATTCTGAAAAGGGCGAAGTTAAGAAATTTCCTCTGAACAGTACTATAGGCGAAGTTAAGGATAACTTCGCTTAAGTAATAACTTCGCTGGATCGTTCTTAAATTCGCGTAACTGGGCAAAGTTGAGAATAACTTCGCTTAGGATAAGCGAACTTAGAAAGTAAGCGAACTTGAAGAGAACTTCGCTGAACTAGGCGAACTTGAGAAGAACTTCGCTGAGTTAGGCGAAGTTGAGGAGGTAGGCGAAGTTGTGAATAACTTCGCTTCTCCTTATATCTTCGCTGAAACCCTACGTATCCTGACGGCAACTTCGCCTGATGAACAGCAACTTCGCCTGACGAACTGAAACTTTCTGCAGATCTGAAAATCGAATTTTAACGACGATTTTGACGGTTTTAAAGGCTTAAACACACTGGTAGGAAGCTAGAATGAGCAAAAACACCACAAACTCGTCCCGCAAATACCCGAAATGGAACGAATTCTACACCCGCGTGAATATCCCGAACCACACAATCGAGCAAATGCTCTGATACCAATTGTAGGTTCCCTGGACGGATCACACGAGATATCCCGATATACACAGGTGCGGAATCCCTGTGTAGATCGTTACGGAAGTAGAATATTAGCTCACGAACACACGAACACGATACGAACAAAACCACGTTATATTAATAACTCGAACCGAGATACTTACAGACTCTCGACCTCACGTCAATAGACTTACTGAATTACACGTAAATAATCACTCGATCAACTAAAACTCTAACCCGTAAACAGTAAACTGTAAACAGTATAAATACACGACAACTTCGCCTCAGGCGAAGTTGTCTATAACTTCGCTCGTTCAACAAGTTCGCCTAGGCGAACTTGTCAACAACTTCGCTTGGTTAACAAGTTCGCCTAAGCGAACTTGTCAACAACTTCGCTTTTACAAACAAAAACACAAACAATATTACAGACTCGATTACAGACATTAAACATATGAACTACTGACATCTATGCACCAACAATTATTGATCTGATTCTTTCGAGGGTTAAAAACTATTGTATGGAGGTCACCAATACCGAATTTCTGATCTGATTCAGCGGTTAGACCCATACTCAGTTTTTTCTCCGGATTAGTGAACATACCCCTTTGGAAATACAGGCAAAATTTCGAACGGGCCGAAATATGGCGTCAGGGCATAATTATTGATCCGATTCTTTCGTTGGGTTAAAAAAATATTGTATGGAGTTCACCAAGACCGAATTTCTGATCCGATTCAGCGGTTCGACCCATACTTACTTTTTTCTCCGGATCACTGAACATACCCTTTTGGCAATACTGACAAAATTTCGAACGGGACGCGTGGTGGCGTCAGGGCATAATTATTGATCTGATTCTTTCGTAGGGTCAAAAAATATTGTATGGAGGTCACCAAGACCTAATTTCTGATCCGATTCAGCTGTTTGACCCATACTCAGTTTTTTCTCCGGATCAGTGAACATACCCATTTGGCAATATAGGCAAAAATTCGAACGGGCCGCGTGGTTGTTCAGGGCATAATTATTGATCCGATTATTTCGTTGGGTCAAAAAATATTGTATGGAGGTCACCAAGTCCGAATTTATGATCCGATTAAGCGGTTCGACCTATACTCAGTTTTTTCTCCGGATCAGTGAACATACACCTTTGGCAATACTGGCAAACGTTTGAACAGGACGCGTAGTGGAGTCAGGGCAAAATTATTGAACCGATTCTTTCGTTGGGTCAAAAAATATTGTATGGAGGTCACCAAGAACGAATTTATGATCCGATTTAGCGGTTCGACCCATACTTAGTTTTTTCTCCGGATCAGTGAACATACCCCTTAGGCAATACTGGCAAACGTTTGAACAGGACGCGTGGTGGAGTCAATGCATAATTATTGATCCGATTCTTTCGTTGGGTCAAAAAATATTGTATGGAGGTCACCAAGAACGAAATTATGATCCGATTTAGCGGTTCGACCCATACTTAGTTTTTTCTCCGGATCAGTGAACGTACCCCTTTGGCAATACTGGCAAACGTTTGAACAGGACGCGTGGTGGAGTCAATGCATAATTATTGATCCGATTCTTTCGTTGGGTCAAAAAATATTGTATGGACGTCACCAAGCCCGAATTTCTGATCCGATTCAGTGGTTCGACCCATACTTAGTTTTTTCTCCGGATCAGTGAACGTACTCATTTGGCAATACTGGTAAAATTTCGAACGGGACGCGTGGTGGCGTCAGGGCATAATTATTGATTTGATTTTTTCGTAGGGTTAAAAAATATTGTATGGAGGTCATCAAGACCGAATTTTTGATCTGTTTCAACGGTTCGACCCATACATAGTTTTTTCTCCGGATCACTGAACATACCCTTTTGGCAATTCTGACAAAATTTCGAACGGGACGCGTGGTTTCGTCAGGGCATAATTATTGATCTGATTCTTTCGTAGGGTCAAAAAATATTGTATGGAGGTCACCAAGACCGAATTTAGGATCTGATTCAGCGGTTCGACCCACACTCAGTTTTTTTTCCGGATTAGTGAAAATACCCCTTTGGCAATACAGGCAAAATTTCGAACGGGCCGAATTGTGGCGTCAGGGCATAATTATTGATCCGATTCTTTCGTTGGGTTAAAAAAATATTGTATGGAGGTCACCAAGACCAAATTTCTGATCCGATTTAGCGGTTCGACCCATACTTAGTTTTTTCCGGATCACTGAACATACCCTTTTGGCAATACTAACAAAATTTTGAACGGGACGCGTGGTGGCGTCAGGGCATAATTGTTGATCTGATTCTTTCGTAGGGTTAAAAAATATTGTATGGAGGTCACCAAGACCGAATTTCTGATCTGATTCAGCGGTTCGACCCATACTTAGTTTTTTCTCCGGATCAGTGAAAATACCCCTTTGGCAATACTAGCAAAATTTCAAACGGTCCGCGCGATGGCGTTACGGCAGAATTATCGATCCGATTCTTTCACTGGGTCAAAAAATATTGTATGGAGGTCATCAAGACCGAATTTCTGATCCGATTCAGCGGTTCGACCCATACTCAGTTTTTTCTCCGGATCAGTGAACATACCCATTTGGTAATACTTTTAAAATTTCGAACGGGCCGCGTGGTGGCGTCAGGGCATAATTATTGATCCGATTCTTTCGTAGGGTCAAGAAATACTGTATGGAGGTCACCAAGATCGAATTTCTGATCTGATTCAGCGGTTCGACCCATACTCAGTTTTTTCCCCGGATCAGTGAACATACCCAATTGGCAATACTGGTGAAATTTCGAACGGACCGCGTGGTGTCGTCAGAGCATAATTATTGATCCGATTCTTTCGTAGGGTCAAAAAATACTGTATGGAGGTCACCACGACCGAAATTCTGATCTGATTCAGCGGTTCGACCCATACTCAGTTTTTTCTCCGGATCAGTGAACATACCCTTTTGGCAATTCTGACAAAATTTCGAACGGGACGCGTGGTGGCGTCAGGGCATAATTATTGATCTGATTCTTTCGTAGGTTCAAAAAATATTATATGGAGGTCACCTAGACCGAATTTCTGATCTGATTCAGCAGTTCTACCCATACTCAGTTTTTTCTCCGGATTAGTGAACATACCCCTTAGGCAATACAGGCAAAATTTCGAACGGGCCGAATTGTGGCGTCAGGGCATAATTATTGATCTGATTCTTTCGTAGGGTCAAAAAATATTGTATGGAGGTCACCAAGACCGAATTTCTGATCCGATTTAGCTGTTCGACTAATACTCACTTTTTCTCCGGATCAGTGAACATACCCCTTTGGAAATATTAGCAAAATTTCGAAGGGTCTGCGCGGTGGCGTTAGGGCATTATTATTGATCCGATTCTTTCATTGGGTCAAAAAATATTGTATGGAGGTCACCAAGACCGAATTTCTGATCTGATTCACCGGTTCGATCCATACTTAGTTTTTTCTCCGGATCATTGAACATACCCTTTAGGCAATACTGACAAAATTTCGGACGGGACGCGTGGCGGCGTCAGGGCATAATTATTGATCTGATTCTTTCGTAGGGTCAAAAAATATTGTGTGGAGGTCACCAAGACCGAATTTCTGATCCGATTCAGCGGTTCGACCCATACTCAGTTTTTTTTCCGGATTAGTGAACATACCCCTTTGGCAATACTAGAAAAATTTCGAACGGGCCGAATTGTGGCGTCAGGGCATAATTATTGATCCGATTCTTTCGTTGGTTCAAAAATATTGTATGGAGGTCACCAAGACCGAATTTCTGATCAGATTAAGCGGTTCGATCCTTACTCAGTTTTTTCTCAGAATCAGTGAACATACCCCTTTGGAAATACTAGCAAAATTTCGAACGGTCTGCGCGGTGGCGTTAGGACATAATTATTGATCCGATTCTTTCATTGGGTCAAAAAATATTGTATGGAGGTCACCAAGACCGAATTTCTGATCTGATTCAACGGTTCGACCCATACTTAGTTTTTTCTTCGGATCACTGAACATACCCTTTTGGCAATACTTACAGAATTTCGAACGGGACGCGTGGTGGTTTACATGATTCTTTCATAGGGAAAAAAAATATTGTATGGAGGTCACCAAGACCGAATTTCTGATCCGATTCAACGGTTCGACCCATACTCAGTTTTTTCTCCTAATTAGTGAACATACCCCTTTGGCAATACAGGCAAAATTTCGAACGGGCCGAATTGTGGCGTCAGGGCATAATTATTAATCCGATTC
Organism: Bidens hawaiensis; assembly: GCF_021521415.1. NCBI lineage: Eukaryota > Viridiplantae > Streptophyta > Magnoliopsida > Asterales > Asteraceae > Bidens > Bidens hawaiensis. The sequence goes on from NW_027492052.1 coordinate 692,504, forward strand.
TTTCGTTGGGTCAAAAAATATTGTATGGAGGTCACCAAGAACGAATTTATGATCCGATTTAGCGGTTCGACCCATAATTAGTTTTTTCTCCGGATCAGTGAACATACCCCTTTGGCAATACTGGCAAACGTTTGAACAGGACGCGTGGTGGAGTCAATGCATAATTACTGATCCGATTCTTTCGTTGGGTCAAAAAATATTGTATGGAGGTCACCAAGACCGAATTACTGATCCGATTCAGCAGTTCGACCCATACTTAGTTTTTTCTCCGGATCAGTGAACAAACCCATTTGGCAATAAAGGTAAAATTTCGAACGGGCCGCGTGGTGGCGTCAGGGCATAATTATTGATCCGATTCTTTCGTAGGGTCAAAAAATATTGTATGGAGGTCACTAAGACCGAATTTCTGATATGATTCAGCGGTTCGACCCATACTCAGTTTTTTCTCCGCATCAGTGAACATACCCATTTGGCAATACTTTTAAAATTTCGAACAGGCCTCATGGTGGCGTCAGGGCATAATTGTTAATCCGAATCTTTCATAGGGTCAAAAAATACTGTATGGAGGTCACCCAGACCGAATTTCTGATCTGATTCAGCGGTTCGACCCGTACTCAGCTTTTTATCCGGATCAGTGAACATACCCATTTGGCAATACTGGTAAAATTTCGAACGGGCCGCGGGGGTGGCGTCAGGGCATAATTATTGATCCGATTCTTTCGTAGGGTCAAAAAATACTGTATGGAGGTCACTAAGACCGAATTTCTGATATGATTCAGCGGTTCGACCCATACTCAGTTTTTTCTCCGGATGAGTGAACATACCCCTTTGGCAATACTGGCAAACGTTTGAACAGCCCGCGTGGTGGAGTCAAGGCATATTTATTGATTCGATTCTTTCGTAGGGTCAAAAAATATTAAATGGAGGTCATCAACATCGAATTTCTGATCCGATTCAGCGGTTCGACCCATACTCCGTTTTCTCTCCGGATCAGTGAACATACCCCTTTGGCAATACTGGCAAACGTTTGAACAGGCCGCGTGGTGGCGTCAGGGCATAATTATTGATCCGATTCTTTCGTAGGGTCAAAAAATACTGTATGGAGATCACCAAGACCGAATTTCTGATCTGATTCAGCGATTCGACCCATACTCAGTTTTTTCTCCGGATCAGTGAACATACCCCTTTGGCAATACTAGCAAAATTTCAAACGGTCCGCGTGGTGGCGTTACGGCAGAATTATTGATCCGATTCTTTCACTGGGTCAAAAAATATTGTATGGAGGTCACCAAGACCGAATTTCTGATCTGATTTAACGGTTCGACCCATACTTAGTTTTTTCTCCGGATCACTGAACATACTCTTTAGCCAATTCTGACAAAATTTCGAACGGGACGCGTGGTGGCGTCAGGGCATAATTATTGATCTGATTCTTTCGTAGGGTCAAAAAATATTGTATGGAGGTCACCAAGACCGAATTTCTGATCTGATTCAGCGGTTCGACCCATACTCAGTTTTTTTTTCGGATTAGTGAACATACCCCTTTGGAAATACAGGCAAAATTTCGAACGGGCCGAATTGTGGCGTCAGGGCATAATTATTGATCCGATTCTTTCGTTGGGTTAAAAAAATATTGTATAGAGGTAACCAAGACCGAATTTCTGATCCGATTCAGCGGTTCGACCCATACTCAGTTTTTTCTCCGGATCAGTGAACATACCCCTTTGGCAATACTGGTAAAATTTCGAATGGGCCGCGTGGTGGCGTCAGGGCATAATTATTGATCCGACTATTTCGTAGGGTCAAAAAATACTGTATGGAGGTCACCAAGACCGAAATTCTGTTCCGATTCAGCGGTTCGACTCATACTCAGTTTTTTCTCCGGATTAGTGAACACACCCCTTTGGCAATACTGGTAAAATTTCGAATGGGCCGCGTGGTGGGGTCAGGGCATAATTATTGATCCGACTATTTCGTAGGGTCAAAAATATTGTATGGAGGTCACAAAGATCGAATTTCTGATCCGATTCAGCGGTTCGACCCATACTCAGTTTTTTCTCCGGATCAGTGAACATACTCATTTGGCAATACAGGTAAAATTTCGAATGGGCCGTGTGGTGTCGTCAGGGCATAATTATTGATCCGATTCTTTCGTAGATAAAAAAATACTGTATGGAGGTCACCAAAAACGAATTTCGGATCTGATTCAGCGGTTCGACACAAACTCAGTTTTTTCTCTGGATCAGTGAACATACCCCTTTGGCAATACTGGCAAACGTTTGAACAGGCCGCGTGGTGGAGTCAGGGCATATTTATTGATCCGATTCTTTCGTAGGGTTAAAAAATATTATACGGATGTCATCAAGACCGAATTTCTGATCCGATTCAGCGGTTCGACCCATACTCAGTTTTTTCTCCTGAACAGTGAACATATCCCTATGGCAATAAAGGCAAAAATTCGAACGGGCCGCGTAGTGGCGTCAGGGCATAATTATTAATCCGATTCTTTCGTTGGGTCAAAAAATATTGTATGGAGGTCACCAAGAACGAATTTATGATCCGATTTAGCGGTTCGACCCATACTTAGTTTTTTCTCCGGATCAGTGAACATACCCCTTTGGCAATACTGGCAAACGTTTGAACAGGACGCGTGGTGGAGTCAATGCATAATTACTGATCCGATTCTTTCGTTGGGTCAAAAAATATTGTATGGAGGTCACCAAGACCGAATTACTGATCCGATTAAGCAGTTCGACCCATACTTAGTTTTTTCTCCGGATCAGTGAACAAACCCATTTGGCAATAAAGGTAAAATTTCGAACGGGCCGCGTGGTGGCGTCAGGGCATAATTATTGATCAGATTCTTTCGTAGGGTCAAAAAATATTGTATGGAGGTCAGTAAGACCGAATTTCTGATATGATTCAGCGGTTCGACCCATACTCAGTTTTTTCTCCGCATCAGTAAACATACCCATTTGGCAATACTTTTAAAATTTTGAACAGGCCTCGTGATGGCGTCAGGGCATAATTATTAATTCGAATCTTTCATAGGGTCAAAAAATACTGTATGGAGGTCACCCAGACCGAATTTCTGATCTGATTCAGCGGTTCGACCCGTACTCAGCTTTTTATCCGGATCAGTTAACATACCCATTTGGCAATACTGGTAAAATTTCGAACGGGCCGCGGGGTGGCGTCAGGGCATAATTATTGATCCGATTCTTTCGTAGGGTCAAAAAATACTGTATGGAGGTCACTAAGACCGAATTTCTGATATGATTCAGCGGTTCGACCCATACTCAGTTTTTTCTCCGGATGAGTGAACTTACCCCTTTGGCAATACTGGCAAACGTTTGAACAGGCCGCGTGGTGGAGTCAAGGCATATTTATTGATTCGATTCTTTCGTAGGGTCAAAAAATATTATATGGAGGTCATCAACATCGAATTTCTGATCCGATTCAGCGGTTCGACCCATACTCCGTTTTTTCTCCGGATCAGTGAACATACCCCTTTGGCAATACTGGCAAACGTTTGAACAGGCCGCGTGGTGGCGTCAGGACATAATTATTGATCCGATTCTTTCGTAGGGTCAAAAAATACTGTATGGAGATCACCAAGACCGAATTTCTGATCTGATTCAGCGGTTCGACCCATACTCAATTTTTTATCCGGATCAGTGAACATACCCCTTTGGCAATACTAGCAAAATTTCAAACGGTCCGCGCGGTGGCGTTACGGCAGAATTATTGATCCGATTCTTTCACTGGGTCAAAAAATATTGTATGGAGGTCACCAAGACCGAATTTCTGATCTGATTTAACGGTTCGACCCATACTTAGTTTTTTCTCCGGATCACTGAACATACTCTTTAGCCAATTCTGACAAAATTTCGAACGGGACGCGTGGTGGCGTCAGAGCATAATTATTGATCTGATTCTTTCGTAGGGTCAAAAAATATTGTATGGAGGTCACCAAGACCGAATTTCTGAACTGATTCAGCGGTTCGACCCATACTCAGTTTTTTTTCGGATTAGTGAACTTACCCCTTTGGCAATACAGGCAAAATTTCGAACGGGCCGAATTGTGGCGTCAGGGCATAATTATTGATCCGATTCTTTCGTTGGGTTAAAAAAATATTGTATAGAGGTCACCAAGACCGAATTTCTGATCCGATTCAGCGGTTCGACCCATACTTAGTTTTTTCCGGATCATTGAACATACCTTTTTGGCAATACTAACAAAATTTCGAACGGGACGCGTGGTGGCGTCAGGGCATAATTATTGATCTGATTCTTTCGTAGGGTCAAAAAATATTGTATGGAGGTCACCAAGACCGAATTTCTGATCTGATTCAGCGGTTCGACCCATAGTTAGTTTTTTCTCCTGATTAGTGAACATACCCCTTTGGCAATACAGGAAAAACTTCGAATGGGCCGAATTGTGGCTTCAGGGCATAATTATTAATCCGATTCTTTCGTTGGGTTAAAAAAATATTGTATGGAGGTCACCAAGACCGAATTTATGATCCGATTTAGCGGTTCGACCCATACTCAGTTTTTTCTCTGGATCAGTGAACATACCCCTTTGGCAATACTGGTAAAATTTCGAATGAGCCGTGTGGTGGCGTCAGGGCATAATTATTGATCCGACTATTTCGTAGGGTAAACAAATACTGTTTGGAGGTCACCAAGACCGAAATTCTGTTCCGATTCAGCGATTCGACTCATACTCAGTTTTTTCTCCGGATTAGTGAACACACCCCTTTGGCAATACTGGTAAAATTTCGAATGGGCCGCGTGGTGGCGTCAGGGCATAATTATTGATCCGACTATTTCGTAGGGTCAAAAATATTGTATGGAGGTCACAAAGATCGAATTTCTGATCCGATTCAGCGGTTCGACCCATACTCAGTTTTTTCTCCGGATCAGTGAACATACCCATTTGGCAATACAGGTAAAATTTCGAACGGGCCGTGTGGTGTCGTCAGGGCATAATTATTGATCCGATTCTTTCGTAGATCAAAAAATACTGCATGGAGGTCACCAAAAATGAATTTCGGATCTGATTCAGCGGTTCGACCCAAACTCAGTTTTTTCTCTGGATCAGTGAACATACCCCTTTGGCAATACTGGCAAACGTTTGAACAGGCCGCGTGGTGGAGTCAGGGCATATTTATTGATCCGATTCTTTCGTAGGGTTAAAAAATATTATATGGAGGTCACCAAGATCGAATTTCTGATCTGATTCAGCGGTTCGACCCATACTCAGTTTTTTCCCCGGATCAGTGAACATACCCATTTGGCAATACTGGTAAAATTTCGAACGAGCCGCGTGGTGGCGTCAGGGCATAATTATTGATCCGATTCTTTCGTAGTGTCAAAAAATACTGTATGGAGGTCACCAAGACCGAATTTCTGATCTGATTCAGCGGTTCGACCCATACTCAGTTTTTTCTCCGGATCAGTGAACATACCCCTTTGGCAATACTAGCAAAATTTCAAAAGGTCCGCGCGGTGGCGTTACGGCAGAATTATTGATCCGATTCTTTCACTCGGTCAAAAAATATTGTATGGAGGTCACCAAGACCGAATTTCTGATCTGATTCAACGGTTCGACCCATACTTAGTTTTTTCTCCGGATCACTGAGCATACCCTTTTGGCAATTCTGACAAAATTTCGAACGGGACGCGTGGTGGCGTCAGCGCATAATTATTGATCTGATTCTTTCTTAGGGTCAAAAAATATTGTATTGAGGTCACCAAGACCGAACATCTGATCTGATTCAGCGGTTCGATCCATGCTCAGTTTTTTCTCCGGATTAGTGAACATACCCCTTTGGCAATACAGCCAAAATTTCGATCGGGCCGAGTTGTGGCGTCAGGGCATAATTATTGATCCGATTCTTTCGTTGGGTTAAAAAAATATTGTATGGAGGTCACCAAGACCGAATTTCTGATCCGACTCAGCGGTTCGACCCATACTCAGTTTTTTCTCCGGATCAGTGAACATGCCCCTTTGGAAATACAAGCAAAATTTCGAACTGTCTGCGCGGTGGCGTTAAGGCACAATTATTGATCCGATTCTTTCATTTGGTCAAAAAATATTGTATGGAGGTCACCAAGACCGAATTTCTGATCTGATTTAACGGTTCGACCCATACTTAGTTTTTTCTCCGGATCACTGAACATACCCTTTCGGCAATACTTACGAAATTTCGAACGGGACGCGTGGTGGCGTCAGGGCAAAATTATTTATCTGATTCTTTCGTAGAGTCAAAAAATATTGTATGGAGGTCACCAAGACCGAATTTCTAATCCGATTCAGCGGTTCGACCCATACTCAGTTTTTTTTCCGGATCAGTGAACATACCCCTTTGGCAATACTGGTAAAATTTCGAATGGGCCGCGTGGTGTCGTCAGGGCATAATTATTGATCTGATTATTTCGTATGGTCAAAAAATATTGTATGGAGGTCACAACGACAAAATTTCTGATTCGATTCAGCGGTTCGACCCATAGTCAGTTTTTTCTCCGGATCAGTGAACATACCAATTTGGCAATACATGTAAAATTTCGAACGGGCCGCGTGGTGGCGTCAGGGCATAATTATTGATCCGATTTTTTCGTAGGGTCAAAAAATACTTTATGGAGGTCACCAAGACCGAATTTCTGATCTGATTCAGCGGTTCGACCCAAACCCAGTTTTTACTCCGGATCAGTGAACATACCCCTTTGGCAATACTGGCAAACGCTTGAACAGGCCGCGTGGTGGCGTCAGGGCATAATTATTTATCTGATTCATTCGTAGGGTCAAAAAATATTATATGGAGGTCAACAAGACCGAATTTCTAATCCGATTCAGCGGTTCGACCCATACTCAATTTTTTCTCCGCATCAGTGAACATACCCATTTGGCAAAACTTTTAAAATTTCGAACAGGCCTCGTGGTGGCGTCAGGGCATAATTATTAATCCGAATCTTTCATAGGTTCAAAAAATACTGAATGGAGGTCACCCACACCGAATTTCTGATCTGATTCAGCGGTTCGACCCGTACTCAGCTTTTTATCCGGATCAGTGAACATACCCATTTGGCAATACTGATAAAATTTAATACGGGCCGCGTGGTGGCGTCAGGGCATAATTATTGATCCGATTCTTTCGTAGGGTCAAAAAATACTGTATGGAGGTCACTAAGACCGAATTTCTGATATGATTCAGCGGTTCGACCCATACTCAGTTTTTTCTCCGGATGAGTGAACATACCCCTTTGGCAATACTGGCAAACGTTTGAACAGGCCGCGTGGTGGAGTCAAGGCATATTTATTGATTCGATTCTTTCGTAGGGTCAAAAAATATTATATGGAGGTCATCAACATCGAATTTCTGATCCGATTCAGCGGTTCGACCCATACTCCGTTTTTTCTCCGGATCAGTGAACATACCCCTTTGGCAATACAGGCAAATGTTTGAACAGGCCGCGTGGTGGCGTCAGGGCATAATTATTGATCCGATTCTTTCGTAGGGTCAAAAAATACTGTATGGAGATCACCAAGACCGAATTTCTGATCTGATTCAGCGGTTCGACCCATACTCAGTTTTTTCTCCGGATCAGTGAACATACCCCTTTGGCAATACTAGCAAAATTTCAAACGGTCCGCGCGGTGGCGTTACGGCAGAATTATTGATCCGATTCTTACACTGGGTCAAAAAATATTGTATGGAGGTCACCAAGACCGAATTTCTGATCCGATTCAGCGGTTCGACCCATACTTAGTTTTTTCTCTGGATCAGTGAACATACTCATTTGGCATTACTGGTAAAATTTCGAACGGGACGCGTGGTGGCGTCAGGGCATAATTATTGATCTGATTCTTTCGTAGGGTCAAAAAATATTGTATGGAGGTCTCCAAGACCGAATTTAGGATCTTATTTAGCGGTTCGACCCAAACTCAGTTTTTTTTCCGGATTAGTGAACATACCCCTTTGGCAATACAGGCAAAATTTGGAACGGGACGAATTGTGGCGTCAGGGCATAATTATTGATCCGATTCTTTCGTTGGGTTAAAAAAATATTGTATGGAGGTCACCAAGACCGAATTTCTGATCCGATTCAGCGGTTCGACCCATACTTAGTTTTTTCCGGATCACTGAACATACCCTTTTGGCAATACTAACAAAATTTTGAACGGGACGCGTGGTGGCGTCAGGGCATAATTATTGATCTGATTCTTTCGTAGGGTCAAAAAATATTGTATGGATGTCACCAAGACCGAATTTCTGATCTGATTTAACGGTTCGACCCATACTTAGTTTTTTCTCCGGATCACTGAACATACTCTTTAGCCAATTCTGACAAAATTTCGAACGGGACGCGTGGTGTCGTCAGAGCATAATTATTGATCTGATTATTTCGTAGGGTCAAAAAATATTGTATGGAGGTCACCAAGACCGAATTTCTGATCTGATTCAGCGGTTCGACCCATACTCAGTTTTTTTTCGGATTAGTGAACTTACCCCTTTGGCAATACAGGCAAAATTTCGAACGGGCCGAATTGTGGCGTCAGGGCATAATTATTGATCCGATTCTTTCGTTGGGTTAAAAAAATATTGTATAGAGGTCACCAAGACCGAATTTCTGATCCGATTCAGCGGTTCGACCCATACTTAGTTTTTTCCGGATCATTGAACATACCTTTTTGGCAATACTAACAAAATTTCGAACGGGACGCGTGGTGGCGTCAGGGCATAATTATTGATCTGATTCTTTCGTAGGGTCAAAAAATATTGTATGGAGGTCACCAAGACCGAATTTCTGATCTGATTCAGCGGTTCGACCCATAGTTAGTTTTTTCTCCTGATTAGTGAACATACCCCTTTGGCAATACAGGCAAAACTTCGAATGGGCCGAATTGTGGCGTCAGGGCATAATTATTAATCCGATTCTTTCGTTGGGTTAAAAAAATATTGTATGGAGGTCACCAAGACCGAATTTATGATCCGATTTAGCGGTTCGACCCATACTCAGTTTTTTCTCCGGATCAGTGAACATACCCCTTTGGCAATACTGGTAAAATTTCGAATGAGCCGTGTGGTGGCGTCAGGGCATAATTATTGATCCGACTATTTCGTAGGGTAAACAAATACTGTTTGGAGGTCACCAAGACCGAAATTCTGTTCCGATTCAGCGATTCGACTCATACTCAGTTTTTTCTCCGGATTAGTGAACACACCACTTTGGCAATACTGGTAAAATTTCGAATGGGCCGCGTGGTGGCGTCAGGGCATAATTATTGATCCGACTATTTCGTAGGGTCAAAAATATTGTATGGAGGTCACAAAGATCGAATTTCTGATCCGATTCAGCGGTTCGACCCATACTCAGTTTTTTCTCCGGATCAGTGAACATACCCATTTGGCAATATAGGTAAAATTTCGAACGGGCCGTGTGGTGTCGTCAGGGCATAATTATTGATCCGATTCTTTCGTAGATCAAAAAATACTGCATGGAGGTCACCAAAAATGAATTTCGGATCTGATTCAGCGGTTCGACCCAAACTCAGTTTTTTCTCTGGATCAGTGAACATACCCCTTTGGCAATACTGGCAAACGTTTGAACAGGCCGCGTGGTGGAGTCAGGGCATATTTATTGATCCGATTCTTTCGTAGGGTTAAAAAATATTATATGGAGGTCACCAAGATCGAATTTCTGATCTGATTCAGCGGTTCGACCCATACTCAGTTTTTTCCCCGGATCAGTGAACATACCCATTTGGCAATACTGGTAAAATTTCGAACGGGCCGCGTGGTGGCGTCAGGGCATAATTATTGATCCGATTCTTTCGTAGTGTCAAAAAATACTGTATGGAGGTCACCAAGACCGAATTTCTGATCTGATTCAGCGGTTCGACCCATACTCAGTTTTTTCTCCGGATCAGTGAACATACCTCTTTGGCAATACTAGCAAAATTTCAAAAGGTCCGCGCGGTGGCGTTACGGCAGAATTATTGATCCGATTCTTTCACTCGGTCAAAAAATATTGTATGGAGGTCACCAAGACCGAATTTCTGATCTGATTCAACGGTTCGACCCATACTTAGTTTTTTCTCCGGATCACTGAGCATACCCTTTTGGCAATTCTGACAAAATTTCGAACGGGACGCGTGGTGGCGTCAGGGCATAATTATTGATCTGATTCTTTCGTAGGGTCAAAAAATATTGTATTGAGGCCACCAAGACCGAACATCTGATCTGATTCAGCGGTTCGATCCATACTTAGTTTTTTCTCCGGATTAGTGAACATACCCCTTTGGCAATACAGCCAAAATTTCGATCGGGCCGAGTTGTGGCGTCAGGGCATAATTATTGATCCGATTCTTTCGTTGGGTTAAAAAAATATTGTATGGAGGTCACCAAGACCGAATTTCTGATCCGACTCAGCGGTTCGACCCATACTCAGTTTTTTCTCCGGATCAGTGAACATGCCCCTTTGGAAATACAAGCAAAATTTCGAACTGTCTGCGCGGTGGCGTTAAGGCACAATTATTGATCCGATTCTTTCATTGGGTCAAAAAATATTGTATGGAGGTCACCAAGACCGAATTTCTGATCTGATTTAACGGTTCGACCCATACTTAGTTTTTTCTCCGGATCACTGAACATACCCTTTTGGCAATACTTACGAAATTTCGAACGGGACGCGTGGTGGCGTCAGGGCATAATTATTTATCTGATTCTTTCGTAGAGTCAAAAAATATTGTATGGAGGTCACCAAGACCGAATTTCTAATCCGATTCAGCGGTTCGACCCATACTCAGTTTTTTTTCCGGATCAGTGAACATACCCCTTTGGCAATACTGGTAAAATTTCGAATGGGCCGCGTGGTGTCGTCAGGGCATAATTATTGATCTGATTATTTCGTATGGTCAAAAAATATTGTATGGAGGTCACAACGACAAAATTTCTGATTCGATTCAGCGGTTCGACCCATAGTCAGTTTTTTCTCCGGATCAGTGAACATACCAATTTGGCAATACATGTAAAATTTCGAACGGGCCGCGTGGTGGCGTCAGGGCATAATTATTGATCCGATTTTTTCGTAGGGTCAAAAAATACTTTATGGAGGTCACCAAGACCGAATTTCTGATCTGATTCAGCGGTTCGACCCAAACCCAGTTTTTACTCCGGATCAGTGAACATACCTCTTTGGCAATACTGGCAAACGTTTGAACAGGCCGCGTGGTGGCGTCAGGGCATAATTATTTATCTGATTCATTCGTAGGGTCAAAAAATATTGTATGGAGGTCAACAAGACCGAATTTCTAATCCGATTCAGCGGTTCGACCCATACTCAATTTTTTCTCCGCATCAGTGAACATACCCATTTGGCAATACTTTTAAAATTTCGAACAGGCCTCGTGGTGGCGTCAGGGCATAATTATTAATCCGAATCTTTCATAGGTTCAAAAAATACTGAATGGAGGTCACCCACACCGAATTTCTGATCTGATTCAGCGGTTCGACCCGTACTCAGCTTTTTATCCGGATCAGTGAACATACCCATTTGGCAATACTGGTAAAATTTAATACGGGCCGCGTGGTGGCGTCAGGGCATAATTATTGATCCGATTCTTTCGTAGGGTCAAAAAATACTGTATGGAGGTCACTAAGACCGAATTTCTGATATGATTCAGCGGTTCGACCCATACTCAGTTTTTTCTCCGGATGAGTGAACATACCCCTTTGGCAATACAGGCAAACGTTTGAACAGGCCGCGTGGTGGAGTCAAGGCATATTTATTGATTCGATTCTTTCGTAGGGTCAAAAAATATTATATGGAGGTCATCAACATCGAATTTCTGATCCGATTCAGCGGTTCGACCCATACTCCGTTTTTTCTCCGGATCAGTGAACATACCCCTTTGGCAATACAGGCAAATGTTTGAACAGGCCGCGTGGTGGCGTCAGGGCATAATTATTGATCCGATTCTTTCGTAGGGTCAAAAAATACTGTATGGAGATCACCAAGACCGAATTTCTGATCTGATTCAGCGGTTCGACCCATACTCAGTTTTTTCTCCGGATCAGTGAACATACCCCTTTGGCAATACTAGCAAAATTTCAAACGGTCCGCGCGGTGGCGTTACGGCAGAATTATTGATCCGATTCTTTCACTGGGTAAAAAAATATTGTATGGAGGTCACTAAGACCGAATTTCTGATCTGATTTAACGGTTCGACCCATACTTAGTTTTTTCTCTGGATCACTGAACATACTCTTTTGGCAATTCTGACAAAATTTCGAATCGGACGCGTGGTGGCGTCAGGGCATAATTATTGATCTGATTCTTTCGTAGGGTCAAAAAATATTGTATGGAGGTCTCCAAGACCGAATTTAGGATCTTATTTAGCGGTTCGACCCAAACTCAGTTTTTTTTCCGGATTAGTGAACATACCCCTTTGGCAATACAGGCAAAATTTGGAACGGGACGAATTGTGGCGTCAGGGCATAATTATTGATCCGATTCTTTCGTTGGGTTAAAAAAATATTGTAAGGAGGTCACCAAGACCGAATTTCTGATCCGATTCAGCGGTTCGACCCATACTTAGTTTTTTCCGGATCACTGAACATACCCTTTTGGCAATACTAACAAAATTTTGAACGGGACGCGTGGTGGCGTCAGGGCATAATTATTGATCTGATTCTTTCGTAGGGTCAAAAAATATTGTATGGATGTCACCAAGACCGAATTTCTGATCTGATTCAGCGGTTCGACCCATACTTAGTTTTTTCTCCTGATTAGTGAACATACCCCTTTGGCATTACAGGCAAAATTTCGAATGGGCCGAATTGTGGCGTCAGGGCATAATTATTAATCCGATTCTTTCGTTGGGTTAAAAAAATATTGTATGGAGGTCACCAAGACCGAATTTATGATCCGATTTAGCGGTTCGACCCATACTCAGTTTTTTCTCCGGATCAGTGAACATACCCCTTTGGCAATACTGGTAAAATTTCGAATGGGCCGCGTGGTGGCGTCAGGGCATAATTATTGATCCGACTATTTCGTAGGGTCAAAAAATACTGTATGGAGGTCACCAAGACCGAAATTCTGTTCCGATTCAGCGGTTCGACTCATACTCAGTTTTTTCTCCGGATCAGTGAACATACCCCTTTGGCAATACCGGTAAAATTTCGAATGGGCCGCGTGGTGGCGTCAGGGCATAATTATTGATCCGACTGTTTCGTAGGGCCAAAAATATTGTATGGAGGTCACAAAGATCGAATTTCTGATCCGATTCAGCGGTTCGACCCATACTCAGTTTTTTCTCCGGATCAGTTAACATACCCATTTGGTAATACAGATAAAATTTCGAACGGGCCGAGTGGTGTCGTCAGGGCATAATTATTGATCCGATTCTTTCGTAGATCAAAAAATACTGTATGGAGGACACCAAAAACGAATTTCGGATCTGATTCAGCGGTTCGACCCAAACTCAGTATTTTCTCCGGATCAGTGAACATACCCCTTTGGAAATACTGGCAAACGTTTGAACAGGCCGCGTGGTGGAGTCAGGGCATATTTATGGATCCGATTCTTTCGTAGGGTCAAAAAGTATTATATGGAGGTCATCAAGACCGAATTTCTGATCCGATTCAGCGGTTCGACCCATACTTAGTTTTTTCTCCGGATCAGTGAACATACCCATTTGGCAATACTTTTAAAATTTCGAACGGGCCGCGTGGTGGCGTCAGGGCATAATTATTGATCCGATTTTTTCGTAGGGTCAAAAAATACTGTATGGAGGTCACCAATATCGAATTTCTGATATGATTCAGCGGTTCGACCCATACTCAGTTTTTTCCCCGGATCAGTGAACATACCCATTTGGCAATACTGGTAAAATTTCGAACGGGCCGCGTGGTGGCGTCAGGGCATAATTATTGATCCGATTCTTTCGTAGGGTCAAAAAATACTGTATGGAGGTCACCAAGACCGAATTTCTGATCTGATTCAGCGGTTCGACCCATACTCAGTTTTTTCTCCGGATCAGTGAACATACCCCTTTGGCAATACTAGCAAAATTTCAAATGGTCCGCGCGGTGGCGTTAGGGCAAAATTATTAATCCGATTCTTTCACTCGGTCAAAAAATATTGTATGGAGGTCACCAAGACCGAATTTCTGATCTGATTCAACGGTTCGACCCATACTTAGTTTTTTCTCCGGATCACTGAACATACCCTTTTGGCAATTCTGACAAAATTTCGAACGGGACGCGTGGTGGCGTCAGGGCATAATTATTGATCTGATTCTTTCGTAGGGTCAAAAAATATTTTATGGAGGTTACCAAGACCGAACATCTGATATGATTCAGCGGTTCGATCCATACTCAGTTTTTTCTCCGGATTAGTGAACATACCGCTTTGGCAATACAGCCAAAATTTCGATCGGGCCGAGTTGTGGCGTCAGGGCATAATTATTGATCCGATTCTTTCGTTGGGTTAAAAAAATATTGTATGGAGGTCACCAAGACCGAATTTCTGATCCGACTCAGCGGTTCGACCCATACTCAGTTTTTTCTCCGGATAAGTGAACATACCCCTTTGGAATACAAGCAAAATTTCGAACGGTCTGCGCGGTGGCGTTAAGGCACAATTATTGATCCGATTCTTTCATTGGGTCAAAAAATATTGTATGGAGGTCACCAAGACCGAATTTCTGATCTGATTTAACGGTTCGACCCATACTTTGTTTTTTCTCCGGATCACTGAACATACCCTTTTGGCAATACTTACAAAATTTCGAACGGGACGCGGGGTGGCGTCAGGGCATAATTATTTATCTGATTCTTTCGTAGGGTCAAAAAATATTGTATGGATGTCACCAAGACCAAATTTCTAATCCGATTCAGCGGTTCGACCCATACTCAGTTTTTTCTCCGGATCAGTGAACATACCCCTTTGGCAATACTGGTAAAATTTCGAATGGGCCGCGTGGTGGCGTCAGTGCATAATTATTGAACTAATTATTTCGTAGGGTCAAAAAATATTGTATGGAGGTCACAAAGACCAAATTTCTGATCCGATTCAGCGGTTCGACACATAATCCGTTTTTTCTCCGGATCAGTGAACATACCAATTTGGCATTACAGGTAAAATTTCGAACGGGCAGCGTGGTGGCGTCAGGGCATAATTATTTATCTGATTCATTCGTAGGGTCAAAAAATATTGTATGGAGGTCACCAATACCGAATTTCTAATCCGATTCAGCGGTTCGACCCATACTCAGTTTTTTCTCCGGATCAGTGAACATACCCATTTGGCAATACTTTTAAAATTTCGAACGGGCCTCGTGGTGGCGTCAGGGCATAAATATTAATCCGAATCTTTCACAGGGTCAAAAAATACTGTATGGAGGTCACCCAGACCGAATTTCTGATCTGATTCAGCGGTTCGACCCATACTCAGTTTTTTCTCCGGATCAGTGAACATACCCATTTGGCAATACTGGTAAAATTTCGAACGGGCCGCGTGGTGGCGTCAGGGCATAATTATTGATCCGATTCTTTCGTAGGGTCAAAAACTACTGTACGGAGGTCACCAAGACCGAATTTCTGATCTAATTCAGCGGTTCGACCCATACTCAGTTTTTTCTCCGGATTAGTGAACATACCCCTTTGGCAATACTAGCAAAATTTCAAATGGTCCGCGCGGTGGCGTTAGGGCATAATTATGGATCCGATTCTTTCACTCGGTCAAAAAATATTGTATGGAGGTCACCAAGACCGAATTTCTGATCTGATTCAACGGTTTGACCCATACTTAGTTTTTTCTCCGGATCACTGAATATACCCTTTTGGCAATTCTGACAAAATTTCGAACGGGACGCGTGGTGGCGTCAGGGCATAATTATTTATCTGATTCTTTCGTAGGGTCAAAAAATATTGTATGGAGGTTACCAAGACCGAATTTCTGATCTGATTCAGCGGTTCAACCCATACTCAGTTTTTTCTCCGTATTCGTGAACATACCCTTTTGGCAATACTGGTAAAATTTCGAATGGGCCCCGTGGTGGCGTCAGGGCATAATTATTGATCCGATTATTTCGTAGGGTCAAAAATATTGTATGGAGGTCACAAAGACCGAATTTCTGATCCGATTCAGCGGTTAGACCCATAATCAGTTTTTTCGCCGGATCAGTGAACATACCCCTTTGGTAATACTAGCAAAATTTCGAACGGTCCGCGCAGTGGCGTTAGAGCATAATTATTGATCCGATTCTTTCATTGGGTCAAAAAATATTGTATGGAGGTCACCAAGACCGAATTTCTGATCTGATTCAGCGGTTCGACCCATACTCAGTTTTTTCTCCGGATCAGTGAACATGCCCCTTTGGCAATACTGGTAAAATTTCTAACGGGTCGCGTGGTGGAATCAGGGCATAATTATTGATCCGATTATTTCGTAGGGTCAAAAAATATTGTAAGGAGGTCACCAAGACCCATACTCAGTTTTTTCTCCGGATCAGTGAACATACCCCTTTAGCAATACTGGTAAAATTTCGAATGGGCTGCGTGGTGGCGTCAGGGCATAATTATTGATCCGATTATTTCGTAGGGTCAAAAAATACTGTATGGAGGTCACAAAGACCGAATTTCTGATCCGATTCAGCGGTTCGACCCATACTCGGTTTTTTCTCCGGATCAGTAAACATACCCATTTGGCAATACAAGTAAAATTTCGAACGGGCCGCGTGGTGGCGTCAGGGCATAATTATTGATCTGATTCTTTCGTAGGGTCAAAAAATACTGTATGGAGGTCACCAAGACCGAATTTCTGATCTGATTAAGCGGTTCAACCCAAACGCAGTTTTTTCTCCGGATCAGTGAACATACCCCTTTGGCAATACTGGCAAACGTTTGAACAGGCCGCGTGGTTGAGTCAGGGCATATTTATTGATCCGATTATTTCGTAGGGTCAAAAAATATTATATTGAGGTCATCAAGACCGAATTTCTGATCCGATTCAGCGGTTCGACCCATACTCAGTTTTTTCTCCGGAACAGTGAACATACCCATTTGGCAATACTTTTAAAATTTCGAACGGGCCGCGTGGTGGCGTCAAGGTATAATTATTGATCCGATTCTTTCGTAGGGTAAAAAAGTACTGTATGGAGGTCATCAAGACCGAATTTCTGACCTGATTCAGCTGTTCGACCCATACTCAGTTTTTTCTCCGAATCAGTGAACGTACCCCTTTGGCAATAAAAGCAAAATTTCAAACGGTCCGCGCGGTGGCGTCAGGCCATAATTATTGATCCGATTTTTCAATGGGTCAAAAACTATAGTATGGAGGTCACCAAGACCGAATTTCTAATCTGATTTAACGGTTCGACCCATACTTAGTTTTTTCCCTGGAACACTGAACATACCCTTTTGGCAATTCTGACAAAATTTCGAACGGGACGCGTGGTGTCGTCAGGGTATAATTATTGATCTGATTCTTTCGTAGGGTCAAAAAATATTGTATGGAGGTCACCAAGACCGAATTTCTGATCTGATTCAGCGGTTCGACCCATACTCAGTTTTTTCCCCGGATCAGTGAACATACCCATTTGGCAATACTAGCAAAATTTCAAACGGTACGCGCGGTGGCGTTAGGGCATAATTATTGATCCGATTCTTTCGTAGGGTCAAAAAATATGTATGGAGGTCACCAAGACCGAATTTCTGATCTGATTCAACGGTTCGACCCATACTTAGTTTTTTCTCCGGATCACTGAACATACCCCTTTGGCAATACAGGAAAAATTTCGAACGGGTCGAATTGTGGCATCAGGGCATAATTATTTATCTGATTCATTCGTAGGGTTAAAAAATATTGTATGGAGGTCACCAAGACCCATACTCAGTTTTTTCTCCGGATCAGTGAACATACCCCTTTAGCAATACTGGTAAAATTTCGAATGGGCTGCGTGGTGGCGTCAGGGCATAATTATTGATCCGATTATTTCGTAGGGTCAAAAAATACTGTATGGAGGTCACAAAGACCGAATTTCTGATCCGATTCAGCGGTTCGACCCATACTCGGTTTTTTCTCCGGATCAGTAAACATACCCATTTGGCAATACAGGTAAAATTTCGAACGGGCCGCGTGGTGGCGTCAGGGCATAATTATTGATCTGATTCTTTCGTAGGGTCAAAAAATACTGTATGGAGGTCACCAAGACCGAATTTCTGATCTGATTCAGCGGTTCGACCCAAACTCAGTTTTTCTCCGGATCAGTGAACATACCCCTTTGGCAATACTGGCAAACGTTTGAACAGGCCGCGTGGTTGAGTCAGGGCATATTTATTGATCCGATTATTTCGTAGGGTCAGAAAATATTATATTGAGGTCATCAAGACCGAATTTCTTATCCGATTCAGCGGTTCGACCCATACTCAGTTTTTTCTCCGGATCAGTGAACATACCCATTTGGCAATACTTTTAAAATTTCGAACGGGCCGCGTGGTGGCGTCAGGGCATAATTATTGATCCGATTCTTTCGTAGGGTCAAAAAATACTGTATGGAGGTCACCAAGACCGAATTTCTGATCCGATTCAGCGGTTCGACCCATACTCAGTTTTTTCTCCGGATTAGTGAACGTACCCCTTTGGCAATAAAAGCAAAATTTCAAACGGTCCGCGCGGTGGCGTCAGGCCATAATTATTGATCCGATTTTTCAATGGGTCAAAAATATTGTATGGAGGTCACAAAGACCGAATTTCTGATCCGATTCAGCGGTTAGACCCATAATCAGTTTTTTCGCCGGATCAGTGAACATACCCCTTTGGCAATTCTGACAAAATTTCGAACGGGACGCGTGGTGTCGTCAGGGTATAATTATTGATCCGATTCTTTCATTGGGTCAAAAAATATTGTATGGAGGTCACCAAGACCGAATTTCTGATCTGATTTAACGGTTCGACCCATACTTTGTTTTTTCCCCGGAACACTGAACATACCCTTTTGGCAATTCTGACAAAATTTCGAACGGGACGCGTGGTGTCGTCAGGGTATAATTATTGATCTGATTCTTTCGTAGGGTCAAAAAAATATTGTATGGAGGTCACCAAGACCGAATTTCTGATCCGATTCAGCGGTTAGACCCATAATCAGTTTTTTCCCCGGATCAGTGAACATACCCATTTGGCAATACTAGCAAAATTTCAAACGGTACGCGCGGTGGCGTCAGGGTATAATTATTGATCCGATTCTTTCATTGGGTCAAAAAATATTGTATGGAGGTCACCAAGACCGAATTTCTGATCTGATTCAGCGGTTCGACCCATACTCAGTTTTTTCTCCGGATCAGTGAACATACCCCTTTTGGAAAAACTGGTAAAATTTCTAACGGGTCGCGTGGTGGAATCAGGGCATAATTATTGATCCGATTATTTCATAGGGTCAAAAAATATTGTAAGGAGGTCACCAAGACCCATACTCAGTTTTTTCTCCGGATCAGTGAACATACCCCTTTAGCAATACCGGTAAAATTTCGAATGGGCTGCGTGGTGGCGTCAGGGCATAATTATTGATCCGATTATTTCGTAGGGTCCAAAAATACTGTATGGAGGTCACAAAGACCGAATTTCTGATCCGATTCAGCGGTTCGACCCATACTCGGTTTTTTCTCCGAATCAGTAAACATACCCATTTGGCAATACAGGTAAAATTTCGAACGGGCCGCGTGGTGGCGTCAGGGCATAATTATTGATCTGATTCTTTCGTAGGGTCAAAAAATACTGTATGGAGGTCACCTAGACCGAATTTCTGATCTGATTCAGCGGTTCGACCCAAACTCAGTTTTCTCTCCGGATCAGTGAACATACCCCTTTGGCAATACTGGCAAACGTTTGAACAGGCCGCGTGGTTGAGTCAGGGCATATTTATTGATCCGATTATTTCGTAGGGTCAAAAAATATTATATTGAGGTCATCAAGACCGAATTTCTGATACGATTCAGCGGTTCGACCCATACTCAGTTTTTTCTCCGGAACAGTGAACATACCCATTTGGCAATACTTTTAAAATTTCGAACGGGCCGCGTGGTGGCGTCAGGGCATAATTATTGATCCGATTCTTTCGTAGGGTTAAAAAATACTGTATGGAGGTCACCAAGACCAAATTTCTGATCTGATTCAGCGGTTCGACCCATACTCAGTTTTTTCTCCAGATCAGTGAACGTACCCCTTTGGCAATAAAAGCAAAATTTCAAACGGTCCGCGCGGGTGGCGTCAGGCCATAATTATTGATCCGATTTTTCAATGGGTCAAAAACTATAGTATGGAGGTCACCAAGACCGAATTTCTAATCTGATTTAACGGTTCGACCCATACTTAGTTTTTTCCCTGGAACACTGAACATACCCTTTTGGCAATTCTGACAAAATTTCGAACGGGACGCGTGGTGTCGTCAGGGTATAATTATTGATCTGATTCTTTCGTAGGGTCAAAAAATATTGTATGCAGGTCACCAAGACCGAATTTCTGATCTGATTCAGCGGTTCGACCCATACTCAGTTTTTTCCCCGGATCAGTGAACATACCCATTTGACAATACTAGCAAAATTTCAAACGGTACGCGCGGTGGCGTTAGGGCATAATTATTGATCCGATTCTTTCGTAGGGTCAAAAAATATGTATGGAGGTCACCAAGACCGAATTTCTGATCTGATTCAACGGTTCGACCCATACTTAGTTTTTTCTCCGGATCACTGAACATACCCCTTTGGCAATACAGGCAAAATTTCGAACGGGTCGAATTGTGGCATCAGGGCATAATTATTTATCTGATTCATTCGTAGGGTTAAAAAATATTGTATGGAGGTCACAAAGACCGAATTTCTGTTCCGATTCAGCGGTTCGACCCATACTCAGTTTTTTCTCCGGATCAGTGAACATACCCATTTGGCAATACAGGTAAAATTTCGAACGGGCCGCGTGGTGGCGTCAGGGCATAATTATTGATACGATTATTTCGTAGGGTCAAAAAATACTGTATGGAGGTCACCAAGACCGAATTTCTGATCTGATTCAACGGTTCGACCCATACTCAGTTTTTTCTCCGGAGTAGTGAACATACTCATTTAGCAATACAAGCAAAATTTCAAACGGGCCGAATTATGGCGTCAGGGTATAATTATTGATCTGATTCATTCGTAGGGTCAAAACATATTGTATGGAGGTCACCAAGACCGAATTTCTGATCCGATTTAACGGTTCGACCCATACTCAGTTTTTTCTCCGGAGCAGTGAACATACCACTTTGGAAATACTAGCAAAATTTCGAACGGTCCACGCGGTGGCGTTAGTGCATAATTATTGATATGATTCTTTTGTAGGGTCAAAAAATATTGTATGGAGGTCACCAAGACCGAATTTCTCTTCCGATTCAGCGGTTCGACCCATACTCAGTTTTTTTCTCCGGATCAGTAAACATACCCCTTTGGCAATACAGGCAAAATTTCGAACGGGCCGTGTTGTGACGTCAGGGCATAATTATTGATCCAATTTTTTCGTTGGGTCAAAAAATATTGTATGGAGGTCACCGAGACCGAATTTCGGATCCGATTTAGCGGTTCGACCCATACTCAGTTTTTTCTCCGGAACAGTGAACATACCCTTTGGCAATACTGGCAAAATTTCGAACAGGACGCGTTGTGGCGTTAGGGAATAATTATTGATCTGATTCTTTCGTTGGGTCAAAAAATAGTGAATTAGGTCACCAAGACCGAATTTCGGATCCGATTCAGCGGTTCGACCCATACTCAGTTTTTTCTCCGGAACAGTGAACATACCCATTTGGCAATACTTTTAAAATTTCGAACGGGCCGCGTGGTGGCGTCAGGGCATAATTATTGATCCGATTCTTTCGTAGGGTCAAAAAATACTGTATGGAGGTCACCAAGACCAAATTTCTGATCTGATTCAGCGGTTCGACCCATACTCAGTTTTTTCTCCAGATCAGTGAACGTACCCCTTTGGCAATAAAAGCAAAATTTCAAACGGTCCGCGCGGTGGCGTCAGGCCATAATTATTGATCCGATTTTTCAATGGGTCAAAAACTATAGTATGGAGGTCACCAAGACCGAATTTCTAATCTGATTTAACGGTTCGACCCATACTTAGTTTTTTCCCTGGAACACTGAACATACCCTTTTGGCAATTCTGACAAAATTTCGAACGGGACGCGTGGTGTCGTCAGGGTATAATTATTGATCTGATTCTTTCGTAGGGTCAAAAAATATTGTATGGAGGTCACCAAGACCGAATTTCTGATCTGATTCAGCGGTTCGACCCATACTCAGTTTTTTCCCCGGATCAGTGAACATACCCATTTGGCAATACTAGCAAAATTTCAAACGGTACGCGCGGTGGCGTTAGGGCATAATTATTGATCCGATTCTTTCGTAGGGTCAAAAAATATGTATGGAGGTCACCAAGACCGAATTTCTGATCTGATTCAACGGTTCGACCCATACTTAGTTTTTTCTCCGGATCACTGAACATACCCCTTTGGCAATACAGGCAAAATTTCGAACGGGTCGAATTGTGGCATCAGGGCATAATTATTTATCTGATTCATTCGTAGGGTTAAAAAATATTGTATGGAGGTCACAAAGACCGAATTTCTGTTCCGATTCAGCGGTTCGACCCATACTCAGTTTTTTCTCCGGATCAGTGAACATACCCATTTGGCAATACAGGTAAAATTTCGAACGGGCCGCGTGGTGGCGTCAGGGCATAATTATTGATACGATTATTTCGTAGGGTCAAAAAATACTGTATGGAGGTCACCAAGACCGAATTTCTGATCTGATTCAACGGTTCGACCCGTACTCAGTTTTTTCTCCGGAGTAGTGAACATACTCCTTTAGCAATACAAGCAAAATTTCAAACGGGCCGAATTATGGCGTCAGGGTATAATTATTGATCTGATTCATTCGTAGGGTCAAAACATATTGTATGGAGGTCACCAAGACCGAATTTCTGATCCGATTTAACGGTTCGACCCATACTCAGTTTTTTCTCCGGATCAGTGAACATACCACTTTGGAAATACTAGCAAAATTTCGAACGGTCCACGCGGTGGCGTTAGTGCATAATTATTGATATGATTCTTTTGTAGGGTCAAAAAATATTGTATGGAGGTCACCAAGACCGAATTTCTCTTCCGATTCAGCGGTTCGACCCATACTCAGTTTTTTCTCCGGATCAGTAAACATACCCCTTTGGCAATACAGGCAAAATTTCGAACGGGCCGTGTTGTGACGTCAGGGCATAATTATTGATCCAATTTTTTCGTTGGGTCAAAAAATATTGTATGGAGGTCACCGAGACCGAATTTCGGATCCGATTTAGCGGTTCGACCCATACTCAGTTTTTTCTCCGGAACAGTGAACATACCCTTTGGCAATACTGGCAAAATTTCGAACAGGACGCGTTGTGGCGTTAGGGAATAATTATTGATCTGATTCTTTCGTTGTATCAAAAAATATTGAATTAGGTCACCAAGACCGAATTTCGGATCCGATTCAGCGGTTCGACCCATACTCAGTTTTTTCTCCGGATCAGTGAACCCTTTGGCAATTCTAACAAAATTTCGAACGGGCCGCGTGGTGGCGTCAAGACATAATTATTGATCTTATTATTTAGTAGGGTCAATAAATATTGTATGGAGGTCACCAAAACCGAATTCCTGATCCGATTAAGTGGTTCGACCCATACTTAGTTTTTTCTCCGGATCAGTGAACGTACCCCTTTGGCAATACTGGAAAAGATTCGAACGGGTGACAAACGGGCCGCGTGGTGGCGTCAGGGCATAATTATTGAACCGATTCTTTCGTAGGGTCAAAATATATTATATGGAGGTCACCAAGACCGAATTTCTGATCCGATTCAACGGTTCGACCCATACTCAGTTTTTTCTCCGGATTAGGGAACATACCCTTTGGCAATATTGGAAAAACTTGGAACGGGCCGCGTGGTGGCGTCAGGGCATAATTATTGATCTGATTCTTTCGTATGGTTAAAAAATATTGTATGTAGGTCGCCATGCACGAATATCTGATCTGATTCAGCGATTCGACCCATACTCAGTTTTTTCTCCGAATCAGTGAACATACCCCTTTGGCAATTCTAACAAAATTTCGAACGGGCCGCGTGGTAGCGTCACGGCAAAATTATTGATCTGATTCTTTCGTAGGGTCGTAAAATATTGTATGGAGGTCACCAAGACCGAATTTCTGATCTGATTCAACGGTTCGACCCATACTTAGTTTTTTCTCCGGATCACTGAACATACCCTTTAGGCAATACTGACAAAATTTCGAACGGGACACGTAGTGGTGTCAGGGCATAATTATTGATCTGATTCTTTCGTAGGGTCAAAAAATATTGTATGGAGGTCACCAAGACTGAATTTCTGATCCGATTCAGCGGTTCGACCCATACTCAGTTTTTTCTCCGGATTAGTTAACATACTACCGGCAAAATTTCGAACGGGCCACGTGGTGGCGTCAGGGCATAATTATTAATCTGATTTTTTCGTAGGGTCAAAAATACCGCATGTAGATCACCAAGACCGAATTTCTGATCTGATTCAGCGGTTCGACCAATACTCGGTTTTTTCTCCATATCAGCGAACATACCCCTTTGGCAGTACTAGCAAAATTTCGAACGCTCCGCGCGGTGGCGTTAGGGCATAATTATTGATCCGATTCTTTCACTGGGTCAAAAAATATTGTATGGAGGGCACCAACAGCGAATTTCTGATCCGGTTCAGCGGTTCGACCCATACATTGTTTTTTCTCCGAATCAGTTAGCATATCCCTTCGGCAATACTAGCAAAATTTCGAACGGTCCGCGCGGTGGCGTTAGGGCATAATTATTGATCCGATTTTTTCATTGGGTCCAAAAATATTGTATGGAGGTCACCAAGACCGAATTTCTGATCTGATTCAACGGTTCGACCCATACTTAGTTTTTTCTCCGGATCACTGAACATACCCATTTGCAATACTGACAAAATTTCGAATGGGACGCGTGGTGGCGTCAGGGCATAATTATTGATCTGATTCTTTCGTAGGGTCAAAAAATATTGTATGGAGGTCACCAAGACCGAATTTCTGATCCGATTCAGCGGTTCGACCCATAGTCAGTTTTTTCTCCGGATCAGTGAACATACCCCTTTGTAAATACAGGTAAAATTTCGAACGGTCCGCGCGGTGGCGTTAGGGCATAATTATCGATCCGATTCTTTCACTGGGTCAAAAAATATTGTATGGAGGTCACCAAGACCGAATTTCTGATCTGATTCAACGGTTCGACCCATATTCAGTTTTTTCTCCGAATTAGTGAACATACCCCTTTGGCAATATAAGCAAAATTTCGAACGGGCCGAATTATGGCGTCAGGGCATAATTATTAATCCGATTCTTTCGTTGGGTCTAAACATATTGTATGGAGGTCACCAAGACCGAATTTCTGATCCGATTCAGCGGTTCGACCCATACTCGGTTTTTTCTCCGGATCAGTAAACATACCCATTTGGCAATACAGGTAAAATTTCGAACGGGCCGCGTGGTGGCGTCAGGGCATAATTATTGATCTGATTCTTTCGTAGGGTCAAAAAATACTGTATGGAGGTCACCAAGACCGAATTTCTGATCTGATTCAGCGGTTCGACCCAAACTCAGTTTTTTCTCCGGATCAGTGAACATACCCCTTTGGCAATACTGGCAAACGTTTGAACAGGCCGCGTGGTTGAGTCAGGGCATATTTATTGATCCGATTATTTCGTAGGGTCAAAAAATATTATATTGAGGTCATCAAGACCGAATTTCTTATCCGATTCAGCGGTTCGACCCATACTCAGTTTTTTCTCCGGATCAGTGAACTTACCCATTTGGCAATACTTTTAAAATTTCGAACGGGCCGCGTGGTGGCGTCAGGGCATAAATATTGATCCGATTCTTTCGTAGGGTCAAAAAATACTGTATGGAGGTCACCAAGACCGAATTTCTGATCCGATTCAGCGGTTCGACCCATACTCAGTTTTTTCTCCGGATTAGTGAACGTACCCCTTTGGCAATAAAAGCAAAATTTCAAACGGTCCGCGCGGGTGGCGTCAGACCATAATTATTGATCCGATTTTTCAATGGGTCAAAAATATTGTATGGAGGTCACAAAGACCGAATTTCTGATCCGATTCAGCGGTTAGACCCATAATCAGTTTTTTCGCCGGATCAGTGAACATACCCCTTTGGCAATTCTGACAAAATTTCGAACGGGACGCGTGGTGTCGTCAGGGTATAATTATTGATCCGATTCTTTCATTGGGTCAAAAAATATTGTATGGAGGTCACCAAGACCGAATTTCTGATCTGATTCAGCGGTTCGACCCATCCTCAGTTTTTTCTCCGGATCAGTGAACATACCCCTTTGGCAATACTGGTAAAATTACTAACGGGTCGCGTGGTGGAATCAGGGCATAATTATTGATCCGATTATTTCGTAGGGTCAAAAAATATTGTAAGGAGGTCACCAAGACCCATACTCAGTTTTTTCTCCGGATCAGTGAACATACCCCTTTAGCAATACTGGTAAAATTTCGAATGGGCTGCGTAGGTGGCGTCAGGGCATAATTATTGATCCGATTATTTCGTAGGGTCAAAAAATACTGTATGGAGGTCACCAAGACCGAATTTCTGATCTGATTGAGCGTTAGGGCATAATTATTGATCTGATTCTTTCGTAGGGTCAAAAAATATTGTATGGAGGTCACCAAGACCGAATTTCTTTTCCGATTCAGCGGTTCGACCCTTGCTCAGTTTTTTCTCCGGATCAGTGAACATACCCCTTTGGCAATACAGGCAAAATTTCGAACGGCCCGTGTGGTGGCGTCAGGGCATAATTATTGATCCCATTATTTCGTAGGGTCAAAAAATATTGTATATAGGTCACCATGCATGAATTTCTAATCCGATTCAGCGGTTCGACCCATTCTCAGTTTTTTATCCGGATCCGTGAACATATCCCTTTGGCAATACTTGCAAGACTTCGAACGGGCAGGGTGGTGGCGTCATGGCGTAATTATTGATCCAATTCTTTCGTAGGGTCAAAAAATATTATATGTAGGTCACCAAGACAGAATTTCGGATCCGATTCAGCGGTTCGACCCATACTCAGTTTTTTCTCCAGATTCGTGAACTCTCCCGAACCCCCCCCCCCCCATCCCCCCCCCCCCCCACCCCCCCCCCCCCA